>NC_088100.1:19132562-19757562 GCF_036370855.1 Dromaius novaehollandiae
ACAATGTGGCTAGCAAAAACATCGGTCCCCTTTGACTCTGCAGTTCAACCAATGGGATATCCTTCCCCAACTGGGTCACTTAAGGAAGAGGAAGAAAGGGTAACATCTAACCAAAACCTCAGAGAGAGCAAAGCTCTGACTGACATTGCTGGCATATTGCAAATTTCCTTAACCACTTAGCTACAGCATGTACTTTCACTGCAACACAATACCAAAGTATTTTCAGCAAAAGAAATGCAGGACAACTGGCTTTATGGGTCTTCTTCAATGTTGTATCAGAGTATATAGAGGTATAACAAGAAAATAGATAGTGTTGAAGAAATATTCACATTGCAAAATTTAAGTGTACATTTTCTGACTTCTGAACTGTGGAGATTTGTGTATAAAATATCTGGAATATCTAGGGTCCTAAGATAGCTCTCTAAAATAAGACAAAATACTTCCCTTCGGCATAAACTGACATTAGAAAGGCAATTTCACCTGCATCCTGTGAAACTACAGGAACATAACTGTGTTATCTCTGACAGAATATGTTGAGGCAAGGAATAGATACACACTGCAGCATAATTAACATTTTTTTCAGCTGTTTCCTGAAATCAAAAGAATAGAGTTAGGGATTTTGGTGTCCATTGCAGGATCTGGACAAGAGCATGTAATGCTTACAGACTTTCCTGTCACTGTTATTTGTGGCTTTACCTCCCTGTATTTCTATAGCTCTTGCCTCTGTTCTGTTGCTTTCCCCTTCCTGCCCTTGCTTCTGTCTTTAGGCAATGGTGGCTCCTGCCTCACTGCATACATCCTTCCTCCTAGCTCTGGCTCCTAATTTTACTCCTTGCCTTAATCTGTTTTACTACCTTCACTTCCTTTTCCTCCTCTTCCCTTTCCCATTCCTGAGATGCTTCTGTACCCCAGGGCACTGTGGTCAGTGCTTTAGAAAAAAGTCTTATTCAAGCTCAGTCACACCACCCGGGTGATCCAGGTGCGGTGTGTACCAGAAGTAGGTGCATGCTTGGGTTAGACAGAAACCTTGGGAGACACAGCTATTAGCTTCAGGATATCTCTAAAGAGCACAATCAAGCCATAGTATTTTATTATAATTGAGCTTATTTAGGCAGATAGTTTACAGAGGTAGCAAAAGCGTATTTCTAGTGGTATGACCAGCTTTCAGTCAAAAGTGAAGGCACCATTTCCCAGTACAGAGGATTTTTCAGTGAAATGACTGTAGGAACTGTTTTAATGTGGGTGTTACAGTGAGGGACAGACTTGAGGGACAGACTCAGTCTCACTGTGAAAGTGGGGGATGTACCTTCTTTCCTTTTCATGAATCATGTGATGGAAGTTCTTCAGAGCTTAAATCCAAGGATGGCAGGAGTGCCTAAAACCATGCCCCAACCCCTCCCACTGGACACTACCTCCAGCTCAGACCTGTTGGGGTGACTGACCCACTGCCACTATTTAAGAAATCATTAGCCTCTACTCTGCTCCTTTTCCTTCATAACCCTGACAACTCAATGCTTCTTCTCCAAAGGCAGTGCTAAAAACTGCTGCTAGAGCCTGGTAAGGCAGCACAATATGGAGGTTAATGAAGGTGAAGAAGACTGCTCAAATTTTCTTAACACTATTTGCTCCATCTTTCCCCTCCCCATACCCTATAAAAAGCCTCTGCACTTCAATAACAAGTGTGTGCATAATGATGAGTTCACAAATAACTGAAATACCTTAGAAAACATTTTCCATCTTAAGGCAAAGCATGGAAAATTTCACTGTAAGCAGTTAAAGTTTAGGGAAATTATATAGGGACATGTAATGGAAAGTTTCTGGTTGCTTTAATCTATGACAGACGTATATATTGATAGATATATATATATAAGGGGTATATTATATGCCTAAAGAGAAATGGAAACTAAATGGAAACAATGTCAGATTTTCAAAGCAACCCACCTAACAATTATGAAATGATTGCTCCTGCAGCCTTAACTCTGCCCCCTTCTGTATGTGAATCCTTTAGCTGAAAGCATGCCCAGAATGAGAAAGACTCCTAGAAGAGAACTGGTCTGTGACGGTAGAGATTTGTTGTGGCTATTTATTGAAAGAGAAGATTACTTTTTCTTTCATTCTTTATTTTTTATTTTATTGATTTTTTGCTTTTTCTACTTGATGAATATTGATTGTGCTCATGCAGTGTTGCATTCATACTGGCTGCTTTATTTCTCCCTTTCTTGTTTATTCATTGTTGTAATTTACTTGGGGATATGAAAACTGCTGAATATCACAGAACCACAGAATCGCTGAGGTTGGAGGAGACATCTGGAGATTATCTAATCCAAATCTCCTGCTCAACGCAGGGTTAACTAGACCAGGTTGCTCAGGGCTGTGTATAGCTGGGTTTAAAATATCTCGGAGGATGGAGGCTTCACAACTTACCATGGCAACCTGTTCCAGTGCTTGACCACCCTCACCTTAAAAAAGTTGGGGGGTTTTGTTTAAATGGAATTTCTTGTATTTCAGTTTGTGCCTGTTGACTCTTATATGTTCACTAGGCACCACTGAGAAGAGGCTGGCTCCCTACCTCAGGTATTTATGCAAACACATAAGAGCCTTCTCTCCTCCAGACTGAACAGTCCCAGATCTCTCACCCTCTCCTTGTATGTCAGATGCACTAATCCCTTCATCATCTTCACGGCTGGAGCCTTTCCAGTCCATTCAGTATTGTGCTGGGGAGCCCACAACTGGACACAGCATTGCAGATGTGGTCTGTGGTCTCACCAGTACTTACCAACTAGAGGGGAATGGTCCATCCTGGCATGCAGAAAGTCAAGCAAAAGTGACAGAAGGCCTGCATGGATGAACAAATTGCTCCTAGCAAAACTAAAACATAAAAAGGAGGTGTACAAGAGGTAGAAGCAGGTACAGGCTTCCCAGGGAGACACTGTCTGAGTGTGCAGTCATATCCAATCTGGAATCTGGCAAAGGACATAAAGGGCAAAAGTAATGGCTCTACAAGTGTATCAACAGCAAAAGGATGGCTAGGGAAAAGTGGGCCTGCCCATGGTGGGGACTGGTGACACAGGGCCCTCAAAAGCCCAAGGTTCTCAGTGCTTTCTTTGCCTCAGCCTTTAGTGGCAAGACCAGTCTTCAGGAATCCCAGGTCTCTGAGACCAGTTGGAAAATCTAGAGCAAGGAAGATTTACCCTCAATGGAAGAGGGTCAGGTTAGGGAACACTAAAACAAATTGGAATTCCATGAGATTGGTGGAATGCATCTATGGGTGCTGAGGGAGCCAATCAATATCATTGCGAGGCCACACTCAATTATCTTTGAAAGGTCATGGCAATCAGGAGAGGTTCCTGAGGACTGGAAAAAAGCAAATATCACTCCTATCTTCAAGAAGGGCAAGAAGGAGGACCTGGGAAACTACAGACCAATCATCCCTGGCAAAGTGGTGGAGCAAGTAATCCTGGCAGCCATTTCTAAACATATGAAAAACAAGAAAGTGACTTGGAGTAGCCAGCATGGATTTAAGATGGAGAAATCATGCCCGACCAACCTGATGGCCTTCTATGGTGAGATGACTAGCCTGGCGGGTGAGAGCAGGGCAACAGATGTTATCTCGATGTTAGCTTTTGACACTGTTTCCCACAACAGTGTTATTGATGAAGTGTTGAAGTATGGACTAGATAAATGGACAGTGAGTTGGACTGAAAGCTGCCTAAACTGCCAGGCTCCAAGAGCATGAATTCCAGCTGGAGGACAGTCGCTAGGGATGTACCTCAAGGGGTGATACTGGGGCTGATAGTGTTTAACTTCCTCATTACTAACCTGGATAATGGGGCAGAGTGCACCCTCAGCAAGTTTGCAGATGAGAAAAAATTGGTAAGAGTGATTGACACAACAGGTAGTGTTGACACCGGTCAGAGGGATCTTGACAGACTGGAGAAATGGGCTGACAGGAATTTCGTGAAGTTCAACAAAGTGAAGTGCTGGGTCCTGCACCTGGGGAGAAATAACTCCATGTACCAGTACAGGCTGGGGGCCAACTAGCTAGAAAGCAGCTTTGCAGGAAAGGCCCTGGTGGTGGACAACAAGCTGACCATGAGCCAGCTATGTGCCCTTGGGACAAAGGCAGCCAACAGCATACTGGGCTGCGTTAGGAAGAGCATTGCCAGCAGGCTGAGGGACATGATCCTTTCCCTCTACTCAGCACTGTGGGATACACTGTCTGAGTGTGCAGCCAAAGCCCACCTGGAGTTAAATCTGGTGAGAGACATGAAGGGCAACAGGAATGGCTTCTACAAGTGTATCAATGGCCCTGAGCAACCTGATCTAGTCACACCTGCTTTTGAGCAAGGCAGTTGGACTAGGTGATCACCAGAGGTCCTTTCCAGCTCAATTATTTTGTGATTCTGTGATTTTTGAGCTTGGACAAAGTGATCCTTGAAAATCAATTACCTCTCTTGGACCCCTCTTCTCTCCAGGACTGAGTTCCATGAGATTCTTCCTGAACAAGCCAAAGTCTGCTCTCCTACAGTCCAGAGTTGTGATGCTGCTATTTGCCTTGATCCCTCTCATCAGGATCCTGAACTCCACCATCTTGTGGTCACTGCAGCCATGGCTGCCCCCAGCCTTCACATCTCTGTCTGGTTCTTCCTTGTTTGTATGTATGAAGTCCAGCAAAGCATGTTCCCTTGTCAGCTCATCGAATTACTGGTGTTAGAAAGTGATCATCATTACGCTCCAGAAACCTCCTGGATTGTTTGTGCCCTGCTGGGTTGCCCCTCCAGCAGATATTGGAGTCGCTGAAGTCCCCCATTGAGGACTAGACATGCGAATGTGAGGTTTTTTCCAGTTGTCTAAAAAAGGCCTCATCAACTTCTTCTTCCTGATGGGGTGGTCTGCAGCAGACACACTCCACAACATTGCCTACGTTGGTCTTCCCACAAAGCAGGCAGATCCATAAGCTCTCAGCTGGGTCATCAGCCATCCCTAAGCAGAGCTGCATGCATTCCAGTTTTTTCTCTCATAAAGGGCAGCTCCTCCTCCTCGCCTTCCCAGCCTGTCCTTCTTAGAGAGCCTGTGTCCATCCATGGCAGCACTCCAGTCATGCGAGCTTTCCTGCAACGTCTCTGCAATCCCAGTGAGATTGTAGCTCTGTAGCTGCACACGGACCTTTTTCTTGTTTGCTCCCCATGCTGCAAGCATTAGTGTACAAGCACTTCAGAGGGGCATCCTGTCATGCTGATATCTCATAAAGGTATGAGAGCTTTCCCCACAGTAGCATCTTCTTGGCACTTCCTTATACTGCATATACTTGAGGTAGGGCCCTCTCCTCCCTGTTCTGCTGTTATCAAGGTCCATCTTGTCCACATCACATTGCACCCTTTGCTCGCCAACCCAGTCCACTACTTCCTTACTTGGTTGTGGGCTGCCATGTCACTGATGTTCCTAGTTTAAAGCTCTTCTCACCAGGCTGGCCAGCCTGTTGGCAAAGATGGTTTTGCCCCACATGGTCAAGTGGATCCCATTTCTTCCTAACAGTCCTCAGTCCTCAGAGAGGGTCCCGCAGTTGTAAAAGCTGAATCCCTGTTGTCAACACCAGCTGCTCAGCCAGTTGTTGACCCACAGAATCCATCCACTCCTCCTTGAGCCCTTCCCTTTCACCAGCTGGACCAAGGAGGCACTACCTGGGCCCCATGCTCCTGACTGTTGTCTCTAGAGCCATGTAGTCATGCTTGGTGCTCACCAGCTCTCCAGTGACACCCACATGGAAGAGAATGAGGTGACAGTTGGGAGAAGCCTGGACAGCACATCTGGGCACCGTGGACCTGTGCCCCACAGCCAGTGGGGCCCACGGAGGAGCTCCCGCCACCCACCGGGTCAGGCCGCCGGTGCCTTGGCAGGCTCGGGCTGGCTCAGTCGCTGCTGCTCCCTCTCCTGGTCCTGCAGCCACACGGCACGGAATGCGCAGGGCGGCCAGGAGGGCTGCCGGAGCATTCAGCAGCCTGGCTGTCCTATTAATTCCTAACGCATCAGCAGAGGCTGAAGTGGTTTAAAGGCTTTTATGAATTCATATTTCCCTTTAGTTCCCAGGTTCCCTTCGGTTTGTCTCACTGGCAACTGAAACAGAAGTCCTTTTCCTTGAGTATATTAATTGAACATAAAGATATTTGGGGTTGGCTGCATGCTAATTCTTGAAGGAAAAAAGTCTTGCTGTCTTGGGCAATCTGAGCAAGTAGAGAAAATCGGTTCAAAGCTTCTCATGTGGAAGAAGCAAATAAATCCTAGTCCTCTGTTTTCTGTATATATGCTCTAAATGCTTCAGTGGAAGCAAACAGCTCCTGCATGTATTCTCTAAAAAGACCAAACCCTGTTTAATTACGACTCTGCTGTCAGATTAAACTCCTGCTCCTGGATCACAGATGGGGAGAAGTAATATTCAATCTTAAGCAATTGTCCAAGGTACACAAAAGGCTGGCAGTTCAAACAAAAGCATGCAGGTAAACCAAAATATTTAGCTTTTTTTTTTTCTTTTCAATAAAACCCTTGTAAAGGTATACAGGCATTGAAATGTCACAGAAGTTTGCAAACTCACCAAAAAATGTCAACAATCTTCTTACCCAGCGCTAGTGTAACTGAGTTAACAGCAGAACATAGGTGGCCATTATTTGGTGCACTGAACCAGTGAGCTTTATAAAATTTATGCAAACAAACAAATAGTGAATATATGACAAAAGATTAGGGGTGTGTCTACAAAGAACACTCAAGAAAAATTCACTTCTTAAAATGGATTAGCTAAACCTCATTAAACTCCTTTGAGGATCCTCATATTCAGAATTAAATAGTCTTTACACTTACACTAAAAGTGAGTTTAAATTCACTTTAAATTTATATCTTTAGTTCTTTTGGATTGATTTTCCTCAGTATCCCTGTTTAGGTAGTCCCAAGCAATTGGATTTTATGTGCTTTGCAGCTGCACAAAAGAGACGTTAGAGTCATTAAAATTCATCCTCTCATTCCAGGACCAAGTTCATTTCTGCTACTGTGGTGAGGAACCTTTCTTGCACTGTCTGCATTGTAATTTTAGGCCCAGTCTAGATAAACCGACTAGAAGCCAAGCTTTCTCTTAGCTGTGTAAGTCCTTAGACTGTCACATAAAAGGTAAATTCTATGACTGTTGAAGTCAGTCACCATCTGAATACAACTTCTTGAACTTCTTTGGAAACATAGGGTAATCCAGTTCAAAATTAAGACACCTAAATATAGAAGTCTAAAAGGACATATACTGTTTATGGTGGCAGTAACTGCCTGAGCCTCCATCATAGTCTCTGGAGCCTCCACAGGGCCAGCTTCTGGGACTCAGCTCAGCCTGACCATCAGGTGTCCTGTAAGACACCTCAGTACTCATATATCTACACGAGAACAGCGGATATGACTTAAAGTCTACTCATCCTCTATGAACAAACAACATGAGGGCACCCCAAATGGAACTAGACATCTACGTTTAGGCAAGTAAACTGCACATTAGGGTTTTTTATGCTAGAAAGAGCTGATCATTGTCTAGATTTTATTTACCATGATAGACACATGCTGCACCTTCAGACATATACATTCATAGGTCTTAACTCTGCAATGTCATATACCTTTTTTTTTTAATCTTGAACTCAGTCCCATAACAGATATCTGTTCGGTTAAATTTGATTTATAGCAGAGTTTTAGGTACGACATAGACACCCCATATCCCCAGAAGTTGTTGGAGCAATTAAGCGTATGACAATCTCAGTCATGAGTAACCCCATGAATTCTGTATCTGCAGAGCTCTAGACAGTTTGTAGCCCTATTCTGAACATGAACTAATTTTAGGCACTAACAGATCAGTACAAATCAGATTGTTGTGGGCTGGATCCTTTCTAGTACATCTGTCTTTCAGGATGGCACACAAGGACATAGGACTGCTTACGAAAGCCCTGCTCCAACACTCATTGGATCATCACTAGAATTTTTGGGGGGACTAGAGGCTATTAGGCAATATTAGGCACAAAAAGAAGTTGTTGAATGATTTTTTTTACTGGCTTGTTGCTCATTTCCACACTTAACATTCTACCTATGCAAATTCCTATATGGACAATGTCTTTGATACAGAAGCCACACTGGAGGTTCAGAAAGAACTTTATCTTCCTGTGAGTTCTTACTGGCTTTTCAAATAACTCAGTTTTTCTTCAGATGCAAAAATATACATTCTGCATGTCCCTAGATGGTTTTGGGAACAGCTTAAAACAGTGGAAAATCAGGGGAAAAAAGAAAAAAAAACCCACTCCTCTTCCAACAATGCCGTGATTTTATTACAAGATACAAAATACAAAAGTGCTGTTATTTTTCTGATCTGGGAAAAACCAGCAACAACAACAAAGACACATTTTTCTAAGTTGTTCTTGCTCCTGTGAGTTCATACAAGAAAATAAAGATTCCAGGCTCGGACCTCACTGCCTGCGAATGTAATCTGGGAGCTGTGATTATTCCCTGATGGCGTTTCATAGCCTGGTGTTGGTAGGCCCAGAGGGAGCTGTGCACCCGGGGAGATCTGCGCAGCCCCAGAGGCAACAGCAGTAGATGGCGCACAGACCCGGAGCATTGCTCATGGGCTTCCAGCTCCAGCAGCTCCGCCACCCTGGGCCTGCTGCCTGCTACTCCCAGCACTTGGGGCTCCACCTAGGATGCAATCCTAGAAAGCTGGATGCTGTACAAACTTGAGACTGCCCTAGCCTCGAACAGTTTGTAATCGTTGGCTGCCATCCTGTAAGCCTTTCCTTGCAGGCAGACTTGCGCTGCTGGAGTTGCAGAGCGGCGCTCGTGTAGATCAGATTTCAAAATTAGGGTCTAATTTTAATGAGATGTCAAAAACTTGGACTGACAAACAGTGGGAAAGAATAGAACAAGGCAAACCACAGGTAATCTATGTGAACAGCTTGCAAACCATGCTGACAGCTGGGAGCGAGAACTCCTGAGTGCTAACGCGAGCTTTCAGATTGACACCCGTGACTTTGGACAAGCCGCTCATGGCTTGTTCCTTCAGGTGTTGAGCTCCTCCTGCAGCACTGCTGAATATCCTTGACAAGAATCAGTGGGAGCTGGGAATGTTTCTCAGTGTTCATGAAGCACTCAGCGACTTGCAGGATCCATTTGTCTGCCTCAGTTTCTCTGCGCACAAAAGAAACTACTACAAGGTTAGGGATAAAAAGCAAAGCATTGCAATACTCCCTCACAGGATAAGGCACTCCAGTAGCATCACTATACTTGCCTGGAGCTCTCATGTTTTCTTTTCCTTGCTCTCTTTGGAACATTGCAGACCTTTGAGAAAGTCTACGAGACAGAAGCAGAGAAGTCTAGAGAAACAAAACAGAAGAAAAGTGGCTAAAAACAGTCAGGCAGCCCCTCTCTTGGAAATGGAAAAAGTATTCCTAGAAGCATTGAATTAAAATAAGTAGCAGTGCTTAGCATGTTTTATGGGATTAAATAATCTGGATAGATGTAACCACTGGAAAGACGTAGCTACACCAATTCAAATGAATGCCAAATTATATGTTGTTCAAGGACTCAGCTAGGAGCCTTCAGCTAGGCAACTATACAGCCAAAAAAAAAGGAAAGTTCATTTGTCAAGGGTGAACAAAGGACTTTTATTTGTTCATCTTTTCTTTTTTCCTATAAATAGAGTTAGGAAGAAGTATGATAGTGGAAACAGTCTGCTTTACCTGTCTACCTGGAGAAGGGCTGCCTCAGTGCTTTTACCCAGGTCCCAGAGCAGGGAAGGTGAGACCAGAGTGCAATAGGGAGTAGGTTTTTGACAGATCTCAAAGAAAAGAGGAGAAGGAAATGCATCTCCTTGGGCTTTGTCTTGTCTACGAATTTTTTACAGACACTCCTTTTAGAAATAATGAAACAGAACTTTTTGTTACTGTTTTTTTTTTTAATGAAGATGCAGACATTTTAGAAGAAACTAAAAAGACACAGTTGAGAACTAGTTTCTTCTTTACCCTCCACTCATTCCAAATTGTCAGTGTCAATGTGCCCTCCTCACCTCACTACCTCCTAGTCATGCTCTGCAGACTGAAAGGCACATTTCCTTTATACAATTATTTTCTACAGGGTATTCAATTCCATTTTGGTCCAACTTATGCCGCCATATTATTGGATTATATCTGGTCTTTCCTAGCTATTTTTTCTTGTTTCTTTGCCTTTGTAGAGGAACAGTATTTGCATCACACAGGGAGGCTATGAGGTAAGCTTACTGCCACCTCATTCCATAGGCATGGGGACATAAATCAGGGCTCTGATTGCAATCCAAGAAGGGCTCTTAAGCATACAGATTTTCCCATTGTCTTCATCTGTAACATTATACAGCAATAACACACCACAAGCACACCACAACTCACAGGTTTAAAGCTCACATATGCCAAAGTGACTTGCTGAATTAGAGATCAAATTATTTGACATTTTCTAAGTTATTATAGTATGTAGAGGTAGCACCTGTTAGCAAATAGTTAAAAAGAAAAGATAATTGATAATGCTTTCATTAGAAGGAGAAAAAAGCAAAGAAGCTGTTATCAGTGCCAATCAACATTGGAGACTGAAATCTTGAGCAATTCTGAAGAGAGGAATTTGTTTTCAACCCTTTCCTTCTAGCAGTATTATAGAGACAGAAATCTAGGTCCCTGATTAACCCCTGAGTAAAGAGTAACCTTCACCTAGAGAGCTCTGCTTTCAAAAGAGTTGGCCCCTGTAACTAGAGCCTGTTCAATTATTCTTCTTCAAAGAGAGCAGGCAACCAAGAATGTCAGCTTCATAGAAGGAGCTGTAATTTCGTAGCCGCTTCCTGTTGGGGGACCTTTTTTTGTTTTGTTTTTTTTTGATCTCATGGTGTTATAAATGAGAGAAAATGGCACAAAGTAGATATTTTCCCTATTTGAGTGCCATGGTACATTTTGCAATTGCATAGTTTTACAAACGAATGTTGTTTTCTGCCTTTGTTTATAAATTACAAGTTAGAAGGCTCCTTATGCATGTATAGCCATCAACTATCTGACCACGTTACATGTACCAAATGCATGCTTTATCTACAACATATCACATTGCTCCTGTCTAAGATTAGCAGAAATGAGCAAATGACAACCTTCATTTAAAACAAAAACAAAAACAAAAACTCTACCTAATATTCACAAGAAAAAGACACATCGTAAAAGCTAGGTTTAAACATGAAGTATCTTCCTGGAAGAAGTCAGCGTGTCAAAATCTCCCTCTCTTGACAGGATCACAGAAGGGGAGTATTTTCACAAAGATGAAAAGAGTGTTAAATGCTAACGTTCTTCCAGATTGGATATGCATTCCTTATCCATATTTTTGTTATGAAACAAATGCATTTTGGTAAATTTAGGGAAGCGTTTCTATCTTTCCTCTTCTACTGTATATTTTGGATGAAATGTGGCACTGATTTCCTATCCTGTTTAAAACAGCATAAAATAACTGGTAGCATGTAGTAGCTTTCTGTTCTTCTAACCTTTATTTTCTCTTCTGGGTTTTTTAATGTTTGGAGTGGGGGAAGGGTTGGCTAGGTTTATTTTCTTTGTGCTACTGTTATGTTTTAGAATAGGAAGACACAGGCTTTGACCTTCTCCCTTCTGTGGCTGACTATGGATCACCATTACTAATCTTTTCTGTTCAGTGCCCCAAATTACATGGTGGAAAGAAATGTTTGGTTTTAAAGTCTGATGTTTTAAAGTTTCAGATTCAGTTCTTGAAGGAAAATAAAAAACATATCAAATGATATGCTGGTTCCTTTTAAGCATTCCTTCAGTTTGAAGCCAGAGGGTATACCTAGTCTGATCTCTTCTCTATCACAGTCCATTATACATTATAATGTTTTATCTCTGCATAAAGAGCCCCAAAATTAGTGTTTGCCCATGATATCAGAAAAAAGAAAGAAAGAAAAATAAATCCATAACTATCTCCCAAAATATATATTCTCTGTAACCTCAGACCAAATGAGTAGCATAACCATATCTACATGGATAGATATTTTCAGAAATATCCCTATTAAAAGTCCTGCATGCTCTTTGGGGTTAACTGGAGCTGTGCAGCATAGGCTAGCTTAACCTCAGAAACTGAAAAGTTAGAGGCAGTGCTGGATAGAGGTAACATACAGATACCAGAAGCTACTCCCATTTCATAAGGAGATTGGACATTTGGCTCATCTTTTAAATTAGGTTTCTTTTTCTAGCAGATTGCCCTTTTTCAAATGCTTATGTTTCCGAGGGATATAGGTTGATTTTTTCAGCTTATATCTTCATGTGTGTTCTCCTAGTCCCTTTCTTTTCCTACCCAGCTACTGTCATTTTAAATAAAGCAATCTTCATAAAATAGCATCAATGAAATATATCAAGCTTTCACATATCGCAAATATTAGGATACAGAAATAGATGGATGGAATATATTTTGGAAAAAAAATACACTAAAGGAAATTAAATTCCTATGAAATATTACCTCCAAGTCTCTGTCTAGAAAACACACATTTGTAGTAAACACACATTCTAACATTCAAATCCTTATCTGGGAAGGGAAACCCAGCCTCTAACGGAGGTAAGCTTCCACCACAAGCAAAGCCTCCGCCAAGGCGATTGTAGCTGACATCCCCTCAGGAACACTTCTAGCATGTGCAGCCTGCAAGTTTCCTAGGAAACTGTCATGCAGCAAGCATGAGATTATGGCACATGACTACTAAGCTGTATAGATTTACCCTTGAAAATAAAGGAGTACAAGCATGGAGACCAGGCCTGCAACGCACCTCCAAAAGATGATAAGTACTGATTTTCAACCATGAATTATTTCTATGGGGTTACAAAAGATAATAAAGTAAAGCAAACCTATCATTTGTAAGCCTGTATTCATTCTAGAGGAGTCTATTTTTCCACTGAGAGGGACCCAAAACTGAAAAGAAAGTCTGAAAATCACTGCACCTCTAGACAGCTTTTGCAATAAGTCAGTTATGAGGTCATATGAAGTTTTCTTTAGGCTCAGCTAATCTGGATAAACCACCATATACCGACTCTTCTAAATTTCTCCCCATTCTGATTTATGTATCTATATTATATTGAAGATAAGAACATCAGAATGGCTATAATAGCTCAGACCAAATATCTACCAAGCTCACTACCCTGCATCTGACAGAGCCTATAAAGGGATATCTGGAGAAGAGTGTAAGTACAAAGGGAGCACAAGATTCTTTCTGTTTAGTCACCCTTGACGGATTTGCCACCATGAATGTATCCACTCCATATCTGAATGCGTATAAACCTCCCATAGCCTCACTATCCTGTGGCAAGCAGTTCCACCGTTTACCTCCACCATGGGTGAAGAAGCATTTCCTTTTGTTTATTGTGAATCTGGTCCCTGCTGGTGTCCTTTGATGATTCTCAGCTCTTACACTGAAAAGACAGTGACCAATTGTTCCCTATTCACCTTCTCCTTTCTCCTAATGATTTTATAGCTCCTGTATCAGATCCTCCTCTAGTCATCTCAGTTTGAGGTTGGAAAGTACTAGACTCTTTGTTTTACAGTGCACTTTTACATGTAGTTTGTCTGTGATGATGTCAGTTTAGAGCATGCATTTACTTGTAGTTTTATTAGGCGAGACTGATTAACTGTGTCCTTAAATATATAACTTAGCCTGTGGGCTTTATATTCTCCATATGAATTTAACTCAGGATATACAGGTCACAGGAAAGCTTAATGATCTAAGTATTTATATGCTATGTGGGCGCCTGACTTTTTCTGCTGCTGTCCCATCACACCAATAGTTATTACACTCAGTCTCAAATTCATTCATGTTGGCTTGCATTGACTTCAAAGGTTGTGATTTAAATCATACCCTTCGTGGCTGACATCTTCCTGGGAATCTGCCTCATCTCCCCAGACCCTACAGGGAGCCCGTGGCCAGCCGGACCTGTGCTGCCCCCTCGGCAGCCAGAGCACCCACCCAGAGCCATCTGGCGTCTGCCCGCGCATGGTCCTCCAGGGCAGCGCATGCTGAAGGGCAGCTGCCCAAAACAAATGGCGACCTCTGTCATCTGGGCCATCAATTGTTCCCACATCTGGCAACTGGCTTTCTTATGAGAGCTGACATTTGGCTGCTTCAGATTGAGGATTTCAGGATCCGTGGGCCAGAGCAGAAAAACGGGCCAGATCCCATTTTTTTATGTCACCAGCATCCAATCATCTTGATTTTTTTGTTGTTTGTTTTGTTTTTGTTTATTTCAAATAGCTTTCAGTGACTTGGAATAACACCATAAAGAATGCAAAGCAAATAATCCAATTATCACAGGCAGAGAATCCTTTTGACAAATTTTTGCTGGTCTCATCCCTTTTCCTGGGTTGAGGTAATACCTTATTGCAGCTGCAACAACTTCTTTAAACTCTGTTACAGAGATTCTCCTACACCTTAGTGGTGCATTTGAGCAAAAAGAGTTACTGCAGTTATTACAGTTGTCTCCACTACACTTAGTGGAGACATGGCTTGGCCCTGTGAGCCTCAGTCTGACCTTGTGTATGCGCCCATGTATATAATAACAGCCAGCTGGTCTGACTCCCTGTGTTTGCTCTCTCTTTCCATAACTTTTCTCCACACAGCAAATGCACCATAGATGTCAGGGTGTCTCTACATCCACAACATTTCAGTGTGCTAAAAGTGCCTTTGGTCTTCAACTGAATTCCCAAAATAATTTGGGAAAAAAAAAGGAAGAAGACTGAAATCCTTGAAATCTTTACAAAACTAATAGTAAATTCTTGAAAACTACAGACAGGTATTGTGTGCATTTTTATTGTGTTACCTCAGCCTCACAGATGGCTACAAATAAAATATATGTTTAAGACATATTATTTATTTACAGCTACAAAAACTATCTTTAAAAGATTTCTTGCTTAAATTTGAGACAGATTTGACATAAAACTGAAAATAAACCCAAATAACTAAAAAAAAGCAACTAAAGTAAACTTTCAAAATGAAGAAATTAATGTTACCAGCCACTGAAAAACAAAAATCCAAATAAAATATAAAGCTGACAAACATGTAGGTATAAAGGAGCATAATTTTTGAAATGGCTAGAATCACATGTATTATTTAAAATCCCCTAACTATGATACCTAACTCAGATTTTTAGATCTAATTGAACTAATCAGCACCAGAGGATACCAAAGTACAGTGGCTGCACTGATTTATCAAAACACCAAACCTGCAGATAGTTGACTCCAGAAGAAGAAAAAAAATTCTAGGTGGAAATATTCATTTTTCTCTGTGTTGAGGTTTCATCGTGGCTCCCCGTGAAAAATGGAGACGAAAAACAATACTGCTGTCAAGCTACACAGCCCCATTTCAAGCACCTCACTGCAGCAGTCAATGAAGGATTCTGAAATGGAGTTAGGCTTGTTTAGCATGCCTGAAGGGTCATGTGGAGTGACCCATTCCCCTCTGGTTTCACTTAAAACTCATATTTTCTGCACGAAGATAACATGTTCCTCTGATATTTAGTTACCCGGTCTCCAGAAAGATCTCATTTTTCATAGCATAATTTTTAACCTTTGCTTAAGATGTCTTTTTTTAACATAAACTCTTTTAACCTGGTATATTTGCTTCAAAGAGCATATGCTTGGAAGGAAAATGTTTGGCTATTAAGATATCTCAACAAATCAAGATCACTGTGGCTTTAGCTTGCTAGTTTGCAAATATATATAAAAACAGCCATCAGAAGTGTTCTTGCTTGTACTTCTTTTGATATTGTGTACCATAAACATATCAGTATTCATATAGATAAACTGGTTCTGTACCTGCTTACACTGAGAGTTTTTGTAGTGAAATAAATCATAAGCTAGCACTTTCCTGGATTTCTTTTTAATTCAGAAATACATGTAATTCATGAAATGCACATAAATAAAAAAAAAGAAAAGAAAAAAACAATTTAAAAATAGCTTAAATAACAACATGAATTTTCATGAGGAATTCCAAGAAACAGTTCAAACATCTTCTGAGTATGAAGTGTTCCAAAGTATTGCTTTTTTACTGAAGGCTTTCTGAAGGAACTCTAAAAATATCTGACCAGATCCTCACTGGCATGAACTGATACCAGGTGAGGTATAAATTGTCATTAGGTGAAGACCTGGCTGAGAATATTATATTGAGAACACACTGCAGTTTATCTGAAAAAGCATATTAGACACAGTATCTGTGAAAGTACTTTCAGCTTATCATGCAGGGGAATGGCAAATCACACAGCATATCCCTGCTGAAGTGCCCCTTTAAGAGGCCTGATTGGCATGTGAGGAATGTGAGGATTAGTGATGTAAACTGCAGAAAATCCTGAGTTTAAGGAGGGCAGAAGCTATTTAAATATGTCACTGAAAGCTTGCAATTGCATTTTCCTATTTTGCTTTTTCCAGTCGTTGCTTCTTAAACTTCTTGACTTATACACTGAAAACTCTGCTTGCTGTCCCAGCTACAGGAACAGCCTCCCCATACACTGCTCAGTAGCTCCCCCTCTTTGTCCATCATTCTGTGCTCTGTCTCATAATCTTTTTGTTTATTGTTATTTTTAGGACGGGGATAGCACATTCTGCTGTATCTTTACAAACATACTGCAAAACAGACATTTCAGGCAGTGGGCCTATTCCTAAGAAAACACAAAAAATTCAAAACATCATCACAAGCATAAAACCTTTCAGCCCAGGAAAATCCCAAATTGAATCTGCCTGAAAAATCCATCCCTGAGAAATGGACAACCAACAAAATCAGGGCAGCTACTCCACACCTCTGAGACCAGAGCTCTACATTAGGATTTTGCTGGTGGCAAAGCCAATTTAAGAAGTTTTATCCCCTTTTTGCTCTCGCCTATTCATTCTTTTCTCAGCTTCCCCTCCTCCAGTGGGAGGAGCCTCTCAGCCCTTCAGTGAGGCTAATTTATTCATCGATATAGCTGCTGACAGCTAGAGTGATGCAGGTTAACAAACAAAGAAAAATGACACTTGAGGAAGGGTGGGAGAGAGTGTCTTTTAGCTTAGATCATTTCACTGAACCAGTTTTGAGTATGGTCACCCAGACAGTTGAGTTGCCACATCTGAGTACCAATACAGGAGGGGAAGACTGCTCTTAAACTAGCTTTGCAACTTGAAAAGTTATAATGTGGAATCTTAGCTTGGTTTGTGGGGTGTGTGGAGTAATATACATTCAGGAATCATGTTACACCTGACTGAAAGGCAACCAAATCTGTTGCACAACTACTACTTTTGAGAACATAAGATAACAAATTCTGATAGAACCTGTATGAAGATGTTGAGACTTGTGCAAAGGCTGATTCTTCACTTTCTGTTCTCATGCACATCTACGCATGGTAGAATTTATGTTCTCCTTACATAGGCAGTTTTGATCCTCCCTATCCCAAAGCAGGTGCTCGAAAACTGGAAGAAGTTTAGAGAAGAGCAGCAAGGACAACTGAATGAATAGAATGGTTTCCATGCAGGGAAGAACTTAATTAACCAGGTGTCATTCACTCTGGAGAGAAGAATGACTCTAGATGAGTAGGAGAACTATCTATAAAATCACGAATGGCATGAAGAGCATACCTAGGGATGGCTTGCTCACCATCTCTTCCTGTAGAAAAATAATGGGGAACCAAGTAAAACTAGCAAGATGTAAGCTGAAAAAAAGATGTGTTTTTTTTCACACAGTGTGTAGCTAAACTGTGGAACTGCCTGCCATGGGGTATTATGGGTGCTTGAAGCTCACTTGGATTTAAGTGGAGACTGAGCATGGAAGAGAAATACATTGATGGTTACTAAATACCTAGAAAGTAAACCTGGTGCAAGGAGCCCTTGAGGTTCAGCTTGTGAGGGACTAGTGGCTCATTTGGGGAAATATCACTGTGTGCCTCCATGTTTCTCCATATTTCCCTAGGCTCTCATTTCTGGTCACTGTCAGAGGCAGGATACCAGGATGGATGGGTCTTGGATCTGACCTAGTACAGCTGTTCCGATGTTCTTATCTCTAACGTAATAAGTCTATATATGTCTGGAGATGGCCTTTTTTCTGTTCTTATGTTCCTATATGGGAAAGTCAGCAAAACAACCCTCTGCTGTATCTGTGACAGGGTGGAGTGGAACTGTGTCCACATCGCAACATGGGGAGCAGAGACAGGGGTTTCTCCATCCCCGGAAAGAGAAAAGATGTGAAGCAATGAATCTAGCAGTCCAGTCTGCTTCCTTCTCTTTACAAAAGGGACTTTTAGGGCTTGAGATAACAGTCCAGGGCTCAATTCTGTGCCTGACTGGGAGCTAAGGGCATTCAGCACTTCTAAAGAGACACCACACATTGGTTAATACATCCAAATAGCTACCAGTTGTCATATTGTTGGGTCCTGCTTTACCTGAGACACTATAAATGCTCCAGTGCTTGCGCACTTGTGTTTAAAAATACAGGTTCTGTAGTGCTTATTTTAAAAGCCAGTGTCTCATGAAGAAGATTCTGTGACCTGAAAATCAATGCATTTAATAAATGTGCACAGACATTAATTGTCTTAGTCTATCGAGACTGGTAAAGTAATGGAGAAATAGATTTTTGCAGCAAAAACTAAAAAGAAAGCTTTAGTTCAAACTCTTATAAAAGGCAGTATTAGAAGAGGCTTTGTTCATCCATATTTTCCTTTTAATAATCTCATCATGTTTAATGTTTCACTATTACATAGTTCTTATTTTGCATAAATACATGATGATTATAGCTGTATAACCTTGGCAACACAGTGTCCTCTTGAGGCAGCCTGAAATAGAAGAGAAATGCAGATTATACTATGCAACTGCCCTTTGGGGAACAATATTTTATTATGTTTTATTTCCTTTCCATAAAATTCAACAAAAATGAAGGCAATTTGGGTTCTACAAAACCAATGATAAGCTGGTGGAGAAAATACCTATATCATTCTCAGGCATGACCATACACACAGGTGTAGACAAAACAGGTGAAAGGATCAGGCCACACTACTGAACTACCTTCTAACACTAGAGGTTTGAGATTTCAAGCAGAAAGACGTACAAAAAATGATTAATTATATTAAAAGTTGCAATATACAATAAAAATTGTATTAAAAGACACAGGAAACAACTGTATTCTTTAGCTTACTACTGTGTGGAAAATGACACATGGGAGAAAGGAAGTACTAAAAATGGAGGGTCCGGTTGTTCATTAGTTTATACAGCCTGAGAATGTGGCCCAGGGAGTCTCTCAGGCTGGCCATTAGGGCCATTGTAAAAGCCATTAGGACCAGTCTGTGATGTCAGTGATAAGCTCAGCTTTCATTTAATAACAGAAAATAAAGGCCTTTTTCACTGTAAAGATAGAATCTCAGTCAGCTTGCCTACCATTTAAAGAAAACAAAACCAAAAACCTTTCATATATACAGGCGACTTGCTATTTTTTGAGACTAATTTGACTCTTGGTCTATTATACGGGACAGACTGAAATGCTGCTTCTTAAAACTAAGTCAGTATTCATTTGTTTGGGGGAAGGGTTTTCTGTTCAATGCCTCTTCAGAATCAGGATGAAAATGTTTCACAGAGCAATGGTAGTATACATCCTAGACATGCAAATTGTGAGTTTTGCCTATGTGAGGAGAAAATGGATAAGTCCTTTACTATAGCTTAGGGCATGAAAAGGATAAAGTGAAAAAGATTGTTCGATGAATCACTGAAACAATCTCTGAAAAATCCCACAGGAATAAACCTTTGCTGCTAGGGAAGTATGTAGCTTCAACTTCACCATTGAAGGACTGGTGCTTTTATTCTCTGGCATGGTAAGTGAAAGAGTGCTTCATTAACATGTGAGCCCATTAATCTTACATTTGGCATATGAATTCCCACATGATTTGAACATCTGCCTGGAAGGTACATCTCTAATTAGAGCAGATATGTTATTCTGGAATTAAAATAAATATCAAAACATATTTCTGTTTTTCCGTTTGCTTTCTTCATACTACCTGTGCTGAAGTAATCACAAGTGAAACTTGTCAGATCGCAAACATACTAACTTTTCATTAGGAAGGGGCAAGGTAATAGGTTACTCACTCAGTACTCATCTATGGGATGTATCTCTACAGAGTTATATTGCTGCTAGATCAGAGGAGAGCACAGCACAACTGGCCACACACTTGCCTCCAGGTTACAACACAGGCACTTTTAAATAATAAACTTCTGTTTAATGCCATGCTATTTAGCACAACAATTACTTCAGTGCTGTTAAAAAAAAAAATTGTAGCCTAAAAAGTGGTGATCAAGAAGTTGTAGGAGCCTTTACCCATTGAGGCTAGCCCTGAATGGTTTTGAGTCAAATGTCCAGATTCTAGC
Source organism: Dromaius novaehollandiae (assembly GCF_036370855.1). Classification (NCBI taxonomy): domain Eukaryota; kingdom Metazoa; phylum Chordata; class Aves; order Casuariiformes; family Dromaiidae; genus Dromaius; species Dromaius novaehollandiae. Next base: position 19,152,984 of record NC_088100.1, read on the forward strand.
TGGTGCTGGTTTGCCTGCCCAAAGGACAAATCAGAGACTAACTACCAGCTGTTTGAAAAAGAAAGAAAGGTAAATGAGTCCTGGCAATGTCAAAAAACAGTGGCATCTTCCATTTGAATGTTAGCTTACTGAATGGTTGTCAGCAATTTCCTTGCAGTGAAAGAGTACACTTGACTAACGGGACACTGTATAAGATTGCAATGCTTAACACTGGGAAAAAAAAAAAAAAAAAAAGCACTGCCTTCGTTCTTCAGAGTGGCTTTCTGCATGCCTGAGGTTTTTGTGGAAATTAGTATCACCATTTAGTACAGTTTGTGAAGCCTCCAGGAGAAAATGCAGACAAAGATGGGACATCAGAAAGACTGAAGGCATCTCTCTGAGGTGTCTTTTTGGACAGAACCAGCATGACCTCATACAGGAAAATTAGGTAAGGGGAAGGATGTGTCAAAAACAGCAGCCACAGCCACAGTGGCAGAGTGGAGGTGTTGCTGAATCATGGAATAAAAGGTGTTTAGTGCACATAAGCCTGAACCATCACACTTCGCACACCCATGATGCTCAGGTCCTTCATCCTAGAGAGATATTGACATTATCTGCTCATGAGACCCATGACAATAACAATGACAAGATGCTAATATTGATATATCTCCTATACTACAAACATGTTACATTCAATGTCTCTTCTTCTTTAAGGGTCATATTTTCACAGCCATAGAAGGAGCCTTAGATGGATAGACACTGAATCCAAAGTGCATCTGCAAAATATTTTTGTATAGCATGGAGGAAAACATTGAAAAAGGGACTATATTGTGCTTTCAGTCTTCTATGTCTGTCCCACCACACCAAAGGGAGTTGAGAGGCATGAGTTAGAAAAGGGAAGGAAATATAATTCTTACACCTAGATGTGCAAAATCACAGTTGTTGGCTTTATGAATGGCAGGGAGGAAAAACTCTTATTTACAGGATTTGAGTATAGCATTTAATAGATATGCTATCTATGCTTGTTTTTTTGCAGTATGAGAATCTATCATTCATCCTGGCAATGGTTTGAAATGAAGAAAATAAATGAACTCACATGGGTTTTTTTATACTAGAAGCAGAGTGGGAAAAATGTCGTTATTAGTGCACAAAATGAGAAAAGAAGGTGATCAAGCTTATAAGGAAAAATGGATATCAGTGGTCTCCTGTTTCCTTAAGGAGAAAAGAAATAAAATATTTGAGGCAGGCTTGTTAGCAGCATAGCACACTGCTCCTTCAGTTCAGATGAAAATTGGTCAAACTCGTGATTCAGATTTCAGAAGAACCATAGGCAGGTATGCCTGTTCTTGTTGATGTTTCTGAGGAAATACATCTAATTCCACAGAGAGACTGGAATATAATGTTTCCTGACTAGGGATGAAGGTGTCAAACTTGCAGTGAAATTGAATTTCTGATTCTTTTTTTGGAGAGTGGGAAGGAGAGGGGATGTCCTACACATTCTATTCATTCAGAAATACATTTAGTCCTAAGGATTTTAAAATTTCATTTTCTTTCTGGGGGGATTTCTGCAGAATCAAAATGCACTCAAATAGGAAAGATACGTCCTCCCTACAACTCAGTTAAAAAATGTACAACTTCACATAGTGCATGAAATAATGTGTATGCCTAAGTGCAGAATTAAAATCTGATATTTGGAAGGATCAGTGCCTTCTTTGCCAGATGGGGCACTTTTCTATCACCACGATTATCAGCAGTGTTGGTATTTGTTCTGGTATCAATAGAATATTTTAAACCACAAACACAGGAAAAGCTCCCACTGATCAAAACATGTGCCTCACTCTCCAGATGAAGGGACACCCAGTTGTCTTGCCACTGTTTGCAGCTAATAATAATACTAACAATAATAATAATTCAAAGCATGAGCAAAGTGCGAATTTCTTTAAAGGCATATGGAGCCGAGAAGTTTATAGTCTGACGAAATCAGAGATAAGGATAATTAATATGATTGAACAAAGTTTAATAGTTTAAGCAGAGCTTATGCTTGTCTTCCTCCCATTCTTTTCCCATCCACATAAAACTCCTTTTTTCATTTGATAGGTATTTCAGGTGGCAGTGTTCCAAGATTTGATGTTCCAGAAACAGAACCTCTGCCAGTTATGATAATTTTCTTTATCTGTATTTATAATGAATTTAAAGGAAACTGTGACACTTAAAAGCACCTCGCTGACTAAGGCACAGTCTATAGCGCACTGAGGTTAGCAAAAAGTCTGTTATTGATTTCCGTGGAGTTCAGATCATGCTACTTAATCCATTTTGCTTATCGGTCTCATTTATCCCATGAGTGAACACGAGCTGGAAAAAAGAGATTGAATTTAAGTGAAAAAGGGCCCAGTGAAACTGAATCTGGGATTCTTTGTAAAAGAAAAAAGATTATCCAGCTAGTATTGAGGTTATCCAGGAAAAAGTACTGGGTCTCTCTCTCTCTCTAGTATTTTGGTACATCTTCTAGTCTTTTTTTAGACTTTCTCCTTCTCTGGGTAATGGCTGTGTTTTCACCTGTACTGCAGAAGCATTTAGCACATTGTGGATTCTACAGAAACCTAAATAATAAGTGATGATGATGTATCATTTTGTAGCTACAAAGAGCTAGTAAAGAGCTACTTTGACAAGCAGCTACAAAAAGCTAGTGAAGGGACCACAGAACACTACTATGACATCATTTTTCTAGTAGCTGTTACAGCTTTTAGAATTACTCTGAGACTTTATAATGCATTCAAAAGGACATTTAGCTACATTAATTTTTAAGATTTCCTTCTCATAGTTATTGCTGTAATTTGGAAAGTCTAGAAACTTATGTAGGAATCAACCAGCATGTTGATTTATAAGCATTAGTAGATTCATTGCAGAATGAATTATATACTAGACAGACAGAATGGCATGGTATATGAGCTATACCTTCCTGTGAGTTTCTTCCATGCCAGATACAACAGGACCTCAATTTTGTGTGGGGACCTCCGGGCATGAGTGGAACCCAAAGAACATACAAATGTGCTCTTCTGAGTCCTCTGAAACCTCTGTGAGTGTGTTCCCTGTCTACCTGATTCTGCAGAGTTATGGGAAGCTCAGAGTTGAGTTTCTCTGAATTTTTACTTTTTGAATTCTTGTTCCATTTAAGCACAAATGATGCAGGAAGGTTCCAATGAATCTGGTGAGTTTCCTGGGCTTGCTTTTAACTACATTTTAGACAATCAGATTATACGTGATTTTTTTTAAGAATCCAGCTACTGCAGAAGTTTTATTTCAAAAATCTTGCCTAACGAGTTACAAGAAAGTTTCATTTTGAGCTTCTTCAAAAGTTTTACACAGGACACCCATGAGGTCTAGTCCATTTTTCATTCTTTGCCAATAGTCATAGCAGCTGCCCCAGAAAAAATGATTAAAAAAAAATCTAAGGAACAATTAGAAAAGAATTTCTAACAGAAAAAAATTTTCTTCCTTCAGGAGTTGTTTAATGTCATGAAGTCAAAAGGTTTTTTTTTTTGGTCTTTTTTCCCCTTTCTTGTCTAATATAACCTAAAATTGTTCTCAATTTACATATAGACTTCTAGTCCTTCTGTAAATCCCACTGTCTACACAGTATCTCAGAAACTGAGTTTCAGTAAGGAAAATGCTGAAAAATATTCAAGAAATAGGACTTCTTACTTAGTACTTTAAACTCATAACCATATTAGTCCTTTCAGGGTTTTCAGGCAAGCAGAGTTTCTTCCTGTTACTTATCAAATGTTTCAAAACACAGTTCTACAGCGTACAGTGTTCAGCTACTCAGCCCACTTCTGTTCAGCTTCTTTAACACATTCGTTAGATAGATTAGCCTGAGCAGAGAATCACATTAATGAGCTAGACAGTTTCCAGACCTGGACAGACTTGCTTTGAGGTTACATTGCTCTGTCTTGTGTGTTTTCTCTTTGTATTTGATTCTGTGTAGAGTCAGCAGGGAGATACTGTCATGATTTCAACGCACCTCCCGTTACTAGAAGATACTAGGTCACAGTAACGGTTTTGGAAAGACTGGTGTATGCCATGTGCCAGCTTTGGGTGTATGCAGGTCCTAATCACCAGGTAGATCCTGCAGAAGTCACTGAAAAAAATCTCATTGTTTTAGTCTGTCCAGGTCTGAGCTGTTGATTCTGCTCTAGCTGTTGAAGCTAGAGTAAGTAATCAGGCCCTTTGCATTTGTCTGGAAAGGTGATAAATTTTAAGTGATTCTGATTGGCAGTCTGAGCTAAAACAAGAAGACGTAATGGATTTGGTGATCACTAATACACACATGCATTGTTCACCATAGCATGTGATTAGAATACAATGGAAACAGAAACTTTTCATTTTTTTAAGAAGTGCTCTTTTTCCACTCTCCTTTCTTTTCCCAGAATTACATGCCATAGGTTATTCCTATGAAACTGAACAGCTGTGGACAAATAGCATTCCAACATAATTTAATTACAATTTAGCAATGAGAAAATGTGTCTGTCTGAAGAAAGTAATGTGTCTTTGTATCATTAAGCAAAAAACAACTTCCCATACTCCCCCTTTTTTTTTTTTTTTTTTTTTTTTTTTGGTTCAGAATTACTTGGCTAGAAAATTTGACAGTTTCTTCATGTTCTCTTGCTTGTAATTCAGGAACCGGGATGCTCATCTTTTTGCCAAAAGGATTCAAATTTATTGTTCCTCCTTTATATTCTCTCAGTGCTACTACTTCACTGGTTCCTTGACCATCTGACGTTGGGGATGACATATTTTTAATTTTAAAGATCTGGCAATCCAGAAAGAATGAATAGATCATAATAAGGAACACTGTTGCTGTGGGGGACTGGAGACTGTTCAAAACTCCTTTGTTTGCTTTCATGGCTTTTAGTTTTAGATACTTAACTGAGGTAACCTACTCTTCCTACAGAGGCAATGTGAAAGAGAAATGCACTTCCAGAGAGTGATGCAGGGGGCAAGATCTCCAGCTGCCTGCTTCACTGCATCAGCTCGACAGGAAACCCAGAGCAGCTCCATCTGTAACGTGGGTGCCTCAGACACTTGCTGAAAGTAAGGTAGGAAGAATGCACTGTTTTGTGTTCACAAAACCACAAACCAAGCTACTGTAATACTTTGCAGGTGACAATACCACCTTCTGTAGTTCCTCAGCTCTGTTAAGAAGCTTCTGAAGCAACTGAATTAAAGGATTAGAGAAGGATATATTATCACCCAAAAAGTACATCAATGATTGTGTATATGTCTCTCTTCTGAGACTTTGTAGATGTATTAACCTTGGGCTCACTGTTCAAATGGTATGTGTTTTTCACTTGGCAACTGTTATCTTGCTCTAAATCAAAACTGCTGGGAAGACAAGGTTTTATTTACTTATTTGTTTATCTTTTACAATCAGTGAAGCAACATGAGTTTCAAGTATAATGTAACATTAATGATTTCGTCTTATGGTAAAACTGCAGTGCCTCATCTACATAGTGCCTTTGTCATGGGACAGCTCAAGTATGTTAATGACCCTCTAATGAAAAAAACACCTGTCTTGATGGTAAAGACCATGCCTATGTATGTAAAAGTAAGTAATTATCTCAGATAACAACTGCTGATGCTCAGATTCTTTGAAACCGAGCAATATTTCACTGGCAATGTTACTACAGTAAAACAGTCATAAAATAATCAATGCATAAAATTAAAAAAGATTATGCTGAGGAAACCTGCAGGAATGATGATAAGAAGCATAGGGATGGAGTCATCCTTAATGATATCTCAAAACAGCTCCACTGCAGTCTTTCTCTTCCATACTGTCTTCTTGTCTTGGTCATATGTCTCACAGGATGTCAGTCTATGCAGAGAACCTTACCCTATCCTGTCTGGATTTGATTTCCCCTAGCAGGATACAACAGGCTCCCCTTGATTTCAGCAAGAATTACTATCACCAGAGAAAAATGACAATTGTCAAGTCTCGCTTGCCATTCGTAATTGCTACAGCTACACCTACACTGCTTAAGGCATTCATATCAATCCCTGATCCCTAAACTACGCCAGTCAGAATGGCTTATGTCCACATAGATTAGAGCTTACAACCACTTCAAGAGCAGACTGCTTGCATCTACACTGCACAGTATTTGAACCAGATCTCTGCTGGTCCGTATGTGGCACTCCGTGGGGCTTGTTTGTTTACTTGTTTGTTTGTTTGTTTGTTTGTTTTCTTAAGCATGCTAGAAACAATATGAGAATGGTTTGGAGACCTCTGGAGGAAATTTTCCCAGAACTGTAAACAGGTTTCATCTCAGAAAGGTCTAACTGTTTTACTCTAAAAGAGGACTTGGGTACAAAGTTGTATATACAGAGAGTGAATAATGAAGAAACTGAGACATTGGAGCAAGCTAGGGAGCTGAGTTATATGATAGTGTAGACATGCATACACTTAGAAGATATAATAACAAACTTTATTGATTAAAAAAAAAAACCCTGAATATATGCTTCGATCAAATCAAAAATGTGATTATGGTTTCCCATTTACAAACCTCTTATATCTTGGACCAAAATAATACAGTCTTCACACATACCTTATTCTAATAGATTATCTCAAATATAAGTAATGGGCACAAGCTGAAATATGGGAAATTACTTTTATTTATTTATTTATTTATTTATTTTTTGGTGAGATAGATAGTGGTTAAACACTGGAACAAGTTGCCCAGAGAGGCCGTGAAGTCTTCATCCTTGGAGTTACTCAAAAGCCGTCTGTACATAGTCCTGGTAAACCTTTACTAGATAACCCTACTTGAGCAGGAGGTTGGGCTAAATGATCTCCAGAAATCCCTTCTGACCTTAACTATTCTGTGATTCTTTGATTCTGATTTTTTTGAAGAAAATGATGGTGTTTCATGCCCTAAGGCTCATAAACTCTTTAATGTAAACAATAGTCAAAATGTGCCGGTTTATGCCTTTATGCAAAGCTGGTATTGAAACAAATATCTCAATACTTACTACAGTAGAAAAAGAACAAAACTGGGTATATTGAGATTTTTTTCCATCTTATTGTAGATATTTAACTGCTTTTTTTTTTCAGGATAAGTAATTCACCAATTAAACTTCATTTAGTCTAGACGATCTATGTCAACTGTTCTTACTAATGGAAATAAAAGAAGGAAATTACAACAGGAAAATGGTTTCTAATTGTACATAAGGACCAAGGTTCTCTAAATTTTGTCCTGAAGCACTGATAAATATCCCTGAACATTCCTGCACCATTCACTGGTTTGCCCTCTGATGAACCAAGAGCAAACAAGGACTGTCAAACACTGAATGAAATATTTTGATTGCCATAAATAGCTATTCAATTTTTTTCTTTCTCATAAACCCTGGAGTAACACTGATATTATGGAATGGACTTGTGACATTTGTAACACACTGGAAAACTTTAGTTTCAGAAAAGTTTCTGTTTATGAGTTATTTATTTAGTTTCCCTGAGATGGATGTGTTGCAGCTGCAAATTGTAGGTTTGATAAATAATCAAGAAGCATTTGGTATTGATCTACATGGATTGAAAGAGTCACAGCACAGAAACAGGCCAGTAGTTTTAGATTTCCTAGAATTTTAAAGACATTCAGATACAAATTCAGATTTTAGGGACCTAATGACACATTAATGTTTTTATTAATTAAAAAAAATCATCAGTTAAGTTAATGGGAAAATTAAAGAGCATAAAAACAGTTTGGTGATATCAAAAATCAAAGATAATAATTTCAAACTATCATCTCCTTAATTTCATATATGTAGCAGTCCTATATGAAAGGTAGCAGTTCTTTCCTACTGATGCTGTTTTTGTGATCCATATTTATTTAATATGGATATTATTAGGGATATTTCCTCAGTTTTGACCTGATTTGAAACAAATCTTCAAAGTCTAGATTCATCAATAACTTGGAATAACTTCATTATAGTGATGTCTCCTGGATATCAAAAATAATACAGGATAATAATGCATAGTGTTATAACTTCTGAAATTACATCTCAGTTACAGAACACGAGAGGCCTTATTTCACAGGTCCAAGTCACAACAGTCTCTAAGAGGATTCGTATGGCCTGAGGATCAAATCCAGCTCAGCACGACAGGCAGGGTAAAGGCAGACTGGAGAAAGTGATGTAGCCAGAGTGAGTAGAAGGACAAGACTTTCCTCACAGGAAGTTAAATGGGTTGACAGGAGATGTCACAGCCAAGGATAATTTAATTTATTTATTTGCAGCTTAGACATTCTTCCACAGAGCGTATCAGTATATGGCAGAGTATTTGCAAAATCAACATCTATTTTAACTCTGAATTCTGGAATTTCCTCATCTTTCCCTCATTCCCACCTGGTCCTCTGAAATGGTCCGATTGCTGTCCAGTGGTGAAAGCTCTCAGTGGTGGGATCATCATTTCATATGATTTCTTTGGGATGCAGCAAAACATTTAAGTATTAATCACCCTTTTCTTAAAGACAGGAGTTGAGTGTCTGCTGCTAATGGCTTAGTAAGTTCAAAGGCACTTATTTTCCACAGCAATGAAATGAAATGAATAATGAACTATGTTTATTGGGGTTCATTCTGCTCTCATGCTTACTTTTCACCACTGTAACTTCATTGATTTCCACAAAGATATTCCTGATTTATTTAGTCTTTGCTCTGATTGTTGACCCTGCTAAGAAGGGAATTAATTAATGTCAGATATAGTAGGGAATCACTGCCTATCAAATGGGATTGACGTCAGCAGCTCCTTTCACCTTGAGTGCAAAACTGCCAAAGAATCAAGATAAATTTTGAGCACTTTCAAGTGCCTCTATTTTCAAAGCAGTGACCTCTTCTGAATCCAGCCCAGAGCCATCTATTCCACTTTATCTCATATTTTTCAAAAGTATTTTCGTTTCTAAAACCTATTTTTCTACAATTAAAATGATGGTATGATATGGTGGGGGAAAACAATCTTTATATTATATTTATGATTGAATGTTTCAAACCCACTGCCTCTCTGCTGGGAAATCAATGAAAAATGCTGGCTACCTATTTATATTGCTTTGATTGCAGCAAAATATAGTTTCTGCATCTAAAACTTTGTCACTAGATACATAACTGATGTGACACATTCTTAGTCAGCACTCATTCTCTGGAAAAAAAAACAATAAATTATTAGTGTCTTTAAGCGGTGTAACTAAATTTCTCTTTAAAGTTAAATAAAGACACACTGAATGATTAACATTTTTAATATGCCATAACAGGGAGTCACGTGTTCATGAAACTTTATTGACAAAACTTGATAGTTGCCTGGTTGTTGGAATTCCTTTATTGGATTTCTAAAAAGAAAAATGGCAAAATAGCCTTTTCAAAATCCTTCAGAGCCTTCATTAATGATGTATGCTTTTTTCCTGTGAGAGTCTCTCTTTTTATTTTTTTTCCTGCTTCAGCATGCATAGAATACTGGACGATAAATAATTCCCACCTAGTTTCACTAGCAGTTAACAGACTTAAAGCAGGGCACAAATTCTGCGCTTGTCCTGAGCCATAAAAATCTCACTTGTAATGATAAAATTGGGATGAAGCATAATGCAAAACTCAGTGAGGGAGGTGAGGTTAAAACAAGGGGAAGTACAGTTCCAAAGGGACAGTTTGTGTATAAGCAGATTATTCATCTATTTCTTAAAGCCTCCTGATGATAGTAGAAGGAGTGTAATTTGAAATTTTTTGCTTGGAAAATCTGAAAGGGAAAGAAGGAAAAAGCCACAAGAGGGCTAACCCCCCCTGAAACTGTCAATGCAGTAACCACTACTTGTTATACTGATTGAGAGCTTTATCTCACTTTTTCATTCTGACCTTATTTTTCTCTTCTATCTACTTATTCAATAGGCCTTTTATGTAGCTTGTTGTACACTTCACCCTATGTAACTTAGGGATTTTCTTTTTTTTTAACCTAAAGAAATTCTCATATCATGTTCTTGGTGAAACAGATTTTAAGGCTAAGAAATCTGTTTTCATTTCCTTCAACTAAAAATGTACAAAAATAATATAACCATTTTTTACACAAAATTTATGAAACCTGCAGATACGTTCTCTTCAAATTTTAAAAACATCCTGATGTATGAGCTTTCACTCAAATAGCTCCAGTGTGCTCTCATTACAATATCTTGAGGTCAGCCAGAAATGGTGATATCCTTGTGTCCAACAACACTATTTCATTTTGTTAGGGTTTTGTTAGTGTTTGTTAATGCTGACATGGTCATGGTCATATTGTAAAATGCCAGTGTCTCACCTCAGAATTTGTGCCTGAGTTTTGGATACTTTTTCTCAAAAGAAATATAATGTAGGTGATTCATATTTCTATTTTTCTGGCAGGACAGGCTCTTTGGTCAGATCTTTCATATGATTTTGAGGATAAAAAATATATCACAGAGGTCCAAAATCCTGGGGCCACACTGCATGCTGTAGTTGGCATGACCCATTGGGAGGAATAAAATAGTAGCTAATAACCACTCCCTTGAGCATCAGAAGCAGAACAAATGAAAATATTCAGCATACAGAATAAATACTACAGAAAATGCTACAAATTTTCTATTTGTTTTGGAATTTAAAAAGCTTTTATTCAGAAGTGAGACTTGTTTTGAAACTTAGTGGGCAAGCAGCTTACCAATGAAAACCAATGCCAACAGAATGTTTTCAGGAAAAAAAAAATCCAGTAGATCTAGTACTGATTTCTGTCTATACACTTCTAGATCCTGATTCCTTCTTGGTGCTGGTTGCATTGTAGGAGCAGTGCTGGGTATTGTACTTGAAACCATGATCTTCTCAAACAGGAATGAAAGTCCTGTTAACCAAGCTATATTTTGTATGCAAGACTGTAGTAGCCATTGCCTAGAGTTTAAGCAGGAAATTTATATCAATAAAATTCAATTTTCTCAATGAAAAGAAATCTACATTCCCCAGACCAGTTCAACAGCCTTCTTTTTTCTTTGAGATACCATATTAGTCATTGCAATTTTATCTCACCTCGTTTCTGCGACCCAAATTGTAATAAGAACAAAAAGAAACAAAAATGTGGAAAAATTAATTTATTCCCAAGATAAAGATTAAAAGGACATGGATTACATCATTTCTGGCAGATTATTAAAGATGAAAATGGCTAATTCCTTTCCTTATCATTGCCATTAGAGTAGATTCTGCAATTTTCCAGTGTTTGGCAGTCCCCTCTTTTAATGCATATTTGAGCAAATGCCAGCTTGTTCCTCCTCCCCAGAGTCTGCCTGGAATCGCAGTGCTTCATGTCCATAGAGACAGGAGGGCTGCCATTTCCTATATTAACCAAGTTCTGTGCTCTGCTTTCCAAAGCAAGAATTAGTAGAAGAGGTCCAGGAAATGTCAAAGAGAGAATGACAGAGTCAGTCAGCTTTAGCTTTAGTTCTTCCATATGTCTATTTTAAACAACATTTAAACAGGAATTAGAAGAAATAAGACCACCACACTAGGGACATGATTCAGCACTTTCTGAAATGCTGAGGTAGACTTTGAACCTGAGGTAAAATGTGTCTGAAAACATCAGGCTCTTGGAGATAAATTTTATTGTTCAGCCAAGCACCAGCTCGACATATATTCAGGAAACATAAGGAAAAGGATACAGTGTGCTCCCAAAGTCAAAATTCATTTTTCTTTACTCAATGCTGATTCACTGACAATCTCAAAAAGAAGAAAAAGAGAGAGAGAGATGACCGTTTGATTAGAAATAGCTCTAAGGTTGTAATTTCTGGGTCAAACCTTGAAATAAAAAGAGTCAGAGAAAAGCTGCCACTACACTGCTGAACTATCAGCTTCCTTGGCAGAACGTTAAGCTTGAAGTCCCTGGTGTGAATTAGATAGAAGTGGCTTTGGTATTTCATTCCCATAGCTCAGGTGAGCATCTGATCTGTCAGGCTACCAGCTATTTTAAGACAGTAGATTTCTCTGCTGCTCTGTTAAAAAGTTCTGCTAGTATTGTCTTTGTGCTGAAAATAGAAAAAAACATTGACACCTAAAAAAAAAATCAAGATGAGTAAACTCAGTTCTGTTAACCTAGCTCCAAGGAAGGTGTCTCTGCTATTTCTTATATCAAAACTTGAATAAGCGAAAGAGAATAGCAGTAGAATCCGAGGAGAAACAAGTAAGAGAACAAAGGAGATGTCGACTAAGACCAGTACTGCATCTACTCTTAGAGAGTGACAAAGGGAAGCATAAAGAGTTGATGAAAGAGCAAAAGATGCAAAAGAGAAACAGAAAAGAAAAGAAAAAAATTGTAAAAGACTTTAATATGTGAAGGCAGAGAGAAGACCAAAAATTAAAGGAAGAAAAAATGCTGCCTTTTGGATTTGTGATTTTATCATAGCTAGTGTAATAAGTTTTTTGTCTGCAGGCTTCTGAACAGAATTGTTACAAGAACAATTATTTGTTATTATCACTATCAATAATAACAATTCATAAGAGGTCATAGAAAGTTGGAAGGGACCTTACACTTTGTTTTCCCATGTTAAATAACAGCAGAAAGCAGTTAAGAAAATATGAAAACAAAAAGGGCTTCTTCCCAAGAACTTTCATTCATAACTGTCCTTCATAGGGAGAACAGGGAGAATGAGACCGTCTTGGTGAAAATGAGTAACTTTTAATGTATGTATGCAAGTATGGGTTTGCATTAAAAAAACAGGAAGAGGTTTTCTTTTTTGTTGGTGGTAGGTTTTTTTTTTCTTTAAAATGATTAATTTGCAGAAACAATAAATATCTCAGCCACCATCTTCCTGCATTTTCTGAGAGTTCTTTGCAATTTTCTGCCATAAATGGGCCTTAATCCCACAATTTTCCTAGCAATTTCCTAGTGGCCTTACTCATTACAGCCCCCAAATTGTTATCACATCATCTTCATCAGAGTCTTTTACATAGACAGTAACATATGGCAGGACAGAACTATTGCAAGCTTCAATCATCTTCATGTTTAAGCTGACAACTAGCAAATAATTCTTATTATTTTTTTAGCCTAGCTGATGTTTTTTTCTGAATGCTTCTTTATTTACTTTATTAAAAAAAAGACTCAAAACAGAAAACTTGTTACATTTCAATATCTTTTTGATCTAGGTCCAACTGCTCAATCTCTAATTTGAAGATTACCTTTTTACAATGTACATTACCCAATATCCCCATTTTCAGTTCTGTACCAAATGAGGTTAATTGGTGACTTGTTTTGTTTCCTTCTTATGCTGCACTTTAAAGTTTCTTGTCTTGCTTTCTCTATATAAATTTAGGTACTTAATTTCTAGTCGTTATCTAGCTGTCTGCATTACAAGTGCACTGAAGTATGGTGGGTATGTATACATGTATGTGTGAATGTGTGATTGTCTGTGGCCTTGGAGGTAGAGAGGGGCTTGCAAGAGAGGGCTGAACCACTCTTTTCAGCCACATTACTCCAGAAGGACATTGCAGGAGGTCGGAAAGCTGTAACATTGCAAGAAATGTCTTTCTTCATTAAGGCACTAGCTGCTTTATTATACAAACTGCAAATTGAGAGATTTCAATTAATGATGATTGTGAGGTCTAGTAATATTGACCGCTCTCTCCACTATTGATCTGGAGTGCTAGTAAAATTCCCTTAGCCTACAATGCAGGTTTTTGAGAAGTGGCTACATTCTCCTCCTGCTGAACTGCATACTCCTGCATCTCATTAAAATTAATGATAATTGTGTGTCTGATGATGGCAGGTTGACTTGCAGTTTTGCTGGCTTTGTGGGTAACTTTCTCTACGATGCCTCCTGCAATTATTTCTTAGCTAAATAATTCATAGTAATCTTACAAAAGTAATAAGCACACTTATTTCTTTTTAACTGATATTACAAAAGGAAAAGTTAAAAAAAAAAGCGGGGGGGAAGAAAAAGGAGAAAAAGAAAACCAATGCTTTGTGCTTATATAACATCTTTCATATCACAAAGACTGGGCTGTTACTGGGTTGTTGTGTATTTATTTTGAACATGCCACTTACTGCTCCTTCCCCCAATGTTATCACACATCTGTAGATTGCATGAAGAGAAGGATTTGGGATGTTCAGTATTGACAGAGAAGAGGATGCCCTTAGAAGTGCCCTGTGTGAATTATACTGTAGCTTCAAGCAGATGACTGAAATTAAGTAAAGCTGGAATTTTGGAAGGCTGAGAGGGATTAATAAAAATAAACTCACTCAACTAAAAGGACATTTGTAACAGCATAAGCCAAAAAGGCCCAGGAAAAAAAATATATATATATATGTGTATAAATGGAAAGCATTCACACAGAATATTTCCAGTAAGGAACAGATATGCTCTACGCATGACCTGAAACTCTTGGAAGTCTTTTTTCAGATTCCAGTAGTCCTTGGATCGGGCTCAACTGATTCTTTGAAAAGAAGAATCTGAAGATGAACTTTAAATTTCAGCTTTTGTTTTAGTTTGTTTAAAACTTAGCTAACCTAACTGCTCACCCACACATGCACTGCAGAATCCTTCCTTTTTGCATGTTATTTGCATGAGACACGACTGGTCTTTCCATAGGGGCCTCCACAGCTGGACATTTGTGATGACAGCAGAGGTATGGTAGTGGTGTGAGAACAAGTGAGCAGGGACATGCTCAGGGACGGTCCCTCCATCCCTTCATTGCTGCTCTTCCCAGGCCCCATTATTCTCAGTGGGGAAGCTTTCAAAGCTTGCAGATGTAGGGTTTCCACAGCTCATAGCTAAATATCAAAGGTCAAACAACAGAAAGAACCATGCAGAGTATGCCCCCTAAATTACCTTTTTGCAACTGCAGAAGGCAGCTAGGTATAGAGAGGCACATTCTTTAGAGCAATCTTCAGCAGCGATAGCTGGGCAGGAGGTCTCTCATCTTTAGACGTTTCCAGTGATAGAACAGATGTTACTTTTCCTCAACACAGAAGTATATCCTGTACTTATCAAGCAAAATGACTAGTCTTTTTTACAGACACCAAGGAATCTACCAGACTAGGAATTATGTGGTCCTTAATCATAGTGAGAGGAATTCTCCAGATATGTATTTCCAATATTACGCACTTGGATGGAAGCTACCTCACCTTGTTTGGCTAGCTTCTTCAGCTGATTCCAAGATCGACGCTTTAAAACCTTGATGTGGAATTTCCCTTGGCTTCAGTGGAAATTCCATAAGTAAGAAGAGCTATCTGTATGAGGCTGCATTATCAGATCATCCTCAGCAGTGACATCACTGTAATGGGGAAAAAAACGGATTCAGAGCAGACAGCCAGCAAGTAAGAGCTTCTTCATAATTTATCTTCTTTTCTTTCACAACTTCAGAACTCCCCAGCTTGATACTGAGATCTTAGAACTATGGGGGTTTTTTCTGAATTTTGTAGTAAGTTATATTTTTACTTTTGCACTTACTGAAAATCCTAGTGTCTTTTGTCATTTTGGCTCCAAAGATTATGTATCTGGATCTAAACAACTGTTTTCTGAAATATCGCTACAGAAAGTTTGATCCAGAACTTGCTGGTCTGAAAACTTGCTAAGCTTAAATCTGGAACAGATGTTTTTTCAGATGAGAAGTAGAAAAGAAAGCCTAGGTAGGCAAGATTTTACAATGGGAATATAGCTAAAAGTGCTGCAAGGTGCAACCACAGGAAGATCTGAACCTACCTATTAATCTTAACGAACCCAGTGACTCACACATTAATTATAAAGGACACATTCTCTTAAAGGATTTTTTGGTGTTTGTATCTGATTTAAACAGAAAGGTAATCTTCCTATTTCTTCAGAACCCAGAAAGGGTATTTGGCAGAAACTGGGCAGAAACAGCTCAGAATGTTTGTTTTTTTTAATATTAAATTATCTTCTGTTCCCTTTCCAGGTAGCACACATGAGAATTTTGCAAGCTCTGAAAGTTAATGAAGTGGCTTTGTTAAGGAGTACATCTGTTAAGGTTCTCTGCATTAAAGGCCGTAATTATTATTTCAAACATTCCTTGGAAAATGGTCTTCCAGGTTACTTAATTGAGAAGGAAACTGCTCACTCCTGACGATAACCTAATTAAAAAAAAAGAGAGAGTATTTCTGTATCTGCCCTCCTTCCTACTCTTACTACTCATATAAATTCTCATCACAGTGACTTTCTTCTAGAAGCCAGTGAAACTAGAAATGCTTGGTTTTTTAAAACTGTATAAAGTTTGTCTCTCAAGGGCTATATTTTGCCCTTTCATAGTCTATTCACATATGTGTGAATGTCCTGCAGAGGTCTCCGTGGCTCAAGGGCTGCATAAGTTATTTGACTGGCCCCCTTTATTTTTCAGAAGATACAAGTTTATGGCTCTTCCACATCTAAAGGTGATCTGGCCATCACCCTCCAGGGTGTCTTCCACAGATAGGATCCAGAGGAGTCCCTGCTCCTGAAGGAAGACAGTAGTCCCTGTTTCACTGGTTCCTTTGGCACCTTTCAGTAGAGCCTTGAGGCCAATATGGAGGAACAAAGTGTGAATTTTTCCAGGCCACCTCTCTTTGCTTATCTTCCAGCATTTTTGCATGGTGACCCAGGAAAAGGTGAATTTAACTGGAAACCAAGAAGGAATTCCTGTCAAAGGAAAGAGGTGCTCCTGGAGGAACTCTGCTGCCAGAGGGGCAGCAGCCAGAGGAGCAGCTCCAACAGGGCAGCTGTCTCTGCAGAAAGCTCTTGTTCCTCAGATCTGTGAATGTCTTACACTGCAGAGTGCGGAGGGTTGAGAAGAACCTTTGCTGCTGCTTACAGTCACCCAAGAAAGTGTTCCTGAATCTCGTTATCACCTTCATTTCAGGTGGATTGTCACTGATTTCAACAGAATTACACCAGAAACTGATGTGGCCTTAACGGATCACTTTCACTTTTCCAGATTCGCATGCCTTAAATTGCTTTTAAAAATGAACATGGCTTTTTAAAGTTATTTAATAGATGCCTTATATCTAAACTGAAAGAAGAACACAGTGAATTCTCAAAGCAGTATTTAGAAATCCTTGCACTCCTCATTTGTGTTTTACCAGAAAAAATATATTGTGATTATTGGTGAGGGCTGTCATTGTACTGACGGTGTAATTACAACACAGGAAATGCAGTTTGACGTCTGACTTCACAGGAAAATTATGATGATCGAAATTGTTTTAACATTATGTAACATTGCTGTTGCATTTGCACTGATTAAATACGTGAGAGTATCAATATTGATTTCTTATCTGACAGCGATTACCTATGTAAGATATACTTCGGGTTTTTAGAAAGCAACCTTTGTAATAGCATTTATAATCATTGTATCTCTCTAAGAATTAATTGCAATTTTGCCTTAGAGAGGCATTTTCATCATACTTGTTATAGTCAAAATAAAAAAAAAAAGCTATGGCAGATTCATTATTTCAATCAATTTGGACTGCATTTAGGAAACACAGACCTACCTCCTCTGCTACAGTAAAGTCACTTTCTGTTGCTGAGGCATATCAGGGGACTGTTACTGGGGTGACCAGTGCTTTGTGAGAAAGATGATGGAACAGGGCAGAGGGACACAGCACTCAATGTAGTGTTGAATTTCACTGGCTGTCACTTGCTTTGCTTTGAGAAAACATAAACAACTTATTGAAGATTTTCCATGCTTCACTGTATTGAGAATGGTACAAAGCATCTCACAGGGAAGGACAGGTGGGAGATGGGAAATTGCTTCATTTTTCTTTTGCCTTTCAAATATCCCCATTCAGAAATTAACAATGTAATAATCATTGTCATAACAAAGAGGCTGACCTCGCAGGGCTTTTAATTCTTCACTTGTTTCTAGAGCTACTCAGAAAGCTGTAGAAAATATGTTATTTCCTTTCCACCAATCACTTTTCATAGTCAGAAGTAACAGCACCTTTCTGTCAAAACCTCATGCTTGACAGCATGTTGGTCATTCCTTGTTTTCCTTTCCCAGCAAGGAAATGATCCACCCATTCCTTCAATCTGAATATTTGCTGTATGTCAGGACAGCACTGGGCACCTTTTTTTGCTTCTCCTTGAGTTAGGGAGCCCCACAACCTAGTGCAGGAGAGCAAAGGGCATCACCTTGCTACAGCTCTCTGCAGTACCATGCATTATGTTCCCACCATGTGCTGAAGTCCTCCAGGAAGAAGTTCTAGCCCCAGTGGCTATGTCTATACTAGTAAACAAAACAGGACCTGGACACAGGTTCAAGCACTGCTGATGATTGTCTATTACTCTTTCATTTTAAGTATATTCCCTGACATGGTTTTAACCCAGGCCAACAAGCACTCTCCTAGACATTGCCTTGTTATGTATGGTTCAGGGTATAGCTCAAGCTAGCAAAACCTTTCCCAATAAGCATTTTGAACATGGCCACCCTGTTCTGGGGCGATAAGGGAGTTTAATTGCATGGACACAGCCAGCTGTCCTCAGGGCTGGAGAATGATGCCTGAGCCATTTTATTTTCTAGTAGATATATAACCAGGTTCACCAACTTAGCTGGGGAATGGTGAGTCTCTTCTATGGCTCCCAAAAACACCATCTGAGACCTTATTCAAAAGGCCTTGCATTGGTGCTGTGATAAATTCAAATAGTATGTTGGGGACCAGAAGGAACCAGACCCTTGGGTCACTTGGTCATCTACAGGGTGGGGTCAATGATAATATCATACTACATCTTTGCAGCTCTTCTCATCACAGTTTGGGGTCCTCACATGCCTTTCCTCATTCTATTTGCTGTCCAGTTTCCATCTCAAGAGACCAGTCAAGCAGCTGATGCTCCAGTGACAGCCTAAGTTCTCAAGGCTGATTTTACTCAGTGGGTTTAGCAGAAGTATAAAAGGCCTACTTAACTGCAAGCCTGCCTAACCGTGAGGCTTCATGTTATTTTTTCCAATAAAAAAATCTTTTTGGTACAGATGTAAAGAGCATATCACAGAACTTCAAAATTCTTTACAGGAAGGCATTACTGATTCACACAACTGTGTGGAAATAGAAGCAAGCCTAGTGTGTACTAGAATTCAATTATACCTACTTGTTCTGAAATGGACTGTTTCACAAAGCTGAAGACAACTATCAGTCACTACAAGCAGGAGAAAAAAAGTATCAGGAGAATAAGAATCATGGGAACATTACTGGGGAAGAGTCACAGAAATTTCTGTGACGTGCCCAGAAAAACACCGTCCCATAATGGAGAAAGCAGACTGTATGTGTTAATAAACCAGCTAGGGCTAAAAGGGAAGTAGAGACAAAATGAGACCTGTGAGGAAAGTTATACAGTTATACATTTAGAATCAATAAAACTGGATAGTTTGCATTCAAGAGTTCTAACATATTGACCCATCCGCCTCTGGATCACTAGAATTATTTTAAAATAACCTTTGAAATCATTATCCAGATGCCTGGAACAAACCTAGTGATGGGTGAATATTTTTAAAGGGTAAATGAGCAAATCCAGGTAGTTACAGGCATGTCTATCCAACATCAATCTTTGGCAAAATAATGGAAAGTCTGTTAGGGGGATTGATTCATAAGGAATTAAAGCAGGGAAATAGAACTAAGTCAGTCAAGATGGGAAGCAGATGCCATCAAACTCACTTCATGACTTCTTCAGGTCAGACAGGACATGTGGCTTATAAAGGTAACAAAGGCTGATATAATAGACTTATCTAAGGCATTGGTACTGAATGACACTTTATTTGCAAATAAACACATAATCATATAAAACTGAGTTGGCATTAACAAAGTTGTTTAGGAACCAGCTATTGACAAGTTTAAATTGTAATTTTACATGAAAAATTATCATTAAGCATTTATGTTTCTTATGGGAAATCTATGCTGCTTAAAACTGTTGTCAACACAACTTTCATAATAGCTTTTAAAATTCTTACTAATGAAGTTTGCAGATGACGTCAAAATAAGGATAGCAAAACAGAAAAAGATGAAGAATACCGGCCAATGTTTGTTCAGCTAGTTAGGTGCACACCATTTACGTAAGAATAAATGAAAGAACTTGAGAGCCACTAAAGATAATCAGCTGAACATGATCTCTCAAGGCAAGACCCTGACCAAAGATGTTAAAAGTGTCCTGGGATGTACAAATTCTATTAGGAATATTCAGTACTGGAGCAACATCTGTAGAAAACTGTCAACAATTCATGAAATGGGAGAGGTTCAAAGATATGTCACTAGAGTGACTTAAAAGATTGGAAAACTCACCTGCTTTTTCATTTCATCAATTTGCCCAGCAGTGGATACTGTTTCCCCTTACAAACATTTCTTTGGTTATAGGGTGAGACCATCACAGTACCAACACTGCTGTACGACTTAAAGAGAAAACTCAAAGAACTCAGTCTACTTAGTTTACCAAAGAAATGTAGTTAATCAAAGAGAAGGATGAGGTGTGATTTGCTCGGTTTAGAAATATTGACTTGGGGAACAAAAATTTAACAGTGTTGAGAGGAGGAAGGTTAACAAAATCCAATGTCCGGAAGACAAAACTAGACAAATTCAGGGCAGTCACTATTGCCTGCTTTATGGAGGTTGTTGGAGTAGACAATCACAGTGGTCCTTCAGACCTTAAGACCCATAAACCTGTAAAGACCATTGGCTCCAATGAAGCAGGGATACTGAGAGGCTGTATTCTAAGTGTTGCTAATGTGAACAAAATGCAGCATGTGGTTTCTTCACAAATGAGCTTATAACCTTGCTTTCAGGTTACCATTCATCAGACCCTGCTACATTGTCATGGTATGCCATAATTTAATGTCACTATCTACTGTGGCCCATCTCTCCAAATTTACTGTTAATCTGTTATTTACACTATTCTAGGAAAGTGATGAACAGAGAGATTTATTTTATTTAAGCCAATCTTTTTTCACACTCTGCTGGACCTAGCCTGAGATATTGGTGACCCACCAACAATATTTTAATAGCTTTTAAAAAAATGTTTTAATACGAGTTGATAGCATTTTTTTTATAATATGAAGTGTTATATTGTTGGAAAAAAACTTGCTGACTGTAGTGACTCTGCATATTTGAATAAGAACCTGCCTACATAATTCATCTCTCTTTGGAAAAGTGACTAAAAGCAATATGGTTGCTGTTCACACTGATTGTCTTTCAGTGCAGTTTCTAGAATACATATAGTGAGTTTGCACATAAATAGTTGTGCTGGGCAAGTTAATACTCCATCTAGTAGCCAATCTGGGTTATTATCATACAATCATTACTTGTTTGTACTATGTCACCTAAAGGTTTCACTTGAAATCAGAGAATCACTGTCATAGGAACTGCCTTTGCCCGAACAGCTTACAGGCTTAACAGTTGAGACAGATGAATGCACTTCATCTCTAGTAATGAGGATTTTGCAGAGCAATTTACTTTCTGTTATGCTTGGTTAAACCTATTATGCCTTTACTGACACTTGTGAAACCCCATTACCCTTTGTGGGTTTACACAGGTATAACAGGTTGGACCTCTATCAGGAATTAATTCTGTGATTTCTGCATAAGAAGTAGAACTCAACTCACCCTGAGTGGTATTAGCTCAGCAGGATGGACATCAATGAAAATTCTCTGCAGAGGAAAGGTATTTTTGGCTGTAAAGTACTGGGATGTGACTGGATATACACAGAGGGAAGAAACCTCTGTTGCTTTGTTATAAGATGCTTTTTAAAACAAAATAAGATTTAAACAAAATGAGAATACTTTAAAAATGCTAAAGTAGCTTCACTTAGTGACATAAACTATAAGTAAAACTGCTTGTAGTAGACCAGTGAGTGAACTGATTGGTAAATCTGAGTAAGCAGAACTGGCGTTACAGGTGTGTGTTTCAAAATCTATTTTGTTACTGAGAAGGCTATTTTCCTCCTTGTCAAGCTATTTTCCATAGCTTGGGAATGTATATTTAATGCAATGCCTATTTCTGCACATACAAAAAAATACAAAAACTCCAGCTGCCTTCTACAGGATGAAAAGCTAGTTGGCAATATTTAGTTATGTAGTATTATATAAATAAGAACAATATGGATTTTTTTCAGTCTGTAGCTCCTGCTCTCAAACCTTCATGTGCAAGGAATTAGTAAACAAATCTCAGTGCATCTTCACCATAAGGCGAATGTTTATCCAGTATCAAAAATCATTTGACATATATTGACTTTGCTGAGAAAAACATCAAATAATCCTAAAATGTTCAAGTCAGTTCCCAAGTTTTGAGAGAAAACTTCTCTGAGGGATTAAAATTTACCAAAACTAGGCTGCCAGTCATGGTGGGAGAAAGTTAGCTGAGAAAAGATTCTTTGTTTTACTCCTGTATTTTGCGAGTTTGACTCACAAAATATCTGACTCAATCAGTTTGACTCAATCAAAAATATTCAAAAAATCCCACTTAAAATTTGTAAAACTGTCTTAGGAAAAAAAATAGTCTAAGCATTTCATTTTAATAAATTCTTAGCCAAATTGTTTGAAATATGTTCTACAAAAATAATTTTTTTTTAGAAATGCATCTACATTATTTTTTTAAACAGCTATTAAAATGGTGTGTCTGGTACAAGAAATATTTTCTTAGTTCTACAAGAATATTAACTTTTTAAAGAAACACTTTTTCCAATATCAGCTTTTCAGTTTGCTGAAAAACAATGGAAAATTAGCATATCTTTTTGTCATTTTTCATCGTCTGAATTCATATTGCTTGGTAAACCCTATAGATGAAAATACATACATAACTCAGAGACTGAAAACATGGAATCATTGCAGTACAGTAGCATCTGTAGTAATGTTTTGATTGTATATTATAACTTTGCCATAAGTAAAAAAATCAAAGTAAGAAATAGTTAATCAAAATCATCAACAACTGATTTTTAATGATACTTTCAAAAGATTTCTGGCCTAATTTTTGTTATTAATCTGCAGCTTCCTATATACTATACAAAATATGAATCATAGAATGGAAAGAGGTTTCCCCAGGGTACTGAGTACAGTCAGGGCAGTTTTTGGCAAATAGACATGAATATTTGTTTATTTTTTCCAACATTTTGTGATTGGAGGAACTTACTATTAGACAAATCACATTGTCTGTTATCTGGTCCCTCTTCTCCTATATCAATGATTCATTCTGACAGGGGAAGTTTAAAGCAACAAGTAAAATATGATAAACAATATCCATCACCATATAGGGAACCTGGCTAAAAGCTTTCTGTCACCATTAATAACACTGTTTGGTTTTCAGCCTCCCCATTTATTGCATTAGTGGCAGATGTAAAACACTGCAAGAAATAAACAATGTTCAGTATGTGCTACCTGCAAAAATTTGGCCTCTCAATGAGGATATTTTAAACTTCCTCACGACAGTTATGTGTATAGTCTAATGGTGCATATGGAAAAAAATATTCATGTAACTCCCGTTGTTTCTAATGTGTTGTGTTGCACCATGAAGTGCCCCACAGGATACCATTATCACAAGAAAATACTACTTATCACCTTCTAAATTTAAATCATTTGTCCAGAAGTAGCTGTCTTATGCATTGCTACTTCGTCTTATAGAGGCCTGAGGTAGACAGTGTTAAAAAGTTTTCAGTTCAAGACTCAAAAATTGTAAACAAGTTTAGAAAGTATTATTATTCATAAACTAACTTGCATTGAGGGAAAAAAAATAAAAGAACATCCTTAAGTTTAGGCAAATAAACATTCTATTTATGTTATACTTGTTCTTAAAGTGAAGCACAAACTAATGTGCTTTGGTGGAGCGGGACTAGACCGAGTCCCGCAGACATGTAAAATAACTAGAATCTACATTCTGTACCAACATCAAATCTTTGGAAAAATTGTACACAGAGAGTCTTTGGCCATTTTTTGACTAGCTGTAACTATAGTTACAAAAATAAATAGATTTTTTTTCATTTCTGGGCATATATGAGAAGTTTCACACAACTTCAAACATTTTTTTTTTGCCAGTTTTCTCAGGAAAAAAAAAAGATAACTGTAAGGGAAAAATAAATATAATTTTAAATCAGCTGAAACATGTAGATAAACTTGTGTATATAATGTGTAGATAAACCAATAAACTATTTAAATTAATATTCATGGTTTTAAACTATGTTAGAAATTTGCATTTACACATATTTCATGACAAAACAGTTTGATTTTTCAAAGGTTAAAACCTATTCAGGCAAACTAATGACTGAATTTGATGGATATGTTTACTTCATCCAAAAATGTATTTTTTCTGCAAATAAGCTATGCATCTGATAAAGTATGCTTCTCTGAGCTGCAGACTTCCAAAGTACATTGCTGTGTGACTACACGGCTTAAGAGTTATTTTATCGCTCCTTTATATATTTTATAGATAGAAGTTATGTTTTCTATGAATATGCCTACTTTATCTTAAATAAATTTGAATGGAAAAAAACCATAATAACACATTCCTGTGATATCGGAGAATGTAGCTCTTCTTCATTTGTCTTGAATGACAAAATAGTAAACTAAAGACCATCTTAAATATGCTGCTACTTCTTTCCTGTGGAAATATTCTTCAGTAATTAAGATAGTATTAATTTATTATCAGATATTTTGGGAAATTACATACTACTTTTACTTAGTAGTTGCAGGCAGCTGTTTCCATCTGGAGCACTAACACTGGGCTGCTTTCACCCTGTGCTTTCAGCAGTCTGTCCGTCTCTCTCTCTCTCTCTCTCTCTCATATTTGTGTGTACATGCATGTCTGTAAAACTAAAAAGACATGCCAGGATTAATTGCTTTCTACAAATTAACTTACTGAAAACGACCGACATGCATTTTGAGACGTCTCGCTAGCAATAACCTTGTGGAGGGTGAGGGGGGCTGCTGCCGTTGGGGCTGAGGGGGTGGTAAGGGGCCGGTGGCCGGGCGCCTCTCCCACGGCTGCCAAAGCGCTGTGCCGGGGCAGCCAGCGGGGACCACAGGAGCAACCAGGAGCTTCACCTCCCAATAAACTGCTCCTGATTGCAATAACTGTGGCATGCACCATGCCATAGGCACCAGCAGCATTTGGGAATTTAAGAAACAGGATTTCTTTTCCTTTTTTCATGGAAAAATGAAGCCTTTACTAAGATAGCGTGATACAATGAATATTACTAAATGCAACCAGAAAACGTTCAATTTATATGTGGCTACTAAGTAGAACCAATTCATATGAAATATATTGACATACTAGTTACATCATATCTGGTTGCATTACACTACAACTCTTTGCTCAGATGCTAAAGTTTCCCTTACTATGTACATATATATTTTTATATCTGTGTATGTGTGTTTCTGTGTGTGCATCAACACAGAGAAGCAGAATAAAGACGAGTGTTTTAATCAATTTGAACCTATATAAAGCAAACATGGAAACAGAAATTGCAGTTCCAAATGAACTACCACAAAAGTCCTCAGTTATTTCAGTTTTACAGATGTCATTTAAAATTTGGCTTGTTAGGTTTCATTTTGTTTCCTAGAGGAACAAATTATTTCACCATATT
This sequence comes from Dromaius novaehollandiae, assembly GCF_036370855.1. NCBI lineage: Eukaryota > Metazoa > Chordata > Aves > Casuariiformes > Dromaiidae > Dromaius > Dromaius novaehollandiae. The sequence goes on from NC_088100.1 coordinate 19,178,507, forward strand.
AGCACAGTCTGTGTTTTAACTACAAGCTAGACTTCCCTTTGGACGTTAAATTAACACTAAGTGATTCAAGTCAAACAGTAAAACTCACGTCATGAGCCTAAAGCCTGGGTCTGGTAGTGTAATCCAAAAGGAAAGTATTAGGTGAACGAGGAGAAAAAAATCTGCATGTTCTTGCCTCAGAATCAGGGTGGCTTCTTCCTCAATGTATGGCGTTTATGAAGATCATTTCTTCTATTTCACCTTTGAGATACACACACACTTTCTGTATACACAAAAAAATAAGTCATGTAGACCCTCCCACCCCCACCCCTACTAACACTTCATGCTTCACATCTGGTTGCACAGAAAGATGTAGAGATCCACACTGCAATCTGAAGGTATAACGTTGTGCAGCTAAAAAACCCTGTCAATATCTCATGTAAAATGTATTTCGTCGTTAGCCCACGGCTGGCCCTACATGTTGGACAGTAATTATTTGTAAATAGGTATTTCTGATGTGTTCATTCCCGCAAACACTCAACACCTCACAAAAATAAAATAATTTAGACTGAGACTCATCTTCATGAGGTGGTGAAGAGCTATTTTCTTCGTGTTATGCATGTAGTACTGGAAGTCTTATCCAGAGCTTCTTTAGTCAATGAAAAGATTAGTATCAACAAAAGCAGTTACACACACTCCATAGAAAAACTGTGCTTAGTCCAATACAGGTGTAGAATTAGGAACAGTTGGTAAGATGCCCTTATACAAATGCAAGAAACTTGGGCAACAAAATGGAGGAACTTGACCTTCTGAAGAACCAAATGAAACTTCAGGAGCCATGACTGTACTGAAGGAGAAAAGATGCTGAAGAAAGATAACAACAAAGTAAATATGGTGCTCCACAAATGTATATTCCTAATGTTAGAGTCTGCAAAGAAACAAGAAGAGACAATACAAATGAAACAATACTTGTTTAAGTAAAATCGCCTGTGAGAGAGAGGATAAAATAAGTCCTAGGAATACTGAGAAATTGGTGGGAGTTTGTTACTGATCCCAGAATCAGATTTGGACACTAATAGAGATTTTTATTTTATCAATACAAAGATACCTATAGAATTATCGTGCTGTGAGGAAAAACAGTACTACTAGCCCAAATAGCAATATATCCACTGAAGAAGTATTGTTGTTATGAATTAATATTAAATAAATGGAGTATCTGAGGAGGACCCATCACAGAAACTAGGAGTGACTTCCATGTTGGTCATTTCATCTGTTTTAAATGAAAGAAGTTAAAATCAGTTAAAAAATCATTTAAATTCCTCATTTCAAAAAGACAGAACTTCATCTAAAGAACAGCCTGGAGTACTTCTGAGCTCCCAAATCTAGAAATAGGCCTTGGCTATATCCCAAGCATATGAGGGCAAAACCTTGGCACGTGCTTACTCCCTTCCCTCTCTGAACTTTAGTTTTCATGAGAAGGAAATCTGGGCACATGAGTCAGAAGGGAGAGGCACTGCACGCTGACAAAGTGCACTATCTGGGGAATCAAGGACTGCAGGCACTGCACCGTGTGCGCAAGCTGCTGAGTTTGGATGTAACCCAAGGTAACTATTTAGGGAGGCCAACTGAACTAAGGAACTCAGGGATTTGATTTTGGAGGCAGCCTGGAATTTCTCCATGTCAAACCTGCTAAAGCTATCTGGAATCTGTATGCCAGGCCAGGAGAAAAAATGTTGTACAAGAACTTTCCAGACCTAACTGGAAGAATAACCATCTTGAAAATGACATTAAGCATAAGTAGAGTGCCTACAAGGAATAGAAAAAAGGACCAATCACCAAAGAAAACTATGACTTCGAAGTCAAGAAATGTAGGTCTAAAGTGAGACTTGGCAGAGGTGGGACTTGTTAAAAGTCAAACTGAATCTGACCTCATAAAGGAAATTAGACTAAATAGTTAAAGGTTCTTCAGGTACGTGAATAGATGAAGAAGGTGGCAGGAAGTAGTAGAAAGGCTTTGGAAGGAGGATGAGATACAAATGAAAGATTTATATTTGATTTAGGCCAATTTATATTTGGCCCGAAATCTAAACTTCATTTCCGTTTTCAATCAGACTCAGATTTCTGAACATGAATTAAAGACTGGGAAGCAAGTAGAAATGGAGACAACCACAAAGTGAACATCATACCCGAAGACCTTATTAAACTCAAATTGGGAGTAGTTAGATAACCCACAATCTCAGAAATGAAAAAACAAAACAAAACAAAAAAAAGGATGAAACCCAAACTCCCATAGCAAGTGGCTGGGATAAACCTATCAAACTGGTGATGGGCTTCATAATTGGAGAACACAAATGTACCGTCTACATTAAGAAAAGGATAAAAAGTCAACCTGGCCTCTACAGGATCCTTTAGTCTGAGCTCAGCAGAGCAGATTTCAGTGAAATTAGAATTGAAGACCCGGAACACCATGTAACATTATTTAGTCAGAGATAGATTTATGCCATACTAGATACTGACATTGTCCAATGTCTTGGACATTTTCTTAGACAGAGATAATGTGAACCTTTAGTACAGAGGCTGGTACACAGCCACCTTAGAAACTGCAAGGTTTACAGGAGAGACTGGGATCAGTAGAAGAACAGTATGGTACACAAAGGACTGGCTGAAAGGTAACCAGCGGTGGGCTCAGAAAGGAAGTGTGGGGCTAGAGGGAAGCTACTGCAGAATCTCCTAAAGCTATGGGGCAGGGGGAGGGATTTAATCCTGTTTAATATTTTCAGAATGACTGTGAAACCAGTAATACACATATACTGATGTGAAGAGTAAAGAGATGCTGGGGGTATTCACAAAGAAGGACTTAACTCTGATGGAGCTAAGTTCTCTAGGGTTTTTCTATAATATCTCTAGAGTCTTTCTATAATAAATGGAAGATAAGCTCCTCCAGAGTACAGCTCAGATCAAGTAATTAGACTCTTATTGTGACTCACCTTCTAGATGAGCCCATCTCCCTCCGCTGGCTACAGAGGCAGCCTGGAAGACTGACCCCGATAGACCAGAGCTGGTCCTTGTGGACACTTCCTTTGTTACTACACTTTCCCTCCCTGCCCTCCAATTGCCCTGTCACTACATTATTAGATTATTACACAGGAAAAACAAAATGACCTCGAAGACTGAAGTAATAGAAATAGGATGAAATTCAATAGTGCAAAATTCAATAGCTATGTTGCTTTTATAAACTGGGAGGCTACTTTAAAACAACCAAGGGAAGGAGGTTCTGGGGGACCAGCAGGAAGACAGCATAGAAGATATAAACTTAAGAGGTATAGGCAGAAGTATTTACATAGAGGCAGACACTTATGAGATGTTCTCCAAGATATTATGTACAATTCTGGTCACTCAAATTAAGAAAGAATAAATTAAATAGAAACTGTCTAAGACTGGCATATGAGAAGATCAGGAAGATGAAGGAGTAACCAAAAAAGTATGGCTTATTTAGCCTAGCAAAAAAACGTTGAGGCAAGAAATGATTGCCATGTATAAATATGTTAGGGAAGTAAACAGCAGGGAAGGGAAGGAACTACTGAAGCTAAGAGACATTGCTGGCAAAGCAATTAATGGGTATAGACTTGCCATTAATAACTTTAAGATGAAAACTAAAAGGGATCTAACCATTACAGCACTGAGATTCAAAAGCAGAATTCTGATAGGAGCAGTGGAAAGAAAATATACTGCTATTTTTAAAAGGGCAGCTGACCAGTTTGTGGAATGATTGCAATTTGCAGTTCTGGTGATAATAAGGGGCTGGACTCAACAGGCGGGATGCCTCTCCTAGCCCAAAGTTACTGTTCGCTCCTGGAGATTCGCATCGGTTTTAAAGGGACTATGGGCCTTGCTCCAGCTCAGAAGGGAAATGTGGCCTAACCAGAAATGGAGCCTGGGCTTGAAATCCTCCTTCCCCTGAGATAAGACCTGAACAAACAAGCACAAGAAATCCCAAACACCACAACGGATATTATCAATAGACAAGCTGGGTCTGTGGCGCTCCTCCGAAATGGGGAGCAGAGTCACAGTATAGTGGCAAATCCACCCAAGCTTCCCACCCAGACTTTGGCTGCCAGCCTATCTGTATTTCTTAGAGTGGGCAAGATCAGTCTCTTTTATTTTAAGTTCCCAAACCCTAGCTGATTGTTAAGGGATCAGTTTGGGTGCCCATCTATTTTGTGGATATTGTATTAAGAAGTTCCCAGAACTGAATGCTCCTGTAATAGACACAACATGTACTAAGGGGGCACTGAAAAAAGAAAGCTATGGGCCTTACACAACTCTAACTGGAGACTTTTTCATGCTTCACCATTGGGAGAAAAAAGAGAAAGAATCCCTCAAAATAATTAAGCTTTATAATTTGGGGTTATTTTTAATTAATTAAAATGCAGACATAAAATCCCTAAGGCTTTTGAAAATTGTTTTATTATTATGTCAGAAATTATCTTTAATTGTTCCAGGTGAATAATACCACAATTGTCTCCTTTTCTTATGGTTATAGACTGATAGGCAAATTGGATGCTGGCCAATAGTGAGTATTTCTATGTTACTACAGTCTCGGAGTGATAGAGCAAATCAAGCTTCAAATGTTAGGGTTATTTGTTATTTTCTTTGTTGTTTCAATTAAAATTTCATTCATTGGATTTTTTTTTCCTTGACTACTTTTATGGCAACTCTTAGAAGTGATTCAGGTCTCTTTCAATTTTTAAAATGCATTGACATAAATACCACATATAACATATGCCTGTATAATGTGTACAAAAGGAACACAGGCTAAAATTTGAAATTCTGAATTATTCACAGAGAAAAAAAAGTAGCATACATATATTAATTATATCTTCCACAAGACTGTTTGATTATGTAACTATTATCCCACAGCCTAGCTTGATTTCTTATAGTGCGTTGACCCATTTGGTAAATTCACAGACAAACTTTGGCAGAGGTGTAACTTGATAATTAAAAAGTATGTTATCTCTTGCCAGCTTGTTATGGCCAAGTGTAAGCTGAACGCTAGCTTTCCCTAATCCCATCAACCCAGTCTGTAGGAAGGGTCAGGGGTCAGTAACTGCTTCTAAAAACACTGTTCAATTGAATCCAAACAAGCTCTTACCTACTAAGCAGCTGCTCACAAACAATTCGGGATCTGTCCTCATTACCAATTGTTAAGGGCTCCTGTTGCAAGAAAAGCCCTGTTTTGAATAGCCCTCTAATGCACCAGTAAGTCTTCATCTGATAGGCTAAGATCTAAAGTCAGCAAATTATTTTTCTTCCCCCCCCCCCCCGGCACAAAGAGAAAAATTCAGAAACCAACCAATACTGGCAGGCATATCTACTGGTTCTGGCAGGAAATAAGATGCTGATTTTCAAAACACAGAGTGTCGTACATCAAGGACGACTTCTAGGAACTGAAAGAAGAGTAAATACAGTAATACATGGAATACAGCGGAAGGTATAAACCATTTTCCAGCATCTGACAGAAAACAAACAAACAATTCTGTGCATTAGGAGAAAAAGCTTTAGCTTATTATGTAAAGAAAAGAGTATTCAAGTATTTTAGTCCCTATTAAAGATGAGAGAAACAGTATTACATTCTCTGGTCAGATTTAGCTTTGCTAGTAGTCTGAGGGGAACTGTTGCTCGTGCCAGCACAGAACTTGCATATTCTTTCTATTTCGTTCTGCTGTCACATATCTCTTAAGTCTGAAATGGTTTTGAAAGGAACAGGTGAAGACATGAGATACTTGTTAACTTGTACAGAGCAAAATTTTTACTTTCAGTGTAGTTAGATACCATATATAAAAGTATATGTGTTTTGTGGTTTGAACAAGCACAGATTTATTTCTATGTGTTTACTAAAGTCTGTATCTTCCTTTATTAAATTTTAAAAATAGTTGCATCAATATTCACACATTGCAACAGATGTCTACTTCTTGAAACAACAGCAGGGCACCTCCACAGCTGTAATCAGGAGGCTTGTAGTAGTTTCACTGATTTCAGCAGGAGCAGAACCAAACCTTCTCTGACTGCTTTCATTTTTTTTAAAGTAAACTTTTTGGTTTTGAAATGTTTCTTATAGAACCAGGAAAAATGTTTGCGAGAACATCAGAGGCTTACATATGAGGGGACAAATCGGCTGTTTGGAGATAGCTTACCAGTACTGAACCACCAGTACCGCCTGGAGCTGACGCCAGCTCAGCTCTAATGTCTGCACGTGCAACGCACAGAACCATGATGTGGTTGTACCCTCCCGATATTTTCAATCCCAGCCTCTCAGTCCTGAGGTCAGGAGTTTTCACAAGCCTCACATGTGGTGCATCTTACCTCTTTCTAAGGTAGACTGGCTATCTTGATCAGGAAAGTGGACTGCACAGTGAGATAAAAATTAAAGAAGCAGCTTTCCTAGCTCACAGTGCAAGTTATATTACAGCAACCCAGGCAGAAAACTCAGGCGCCTTACAACCATTATGTCCTTGTGAAACTGCAAGGTAGTTTTTCTAATTTTACGCTGCAGTTCTGGAAGTTGAGAAGATACTATCTCTTTTTCGGCACTGTATCTTTTTTTGCTTTCTGCTGTGAAGATCACACTGTTTTTTCATGGGAGCAGTTAAATATCATTATTCTCATTGTCCCAGATAGAGGAACAAATATTTTAGGTGACTTCACCAAGGTAGTGCTAAGAAAAGAGACTTGCTCTGGTGAGCCTTAACTTTTGTTCTGGATTTATTAACTTACAACTATTTCTGCACAAATTTACATTGCACATCAGACATCAGTGCAAACATTAATTTTCAAATACTTGCAACTTATTAAATGACAAGTAAAATTTCTACAGAAATAGTATTCAAAATATGCCACTGAACCATATTTTTCTTTTTATTTGAAACCCTTAAAGCCCCCCCAAAATATACAAATTCCATTTGAGTGCTAGATGAGATAAAATCCTCTGACTTCCAGAGGCAGTAGTCATACACAGTACATAAGACAGCTTACTATATTAAGAAAACATAGCTAATTAAACAGCAAAAACTGAAGCTGAAGATGAGATTCACTGGTTTCCAGCAGCTATGGATATCCATGATGCACCACTGGGTTGGCTGTCCCTGCACTTTCAAATTCCTTCAGCCTCCATAGAAATGGACTCATTAAAGACTATTTTTCTACGGGCTTCAGATGTTGTCTTTTTCATATGCTCCCTCAAGAGCAAGGATGAGAATGATGCCAAGGTCTGAGCTTCCCTCTACACTGCTTTATCACTGTCCGGCCTCCCTTACCCACTCCCCTCTGACTAACTGGCGATACCCTCATTATCCACGTTGGCACGTAAGCATTCAGCTATTCCTGCAGAAATTAATTTGCCCAATAGACTTTGCTTCCAGAATAAGATTATAATGCAATCCAAATGATCACGCTGCTTACTTTGAAAACACCAGCACTAGCAGTCAGCCTTTGTGGAGCGAGTGAGCTTGCAGTCTCGGAGCATTTCTCAAGGGCAGATATTTACATACCCAACCACCACCCAAAACTGGCAGGCTTCTGAGGCTCAGGATGAAGGAGCTAGAACCACCCACTCCTCCTGCCAGACCAGGAAATCGTGGAGCTGCGTTTTGCTTCTGCTCCCCATTTGGTACCTGCACTTATGCAGAGTGCCGGGAAAGGGTTTCAGCCACAGGGGCTGTTAGCCCAGCAGCGTCTGTCAGGAGCAATTCCCGCAGGAAGAGCCACCTTTACGTGCCAGTTCCTGTTTGCCTTCTTCCTCGAAAGGACAAGCTTTGCAGAGGATGCAGATCTTGGATGCAGCTGAAGAGATAATTGATCCTGCCTACTTAACAACTTTGCAGAACAAATCATTTTCATTATTGGACATGAAAATATCTGAGATTCAAGAATTAGTGAGTTTGGTGAGATTATTTTCTAACAAAAAAACACCCAACTATAATCTTTGGATTTTTTTTCTTTTTTTTTTTTCCTTCGGATTTCCAGAGAAGATTCAGAAAGTGCCACATTGCCTATCTTTAATGGTCCTCCTGAAAATGTATTGCCAAATTATGCTTTCAGTCACCCTAGTATAAATCCAGAGTAGCTGCAGTGGGTTCAGAGGAAGCGGTCCAGGTTTATATCAGTATAACCAAGAGCAAAATTTAACTTGAGTCTCTGGTATACTGCTCAGCTGTTTGTTGGAAAGTTCTGATCAAAATACAAGCTGAGCTTTTCCAAGAGATTTTCTACATAAATCAATACCCTAGCAAGTCCAGTCACTTAAAAAAATATTTTATTTTCCTGGCTCTTTCAATCTCTTTTCTTTTAATGTTTCTCTTTGTTTGGGTTTGAGTCCTAAATAACAGCAATTTGCTGCAGCATGGACTTGATTTAAAACTAACAGTGACAGCTTCAGGCCCCCTGTAAAAGAGTTAATCATAGAACGTACACTAAAGCTAAAGTATCTGCTTAAAAAAATAAGTCTTTAAATCATTTTATGTTTAAGAGATTTTCCTTGCACCCTTCCCCCTTTCAAAGAAAAAAAAAAAGTGAGACCATCTTAACTGTAACAGCAAGTTTATTCAGGTGGTATGAATCAGACAGGGCTCACTGATGCAAACTAGAGCCTCAGAAAGCACAGCAGGCTCTGCGTCTCCCAGGGCTGCCCCACTAAAAGAAGCATAACAAAAACCAGAGAAGAACAGGCCTGCAGTAATCTCCTTGCCCTGGCTAGAAAACAGGGGTGAAGGAAAGCTGCCCTCTCATTATGGTTTTGGTCTCAAGGTTAGAATTAGACCCTTAGGGTAAGCAGCTGTCAATTAGAGATAACTCCAACCAATGCTGTCTGAAATCTTGGACTTATCTCCTAGCAACTCCCCTTCTTTCAGGGAAGCAACCCTTAGCTCTGCCTTCAGCTCAAGAGTCATCTTGAAGACAGTGAAATAACCTTTTCAATTTGGGGAGATGCATAAAAAATCCAGCTTCCAGAGCCTGCATGAAACCCCTGTGACATTTGACCGAAGCTGGATTTTAATCTAGCTTGATTATATATTTGCTTTGTTTTTAACATTGAAGATGTTGAGATTTGGGTGATTTTACTAAAAGAGCTTTCCCAGAAAACACCTACCAATTCAGCAGGTTTTGGGCAAACGCCCATTTGCTTAGAGATATGCAGAGCTATCATGTTTGTGCATCTGCTGGTGCATCTTCAGTGCGCGCTGCCTTTTACACCAAGAGAAATTTGCCAACAGTTGAGGATGAGGAGTGGCCATGGTTACAGCAGTAGCTCTGGAGCTCTCTTTATCTAATGTGGCAGCGCATATAGAAAGCCAACGAGCATAAATCCTATCAAGAAAAGCACAAGGTTACGCACTATTTATGTAGGAAACATCACAGAATTTCAGGAGAAAGTTTAAAAGATACCAAAAGCCAAATCTCCATCTATTTCTGGGGTTTGACATTCATTAGGTTTTTTTAGAGCCATAGCATTCACTTTTCTTAATCTCTGATTGCCTAGCGCACAGCCTGAAAGGAAAGAGGGAGAGGAGGATCAGAAAGAGAAGGCACAGAGAAAGAGAAAAAGGGTGCTTGTGCAAAAATAAGGAGGGGGGGGAGCTTGTCTTTGATTCAGTTGGGGTCCGTTTTCACAAAGAGATCACTCAGAAATTTTGTACAAATCGCAGGAGCAGAATGCGAGCGCGACGAGGGGCCTAATACAGGCACTTGTCCTGTAATCAAAGATTCAGCTCCACGTGAGTCCTTTGTGAGACAACAGCATCATTCTCCACCAGGCCAACCCCTGAATGCAGAGCAGCCTGCGAAAGCAGCGCTGCCGCAGCCCCACTAGCGTTTCTTTATCGCCTTTGCAAAATATGGTTTTTTTCTTCCTCTTTCCCTTTTGCTTTCCTAAAGGAAAACATTCTTTTTTTTCTTAATACGCCCGCAGGAAAGCGGAGGACGTCTGCCTGCGTGGAGGAGCACTGAGGGAGAGGCAGAGGGCGGCCGGCCGGCCTGGCGGAGGGCTGCGGCCCCGCTCGGCGCGTGGGGAGAGCTGTGCAAAGATGGCTGGCGCCCGCCCCAGGGAACGCCACACTGCGGGCCTCCTCCCACGCGGCAGCCAGCCCCGCTCCCTGCCGGCTCCCCGGCCTGCGCGGAGGAAGTGTGCGGGGAGGCCTTTCTCCCCGCTGAAACCCATTTTGCAGGGAAGTTTCTCAACCTTTTGAAAGGTTTATTTATTTATTTGTTTCACCATTTTGCTAAAATGGTAGGGATAATTTCAAGCTGGAAAAATAGGCTCTTTTTCAATTGGGATGCATTAAAAAATTCCTTTTTTTGAGCTGGAAACAGTGTTTCTATGTACACTTTTAATGCCACTGTAAAATTATTTTAAAGTGAAATAGAAAATATAAAGCAATATTTGTCTGCCTTCTGACCTCTCTGCTCAGCCTGAATACTGCCTTCTGCTGTGAGTGTCATCCACTCTTTTCAGCATTTGGCTCTCGAAATTTGGAAACAACATGTAGGAAGTAAATCAGAATGGCAGTCCTTAGAGCCTTGCACAGGAGCAGCGCAAAGAAATACCATTAAAGAACAGCCACACAGAAAGGGAACACAAAGCTACGCAGCCCAGTTGAATGTTTTGTTCTTCTGGAGTCACATCAGCATAGGCCAGTGTGGCTCTGTGGTACTAACTCAGGTCCCAGTTCTTCCCCATTAATTCTCCATTAATTCTCTGCTTTCTTCATTTGCTGAGTGCTTATCCCTATGGAGACCTGACTGCTACCTCTAGCACTGCTAAAGGTATTTCTTTAACAGACTACCAAGAAATGGGCTCAAGCCTACATTCCTCACAGATATCACAGGGAATCTCGGATGTGAAAGGCTGAGGGTTTAAATTTCAAACAGGCTTACTGCAGACACAAACATCATATGAAATAATCAGAAAGGGCAATATTATTACTATTTTAGCATAAAATGGGATGTTTAAAATGTTGCAGAACACCCATGGGGACAAAGGAAAAAGGGAAAACAGTTTCAAATTATAAACTTTGCAATATAAACTTAAATGTAAAAGAGAGAAAATATTACTGATAATGTAATCTTGGCCCTAATTGAACAGAAAATTCGTGATATCTGCTTGATATATAGCATCAGCTCTTTGATTCTCAGCGACACTGCTGCAATTCACCTGTGTGCATTGCATGTGTGTGAGGATGTATGTATATTCGTGTGGGCATATACCCCCTAGGTACCTTGCATCTAGAGTATTTTGGAAGCCGAAAATGTGCAATCTTACAGTCTGATTGTGTAATTATATTTACATATACTTTCACATGTGATATATATAAAACACAGTGAAAGACTGTAGTTGCACAGTTGTAATGTAAGGCTTTATCAGATTATAGCTTTATATTTGTACATATATTCAAATTTATAACATCTATACATGTCAAAAATGAACAAATATAAGTCCCCACTGTATTTTTGTTGTATGGCAGATGTGTTTCCAATTTTATATTATCAATTTGTGACATTATATCAGATTGCAAAGGAGTTTTGCGTTTTCAAACTAGGCTTGGTGTTAATTCTTCATGTGATGTAATCACTACCATAACACTTCTTGCTGTGGAATAAAAACACTGAAAATCCTGTAGGCTTTGTGGCCTACTAGTCTGCCATGGCCTCAGCGAGAGCTTTCAATGTGATTCCGCACTCCAGCCCTATTCAAGAGTGGAATAAGAATGTGCTTAAGTGCTTTGTGCTTAGAAAACATGCTTAAATGCTTTGTTGAACTGAGAACTAATTAAATGACTGAAAGTTCAAACTAAATATCTTGGTGTAAAGAATGTGTGAATTTTCCCACAGGAAAGAATAGCATGCTCTTAAAATATGGCCAAAAGATTTTGTTTGTTTCCTTGTTTTGGTTTTGGTTTTCCTCAGGAAATGCAGTATAATTAATTTTCAGGTCATGTCCTTTTAAATAATTTTAAATGGTTTTTAATGCGTGTGCAGAAAAAAATTGAAAATAAAACAAAAAAATTGAACTAATTTTGTCATTAAATTTTTGTTTTATTTCTTAAATCTAGAAATGCTACAATTTATTTTTTAATTTCTCTTTTCTCAGATTTTAATTTTTACATTTTTTCCAAGTTCCTCAAGGAATGTTGGAAAAGTTCCAGAATAACAGCTGGAAGAGAGAAGGAATGAAAAAGTATATCATAGAAATTCAAATGAGAAATAGGATATACATTTTTAATGGGTATGGTTATCACTCATTTGAACAAATAATAAAGGAGGGATTGTTTTTTAGTTTTCCAGATGTCTTCAGATCAACACTGGGTGCCTTTCCAGTAGACAAATACAAAAGATTAACTTCACAGAACGTTTGTGGGTTGAAATTCAGACAAAGATAAAATGGTATAATCTGGCCTTAAGAGCTCAAAGCACCGGAGATAGAGAATTCTGGAATCCTGAATATAAGCTTATTTGGGGCAGAAAAGATATTTCACTTCACCTCTTGAAAAGTGACTGTTTTTTTCAAATATAAGTTTTCTTTTTTTGACTGTTGACTATGATGTCCAAGAAAGCACATACATAACATCAGAAAGGGTTACTGTTAAGATCCGGTCTGTTGACATAATTAACTTATTTGCAAACAGTTTTGTGTATTTTTCTCTGAGTCTGCCTTCTTGTACACACCAAAACTGCCCCGATTCAGCTCATTGTGAATTAGGGTGCACAACAAATAAAGGAACAATCATCGAGTCCAAACATATTTGCATTCTTAATATGGTGCACACATTCAGGCGAGCAGCGATTTGCATGAAGACCAAGAGCCAAATTCAGTTCTGACGGTAGCAGGCATAATTTCATTCAAACCAGACAAGCAGCAGGCATCTACAAGCAGGGGAGAATAGGTGCTGTGTGCTTGTCAGATGTCCATGTTCCAGTATAACACATTTCTGTTGCTCAAAACTTCACTTTTTCCTTAGGTGGACCAAAGCTTTTCAAAACTAAATGCAAGTTTAACATACATCCAGTAGCTGGCGAGACATATATCTGGCTTGTATACCTAGGTTTCCGTGCAAATACTGTAGCGAGCACACTTGTAAAAATTACTCTGTTAGCGACCTTTCATAACATGGATTAGCTGAGAACCAGCATGCCAGGATGCCTGTGGCCACCTTCAAAACACCCCTGTAAATTCAGTCCCTAGTAGAATTGACTCCATTTTGTCCAAAGTATCAGCATTTTTTTAAACATCCTTTTTCTCTGTGTCCTTATAGCACTTTAATGGTGGTTGTATACCCCAGTGCTCTGGAGCTCACTGACGTGTCTTGCTGTGTTTCAGCTAATGTTGGGAGGAATCTACAGCAATTAGCTGTTCATGCCTCTGCTTTCCTGTTTTGTGCCTTCTCTTTCATGTATCAGATGTTTGCAAGTTTTCCATTAGACGTTTCCTGCTTCTAATAGATGTTTGTGAGGCTTTCACTTTGAGCTATCAAGGCTCCAATTTGTGCTGAGATGTTTGGTTTTGTTTTAGGGCTGAGGGGTCTTTGTACTCCTTTCTTCCTCGAAAACATTATAATCTGGAAAAAATAAATAAATTGTACTTTGCAAAAAGTGAATATGACTCCTTCATCTATGTGGCATGGCCCGCACATGTGTCTTTTGTCAGCTGATCACTCCTAAAATAAAAGCACTTAAACTGTGCTTTCTGCCAACTTAACAGACACCAATTGGTGACAACATATATGTATCGCAGTTTCTAAAGGCAGCTTTGTACTTCAGTGTTTTCATCTTCTTTGTCCTGTTTTTTTCTTTTTAATTTGAAACGGTGGCTGATTTCTTTTTCTGTTTCCACCAGCTTGATGTGCTGTACTTAACAAGTAAGTAGCTTTAGCTGCTTTTGAAAGAAGAAAATACCTCTTAAAAAGTGTTTCAAATGAGCATTGCCCACTGTGAAGTGGCTGTCAAAATTAACAGGAATGAGCATAATTGATTCCCTGAGAGTCATACATCAAAACTAGCTTAAATTTTACAAAACTGTTTCTGACATGTTTAAATACTTAAATGTGGTGTTGATCTTTTAATCCTCTCTTGCATGTTTTAACAGCAAAGCAGCACATCCACATACGAAGGCAATCAAAGCCTCTACGAGGGTGTTAATGCAGCAGAGCACTATCTATCTATCATTTCTCCGTTCACGTGGTACGAATGTTTCTCGATTTGTATTTTCCTTATAGAGTAACCGAACCAATGACTTTGAATCATCAAAGGAGACCGTCAATTCATAATACATCACTTGTGCTTTGAACTCAGAGATGAGTCGAACATTTCAGAGTCTTATTTATTAAGGTCAAGACTGGATTTGAATCCCGAATGAGGGCAGGGGAGTGGTACAGGGAGCGGAGGATGGCTGCTGACTCAAGAAACCTGCTGGGACTTTGTGGCCTACTGCTAGGCAACAGCCCATCCCCAGCACAGCAAACATACGACCACAAAATGAATGACCTCATCTACAAATCAGCTATTTGATATGCAGATCGGCCCGCAGCCCTCTTCAATAATACAACGCTGCTCAGGCAGCAGGTGCAGCAGCAAAGTACATGGCCTTGCCACATTTAAAAGCCCGGCCTGGTTTGTGCTCCCTTTCCCTCTGGTCCTTTGCAATTCTTGAAGCTCTATTACCTTCATTTTTTATTTAGACCTTCTATTTAAAGCGAGCATGGCTACTCCTTTATATTCCTTCCCAGGCCCAGTCCCTAGGCCAAGAGGAGAGGTAGGATTAAGAAGCTGTGCTAGCAGTTTGTTATGATTTCTTCAGCGCCTGAATACAAAGCTTAAATAAATAAGTGACATTTTAGGAAAGAACTGCAATTTCTAAGGTTTTTCCTCTCTCATATATAATGTCTGTGCAAATGATTAGTAAAGCTTTTTTTTTTTAATGGAGCTCCTCTTTGAGCAGTAACCAACGCGTGCATGAAGAAGGAATTATGTTTGTATGCACATGCTCTTTTAATTTTACAAAAGTGAAATTTTCATTGTATGATAAGTGAACTAAATGCAGTTTTGATGGAAGATTTTGAAAAAACAAATTTTGTGATAGAATTAAAATATTTTTCAGCTGTGTGCTAAAAAGAATAAAGAGCTACTACTCTGGACTCTGAAACAGCACTGAGGCTCTTAGTGGGCCTCAAAGAGCAATAAAACACAATGTAATATAATTTGTATTGTCTGTGGTTGCAGGTTATGTCTTGAAAGTTGTAAACTATTACAGCTTTATAGCTACACTGCTGGTATTAACTAAATGAAAGGGTTATTTGTTCTAAATCTGCAGTCTGTATAATAGAAAATCTTAAATTCATCAAGAGCAATAGATGAAAAAGGAGTTAAAAATGCTTCAGAGCCAATAGACACCAAGCTATAACACAAAGAGGCAAGCAACCAAACAAAGATGTTGTATGGTGTGTAACCCCTCCGAGCTTCCACTACGTACTTCCGTGGAGCATAGCTGATCATCCCTGAGACTAGAAGGTGTATTCAGCTGATGTGCCTTAAGGATGCCTTGGGCTGTTTGTTAGAGAAAACTATGAAAAATTAGATATTTACACATCTCTGTTTAGATAATTCTGTGACTGTAAGTCTAAAGAAAGCTACTATTTTTGCTGAAACATAACAGTTCTTCCTTCCCCCCCCCCCCCCCCAAAGAAGGGTTTTGGTTGACAAATGCACCAGCGAGTAATAGTTAAGACAGTGATTTAGGCTCTGACACTACTGTGTCTTTTTCTTGATGTAAGCTGCAAAAATGTTTAGCAGGTTTTTCTCAGAAACATTGAAATTTCCTGTTAAAATTGAATTGTTTTCTACTTGTATCCAGCTGGAATGCTTTAGCTTTGTTGAAATTTATCTTTAAACACAAATAAGATGTGTGTATCACTAAACTGTTCAAGCATATGAACTATATGTCAGATCATTCTGCAGCTGATTCCTAATAACCTATAGCGTGTACATAAGCATTCTGTTGCTCAGATCAAGAACATGCTTTGACTGATCACAGAGTTTGTGGGGTATACTCGTATCCATGGTCTGTATGAACTCTTTCAGTCAGGCTACCTTTAATTTAAGTTCAGATTAACTGAAGTTCAGAATGCACATCAAATTAATATTCTCAAATATTTTCTTAAAATTGACCAACTTGTAAATTTTTTCTGCTTATAAACTCACCCACTAGAGTGCTCACGGAAAAAGACTATTAAGGATGCAACAGCAGACAGAAGACATGAGTCTGGGCATTCAAATGAATGCTAATGAAATAAGTATGATACTGTCCCATCTCTTTCAAATGGATTTCCTTTCTAAAAAGCATTTTAGACATCTGACTTCTGAACTGTCCCCACAATGTCCTCAGTGCTTGTCCCAGGACAGCGTTAGAGTGTCGCCAACCTCCGCATGTCTCCCGAGTGGCAGGAAACAAAGGCACCAGTTTGAAATACTTGTGGTTCTGACTCTGGGAAGCTTGAATGGGCTCCTGAAGATGGGGTTGGCCCAGGAGAAGATACAATCCTGCCCTCCAAAGGTGGCACAGGTGACCAGCCCGCAGCATGAAGCACCATTGCCTCCCAGCAGCAGCTCCAGTGGCAGGGCCCTGCTGCATGACCAGTGACACCAAGGCTCATTTCCTTAGGTCAGGGCTATGCACACTTGCTTGTTTTTCTCTGAGGACAATCCTTAACTGGGAGGATGGGGGCTATTTTAGCAGCCAGTCACTTTTTATTTATTTTTTCCTCCCTGTGGCTCTAGGCAAATTTTGTTATGCTGGGGGCAAGAATGTGAAAATCTTCTGATGGCCTGCTTTCTCAAAGCGTGCTCCCAGAACCTCTTGAACTTTGCAAACCTCCATGTGCTTTAAAATATCAAGCGCTCTCCTTTGCAATGCTCTCAAATGGTTGGCTGGACAGTGACTTGAATGTATTTCAGGTTTTTAAAGTATTTGTTTTTGCAAGTGCTCAGCCCAGTGCTCTGTCTGTGGCTACGCAAGCAGAGCATGGCTCAGTGCCCTCCCTGGGCTGCCTCCAGCCTGAGGAGCAGGGAGCACCTGCAGGCACTGCGGCTGTGTGCTGCCACGCACTGAAGGGTCTCTGCGCATCCCAGCCACCTTCCGCCCCCAGCGACACCCTCAGCTTCCAGGCAGCCGCTCTGCAGACATCATCCTGCATCTGGCACAGGCGCAGAGTTACCATTTAGCTCTTAAACTCTCAAAGATACATCCGTCAGACAGGGAGTCTTCTACCTCCCAAGGTAATTTTTTCTGAGTGATGAACATTAGAAACCTTTTAACTAATGCAAACATGGGAATCTCTGATTCAGGTTTTACTAGCAAATTTAACGATGTCAGGAAGCTAGAGCATGACAGAGACCCATCTCAGAGAGGAGTTTTCAGGGGACCATTCAGTCTTAGAGGCCAAGAAAGTTTAATTATACGGCTACAAGCCTCAGCACCAGAGAATGATCCAGAGCATTTTTTGCACATTAATTTAATTAGGATTTAAATAAGGATGCACATAGTGTGCACACATCGCAAAGGGCACTGCCCTTTCCACAGCACAACTCTAGCTGCAGCAAAGGCCTCCGTGTGGAAGTGAGCTGTGAGGAGAGCTGAGCCCTTTGACAGACCATCTGGGCAATAAGAAGCAACTGAAAAATCATTTCTGCGCCAGCTAAGTGGCATCTGTTGAGACGTCTCGCCTAATACAGGCTTTCCTCCCCTGTGACAAGGCAACGCACATCCTCCCTGTCCTGCCTGACAGGCACACAAGTGGCGGCTGCCGCTGTCCCTGCGCTGGGGCCCAGGTAGGGGCAGAGCTGCGGCTGGGACCATCTGAAAGGGTGGGATTGCCCTTGCCCAGCTGAAATGCAAGCAGGGGATGCACTGAAGCCCCACTGCCTTGAAGTCAGGGAGAAAAGAAAATCCTCTGGTGGAAAATGTACAACAGATCCGGCAGCGTTACGGCTTCTCCTGGTCTCTCTGCTGAATGCATCCCCCTAAAGAATAAAGCAAGGAGAGTGAGCTCTTGCAAGAATTTGATCCACTGAGCAAGGCTGCTACGGCATTAACCCCTTCATGGCAAGCTGTCTGGGCTGCAGTTTAGCTGGAACATCACTGGAAAGCAGCAGATTGCAATGGTTTATATACTCGCAGTGCCACAAGTGCTAGAAAGGGATCGTCAGCGGTAACAAGTAGGCCTTTGCTTCTGCACTTGATTTTTTAAGGGGAGGGGCTACTGAACCAATTGTGGCAGGCCTGTGGCGTTGAAAGAGTTATTACAAACCGGAGTATAAAATGTCAGTGATGCCTGATGCACAGAAATGTGCAGAGTTAGCAGATATACGCTGCTGATCTGGTAGCAGCTACCCCTCTCCTCTCAACAACGTGATATTTCTGGGTTTCAGTAACCAGCCCCATAGGAGGTCTTCCTTAATACTTTGAACCAAATTGTGGCATTTGGCTTCTGGCCAGTAAAAGGAAGCAAACAGAGCTACTGGCCGTCAGGAAGGGCTCAGGGAGGGCTTGCCTCTAAGCTGGCTAGCGCTCAGGGGTAAGGAGCAGGCTCCATCAGGCACAGCTGCAACTTACTCGCCTTTCTGTGCCAAGGCAGCTCTTCTGCACTCTCTCTCTAGTCCCACTACAGCAGATAGATCGCACCCAGGGAAGAAGTCGTTTCCAGTTCCTCTGAGTGTGAGCAGCGTGACAGTGCATGGGCCAAGTGCTGTGTTTTGTTCCATGTCTGTGAGACTCACCTCAGAGAAATAACTTTGTTTCACATCTCATCCATGCTTGCTCTCTCTGGGTTGCTGCCATCTTGTTCGCACCCCTATGGCCACTCTGCTGCCTGCTCCCACTGTGCTGCGCCCCATCAAGCTAATGAACTCAGGAGACTGCATCCAAAGTCCACTTGCTTGTCTCTGCAGCACATATCGTGGGCAGAGGTGCAGGAGCATCCAACCGAGCTCTGCACGGAGCCGCTGGAGCTCATCCCAGCCCCTTTGCTGGGCACCTGCACTGAGCTTTACCAGCCAAGTGTGACTTAATGATTAGTAGTCGCTGGACTATAACTGCCTCACACCACTCTCCCCACTCATCCATATAGATATTCCTGGCATTTGTGGCATCCTCATTTCTAACTCTTAACTAATAAGGTCGCTCCAAGGCTCCATCTGTGCAGGATATGGTTTGTTCCTATTGCAATAGTGTTTGCAAGTGCAACAATATTGAAAAGTCATGCCAGTGAAGATCAGGTTTATACAAGCATGTATAAGAGAGAATGCAAGAGACCTCCCCAGATATGAAGGCACTGTTATGGGAGCATCTGTATTTAGACTGGAGCTTTTGCTAGCATACCTATGACAAATAGGGGTTGACTTTTTTTTCACTTGATCCTGACACAAAACTTTTAAGAATAAACTAGGTTTAAGCTGTAGCTGAACAACTGCAGATGACAATATAAAAAGTTGCTTTCAGGCCTGAAAGTACTTGAATTCCTTTTTGCAATGTTCTTTCTGCAGATTGTACTGCCTTTTTTTCTTTTTTTCTTTTTTTCTTTTTCAGAAGGACCCATCTTGTAATGCTTTAACAGAGGAAACTCAGTCTGCCTCTGCTTTCCTTCTCGGTGAACATTTAAATAATTGCTGTGTTTTAACAAGCTAAATTGCATTCCCACCAGCTGTCCCTCAGACCAAACCTTCAAGGATATGTTAAACAATAATGACTGCAACAACAGTAAACTCAAAAGGCCTCAAGATCTCTTCAAAGATAAGACATCTTGCTGTTTTGCTTCCATAGCCAGGCACTTTCATACAGATTAGCAAGACAGTATGCGTATAACTTACATAGCCAGAGCAGTGCTAAGAGTGGGGTGAATTTGGCTCTCTGCACATGCAGGGAAGGAAAACATCATAAAAATCAGAGGATAATACTCTAGCATAGAGCCAGGAAACCTCTGCTGAAGTCAGTTGAGCTGCATGGTGTTAAACCAGCATGAGGGCAGAGCTAGGGTATGCCACATCGCTGGTGACCTGACAGACATTAGCATTTCAAATATTTCTCCCTAGACCACAAATCACAAGATAGATGCTCGTCTTACATTTAATCTTTTGTCCTGCGGAGCGCTGACCTATGACGTTATCGTGGCCAGTGGTTTGGTGCGGAGTATTGTCGTGTTGCATGGAGGACGGCTCGAGTGGGAGCTGCAGCTCGCCCAGCCGTCAGAGCCACTTCATGGCAGATGGGGAGGGTGGAAGCAAGGATTAGCGAGTCCCCCATACCTACCCACCCCTCCCCGGCCCCAGCTGGCTGTTTAAAAAGAAAGCCATAAACCCATTAGTACAAAGACAAATGAATCTCATACCCCGAGGCATTCCTTCATTCGGAATTGCCCTTAACTACTTTTCCAACCTTTCCCCTTAAAACACTCAGTCTTTTGGGTTCTTTTAAAGTGTAATAGCTGAGTTTGGCAAAATGCTTGAAAATACAGGGTGTTGAGGGAGCCTTAGTAAAATTCTATAGCCTCCGTTTGTACTTATGCAGGTACATAGCCATATATGCATGTGTGTTCAAATAACTGTATAAATCTTTGTCAGCATGTTTATATCCAAATATATGTGCAGATACATCTCTGACATTTTATATATATATATTTTTTACATATATATACACATACATGCACACATTCAAAAATATAGTACAAGTTAGGCACATACAGTGTCAGCTTACGTTGCAAACTGACTGCATATTTTCGTTAAATTGGATATGACATGATTATTCACGTCCTTGATTTTACATTACTGCTAAGCACATGAGAGCTTGCAGATCTGCAGCCAATGTGAATTATTTCCCCTTGCAGCTACATGGGATGTAGAAGATAATGTGGCAACAGCGTGGTAACTATAAAGGACTTACTACAGCAGTATGATGAGAGGGGCTTTGAGGAAACACGATTGCAAGTAAGTGAAAATCAAAACAAGGCTCTGTGGAGGTATTTCTTTTGCCAGTAGAAAACTACTATGGCTGTAGATGAGATGGTACACAGGACAGTACTGCACGCTGAATTATATGTATGGTAATACATTTAAAAGGTGCAAATAAATAAAGTCATTTTAAGGCAAATCCAAACAAATTAACTATGTCTGAATTACACGTCAGACCTTTTGGAACTGAGCATATCTGAATGCTCTACTAAACCATTAAAGCAAAGACACAGGAGCACTATTTAAGTCACTGCTTTTTAACTTCCTGTTACTATCAACTACTTCCTACTCAGCTGTAATTTGCAGTTTCCTCCTTTTGATTATATGCATGTATAAATAAATATGTTAACTTGCTCAGAGTTTAAAAATCTGTATTTAAACTAAGTGGAAGACTTCGGTTTCTTCACTTCTCCCCATCAGGACAGTTTTATCACCTTTTTATTTTTCAGAGTTTTGCTTGTAGTTTTATACTTTCCACATGCAAATAAAACTATGTCCTGCAAGTGATACACTGTATTCACAAATCACGTACAGGACTTTCAGGCCAAATCATGAAATGATGTTTGACCTGAAAAGTCGCTCTTACGTACTTTGATCTGTGTAGAGTGCCACTGAAGCGGGGGGAGCCATCTGCATGAACACAATGCATATCCCTTCAGAGCAAATTTCAGGACCAAGCGCCAAAGCTTGATAGTGATTATTTGGGTTTTATGAATATAGTCATTTACTCTATTAGAATCAAATGTAGTCACAGAGATTTCCTTATACCATAGCTCTTGCTTAATCAAGGCTCACATTGTAGTCAATGGAGTTATAGATTAGAAAAGATTTTGCCTTTAAGAGAAAGTCTTCATATTGGGTTTATGTAATTTAGAAAAATCTGTCTGGGCTAGATCACATTAAGTATTCTTCTCCTATTTGAAACACATCCAAGTTCAGGGTACATTAAGTTAGTTTTGCTTCATATCATGTTGCTTGTCATGAATAATCCTGAAGTCAAGGGACTGACACATGACATAGTGCTTAACATGACTAGAGGCTTTTAAAGCAGCTGGTGGACCAAGGTGCACCACTCCTATTAGGGTTAAATGGAGTTCTCTGTGTAAGGACACAATTTGCCTAAGCATCTAAGTTATCTAGGAGTCTAAGTCTTGATGAAAGACTCTTAAATTTCTTACATGCTTTGGAAAATTATACCTATGCATCCCTTAGCCTTCTGTGCCTATCTCCAGCTGCATGTTTGAAACAGGGAGTATGCCTAGTTGATATGTTTTCTAAAACAAACTAGCTTTCCACTGTAAGAGAGGCCAAAGAGGGCAGTGCAGCACAAGGTGACAAGCTTCAAGCCTCAGAATAGTCGCAGATTAGCACAAATTGCTTTTGTAAACAGGATTTTGCAGAGACTGGAGCTGTTAATTGTTATTGTAATGCACAACATTTTAATTGAGTTAATCGGCACAAAATGTTTATCTCTATTGACTGAGATAAAATGTCAAAAGCTCTTTGATGGCAATTGGAATTACAGTAGGCAACCCTGACAAGAGAAGTTAATGTTTTACAATGTATTGCTGTTTAGATGTGTTTGCTGGCTATATGAAACATAATGTTGCTTATCTCCAAGGTATCCATTTTGCCTTAGAGAAAGTGTCCCAAAGCACTACTGCAGATTTTTTTTTAGTTCCAACTGGCTGTAGAGAAAGGTGAAAGATAGGGTGACTCAGGCTAATTCTATTTCTCCAGAGAAGCCCTATTTACCCGTTATTAGCACAGGCTTAAGCTTTTACAAGAGTATGCAGGGCTTTATTTTGCATATTCCCTATAGCTGCACCTGTGTGCTCTCTCCAAGAGACAAACAGGCTCCATGCAGCAGCAGTGTATTCTGCAAACGGTAAGGCCAATTCCTCTTCTTACCACTCAGACATTGTCTTGCGTTGCTTGGAAGATACCAGAGATGTGAAAGAGGAGAAAACAGAGTATGTTTAAGCATCATGCCAGAGACAGCCTGCAAGCTGGCTCCTGAAATGAGAGTCCTAAGGCCAAACTGGAATTCAGCCAAAGACCGTGACTTGCTGCCTGACTGCCAAGTCTCAGGGTTGCTGAGAAAAGTGCAACTGCACTTTTTTGGAAGAATGTGATGTCTTTCAGCTCCTAGCTCTCTTCCACTCTGTTAGAAGGAAGTCCTTATGTTCACTTTAAACCAGCCACTACATTTTCATCCAGAGTAAACTCTCAGGTAAAAGATAATATGTCAACTCAATCTGCAGTAAATATGTAGGCAGCTCCTAACCCCTCTGTGAAAACACTTTCCTGAAGGGTGAAGTGATGATCCCAGGAGGCTCTTACTGGTGTCTCATCACTGCCTGAATGCAGATACTACCCTCACCCATCAGCTCAAGACCTGCACACAGGCAGGCTAATGTCATGTGGGAAGAGTGGGTGAAGGCATACCTTCTCCTCTAGAGTGGCCACCCTAGCAGCACAATGGCCTTCACAACTGCTGGTGCCCACAGGCACACAGCCTCTGCTAAGAGTGTGCAAGCAAACCAACTCTGAGAAACTCGCCCCAAAACACATCTGCATCTTCCCTTTTTATTGTGGCGTATTATTTTACCAGCCCAGAGAGTTTCTATTCTCATCGAAGTTATGGTTATTTTTTAACTTCCAGTAACACAGCCCCCAACTTGTTCAGAGAAAGAAACTTCTCAATGATTCTTCAGTATCGGAGAGCACCGGAATGCAGTCACAGGTCAGAAAACATTGCCTAAGAAAGAGGGTGATGAAAGTACCGCCACTTTTGTTTAAACAATTTGCCTTCTCTTTCCCCTCGACGAATAGTTTATAAATCGTATACCTGTCAGAGCGGTGCCAACACGCTACTCAGATAAATTTCTATTTTTGACATAAGCATGTGTTTGGCTTCACTTCCCTTTGCTGGCTAAATCTGTGTTATTGTGAGATGCATCCAGAGGGAGCATCTCTACATCCCAGTGACCACCGACGGTGACTTGGGCAGGTCATTCACTAAAATTTAAATCTCTGAAGCCTGATTATCAGTCCCTCATTAATTAAACGTACGGAAGTAGCTAAAGGCTTTTTCTATGTTGACAGCTTGCAAAAGCTGTTCCAGAGCAGACTGGAGAAAAGGAACGGTCTTGAGCAATGAGGTGGGGCTGATGTTGCTGCAACGCCAGCACAAGGCAGATCTACACACCTAGACCATCCAGTTCCTCTGACTGAGACTGGGAGCTGGAGAAGCGCAAAGCTACTGTCATTAGATTTTGTTTCAGGAACATCTGCTTTTCTTTACATATTTTCCATATAATCCACCCTAGGTTATTTCTGTTGTTTCGGACACTAGCAGCTATTGAGACAGAAACAGAAAGGTGCCATAAAGGCATCAACAGCCTTTTATTCAGGCTGCAAGATCCACATAAAAATATTTTCATAAGATTCTTTGAATCACTTGGATTTGTTCTATCAATTATTCATTCTTCTATCCTGGAGTGTATTTTTCTGAGAGAGGCTCATGGTGACATATTTCATTGTGTTAGCAAGTATACCATCCGATAAATGAAGTGGTTTAGTAAGCAGCGCGCCTACCAGGCCATCAGTAGTAAATCCACAAAAGGTTAATGAAGCCTGAAACTACAGTCATTTTTGTGCGATGGCCTCTCTGCAACCTCTTTGAAGGAGACATCTCTGTGGTGTGAGCTGCAGAGAAATGTAGCAGCACACTTCCAAGGGAAACAAGCTGCGGATGTGCAGTAGAGGTAAGCGGGGAGAAATCATAGTGGGAGGAGAGACAAGATGGAGCTCCAGGATTTCTATTTTAATATGATTTGGGGTTTTAACCCCCACCTCTTCTGCAACACTCTGTCCTCCCACAGCAATCTAAGATGGAGAACTTTAGTATGTTTTTTTCTTTCTTGCTTTTAAGTTTCTTTCACAGGTTTATCTGTCCCTTGAAAAGGGCCTGGTCTTCTTTCAGTGTTTCTTTTACGTCTAGTAATTAACATGGAATCCTTTTTCCTTCAGAGGAGTAAAAGGCAGCTCTGAGAAGGACAGACAAGTAGTCCACAGGCTAGTTCCTGGGATGTTTGTGCTTCAGAGTTACACCAGAGAGGTGAGATGTGTAACATGGCTGGCTATCGCTCATACAGTAGGATCGCACAGAGATGCAGAGGGACAGCTCAGATGGAGTGACCAGGGCAGCTGCAAACATCAGTGCAGATATAGGCCCGGTTTCTCACAGAGCTCTTTCCATTGCCATTTTAATATGAGTAAGGAACATTTTTTGAGTTATTTGTTAGTAAGTAATGCTCCCTATTTCAACCATTCTTCTCCTGACTGATACTTTTTGCTGACTATGCAGTATTGTTTTTTGAAGTTTTCTCTGTCACTAAAGAATTACAATGATTCATTATTGCATATTACCACAGAGAAAAAACAAACCAAACGAAAACAAACCAAACATGTTTTACATTTAGTTATTTGTACGGGACACAGCAAAGCCATGAAGCTCTGCAAAAGCTAAACTTATCTGGCATCAGTAGCAGAAGAGTGACTTGAGAGTATTCAGGCATTAAAGGCTAGCACTGAAAACAGAGAGGCAGGCAGGCATCTAGGCTAACTTAACATTGGCAGGGGGAGAGGAGGGAAAGAAAAGATAGTTTTGCAAACATGTGACAGGAACATGAAGGAGAGGAAAAATATATCAAGCCGTAAAAACAGGAGGCAATAAGATTTTGTCAACTGAGACTTAGCTTTTTGGAACAGAGTATACTTTTATATGTTGCATTTTTCTGTGTTTATAAAGCAGGTTCTGACCTCTGACAAATGCTAAGGCCCTTTTCGAAGTCCCACCTATCTGCATCTTTAGTTACCTAAATACCTTTCATGAATTGGCCCAAAGTCATGTGGATTTAAAACCATCTCAGGTCTATAAATAAAGAATGATGATAAATGGCAGAAAAACGAGCTGTGGGAGGTGTATGTGCTGTGACCAGAGGGACTGGTCTGTTCTTATTTTGCATCCACATTAATTAGGTAGAAGTGGGAGTAAATAGCATCTTAATAGAGAAATATTACAGAGGGACCTGGAGAAATTGTAGGGATTAATTAGATAATCTTCATAAGGCACTTGGAATATGAGTACTTCTTTGCATACTTTCACTTAATTAAACATTTATTTCATCTAACAAAACAAAAGCTTGCTATACAAATTTGGCATTTTATCAGTGAAATAAGCATGCAAAATATAATTTATACCTATAATCTTTTTCCTTTCCTTCTCAATGTATGCAGAGGATGTGTGTCTGTGGGTGGGCATATATGTCTGTCTGTACATGTGTGTGTACGAGAGTAAGAAAATATGCAGAAGACAGAAGTCTACACACTCACACAGTATCCCTATTGGGACAAAACTGAGAATGATTTTCTTAGAAAATGAAGAGTTTCCATCATTTATTTTTTTACATTTACAGAAGCAGGGAGAGAAATGAAGAATGGACATGTGCAGGTGAAAACACTTTCCTTTTTACAGTGCTAACTCCTCTTTATTAGAACCTGGATGTGAAGGAAGAAAATAAAAATCTATTGTTCATTTTCACTTTGATCATCATACCCATCATTTTACATACCACATGCTTTCCTCTTCCAAGGGCACATACTGTATTTATTCTGCAGCTGCAGTATATTGATTTTGGACTACTGAGTTCAGTGCAGATGAGTGACAAACTAAATAAGCTGCTGGGTGACTGATAAGTAACCGTGATAATCTCTTGGCTCTAAAATGAAATCCCATAACTCATTTCAACAATTTTAGTTTTGGTACTCAGTCAAAAGCACATATTATTTTTCTTATAAAAGTAAAGAAAAGTAGTAGAATAGAAGCTTTCAGGGAAAGTACTGAAATTCTGCTTTGTACCTATACCAAAGTATACACAAAATTATTCTAAATCTACACTAATGTGTTAGTATAATTTCAGCTGATAGTTTTAATTAGATGCAAATATTCATAGGCATTTCTTTTGCATTGTATTTATTATTCAGTAACTGAATATATCATTACTGCTTTTTAATAGCCATGGTATTTCCTAAGCCCTCACACACTGAATAGATGACATACTACATAACTTCTTAATTTAATATTCTAGCTTCTGAAACACACATAGTCCAAAGCAGCTCATTTTAGGTATTTTTATATAAATTTTGTTAGATGCTAGCACAAATTAAAATATCATATACTAATATGTTATCATGTACTAATCATGTATTACTATATACTATATAATTTTATTATATATTAATGTATTAGTATATTAGCATTTTAGAGTATTTATTATTTTTGCAGTTCTCTTTTCAATAAGAGACGATCCGGTTACCTGTAAGTAGTAAGCAGTGTAGCTCCTTCAATGTGCATGTTGATGCCTTGAGGCAGCAAAAATCAGCCCTTTTGAAATGCCAAGTAAAATATCAACCCCAAACCTCATGGCGAGGAGGCACTACAAGACTGGCAAGTTCTCTTCCTCAGCTGGACAACATGCACAGGGAGAGCTTGCAAACTGTACCAGAGCACAGTGGTAGCAAATGAATTATCACGTCCATGTTCCAAGGCAACTGGGAGCAGGATGCATTCCATAAAAACCCAAGCTGGTGCCAGCTCATGCATTGCAAGCAATTGGGTTGTTTGAAGCCAGGCTGTGTCTGCGCGGGCGCTGTCACTGCAACATGGCCAGACACATTCACGATTGATTTTACCTAACTGCTGTGGCCAGTGACACCAGCGAAGTCCTCCAAGAACCCTGACATCTCTGATGAATTTATTGCTATCAAAACCTGAGCTGGTTGGAGTAAAGTTAGTTTTGATTTGCCCCTATGCACTAGACTCACCTCTCAGTTGCAGTAGAGGTGAACTCATCGACAGTTTATTTTATATTTTATCTTTTTCCTGAGGAGGAATATCTGTGTAATTCTCCTGTTTGTAGGTGTTTGTATAAATATCCAGTCATTTTAAGACCTTTTAATGCACTAACAGTTTTGGAATAGTTCTGAGATTTTTCATACAGAAATGTGAGGCTTTGCTTGAATACAGTAAAGAAGTAAAATTGCCTAAGAAAATAAAAATTTCCACCTGTAGTTGGGAATGAGAACATATACAATCCAATAACATGGATGTCACCTGATTGAGTGGCATGGGGTGCAAGGAGGAGACAGCATACTGAATGACTTATTCAACAAAATCCAGTAAAATGAACTTGATAAAACATTAGCTGAACAGTAATTAGACAAGGTTTGTTCTCGCTCTCTGTGCTAATGGAAAAACAAGTTTCAGCATGAAATGGCTGCTTGAAAAACCTCTCATTAGGCAAATGTGCAGGGATTTTAGCATTTTCTAGTTAGCCAGACTGCAGGTTATCTAAGCTGAGGCAATGGTAAGCATGTTAAAAAAATTATCAATCATTCCAATAACCTCAGGGTAAACCTGAGTTTGCTCTTAAAGAAGGAGACTGCGATAACAGCACAATTCAGACAATTAAAATACAGTAAGGTTCACAGCAGAGGTGACTGCCTGTTTCAAAAGTGCTGCAGCACACAATTTATGACATCCTTTATTTTAACACTGCTCAGTATATCCTGTAAATGCTTTAATGTGCTTAAGCCAGTTTATTCCTTTGTTAATGGTCCGTGATTACAATCAGGCATGCCCCACAGACAGCTTCACACTTCCGTGTGAGGTATTATTTGATAAAAACCTTAATCAATAAATCTAATTTCTTCTCTTGCCAGATACAGTTACATAATGTGTTTCCAATTTGGGCCTGGATCAGTTTCCTGGAATGCTGAATAACCTGTGAGAATTTGAAAGCTTTATATCAAGCGAGCATTCAAAATCATGATGACTGGACTCTAAGCTTTATAAAAAGAAAGCGGCCTGTCCTTGAAGTGATTTCATCTTTCCAAGAAATTTTAAGGATAATTAAAAAGGCTATAGAGTTTAATGAGGCTAGCATACCTAATGCAGTGTAGCCTCCAGAGTCTCCTTTCTAACCCTATTTTTAAGATGTCATCATATGTTATGGAGCTACCAAATCATAACTCAAATAAATAGTGTGTTTTGGTCTAAGACTGAATAGCTACCAGCAGCTGGACAGTCAGACGACACATTATTGCAAAGAGTATGGGTTCCTACAAAAATCATTATTTACAAATATGATACTATAAATCTTATGAATCTTTCAAGATCTGAGGAAACACTTAGGTTAGCCCACATCTTCCAGTAGAAATGAGAGCTGCTAAAAACTGAAAATACCATCCCACAGAAATTGCTTCTATCTGAAGGCTTCTTTATGTACTCACAAAATGGAAATTTTAAAAAAAATGTATTTGGAAACATAAGTTCTTTCAATGAATGCATTGATACCCCTTAGGTTTGTCTTCTGCTGAGTACTTAGCCTCTCTTTGGTGTCACAGGCTTCTCTACAAATTACATTTCACTCTGCGGTTGATTGACAGGAGTCATGTAACCAAAGGAGGATGGCAAACGGAAAGCATGCCTCTGCTGCCCAGCAGTAAGAGCAGCCACCCAAGGGTAGAGGGGGATTCCTCATTCTCAGTGTGTACATCCTATCCTTCCTTTTTTTTTTCCCCCCCGCAATGACTGCTTACTGTAAAAGTACATAAATAGTCTTTTTGTAGGACAGACCAGCTGCTGGTAGCCTCTGAAGTACAGGCTGTCTCGAAGCAGTGCATGGGCAGTCTAGGTGCTTCACACCAGGTCTCAGTTCAGATTCAGGACTAGACATCTAAAAATTAGGAATTTCATCAGCTCAACTGAGAAAGAAATGGAAATAAAAAAATACCACAAAAGAGTGATTCATCTTATACTTAAATAGGTGCCTAGGACAGATGAGATTAGTCACAGTCCAGAGATGTCTGTCCATCTTAGTTGACTGTCAGGGGAGTTCAGCCTGGATTTGAATACAGAATTTTTAATCTTTCCAGGCAGGTGAGGTGACCTTATTGCCAGGTACCTGTAGAGAACCGGTACTAAATGCAGTTTTGTCTCGATATTGCTGACACGGAGCCACCATTGCCGCAGAGGCGTGCTGGGCAATGCCGCGCCGGCGCCCCCGGGAGCCGTCCGCGAGGTAAACAACCTCATGCACCTGCACAGGGTAAAAAGGCGCGAAAGGGGCAGAAGAAGGCTTCTAGGGGAACAGCACGTCTGGTATGACCCGCACGTAAACATTTGCCATCTGCGCATGAGCAGGAGACCCCCAGATGCCCCCAGCCCGTTTCTGGAAGGTTCCGAGAGGGCGGACTGCGCATGACAGCTAATCTGCATGGGAAGTGAGGAAGCACCTCCCAGAGGCGGGGCAAGAACCTATAAAAACTGCAGACTGTGTGAATGGGCGGGGGGGCTTGCTTGCGACGACTGGAAGTCTTGAAAGGAGTTGGGGGCTTGTTTGCGAGGACTGGAGATCTCGAACGGAGTCAGCGGAACATCATCAGACTGGGAGTGGCGGTAGCTAGTTTCTTTCCTCCTTTTCCAACTTTCTCTATCTTTTCTCCTTACCCTTTTTCCCTCCCCCCTTCGCCTTTCCCCACCTTTTCTCCCCACTTCATTGAAAATAAGGTTAAAAGGTTGTACGATATTTGACCAGTTTTAGCGTCTTAATCTCGTCCTTGGGATCGTAACGAAACCCTCCCAATATTGGATCAGGACAGTACCTTGATGTGTTCTGGCATGTGGCCAGCCCTGCAGGCACTGTGGGCAGTTTTCCTACCAGCACGGCAGGGAGGTAGCAGACCCTCAGCATCTTCCCAAGGTGCACATGTCCTCTCGCTCCAGCGCACCAGGTCTTGCAGTGCCTCCAGCCTTCTGGGCAAGTGCTGTGGACTATGAAATAAGAGGGAGAAACACCACAACATCGGTGTTACACTCCCAGGGAACCAGCTCTCCGTTGATCCTAGATTCTGGAGAAATGACTGATCTCCTACATATCCCTCCTACACATGAATAAAGGTAGGTATCTAACAGATGTTAATGACTTTACCCAAAATCCACTGACATCAGGAGAGACTGGTCTTGAACTACTTTTCATTTCAGAAGAACTACTGAGATTTTATATATGTAAGTATGTATGTGTGTGCATGTGCTCATGTGCGTGTGTGTTATATATGTATAGATACATATATTCACAACAGATATATGTAATTTTCCTCTGTAATTCCTTATTTCCTTATGCATGTGACAGTTTGTTTGCCACTCTTCTGTCTTTACTCAGGCATGCAATACACAGGAAAGTGTTGAAAGTAGTTTCATTGTTAACGGTGGTAGTGGTGGTGGTGATGGTAGTAGTAGTAGCATAGCAGTAGTAGAATAGCAATAGTTGTTGTTACTGTTATAGCTACTTCTGTAATCACATATGGAAGTTTATATCAAACTCCATAAAAGACAAACAAATATCACTGCTGTGCCCAGAGATAAAAAGCGTATTTGCTGTAATATTTGAAGTGTTCTGTGCTTTGCTTTTCAAGATTACTCAGAGGAGGTCATAGATAATATTATTAGACAAATAATGACATGGTGAATAAGCATCAAGACCAAAATTCCGTCACAACCATGCTACAACCACAAGTATGTGGCAGATCAGTGTGTCTTCAAAACACACAGTAAATATCCTTGTCCGTATCACAAAAGTGAAGTGGAAAACCCTGCGTAAAGTTTTTCCCTCTGTGACCTGAGTAGTTGGCCAGAAGTTTGAGGGTCGTGCAGGTTATTCCTGTTAGAGTGAGATATTGATGCTGTTCTGTCTATCAACAAAAATGTACACAGACCTGTTTCTTCGAAAATGGGCAGTTTCAAACAACTAGAGGTCATTTCCTTGCCAACAATATCAAACCTCTTTTCTGCCAGAACTCTCCAAAGACTCTTTCTGGGTCATTCCTAAGGGTTATGTTATTGTGCTTATTCAGGATATATTGGTGATTCCTCTTCAGTTTATTTCTGAGATTTTCAGCTTGACTTTTCTCTCTTGCACACACACATGCAAGTCCATTCTTAAGGAACATTCAGAAGTCACCTTGCCAGAGAGTTTAAAATCCCTGAGAAGTACTGTGGGTTTTTTTTCTGCCTAAAGTAAAAACCTGAGTCAATACTTCAAATCTGAAATAAGCTGTTATTTCAGCTACCTGCATCCATAAAGGAACTTAATGATTTCTCCCAGATAACTGAAATGAAAGGTAGTGAAGATGCTTTCAATTAAATTTAAGCCATTCTGTAGCAGTATTAAATGTATTTCTTCATAGCAGTCTTCCAAGGCCATTATAACAGAGTGACACATCATTTTGTGCCGTATTTGCTCCTGCATCTTCTCAGAAGATAAACTGCACCTTTGGGTGATGAAAGCTTGCTTGTTAGAGAGAAACAATGCTATGAATCTTCAGCAGCTAGCAACTTAAATATTATTTGGTGATGTGATTTTTTTCTAGAGGGATGCATGAATTTTTCCATGGATAGAAAGTGTGTGTCCTCAGAAGGTTTAAATATATTGGGAAGAGATTCTACCAAACATGATAAAGATCACTGTCAAAGATCAAGGGTCAACTCAGAAATTTTTATTTCAAAATATGGAAAGCACCATAACTAAATTCACTCAGTAGATATCACTACTCTGAGGACTTAAAACAGAAGAAAAAGTGTCCCTTTGCATTTAAGCAAAAATACTATTTTAAGAAGCAATAAATACTAGTACTATAAGCAATTCTTGTTCCACTGAAATCAGTGTTGTATATAAAACCTAAAAACTTCCTTGACATCTGAAAGAAAGTAGTTTCCTGACCATGAACATGCTTAGTGCTTAATGTATCTCCTTTTTGATTTTGTATTAAAATATGGTCTATTTTGAAGAGAAGAATAACTTCCTGGTATTTAAGCATATGACTTTGTATTCAGGATGGCCAGTACTGAGATCATTGTACAAATTATATAGAATCAAAAAAGTGTATTGCTATAACAAGATGTAATTCTTGATGACCTTTTTAATTAAAGTTATGTTTCTCATTCAAGATTATTCTTTCTTGATGATAGATTTTTCATAAGCACAAGGTGCTTATGGCTGTCTCTCGTGGAAAGCTTTGTTTTCTGATTCAGTGCCACTATATTTTATACTGATTCTTATACCATCCTCATTTCATAATACTATGCAACTACATTATACAACTGTCATATATATCTATAGAATGCTATAAAGTGACAATCAAAAAAATCTCTAAAGATAGTTCAGAATTCAATATCATTTTCTATTTATATAAACTTTTAAAGTAATTTCTTTCTGTTCAGGAGAACTATTGATTTTCAGGTATTTATTGATTTCTTTGGGACTTTTTCATAATGGAAAAATTTGCTTGCTAAGACACCATTCTAAAGGTGAAGCATGAAAATTAGATTAGTTTTACAGTGTGAAAGAATGACATGTAGAGAGATGCACTTTGGTTTAAAGCGATGACAGTAGAGCTTCCCAGAGTGATCAGACTTTGGTTGTTGCTTATATGAATTGAGTGAATATGCCAGCGGCTCTGTATTTTAGTAAAACTGACAGGAAAAGAAGTTATTTCTTGTCAGATATTTTTGGGGAAAGAAGATAATCTGCATGACCAACATGTAATCAGGATGCACAGACATGGACTGCCAGTGAATCACATTTCTGAGAAGGACCCTTAAAATGAATATCATAAATTATTTTATTACATTACATATATTTGCAGGCTACTAAATGCTACCGTACAGAGGTTAATGCACATTAGGAACAAAGTTGTATGCATGATGCAATTTTAGTTAGAGGCATGCTCAAAATATATAATAAATTGTATACCTTTACATAGTGTGTATATTACCATGTTATGGTGCGTACTCAGAAGGCCAGTCCCAGAAGCCTTGGAGACAGAGACAGAGAGCTGAACCACTAATAAATTTTTGAATTTTATTAGTGTGATGCATGTTGATAAAGTGAAGCTAATTTATGGACAAGTGGTACCATCCAGTCTAGGAAGAGAAGTCAGATAAGAATCTTATCTGTCATGTGATTGACCTCAGACTTTCTTGAACTATTGATCTTACTTATTCTGTACTTTCCCAAATTGCTAAACTTACCACTAAATGGCTCAGGTAGCAATAGATTTTCCCAATTTCTAGGGCCATAGTTGAACTGTAGAACATACAGCCCAAACCACTCAGTCTAAAGTATATCTAAAATATATAATATTGCTGTATGCTCATGATGCAGAGAGGAAAACAGGCAGAAACCTGGTTAAAAACTCATGCCTTGCTTCTGTTAAGTCTTTTCTTTCTATTAATGTGTTAAATTTTCAGTACTATACTAATAAAATCAGATTAATGATTTTCATATGGCTTACAAAACCCAAACCCAAATATTTTATATTCCACTTGATAAGAAATTAATTCACCTAGGTGTTGTGTTGATTTTGTTGCCAATAATTTGTTTGGTACCTAGCGTCAGTGTATCTAACTTTTTTTTGGAAAATGATTTCTAGAAACCCATTTTATTTGCAATTCTTTGGCTTTTTAGATGTGTGCCTTACATAGAAGTCATTAGCATACTTGACATATTTTTCCATTGCCTGTTGTCCTCTACTCAGTAAATTGAGACCTCGCTTTTAAGTTACTTGATGCTTACAGTAACATGAGACAATCAGCATCCATCTAGCAGCAGGACTTCAAAGAGAAATCACTATTTCCCCTGCCAGTCCTGCCCTATGCTCAGCAGCTCCTGGAAGCAGCTGGGTTGCTTTGAACTCAACTTTAACTTTACTTCAGAGCAGACTTTGGGCTCTGATATAGCATGTAAATTGGTGTAGCAAGGTGGTGTAATCTGCTGGTGAGTGAGTGTGACAGGGCCCCCCTTGTGCAGGCACATGGGATGTATGAGTTGCTATAATCCCTGACCACAGCTACTTGTGTCTTCAGTTTGTGCTGGAGTAACTTACGCTTTTACTTCTGCCTCTCCCCAGTTGAGCCTTGATAAATAACACCTACTGCGTAAGTTTTAGGTCAAATTTGGGTGAGCCTCCATCGTTCAAATGAAACTTCTTTGAGTACAGGAAATACACAGATATGTATATAGTGGCAAATAATTTCTCTCCTTGCATTTTTCCCCATGAGTACTGGTTCTCTGAGCATCCACCCTGTGTGTATATTGATTCATGCTCCTCTTGAGCTATATTTAGGAATAAGCCAGCTAGTTCCTTCTGAGAGGAAACTGGCTGTGGTTATATAGATTAT
The DNA here is from genome assembly GCF_036370855.1 of Dromaius novaehollandiae. Classification (NCBI taxonomy): domain Eukaryota; kingdom Metazoa; phylum Chordata; class Aves; order Casuariiformes; family Dromaiidae; genus Dromaius; species Dromaius novaehollandiae. Next base: position 19,213,836 of record NC_088100.1, read on the forward strand.
TGCCCTGGGGGCTGTAATGCAGTCTTCACCTTATTTCAAGCACTTCAAACTGAAGAAACATATGGGTGCCAAATGGCACTGCAAAGTGGTCTGGGTCAAGTGATATGTGGTGGAGATGCAGTCAGTCTGACTTCAAGAGGAGAAGCCACAGGCAGAGCAGACTTAGGCCCCCATGGTCAGGAGGCTGGAGGTCTCTCTCTGGAGGGAAGACCTCTTGCAGTAGATGTATTCAGAGTGCATTGATAATTCATAGGGAATGCATAGTGTTATGAGGCTTGGTTCCTCAGTTTTTCCTGTGGATGCCCCAGGTTCAGTCTTTCCTTGTCAGCTGTGCCTGGTCCTTTTAAGGCAAGAGGCTTTCAAAAGCATACATACGGGATAAAGTCAGGGGGAATCGCTAGACCAAAAAATATCAGTTGATAGGAGATTATGGGTATGAGAGGGAAAAATGCAAATTTTATTTGCTTATGTGGCCAGCAATTAAATTCTGTGCAAGTGAAACACGCAGAATAATGACTGATCCTTGCATAGGGTTTTAAGTTGGGTATTCTGGGCCAAAGTTTGTGGTATTCTTTTAAACTTCTCCTTTTCTACCTTGCTACTGAGTGCACATCTGTCTTCTTTACTGAAGTCCAGGGGTAGACAGCTATGATTCAGGCTGTAATTGTCAGCAAAAATATTTCCATCTGACTAAGTAAAATATAGCTTTAACAGATTTGTTCACAGGCATCATGTGATACTGGAAAAGGGATTCCTTTCCAGAAGAAAAATGATACTGGAAGAAGGGTCCCTTTCTAGCAGGAGAATGATATACGTATATTCAACACTGTATGTATGTAAATCCTCCTATCAGTTCCCACCAGCCCAGTAAGTGGGAATCGTTGCATGGATCTTTAATTCAAAAGATAGCATTGCTGCCTGACTGAAACCCCTGAGAATTTGTTTATGTAGGAGCTCCGAATGCTAACTATCACCTTCTGGAGGCCCAGCTAAGACAATACAGGACTGTTGTGTAATTTAACTGAAAAAGAGAGAGATCTTTCCTTAAACAAAGAAAATAATGTTTTGAACAGCAGAAATCTTAGAAAAACAAGTAAAGTTCTGTTCTGTATGTCAGCTGAAATGAACATAGGCTCCCTTAGGAAATTCAGCAGGAGAAAACCAACTTCAAACAGCCTTCACAGAGCCTCCCCTGCTGGCCCAGGCTATGCCAGGGCTGAGCGAGATGTTCAGCAGCAACAGCTGGGGAGTTTGAGGGGAACAACTCGCACAGAGTTCGGAGCCAGACGGTGACTAACACTGAACAAACCCTCATGTTTCAGCAAATTAATGTCAAGAGGAGAGACCTACAGGTTGCTGAGAATCAAGAAAACAGAAGTCAGCTCTTAAGGAGAAGCTGAAGCTACCCAGTCTCTTGAATGCAAATTCAGGGGAAGCAGGAGAAAAACAGAAGTGTAAGTAAATGGCAAAAATAAGGAAAAGAGGACAAAAGCCCAGAGCTGGGAGGATCTAGAAAGCCAGACTAAGGCCTTCACTGCACATTGATTTATTAATTGGTTAATTGACTTTTACTTACACAAGCAAAGCATCAGTACTTCCTGCATTGTGTACGCGATCATTTCTAGGCAAAGATGCTGTGGCAAATATAACTTGCTATAAACCCTTTAGTTTGTGTTGCTTTCATTATTTATACACCATCCAAACAGATATATGAAGTCTTCACTGAACATGAAACCTCTGTAACATCTCCCATCTAATACTTCTCTGTAATTATGGTCGTAACTTCTACATTTGCAGTGTATTCCTGGTCTTTGAGACCCCTTAATCCACCAAGCAGCAGCTTGGTGCAGGGGGTCACAGAGCAAAGCAGAAGCTGTGGTGCTGCATGGCAGCCCAGTGGGGTGCCACCCATCAGGGCCCCAAAGGTCCTGCCCCATCCTGTGACCCAAAGTGCCAGATCCAGTGCTGTCACACAAGCCAGCACAGCATGAGCAGACACAAGGAAGCTGGAAACAACAGAGAGATTTGGTTAAAATGGTACAACTCTTGTGGGTTGACAGGACCTTAGTTGCTTGGATGAAAACTAATTAAATGAATTGCAGTCCTGAAGAGAAAAATCTGTCATCCAGTTGTGGTTATCGCTTAACCCTATGAAGGGGAGTGGAATGGCTACGTTGGTGCAGGTACACCATCTTACACAAACTGAGGATCTGGCCATTCAGTGTAATTTAGCAATTTTCCAATCCCTGATTCAGCAGAATATAGTCTGAAATGACCTTTTGCATGAACCTCCAAAGGCCACAGAAATGGAATAATTCTCAAGCTGACCATCTGAATTATCCTTGTGAAAAGTTACTCTGTATTAGAAGGTCAAAAGAAAAAGAAAAGAAAAGGCTCCTCAGCAGGGAGCTGCCCTTTGGGATGTTAGGTAATTTAAATTAACTGGCACCATGCTGAGTAGCTTACATTTCTATATCTGTATGTGAGTGGGAACAGTTAAGGTCAAAGGGTCATCCTCTTCTTCAGCAGGAAGACATCCCTCCTCTGCCCCTTACTCACTGAAGCAGGATGCAGTACATCAACCATTTCTTTGGGGGTCCTGCGTGCTGCACATCATGGCAGAATAAATGCAAATATTAACACTGTTATAAAAAACAAAATATATTTCTCTTTTCCCTTGCCGTTGTCTTCCAGGATTTTTTGCCAGAGTTGCTCAGCATCTTCGCATTTCCACTACGGATACAGTGACTAGTCCCTAAAATGAGGAGATTTTGCAGGAAAGCTGGCATTAACGCATGTAACTACTTGAACAGGGAACTTCATAGTAAGTGGGTAGAACACAAGCTATTAGGATTTTTTTTTTTTAACACATATGACCTCTAGCTATTAAATTAGAAAAAATAGCAAAGAGTGAAATCAGTTTTCTGCTAGCAGTGCAGCAGGAGTTTAAATGGTCTTGTAGCCTATCCTCCCAGGTCTAGGAGTCAGGAGAGTTCAGTTCTAATCCTGGCAATACATCAGGCTTTCTCCGTGACTTTGAGTCTCTGCAGGCTCTGTCCATAATGAGTAAAATGGTAGAAATCGTAATTCAAAGCGATTTTCCAAAAATCAGCTCATTTATTTTTGGAAAAGTATTTTGACACTCGTGTGCATAAAATCAGCTTATTACTTTAGGAGTATAAGAAGCAATTACAAAGGTTTTGTTCTCACTCAGATGCAGAAGTTGTTTTGTTTTGATTCAGTTCAATGCAATTTGATTTGATTTGATTTGATTCCCATCAACATTTTTACCTGTTTATCACATCTTTTGTATGCGTTTTTTCCTTATGTCTCTTCTTTCCAGTGAGAGAGAAAATTTTGTATGATTTTTTGAGATTTGGCTATTTGTGCTTCATTTAATGTTTGCCTGGAGCGATAAGTGTTTCATTAATGAAGATGAGGCCACAGAAGAACCTCTTTCATGTGGAAGGACATGTCAGTATTCTGAGACAGTATCAGTGAGGTTTGTGATACTTCATTCCCCAGCCTTGAATTTACTACTGAGAAGTACAAAACTGAGTAGAATATTCTTCATGTCATAGCTTTTATGCATCTGATATTAAGATGCCACAAAACAACTCAGTAAACAGTAATGCATGTATATAGATGAAATTTTTAAAATGTTCTTTAAAAGCTTTTCAGATGATTCTCTTTTCAGTGCATTTCAGAATTATGATGATGCCCAGGCTCATACTATGCGATATTACAACTGAACATACTTTTCAGGCTTTTGAAGTTATTTAGTTCCACTTGATGTTTCACACCACGTCAGAGGTGTGCATTATCTCACTGTAACACAGTCTTGTCATGTCTTGTTGCCTAATTAAACTCCTGCATACCAGCTAAATCAGTTAATGGATGTTTTACTGATAAGTTTATTAATAGAAGAACAGGTCAAACCGATTCAGAGAAGATAGCATATCTTTAAACAGAAGATTGCATTAGAGACTGAAGGCAGGTCTTTTTATTTGTCTAATTGCCCTGTCACTGAACTGTTGACTGGTGCTGTTTTGAAATTCAAGAAACCTTCATATATTTCTTGCTAAACTGTACTCTAGAAAATATATCATAGACTTTGAAATAATACATAAAATAGGATTCTAGCAGGTAACCAGCTGCAAAGGGAACTGGGAGATAGAGAAGTGAGACTTGAGGCCTATCAGAAATGAAATTTATGCCACAGACCTTTAAAATCTAAAGCCACTTGTGCAAGTCTATACAAATCACCTATGGCCCCCTTATAGTCATTGGACTGAAGGGTGATTCACCTCACTCCCACACTAGATGACAGAGACAGGTGAGGTGAATCACCCTCTGGAGCTGCCTGTTTCTTCCTGTTGACAGTTAGAGAAACCTTGGGTGGCTAGTTTAGACTTAGACAAGTAACATTCACATGTTTCCAGTTCAGGCAGATGAACCTGTACAGCAGGACACTGTCCTTCAAACATGTATCTACACCACAGTCAAACATATGGCAAAGAAAGGCAGACCTAGACCAACATGCTAACATGCTGAGCCACAGCAGAGGACATGTCAGCACATACTGCTCAGTTGGGACATCATGGAAGATTAGATGTGCACTTGCATTACTAGCCCGACCTGAAATCCAGGCCACTATTTCTTCACTGCCATTGTTACCCAAGCAAGCTAGATTAGCACTGGTTAAAATGCCCCCATCCCCCCACCCCCACCCCCCCACCACTATGCTTCAGTCCTGGCTTCCCCTTATCAGAGAGAGGCAACCTTAAATTTGTAACCCACCAGATCTACACAAACAAGGGAGCTTGGAGAGTTTCCTTGTCTTCCAGTGGTTATTACTGATTTTGGTCTAGTCAGATTATAACTTCTTTTCAAACAAAAGTGTGTCTACTGAATTGAAAAACTGAATTGTACATAAGGAGATCATTCCCACCAGGCTATTCATTGAGCTAACCATGGGGAGACAGACCTGCCCCATTCCTAAATCCTGGAATGGCCAGCCATTGGGAGAGGAATAGTTCAAAGCTCTGTTGACTGTGTGGCCTCTTGGCCAAGGAAGATGATTGTCATTTTGTTTTTCTGTGATGTAGACCCTTATACTTGAGCACTAAGATGAAGACCAAGGCCAGTAATAACTTAGTTCAAATAATGCCATAACAGACTAAACAGCTGCCAGCAATTGCCAGACATATACAGAAATTCTTATCTTGATTTGCAGATGAAAAGAACTAAGATAAGTATCTGAAATATTTACCTAAATGATCATGAGCAGGTAAAAGCAAAATAATGTCCAGACTGTGTTCAGACACTGTGCTAACTGCTCATCTGAAGCCATTTGCAGATTACTGTTACCTGATTCTTCCATCACTGCATATTTTCATTAATCAAAGTGTAACAGAATTTTTGATATGAGGACAGCACTTTTACCAGAAGTTTATGCAAAGCCTGGCAAGACGGAACTCCAAAGCTTGACTCTAGCTAGCATCACTGAGCCTCAGCAGTCCAGCCATCAGGAGGCTCTGAACTGCTCTGGAAGCAGGTCTGCAATTTTTTCTGAAATTGTCATGCACATGGTAGCAGACATTAGGTTACAGAGCCCTGGCATTCACACCATGGCCTCAGCGAATACAGAAGTTGACCATTAATGAGGTGGCTTACTGTTCACCTCATCCTGCTGTCTCACAGTACATGTCTCCTTTGGGATTTCATAGACAGATAGTTAATATGTATTAATTATCCTGCTATAAATAGTCTTTCACTTTTTTTGACATTTTTCAAATGAATCCAGAAATGGAGGAAAATAGGTTGAAAAGGTTGTGTGAAATCTAAATAAATCTTAACACTGGAGGAAAATCTTCACTTTTCCTTACTGGCAGGTTTGAGGGTTATTTAATTTGTGTTATGCTGAAGAAATTTATTTCTCACAGACAAAAATGACAAGTGTCAGCCTTCCATTACACTACCTGCATGGGAAGTTGAAAAAATCTGTTCACATAAGCTATGTCCACTGTGGAAGATTAAACAGATGAAGCACACAGGATAATGAAAATCAATCACTGCTTATTACTTACTCAGATTTAAGACAATTTTTATGCATCACTGTGGGGTACATGCAACTTTTCCATTTACTGGGAATACATCCTGTAATACTAAAACGTAAGACTACATATATGCAAAGATGGCATGCGCATGTTACATAGCCACCTATGGAGGCTATGGAGAGAGACTAGGAAGATGTGGACAGTAATTCTCTGAATGTACAGGTAACTATATATGTAAAGGGAGAGACATACATATTGCCAAGGTTTTGCAATTACATTGACCTGTATGATATGTTTGCTGAGGAAGCAAAAGACAAATATATGTACAGGTTAAAGCCAGTCTATAACCCAGAAAAGATATAGCCCACGAGCCCATATGGATATGTGCTGACCATGGAAACCTTTTCACTAATAGAGAACATTTTGTTATATTCAGCAAGGAAATGATGGTACGTAAGGGAACTAAGTGCTTCTGTAACCTACTGAGTACTCATCTATGCCTGAAGTGTGCTACACTATTCCTTTCTTTTTATAATAAAAATACTACCTCCCCTCCAAAATAAACATAGAGGATGAAAGGTGTCCAAAACCAATGATTAAAAATAGTATCAGGATTGGGAAACTATATTCTGAAAAAAGTATTTGGATCTCAGATACAACATATATCCCAAATGGCAGCATGATTTAAATTATTTTTTCCCTCTCCTGTCTTTCAAAATCTCCAGTAATCATGGCAAATCAACATAAATGCCAGGAGAATATGTGAGCTTTCTTTCAGGCAGTCTGGACTTATGTGGGACTGAAGTGGCCTATGGATTTTTTGGTGGACAGCTTACCTTTTGTATATTTGAAGATCTTTCTGTGTATTTCTATCTCCTCATCCAGTTCCTTCTCTCACTCTGATTTATTCTGAAAAAACACTCAGCCTTTGTACTCCAGGCCTCCTAGTGCACGTCCTCTCCTCTCCCTCGTTTCCTCCCAAGAATGCTCCTACCAAATGACAGTAACTTGGGGCAGCTTCTCCTGTCTTTTTCACTTGTGTGCGTCTCTGTATGCACGCGCATATACTGTTGAACATATGTGTGTTTGAGAGATCAGACACACTTTTCTCCCCACTCTGTATTCAGGAGTCATTAGCAAAATACTTCAGAAATAGTAGAGTAGCTCAGCAGAAATTACAGGCAGGGAGGGATGAAGGAAAGAATGGGAGAAGTACAAGCATAGCAGGCATTACTTTGGTGGTGTGCACATGTGCAGGGCTGCATGCGTGTGTGTGTGTGTGTTACAGCACAGATTTACTTGTACCATCTTGGTTGTCTGGGTGAACAATCAGCTTCAGTAGGAATTACATGTACACATGAACACAGGTAAGTAATGAATTCTGCAGAAATTATGTGCTGTCTTTTTAAGCAGATTAGAGCCTTTTGGCGTAAAAAGCAAGATTTGGCTTTTGTATACAGGTGAGTCAATGAGAAAACCTGAATGTTAAATGGCACTGAGAATTAAACCTTATACGGGGACTTGCTCTGAATGAGAACAAAATGTGCAGTCAGTGTTTTACGCAGACACCCAGAATTCCTGCTTGCTGTTCTCTGTCAACAGCATTTCCACAAAACTAGTCACCACGTGCTTCTGCAGACCAGCAGTTTAAAATTAAATTGCCTGAAGCAGCAGCCAAAACAGAAATATAAGAGAAGACTTGATTTTTTGGAAAATAGTTGGCAAATTTGGTAATCCACCCACTTGTGTGTTGTAATGGTCTGATAACTGTGGGGAAACTCACACGTCTGGATCCCAACCCTCACACCACACCAACCCATTGTAAACTGAATTAGGTAGATGAGAGTTTGCTTAAGTGGATACAGTGGCTGGAGCTCAGTGACTGACTATATTCAGATGAAATAAAAGAACCTCCACTCCGCTCTAAATTTCTCCTAGTGATACTTAATTTCCTAATAAATATGTAATGGAAATGCTGAACCATCAGGAAAGCGGAAAAGAGGTATACATGGAGAAAGTGATGAGAAAGAAAAAAGAAATACAAATTTGGGAACCCTGAAAATGTGAGTTATGATTCAATTCCTGGACACTTCTTGTGCTATATAACCTGAGGATATAACACATTGTTGCAGAAGCAAAAAGTGAGTTTAGAAATCTAGTAGATAGATGAAAACATTTTGCCGTAGATTTCACAAATAGAAAACCAAGTTCATTGCAGATCTATATTCGTGCAATTCAAAGTAATGAGCAGAGTTACACTGTTGTAAATGAAGACAGTATTCCAATTAAAACAATAATGGTATTCTGGTTGTGCCATTGATTTTCCAATAGATTCTTCTGTTTAGGAATAGATTGTTTCATATTGCCTGCTACTTTCATAGTAAGCATAGTAAATTAATTTTTACATACAATAATACTCTGAGTATGTATAGCTCAAAGACACAAATATTTGCAGTTATAAATTCATGAATCTACCTGGGGCAAAAATCCAGAAAGTTATGAAACATCTTCTTGCCTAATATCCGCACTGAACAATCATGTGGAGAGAAAAGGCAGGAACAGGTACAGCTGGATCAGTCCAGAAACTTAACTGTATGGCCTATGTGCGGCCACACTGATGTGCAAGAATGCGCATTGGGGACAGATATGGAGGGCTTGACTAAACTGCAGAATATTAGGTGGCAGGTAGAAGCAGTTTCATTGAATTAGCAAGAATAGCATACGCCCTTCGATACCCATAGGTTTTTCCCAAATCTCAGGGGATGCATCCTGAGAAACAAGCTGGTATCCTCTTTTTGGGGTCTATAATCTTTGCCTATCAGGGTATATCTGTGGCTCCTATTATTTTATCTGAGAATCTCAAATGCATAGCAGAGTCTTACTGCCACCATAGCCTAAGAAGTGGGTAAGTATCCATCACTTCTATTTTATAGTTGCATGGAGAGAAAAAAAAGTGAATTGCCTAATCCTGCATAAGAACATGGAGGTAAAGCTGAGAATAATTCTGGGGTTTTTGTGCCCCAAATTAGTATCTCATCCTTCCTAGCTTATATGGGCTACTGAGTGGAGTGAGGTAAGAAACATTTTTATACAAAAGATAATTTATTCTCTGTCCATTTTGGATGAACCCAAGAAGCTGTACATTACTTTTTCACAAGAAGTCATCCCATTCCAGAAGGATAATATTTTGAAAAAATATAGTTCTGGACTAAAGAAAATCGCCTGTTTCAAGTTATTGCTCTTCTTCATTCAAGCCAGGGCACCCTGCAGGTGCAAGGCCCACTGTTTGGATAAGAGTGTACTGTCACTATCACATTTTGAATAGAAAACTGCATCCTTGAGCCAGAAACCACGCTAGTGAAAGTTAACTTAAAACTGGTAAGTTTGGGGTTTGTTGAATTGGCCTTTCCTGATGAAAAACTGCACTGGAAAATTCCCACTCAGTGTCACCCTTGTGGAAGTGCACTAAATTAGACAGTCTGGCTCTGACCCAGTCAGCACTTCCCAGTTTCTAGCTGATTTGTTCCATCTTCTCTTTCAAGCTTGAGGGGAGAGCATTTCTATTTTTGTCATTTCAAATTCCTCTCCTGGTGGTTATTTCGCTGTTAAGAGCCATTATCATGGTCCTTGATGGCACTAACGTATTTAAAAATCAGAATAAATATAGTTCATATGAGTTAGTGGTTTGTTAGGGTTATTATTAAAGCACTTTTTGAAATCAAATGATGCATGATGTAATATGTTAAGGTGAAACAATCTAGGTGACAACTAGGCAAAGAAATCAATAGCAAAGTATATGAATGTCCCAGAGGATTTCACATGTAAAAATTTAAGAGAATAGAAGATGCTGAGACAAAATATCTACAAAGGAGATAATGTCAGTAATACTCAGGTATGTCTATAGTTTTGTATATGTACTGTGTCAATATCCTCTAAATTTCTCCAATCTTATTTATGTAAGGTAAGAAGCAGTGTTCTGCAAAAGCACTGCGAGATTTTATGGAATTCATCCAGAGACTGAAGTACTTTTAATACAGGTAAAAACCCAGATCACAATTTGTCTTCAAAGTAGAATCAAAGTTCTTCACCCAATTCCTTGTTTATACATGGAAAATTCCCATTGACTTTACTTGGCTTTGTAAGGGTATAAAAAGAGCATGAACTGGCTCCAGCTAATTTACTTTGGGAAAAGTTGCCTGTTTAAATGGTCAGCTTAGACAAGACACAATTAGAATTATATTGGTATCTTCTCTTTACTTCCAGTCTCCCATGAGTTCATTTATGAATCCCAAGAGGGATGCTTTTTGTCCTGTTAGCCTTAATTGCATTTTGTTTAGCTTGATCATTTAAACAAAAAGCTATCTCCAGCATGGCTGAATTTATGGATCCCGAGTTTCTGCGAAGATGCACAGTTCTTGCTCTAAGTTAGCTCTTTGTACATGTGAACTATTTTGGATCAGCTACATTTTAACCTACAGATGGGAAATCTGACCTTGTAACTGAGAAGAAAATAACCCAAATTATCATTCCACCAAAAGCAAGAAAATGTTTTAAAGACACAGAAATAGAATCCAATTTTGAGTAACATTTTCTATCACTTTAATTTCATAATTCAGCCTACGTATGATTCATAAATTCAAGTAATAAAAAGCAGGACAACATCTGTTCCACAGTATGTGAATAGGAGGGAATGTGGACATTTGAGAAGTTGTTATACAGACATTACATTCTACATGGGAACATATGAAGAGTGTTTATAGTAAAAATAACTTCTGATGCCTACTTGTATTTCCTCCTAAATGTGCACATATGCCTTAAGATTTTAGTACACAAGCAGTATAACTTTTGCTCTAAATTTAATTTTGAATCTAAACTAAAAAAAAAATATAAGGTGAAAAAAGAGTCAGGTGTATGCTTCTACCTTTTAAATACTTTTATGTAACCCATTTAATGAAATACCTTTTGTGTATCCCTGCTGTATCTTCACAATTAAAGATCCAAGCTTCCTCCATGTAATTCAGATAATATATATGAAAAATATGTCCCAACCTGGCACTGGTTTTTAAAGATTCCCAACCTTATATTCATTGCAATGTCAACCACTAATTATTGCTACAAATAAAATCCCATGGTACCTTGATTTATAAGTAGGGATTGCTTAATTCTAGATCAAAGCCAAACCTTTTTTATTCATATCTTGAGAGATGAAGGATGTAATTGAGTTCATATATGGGCTGTTAAGTAACTTGCATATTTACCTCGTACTTAAAACTGCTTCCTGAGCTGGTGTGCTAGCCCTTTTATCCAGGATATGAAGTTCAAACAGTAACACCACGGAAAGAGAGCTATAAAGAGGGATAGATTGGGAATCCCTGCATCCTGATTACCCAAGATAAGAAGGTACTTGGGAGTGGAAGCAAAGGTGGTGAGAGCTAAATTAGCTGTCTTTGAGATAAAAAGTTAATTTCCTTTAGAGAAGAGCCCAGCTAAGCAACTGTCCCTTTTAAAACTAAATGTTCACTGTTAAGCCAGCAGACAACTTTTACATTTACTGGAGATAATCATTCATGGCTCTGGTGGTTGCCTCTGCAGAGATCATAGCAGGCAATGGTATATACAAACACCTTAAGAGATAAGCATCTGTAGAAGAATGCAGTCTCCCAGTAAATTAGTGGCTATTGAAACGAGAAAAAAGAAGGAAGGAAGGAAGGAAGGAAAGAAAAAGAAAGAAAGAAAATATATGCTTAAAACTTCTTTCAGTGTGAAGCTAAAAATATGCCAGATTTTCTTACGGAGCTCCAGAAATGATTATAGCTGATCAGATCAATAAATCAGAGAAATGCCATTCCTTGATTCCTAGCTTGCATGGTGTAAGTGGTTAAGTGCTTATACAATTGATAGATCTGCACAGAAACTCTTTGCACACATGCTGCAAAATTCAGATCCTAGATATTGAAATCTATTTGTAAATATTTTGCTCTGATTTAAACAATGCATTTATCTTTGGAAGCAGCTGGTGTTTCAGTGTTGTACTGATTTCAGTAGAACAATATAATTTAGGATTGATGATAGCAGTTAACTACACAGCCTTGTGTGTACTTAAAAAGTCTTTCATATTACAGTATGTCTTCATACATAGTACAAGAAAGGAAAAGGCTAGGAGACTTGCAAGTATTTGGGGCAGATATCTTTCTCTGGGCATCCCTTTTTCTCTCTTCTGAAATGCCATCACACGCACGGGGACAGCCAGGTGGCTGGAGGAAGATCCCAGGAACAACACAAGGCAGCACCATTTGCGCGTACCAGCGGCCATCCAGAAACAAGTTGAGTCCTAAGCAACCAAAGTGAGGAGACTGGAATCAGATGGCATTGCATCCTGCATCTTCCCTTATGTCTCTGGTATCCCTAGCTCCTCTGAGGGGTCTTAACCCCCTCAAATCCTGTACCCTCCGCAGGTTTCTGGGTTCGTCCAGCCACTCCCGCCTCAGGCTTGCCCTTGGCTGGGGCACAAGCTCTAAGGCCTCTCCTTCCTTTGGTCATTGAGTTAATTTGTCTCTTTTTTTGTTCCACCAAATTCAAAGGCATATGTATTGCTCCATATTTACCGACCTATATTTCAGGAAAGGTTTTCACAAGCTTGCTTTCGAAGTCGAGGAGATACTTAAACTGCTTCATTTATAAACAAAAGTACAAGAAAGAGACTATAATTTTCCTTTTTATTTGATTAAGAATATGTCTTAATCTGGATTGAAACTCAATGTTTTAACATTACCATTTTAGTCCTCACTGTGAGGCTGCTCCTCTTGCAGGCACTCCAGTATAACTCTATGGGCACTTGCCTGAATAAAGACTTCAGTCTGTGGCCTGTCATGTTTTAGAACATAATTTTTTTCGATCATCTAATTAAGGAAACTGGTTCATTATAAGCAACACTAAGGTGTTAATTCAATTCCTGCTTGTGATTTTTTTCAAGCTTGTTTACCTGTGAAGCCATGTGTAACTAAAGAAAATCCCCACAGCAAGTGGTGGAAGATAGAGGGAGAAGAGGCCTCACTACCGCTTTTCTTTAAGCTTTAGTCCAAAATCTCCAAGCCCCCAAGGTTTAATTATCGTGTGCAGTCTAGTGTTGAATAGGAAAAAGGGACTGTAGCACGAAGGAAAGATTTTCACACTGATACTCACAAAGGAACAGGAGCATTAAATGAAAAAAATGTTCTAAGGTTCTAAATGCATTTGAAGTGAATAAAAGAGAAATAACTTTCAGGGTGTGAACAAATTATGAATGGAATTATAAATATTTAGTATTTATACATCTCTTCTACATGAAATGCATCTTTGGGTTTATAGTAGCAGAATAAATAAGTCAGAAATCTACACATTAGATTTTTTAAGCTTTCTTTTGCCTTTTATTTATCTCATTTCAAGTTAGGTTACTGGTTTAAAGGAACTAAAAAGGTGAAAAAGACCTCACACTATTATTCACTTTAGCACATGTGTGACCTGAAGAGGATTAAAGGTTTGTTCAATCTCTATTCATAGTATTCTTAAAGAGTTTTCAAAGGACCTTTTAAACAAAGGTTGCCCAACAAAGCACTTCTTTTGTTGCTACTTAGCTGAGGCCTATTGTCAATTAATAAGCAGGCTTTCACTTCAGTATAATTGGAGCTTTCAGTTCTAATTACATTACATACGTGTAGAAAATGTGCATGTAATATTAATAACAAAATAAAATCATACATATATAGTGTGTGTGTATATATATGCATCCACACACACATATACATATCCTCCACAAACACACACACACACACACACACACACACAAAAATATCTCTGTGTAACGTCATATAATGCACTGTAACAACAGGTGCTATGTTCCACCATGGACTTGGCTGCGTTTCAATAGTACCTTCAGTCTGTATATATAGAAAATGCTTTGATGTTTGCAAATAGGCTGTATAAATAATAATTATCGTCAAAGCTAGAATAAGTACTGCGGTTATATTTATGCCAACCAACAAAATATTTTTATAACTTTATTTTTTTAGGCTGTAATTTTATTGAGGATTGACTCTTTGGAGAAGTTTGCATAAAGATGTTCCACTCTGCTTTAGAGGATGACCTGAAAATGAATGTATTGATTACCTTTTCAACCTTTTCCTGAACAAGCAGGTCTTAAGCTGGAAGTATGTCATAATAAATAGTCTCAACTGTAATAAAACAATTTTCTTCTATGGTGCGAAGGAAATTCCATTTAGATACAACCACATTATGAGATTTTGAAAAATCATGTGTTGTGCTTATGTACTGTAACCACATGAGACATCTGGAACTCAATGTAAACACGCATGATGGTATATACTCACACATGCCCATATATATTTTTGTGTGTGTGTGTGTGTATACATATACATATATATATATATGCATATTCACTATTATGTGTGGAGACAGAGACAGAGATACAGCTATGGATGTACAGATACATACACAGACAAGGGTTCTTGTGGGATTTTGAGCCTGAAACTCATTCATATAAAAGTAGAACTGATTTATCATGAGATCTATATATGAGTAAAGAAGGATGAGATCCATATTTTGCATAATTAATCTAACTCAGAAGGGTAGTACATGCTGGGGGTGGAATAAACTGACTGCCAATGGATGCAAAAAAAAAAAAAAAAAAGTATATGGTATTGGCCCAAGGTACAAGTGCAGTCATAAAGGAGGAAAGCCTGCTTATCTACAAGATGTAGGAAAAGATATGGTTGTACTTTTTAAATGTTTACAAGAATCAACCCAATCCTCTGTAGATGCTTTGAAGTATCAGAGGCTTAGGAAAGCGATTGGTAGGGTGCACTGAAGAAAACTCAGCACAGACATGGCCTCAGTCTGACTGCAGAGGCTGTATATTTTCTTAGCTATGGCCAGGTTGTATGGCACTGGATTGGCAGGGCTTACTACAGGGCGAATAAAACATTTTTTACAATGTGCTCTTTCCCCCCCTTCAGAAAATCAGCCTCTGAAAACCCCACTTAGGTGCAATGAAGAAGCTCTGTTAGCAGAGTCGGGTCCCAGCCACAATTTAAGGTGGGTGACAGATTCTTTCTGTCATGTCAAGACTCTATAGTACCAATTATGTGTTTCAGTTTTAACCCAACTATTCCTAAGCTATGGAACTGAATGCTCATTTATATCCTTAATTTTCATTCCTAATTTCTTGTGAGCTATAAGAATTTATAAATCTTTGAAAAGCAAACTCATTCCAGAAATCTTTAATCTTTCTTTCCTAAAAATCTCTGGGAAGTCATAGGTATTCCTGGGATTAAAGTGTATGGGTAAATATAGAAATTTTAATGCACACACGCACACACCATTACTAACATGTGCATGTGTAGTTCCTGTATTACATAGATATATATACAATGCGCTGATGTGGTGTTTTTCAAAAGTCCATAGCTTGATCATATACAAACAGAACATATTTATTGTATACACCCTCTGTTTGAGAGGGGAGATGCCTATATTTGAGTGTCCCACACAAATAAAAATTACATAAATAGAGCCTTATGTTTATACAGTTAGCCTAAAGGATTTCTTAACATTTAAACAAAACCCTAGTATGTAATTCTGTTTGACTTCTGTAGTATAATGCAGCTCTCACAAAATGTATCTCTGGACATAATGCAACTTTGTCCTGAAGATTACGAACACCTTCAACAGGGTCTGCTTTCATACCTCGCCAGAGTGCAAAGCTGACAGCTCTCCCATGCTTGAAGGCAGGTTTGTCCAGCAGATCACACACTTCTTCCACAATACCGTTCTGTCATAGTTCATCTATTTTTTTGCTAACACTGAAATTGAAATATAGTTCCTATCTTTAGGACCCACTGACTTTCCTTTAGGTCTGTGCAGGTCTTAATACACTGACTATCTCTGATTAAATATCAATAGTCATAAGCATCATGAGGTCATTTTCCATAAAAAGGTGACAAGATACTCTGGATATACCTCTCTCATCAGACCCAGCATGACAATAGCCCCTACTCAAGAATTCATGATATAGCAGATAGTAGCAGTACCCTGTAGCTACTCTTCCGGATAAAATGGCCTGAATCAAAAATGTGAGTCAGCTTTTGGGGGCAGCTTGACTGTGTTTGTGTCTGGGTCAATTCACGGTCGACTTTTGGCTATCAACATGTCAGGGAATTTTTGAGCTAGAAGCTGTACCTGGACCCTCCTTTAACCAGTCCCTGGGAGAGCTATCCTCTGTGACATTTTCTAATCTTTTTTCCTCTCTGTTTGGGCTTTTAACCCGTGCAACATCCTGCAACAGCGAGTTCCATAACTCCATTTGTTTGGGGGTTTTTATTTGTTTTTTCATTTCTTTTTAATCTGCTACCTGGAGCCCCTTAATTTCTTGTATCCCTATTTTCCATTCACATTTTTCATAATGTCATGTTTTTCTTTAGCTATCATACATCTCCCAGTCACCTTTTTCCTACCCCTTCTAGTCTTTTCTCATATAGAAATTACTCCATACCTTTGATCATCTTTGCTGCGTTTCCTAGTGCTCCAGCAAGCTTTCTGAAAGAGCATCACTGGAAGTCCTTGCAGCATGTGAGATGTAAGCAGAAGGATGTATGGCAGTATAATGATGTTTTATGTTTCATTTTCTGTTTTATTTTTCTATTAATTCTCAAGTTTCTATTTGCCTTTTCAACTACAGCTGAACACTGGGTCAATGCTTTCAGAGATTTATGCATCTCTGTGCCAGGCTAATTTACAGCAGTCATTGTATATCTATAAGACGGGTTATTCCTTTCTCCTACATACACACACACGCGCGCACACATATGTATATATGAATTCATCTGCTATTTTATTACTTAACCATCCAGTATCTCAACACCACTGTTCAGCTTTTTGCAAAATCAGCTTCATGTTTGACCATTATGAGTAAGTTTATACCAATCGCAAGATTTATTAGCTCAGTATATTCCCTCTTTCCCAGCTCATTTACAGACATGTTGAATGGCATAGATCCCAGGATAGATCAGTGTTAACTTCTGAAAGTGTAAAGCAAATGAACAAAGAGAATAGGTGGGGTTCATCAGACTTTACAACTTCCTACGTTAGAAATAAATCTGCTTGATGGTTTTCTTTCTCTGTTGTAGCTCAAAGATGGACGTTAGCTCACTTCAACAAGCCTGTTGCCCTGTAAGAATTCAATCCTATAGAATCCAAAAAGAAAACAGTGCTCTGAAGATCCAAATACCTAAAATACGGGAAACTGTGGCTATGCAGTGCACTTTCAGGCTGTCTTCTGGGAAAAATCATAAATTTCGATATAGCTGTCTGTATTCATGGAGACATGCTTAATTATGTAATTAATTATTGCATATTGTTATATGTGTTATATATTATGCATATAAACATTTATTAATTATTTTGTAACTTTCAGAGAGATTCATCTGCCCAGCTGTCTAAAACTTATATCTAGGGTAAAATTTTTCTTAGCTGTATTTAGTCACTTAAAATTCAGGTGTGAAGCTAAGCCCTGCACACAGGTTCAGCCTGTAGGCAGAGGAGACCTGCACATCCAAAGGATGTTTCAGCTCCGCCTAAAAGAGGTGTCCTAGGCCAACAGGATGAGTCACTGGCTGGAAGAGTGCCCATCTCCCTCCATTGACTGCAGAGAGCACTTAGACAACTAGCTAGACTAGACACCTCACTTTTAAACGATCACAGATAAGTGAGATGAATCTTACCCCACATAACTTAATTCATTTAATCCTCATTAAATCTACAGAGTGAATTTTGCAAGCATAAGCAACTGAGTTGATGGCTGTGGTAAGAGACATCTGCAGAATTTATTTCAGCTAGAGCCATTCTTATGGACCTCTGAAAAGGCTTCCAAAAAGTCCTGGATCTTAAAATGAAGACCTCCTCACGTGGAAAAATGTGACAACTCATACCATTTTAATTACACTGATAAAACTCCATGTGGAAATTTTTATTTTGGAAGGAGAAGGGCTTTTAAGTTTCAGTTTATTCCAGAGAAACATAGCCATAATCTTTAAAAAAAGTAAGGAAAAACCCACAAGAAAACAAATCACATTTTACAACTTAGTGGAGATGTATCCTGATATAACGAGAACATTTTGGTTTACCATCTTAGTTTAGATCACTGTAACTTTTGGGCGATATAACTATAGAGCCAGTATAGCCAAAATGAGTAAAAATGGACACAGAAATAGAATACTGGCATTGAGGTTAACAGATTCAAGGCTTTTTTTGGTGAACTTGGTACAAATTTCTATCTTTTTTTCCCATGAATCAGACTGCTTTGTAATAAACCTCAGCTGTGAATTTCTGACTTTTGGATGACTGACTTCATGTTTATAGCGTCTAACTTATAAGCTTATTTTATCTTAGTATGATACATCTTAATCCTTAACAATTTAAAGAGTCTTAATTTTACCCGTAATTTAATAAATTTGCCTCCCCATTAAAAGAGATGAGGAGGCTTTGGCAGCCACTATTGCAAGCAGTGTGCATGCCAATTTAGTTGTTACTCTGTCATTAGACTCTGGTACTCTGAAATATTTAGGAATATAAGCACCTTCTATTTCATGAGATTTACTTCGGTGGCTGGAAGCCTAGGAAAAAATTAAAAGAAACTGAGAAAGGAGAGAGATATTGCTACTGCCTGAAGCCTTCTGCTTATGAAAACAACCTTCCAACAATCTGTGGCCTGTCAGTATGGAGTCAAAGCAGGATTTCCAATCTGCCCTTGTGATACACGCTGGGCATCAGTGCCAGCGTACACATGCCTTTTAAACAGGCTTCTCTAGGCTATAGAAAGCAAGTACCTTTGTGTTGCTGACGGTTTCTTTTTTTCCCCCTGCAGATGCCTTTCTTATAATAATAACAACAACAACAGCAATAATAATAACAACAACCCCCCAAACCAAACACTTTACATACTAAAAGGCTAGAGGTGTAGACACCTGCTAAATGGCAGCACTTGTTCCTGGCATGGGGTAACCATTTCAAGAGGAAAGAGAAGGATGTGCACACTGGCAAGAAGACTGCCATGGGAGGAGGTGAGGACCAGGGTGGCCTTTGCCACCCTGTGCAGCCCAGCGTTTTCATGTGCTGCTCATCACTGTTGCAGGAGCCTCAGACGTGCTCCATAATGGCCAGTTGTGGCCTCTTGCTTGGGCCAACGACTGGACAAATTGTTTGCTATCTGCAGCTGCAGCAGGCATTTGCAGGGTGCTGTCAGAAGAGCCAGCGTCAAGGGCAATCTGCGTGCTACTGCTGATGAATTGCAGATATTCCTCTGAGAGTTCAAAAGGAACAAAGCTTCACTTCCACTGTTAAATCCCTGCCCCCTGCATTTGCTTCTCTTGCCGCAGCATCTGGCCGAACTGGTATGAAAGCACCACAGGAACAAGTTAGCCTGAAAGCAGTTGCTGCAATAAATCAAGTCATCAATGCTATGTTTGTTTTTTGAAGAAAACTAATCTACATGCATATTATTTCTCATGAAGTCAGCTCAGAAACAATAAGCAGGAGCACTGGAATGATCTAAACATAGCCAACTGGCCAGCTCTGCTGGAAAATGTCAACTATATATGCTTATATCCGCTCAATTACCCTCAAAGAAAGTATTGATGCTTCATAAACAACAATCATATCAACATGCAAGTGGTCTAGGATGCCAAATACACCATCAGGCACTAATGTAAGAGGTTTCCCCATGCACTGCTGTACAAATTCCATGAGGAAATGGATTCCAGGAGGCTAAATTCTGTCCTTGGAGGTTTGCAAGAATTACCCACTTACAAGTAGGTATTTGTTTAGCTCTTTCATTAGATACTGTGTCACTTCACTGAATCATTTTCCTTGTCTTCCACATAACCTTCCCCTTGTGCAAGCCACATTCCTGACTCATCATTTGCTGTGGATACAGAGGTCCAGGTCCTTAGCCAGAAAACCAGCATAATTCCTTAAAACCAAGCATTAATCAACTTCCTGAAGTTTATTTCTTTTCTCTTTGCTACTCAGCATAGTCATTTGCAGTGTTGTGTACTTCATTATTTTTTATTATTACCTTTTCTTTTTTTCAGTTTGCTACTTATCATTTATATATCCATCATTTTATTGATAAGTGTTTTCCACTACTTTATCATTATTCCTTTTCTTCCTGTCTCAGTAAAAACAATCTGCCTTCACTCTTCGACCTGTCCAAGATGTCCAGTGGCTAAAGAAAATCTAAACCCCTTTCCACTAATTTCTCAGCCATGAAGGGAAGATGGGAAGAACCCAGTGGCTTAAGCCCTCATCCACTCTATTTATTATGGAGAAGTCAAAATCACTGCAAAGAAACCTGCAGGGCCCAGTTTGGCAGTAGAAATGTTTTCATGTGAGGACCAAGAAGTCCTAATGAAAGGTCAGGGACATAATGTGCTAGGGAGAACAGAATAGCAGGGTTGAAGGAAGTCCCTAGGAGGTTTTACAGTTTAAGTATTATATTTGAAGGAACAGAAGAAACAAATCTGAGGACAATGCTGGGGGACAGAGTTATGCATGGCTGTGGACGGAAATGGTCCTTCTCACCTTTCTGGCTTTTTTTTCTCCTCCCAGTGGTGCATCTTGCACTAGCAATTAGATAAAACTTCTTCTGAAATTTGAACTGAAATAGCTGGAATAGGGAATAGAGCCTAAAAACCCGAATAAGACATTTTCTAGGGTTAAAAATTCCTGGATATGGCAATAGACTGTTAAGGCTTGAGATATGGCACATAGAAAGAGAGAGGCCTCTGGTTAAAAATGAAACAAAGTAATCATAATGTTCTCATCTTTAATTCTCGTGATGTTGATCTACCTAAAAGTCCTAACTTTTTTCTCTAATTTTATATTTAATTCTATAAAATAATTAGAAATGTAAAGCATGTTTTCACCCACATCCAAATCTACGATAAATTAAAAAATGTAAAAAGACCTCTAAAAGTTTACCTAAAATACAGATTTCACCCTCAAAAGAGAGAAACTACAGAAATCATCTAGGGACTCCATTATTTTTACTATGCTGGACATGGAAAGCTTTCAGATACAACTGTTTGGAACAACACTATAAAAAATGAAAGAGAAAAATAGAAATAAACACTGGAACAGAGACCTTTTACTTTCACTTGTTACAGAAACAAATGGATATTCAAATAAAACTTAAAGGTGGCATATCCAAAACCAGTGAAAGAACTGTTTCTCCCCTTGACACAAAATGCTGTTAACTTGCAGTTTTTGTCACCACCTAATGCAGTTGAGGCTAAGGCCTTGGGAGATTTCCTGTGACAGTCTAAAAGTGGATTGAGAAAAAGGACATGTTAGAGAGATGTCTGGAGAATTTGATTCATTCTGAGCATAAGTAGAAAGAAATTACCAACATCTCAATTTATCATGGAAGTAGAATCTGATGCAGCAAAGTGAACCTCTGAAGTGGTTGATCACACTGGAGATCAGGAGGAATGGATAAGAGAACAACAAATAAGGGATCTTTCTACAGTGCTTTTTTTTAATGAAATAATAAAAACAGTGGAATTTGTGTGACTAACTCCCAAGTTCATTTGGAAAACCTTAATTAGTGTCTGTAAAGAAAATTATTTTCCCGAGTGGAAAGAACATCCCCTGTTCAACTTTAAGAGAAAATTACTTTTTCTATGTTTTTTTTTACCATTGTTATGTTACAAACCAAGTTTACAGGGAGTGTTTCACTCCAGCTGTTTATAATGAACTGAGACAACATGCATGGGTCTTGCAAAAGTGCCTGTGAATTTCACGGGCACATGGAGTTCATTTTAAAAGAATCCCTCAAGACATTAGGTAAGGAGGAAAAATACTATTAGCTGCTATCTGAGTTGGAGAAATGCACTGAAGGAAGAAGTCTTTGCATGGCAGAGGCCGTATAGTACAGTCATGGGGTGGAACAAAGAGGATCGATATTGTCCTTCCCAGTAGCTACTGCTTGCCCATGTTTCCAGGGCTCCAAACACACAATCCTTTCAAGGTACTGATGTAATGAGTGTTGAAAAAATAGTCATTGTTGGTACAAATTCATCACAGGGAAAATGCCCCACAGAAAATCTGCTGTGCATGGCCTCTTCCCTGCCCCCTCCTGTTTACACTTTATGACTAGGGACTGAAGACAGTTTTTATCTCCTCTAATTTTAACCATGTGGAAATTAGACATCTAATTTCATGCCTTATAATCAAAGGAGACAGGTATCACTAGAGCATAGTTAATCCCAGCTGTCTACGACATGTCTTTGGATGGGACAAATACCCTTTTGCAGGTACTTGTTTCTGCTCATTAATTGTACAGGGAACCTAGATAAGTAATTTAGACTAGAAATCTCACTTTTACTGATAAAACTAGGTGAGATGGATCAAACTCTGCCTCTGACTACCACGACCAAGGCCGACTTCCATGTTTCTATTAGTAACAAGGTTTCTAGGAGCCCTTCTGTGTGAGGCAAGATGATGCTCATTATGGACATTCAGCCACTTCAGGTACCAGCAAATGATAATGGAGAAGTCACCTAATAAAAGTATTCTTACAGGTTATAAATAAATCACACTACAGAGGGTTTGATAAAGTTGAACAAAGAGAAACATTTTCATTTGCTCCTAGAATGTTGTACAGTGTTGTAAAACTGCCAAATTTTAAATATACTTTTAGGGTCCCATTTTATCTCATCTTATATTTCATGTAACTATAGATTTGTTACATTAGAACTGCTCTGAATAAACTCATGAACATTTTCCTGTTAGAATATATTGTTTCAATAATTTTTCCCCTTGATAAAAATGTATGTGTGGATGAAAAATTTCTATTTAACTGATGGGGAGAGTCAAAATAAAATCTTGTAAATATTTCATAACAAAATTTCATTTAAAAATGTATTTTTTTAAAAAAAGCTTTGATTCAGAATGGCCTTTATGTACTTCAAAGCATCTATTTGGACTGAAAGAAAAAAAAAAGTTTTGTAGTATTACTTCAAATGGCTGGCGATTTCTGTTTTGAATACATGATTTGACATTTCTAAATTGAAACTTATAGAATATTTTCTTCTGTGAGAAATCTATACACTTTGACTTCTTGTTCCACCCCAAGGTCCAGAAAGCAGTATAAAACGTCAGACAACTTCCCGTGAAGTTGGGCTGAAGATGGGCTCTGCACGCTGCAACGGGGCGCGGAGTTGCTGACGGAGAAGACGGCCCCGTTGCGATGCTCGCTGCGCAACAGGAGCCCTGGCGCCGGAGTGCGGCTGGCTGCCGCTTTCGGGCCGCGCGGTGCCGAGGGCCGCCCGCCTCTCCAGGGCCGCGCAGGAAGTGTGTGGCACAGGCAGGGCTTGACCTCTCATCCCTGCGCAACGCGCCACCGCTCCAACCGCAAGATCGTTTTAGGTTTATGCAGAGTGTAAACCACAGTAGAATTTGAATCTAAATACTATTATTATGTTTTAAGTTGTTTGTTGTGTTTGATTGCACAACCGTAAGTGGTTACTTGTTTTCTAGGAAGGGCCAATTCCTTGGACCGCGATGAACAGAAACTTCCGAACTCATGGTTAAATGCAAAATGCTGGATGAGGTAATTTCTAGATGCCTTCTACCACCTGATAACAGTCTTTAGACATACATACTTTTGGAAACCTCAGCTTTATTTCTGGTGGTTCCCTGTTTTAGGGGCAGTTACTTTCTGATAAATTAAATGCTGATTCAAGGCACAAGAAGATTGTTTATTGCTTCTTGTAGAGAGAAATATATACATAAATATAAATTTAAATATATGTGTATGTGTGTGTGTGTATTTGCAAATGATATAAATATAGTCAGGGTTAGGGTTATATATTTAAGGATATATATATATGCCTTATATATATATATATATATGTATATATACACACACACACAGTTAGCAAACATATTTTTCAAGTGCTATAATAGTCTAGGAAAGACATCTGGCTAGGCTTTTCCCATAAAAACAGTGGTGCTTGGCAGTGCTGGGTGTGGGAAACCACATCTTAAGTTGAAATCCAAAATGCTGACCTGAAACCATTAGGGTGTAGCTTGTATTTGGTTGCTGGCTGCTTTCACATGAAGATTTTAACTCTATCCCTTCTGCCATCATGCTGGAACACAACCTGGCTGGATTCCTCTAGGCCAGGTTTTACCTTCCTGGCTCACACTGGCTTCAGCTGAGAAAAGCCCTTAACTTTAAACACATGCTGGAAACTTGCGCACATGTCTAAAGTTAACTGCATGCTTATGTGGGTCTTCAAATAGACCCCTGAGAAACATCTTACCCTGTTTCTTTCTTTTTCTTTCTCCCCCCCCCCTTTTTTTTTTTTTTTTTTTGGTTAAAGAAATGATTGGACAATTCATGAGCAGTTGGGAACACTTCAGATGTGAGTATTGTCTCCTGTTCAAGTGAAATTTCAAATGAATGCAGTGCGTTCACATTGCAAAGGTGTAAATTCATCACGCATAAATATATCAGAAGCAGGTTTATTGTAGTGACTAATGTTGCAGTGGCAGCAGGATTTTCCTATAGGCATTTTAAGGTCTCTTGGGAACCTGAATACCCCTCAGAAGCCCAAGCTGTGTCTTCATTATAGTCCATGCCAGTGGAAGGTACCTGACGTACATCTACCCCGCTTCAGTCGTGCTCCTGCCTGCGCTGTGAGATACTGCCATGGAGACCTTGCTGAAGCAAACAGCTAAGAAGGGTTTCAGCAATACCCTCCATCCTTGTACCATATTCAAAATGATATTACTACTCTCTCTGTCTTTAGGAAGGTTGACACTTCTGCAAGAAGCTTAGATAATACATAAAGCAGCAATTTTAGATTCTACAATTATTCCCTAATGAATTTTATATTTTCAAATCACTGTTCAAATATCAGCAAATTAATCCTTAAAGTTTTCTTATCAAGTGTAAATATGTTATTAGCACAACCTCATGATTTTAGCATGCTGAACTATTGTATAAATTCATTAGCAAAATTATTTAAACTACAGTTTCTCTCTTTCTTCCCCTTCCCTTACATATAAAATTTTTATTGGGTAAAGCACACAGACTTCCAGTGTCCCATTAAAGAGGAGGCAGGAGGCTAAATCTGTAGTTATATGCAAAAGAAAAAAAAAGGGGGGGGGGCAGGGAAAGGCACGTATATCTCTATTTTTAAAACAAAAGTCAAAATTGCTTTTTTGTTTAAAAGATATTTCATCTATTTTATGAATATATTTTCATATTTTATTTGTTATTGTTCTTTCCATTTGAAATGCAGCACCAATATTGCTTGTAAGATTATGGCTGCTCCAGAAAGCTGGCCTACTGTGAAGTGCTAGAGAGGTGTTCAATTCCCAGATGGGGAAGTGATGAAGACGGAGACTGAGCGGCACAGCCACGGTCACATGGGATTTCTGTGGCAGGGCTCAATATTCATCACAGCTTGCAGAATAAGTCCAGAAGGCCATACACTGTCCCTTGTGACGGTCACTCCTCTAATGCTATGTAATGCAGCTCTTTCATTTAAAATATTTGAATTCGATATTCTCTGTGGATCTGAGCTTACAGCTGCTCTGTTCATGGAAATATATTTGAATTAAAAATGAAAATGAATACTATACTATGTGACAGGAATGCACTTTTTCTCTTGCATTGTTTAATTTAGCATTGAAATCAAAGCATTTTCTGTAGTCTTCCACATTCGCACGCATGCATTGCAGTTCTTAGTTGCTGCATGCAGATTTGCAAGAATTAAAGCAGAAATCCTAGGCACTGCTGAGGGACTTTGTAGCCTCTCAGATAGAGAGATGGATGAAGCACTTTGGGATGGTGGGGTAAGCACATGGTCTGGAGAATTTTACTTATATGGTCAGCAACAAAACGAGTATATTTGGATTTCAGGCCTGGAGGGACTGTAAAGGATACGCCTCTCAGAGAACTCTTTTTGAGCTCTCTGTAAGCTCAGGAAGATGATTCCACCCTGCAATAAGCAGATTATGTATTTTCAAAGTAGTTAAATCTGCAATCTACAGTAAATGTCATGACTGTACCTTACATCAGCCCTGGATAGGAGTAACGGTAATAATATTCGTATTTTATGCTGGCTAAAAACTCTGTTTCTGGACTACAAAGCAAATGGGTGTTGAGCAAATGACACAATACATATATAATTACAGAAATCTAGCCAAAGCAGTGTTAAATGGTTTGTGTATAGTTTAAAGAAAGATTGGGTGTGATATCCAATAGAAGACTTTAAAAATGTGCATTTAATGTAAACTCTTAGCACCAAAAAATTTAATGTATTCCAGGACCCCTGAGCACCATTCTGGCTGTTGACTTCCCTGGGGCCAGGACTTCCCCAGCGAGGGGCCCGACTGCCTTGGGGGCAGCTCACAGAGCTGGCTGTGCGGCTCCGTCATCTCTTGACCTGGGCTAGGCGGGCTCAGGCTAACGCTGATTAATAGCGCTTTATGACAGTGAAAGGAGCACAGTGACACCGAGCTGGGATGCCTCTTTTTTCAGAGCTCCTTTTTATGTTTATGGGAATTGAGGCACCATGAGGCATGACCCAGCCACTCAGCAACCACCGCATGTCCTTCTGGTTTTGATTTCACAGCACACTGAGCTAATTTCTTCTGACAAAACTCACGCAGCATCTTTTCTTAGAATATTTGCTAATTCATCACAGATGGAAATTTCTATGCTATCTGCAAAGGAAGGCTGCTCATTATTGCTAAATATATATTGTTTTCTATGTGATCTCCCTTGCAGATGTATTGCATGTAGTTAGCATGTGTGTGCATGTGTCTTTGACTACATATGCAGGGCACACATGAAGCATACAATACGCATGCATATACTTGCCTTCTTTAAGAACACTTTAGCTTTGCCTATGTCTATACAATTATATTCTTGCGCAAAGCACTTCAGGCAAGGATCATTGAAGGATCTGGCAGCACCTTAAAATTATTTAGCTATGTGAAGATAATTTAAAAAAATAAACAGTTAAAACTCTAGATTTAAGTATGTGACATGTGCACAAGAAATTTTTAAAAGGTATAGTAGAGATAAAGCACAGGGTTAATTAGAACCAAACGCCACTTAGTTTGGCACCATAATGTTCTCTGATCAGTGTGACGATTAGCCTCAGATATTTTGAACAACAGTTACTGAAAAGATATTACATTACCTTCCATGTCTAAAGGGGTTTAGTGACAATAAATATTCTTTTCAAGATGCTATTATGTTCAGGGCAGCATAGGAAGGGTTGACTGGACAACAACTGGAGCAGTGTATCTAATTCCTTATACATGGAGGTAAAAACTAACACTTCAGCTCTTACAGGAAAGAAAACACATTTAATATAGCATATACCTCGTTCTCTTGTAAAAAGAACAGGTTATGATGCATAGGAATGAAACCTTATAAACATTCCCGCTTCCTGCAGGTTATCCTTTTATCAAATATCAAAATGGGCTAAAATGGTCCTCCATGACATATATCTTCTCAAAACTGAGTAATGTTATGACAACAGTCTCCTTGACACCTATGAATAGAAAAGGACACCTTGGATTTTATCATGCTAGAAGGTATCTACTAGCCATTAACACCTCCTAGGCACATCTGCAGGGGCCCTGCACCCTGGACATGCCACCACTGTGGGTTAACCCTCACAGCAGCAGCAGGATCATCTACTGTCAAAACGTGCGTGTGTGTGTGTGTGTTT
Source organism: Dromaius novaehollandiae (assembly GCF_036370855.1). NCBI lineage: Eukaryota > Metazoa > Chordata > Aves > Casuariiformes > Dromaiidae > Dromaius > Dromaius novaehollandiae. Next base: position 19,241,701 of record NC_088100.1, read on the forward strand.
TTTTAATTGAATGTATTTGTCTGTAAAAATGAATCTGTTTACTGGGCTAAAGTGAGACATAACCACCATAAAAATAATATCACGCTATCTTTTTGGCTGCCTGTAGCTTAACTAGTAAACTAAGAAGCAGGGATTTAGAAAGTGGAAGGCCTGGGTTCAGGGGTGCAGCTTGCAGCCCTCTTCCAAGTAGCCAAGTACACACTTAATTGCATTTCTGCAGGGAATACAGTCCAGAAATGTGAGCTTGCTACCAAGAAAAGTCCGCCAGCGACAGAACCAGCTCGCGGTTAAGGCAGCGGACTATGACTCAGGATATCTGGGTGCTACTCACAGCTCAGCCACAGAATTCCTCTTGACCGGGAACCAATTATTTAATCTTATTTTCCCACAGGTAAATTGGGCAATAATTCTCTCCTGCCTTGCAGGGATGCTGAGAGGAGAAAAAATTATCAGTGTTTGCAAGATATTTGGAGTCTATTTCTCAGATAAGCTTTTTGGGAGAGGGGTCATGTGTGTAGATCGTGTAGATACAACATCTAGCAAAAGGAAGAATCCAACCGGGGTCTCAGAGTGTTTCCATAATACTAGTATTATATGCAAATCATGGTAAGTGGACCAGAAAAGCCAATAAATAAATAATGCTCCATTTAATCTCGTGCCATTTGTAAGATCAGACTTCTCTAAATCATGTGGCTACTGTTTTGCCCTCTTCAGGGTTTCTGTTTTATTTTCTTTTAGGAGGGTAAAGAAGTAGCAACTGTATCAGTTGCTACAGGTAACAGTGCTGATTTTCAACCTTAAAAAAAAAAAAAAAGAGGGCTTTCTGACATGCAGGATTTTTTCAGAGAAGAATACATTTTTTATGTAATTTTCATGAGTGAAAAGCAAAGCAAAGCAAACTACTAGGTACACCCCAGAAGATGATTTCTAGAAATCATCTTGCTCAGCTTTATCATAGCCACATCTTTTTGCAAAGTGAAAGGAGAACAACAACTTAATAGGATGAATTTTCAACACACTGTGTCTTTGACCACAAAAATTAACTCATTTCCTGTCCTAGTCTACCTTGTGCTGGACCCCGTGTAACCTGCATTTTGGTCCAGGGTACAAAGGGGCCCCATTCTAGGCAAGCTCAGACTAAGCCATGACTGATGAAGTGACCTCCCCTGCAGCTGAGACCTCGCTCGTAGTGCATTTCTTACCCCACTGCAAACTCCCCATATGCACGCAGCACCTGCGCCAGAGAAATTCACTCTGACATAAGTAACCAGTGCCAAGCAGGGGGATAAATCACAGTAGTGCAGATTTTTTCTACACTCTTTCCACTGGAAGCTGCGCAGATTGTGGCTCTGTCAGTGAAGACAGACAGACAGACAGATGGAAATGTCCTTCGTCCGCAAAGGCTGTAGCACCCTGACCGACGGTAGAAGAAGGAGGTCTGTGACTATCAGTACTCATCTTTTACCTAATGCTTCATTTTGACAGCTGTATATGTGTATATACGAGCGGAGCATACATGCTACCCAAGCGCTGTGTCCTCTGCAGCCTGCTGTCGGAAAGAAAGGGCAGGGGAAGGGGCAGGCCGGCAGGGCTGCTGCGAGCCGAGCGCTGCTTGCAGGACGCGGAGGTGTGGGCGCTGCTGCAGCGAGGGCTCCTGGGCAGGCAGCTCCCGCCTGAGGAGCGGGTGAGGAGATGGGCACAGCGGGGAGTCACACCGCCAAGCTTAGGCAGGGCACCAATTTTAAAGTCAAAGCTAAAATGCATTAGAGAAAACATTTCTTTTGTTCTGATCAGGCAGTTTCTGGAGCTGAGGGCAGATCTCCTCCTATAAAAGCCTTGCTTAGATGATTTTGCTCACATCAGTAAATCTGGAAAGCCAAATGCTACAGAGCTGAACTACTCTAGGAGGAAAATGGTCTGGATTCTGCACATTCAGAGGAGGGTGTGAAATTATTGGTATACATTTCATTTTTAGCAACAGGAATAAAGCTTTCCTAAAACTGCATTGCACTCTAATAACTTTAAGAAGCGTGGCTCTGTTTCAGTTTTAATACTCTTTATTCAAAGTCTATGTTTTTTTATAACATGCCCTTTAAACCAAATCTGCTGCTCTTGTGAGCAGCAGCGAACATCTGTCCCACACTGCACACCTTCCTGCACTGGTTTCCTTATTCTTTCCTTTTGCATAACCGGAAAGGTTCAAATTCTTACACATACACACGTTTCATGTGCTAACCAACCATTTCACGTCCTAACCCCCCAAAGAAGCTATTCTGATTTTATTGCAACTACCTGACTAGGAGTTTGCCAAAATTTTACCGAAAGAAAATTGGACCCAACAAAACTGTGATGAAATTGCCCACTTTAAAGTCTTTTCCGATCCTAACAGTCACAATGTATAGAGAATCAGAACACATTCAGTAATGTTGCTTTTATTGCTCTTACTTAATTCTCTGCACAGCAATGGTGCCTGGACTCCCCAGTAGGGTTCCACTGCAATTCCATTTTCTTCAATAAAAAAGAGAACAAAAAGAGAAACCCTGACTCAATGGACAAGTTCATGACTATGCAGGTGTTTATGGGGGGGATTCTTCCCTGTATGAGAAATTGTGGAGAAAGGGTTCAAGATGTTTGCTCAAGAGCTTCACAAGCAAGCAAGGAACACTGGCAAGTTTAGGAGAGAGTACTGGGGAAGCTAGCTAAACTGAAATGATGAAAGATAAGGAGGTGTTAGGTAGTAAAAAGCCTTGAAAATTCAGATAGTTACTACAGTGTTGTGGAAAAGCAGGGGACTGGAAGAAAGGAAAGACAAAGATAATATATTACTAGGAAAATTGAATGGCCTAAAAATAAATAAAATAATACAGTGCAGCCAAAATATCAGAGGAGGGGAGGAAGAGAGAATCTCTTTCCCTTAAAGTTTCTTTATTTTAAATGGGAGCATTAAATTTCCCAGTGTGGCATGTTAATTAATTTTTACATTGTTATATCATTATATATTACTGCACTATTATTCAGGCTTGTATATAAAAAAATGTAAAAAGGTATGACCACTTGTGTGTTTGAACTCTCAAATACCTTATTTGCTTGGTTTTGATTGTTTCTTACCAGATGGTTAAGCATATGTTTAGCAGTTTTACAGGGGGAGGAAAAGAAAAAAAACAAAAAAACAAATAAAACCCCAGAAAACAACATATGTAATACACAGTTAAGAGTTTAAAAAGGTACTGGCAAAATTTATTAGCTTCCAATATAAAACTAATGTTAAAAATAGTTTTAGTGGCAGGATGTTCATTTAGGGCTGCAAAGCCCTGCATTTAGTTTCCTGTACTTCTAGAGATATGGGATCCACAGACCTAGAAAGGAATTAACTTACTTAACTTTAGCAATCTAAAATTTAGCTGAGTAGTCTGAAGTAGTTGTATAAGATCCTCTATTATCAGTGGAGAGAGAAAGTTATCTCAAAGTTTATTTGCCTGCCCTTTCTGAAACACCTACCTTCAAAAGGGAAAAAGTCACCTCTGGGAGGTGTCTGTTTCTCTTCTTTGATTACTGACAAAGTCTAAGCCTCTAAATTGAACCAAACACCCACATTTTAGATGGCTAAATTTATCTGAAATCTAAACAATCCCACCTCATTTTATAACACTGTCCAGAATGACTAACAGATATTGCACAATTAATGCAAAGGAGAACAGAATTCCCCTGTCAGAAATACGATAGCAGAGGAGTTCCTGCTACTTGCACTCCATTTCTTCATGTAGTTTTCTTCTGCTTTTTCAAGTCTTTACATTCATCTCCAGCTAGAAACCACAGGCTAGATGAATCCCACCTCATTATAGACATTTAAGTGAGGTACCTAAATTAGAACCCTGGTTGCCCTTGCTTCCTGCATAGATGATCGAAAGAGAGACATGCACCCACACTCAGAGGACAACCTGGAGGTGCCAGCTGCTCCTTACAGGCCACAGAGGCAGCCCAAAGTCAGTCGCTTCCTAGTTCAGGTGCAGCAGGTAATTGTTTGAGGCTAAATAGGAAAATCTGGGCTAAAGTGTTGGCTGCTGGTAACAACTGGAACTTGTCCTCCTCTGAAGGCCTACCCTAATGCAAGGAAGCAGTGAAAGATGGCTTTTAATCCTTGAAAGAATCAGGCCCTCCTCTAAATTCTGTCTATGAATAGTGGATTAACTGTTTTCCAAAGGGAGTGATGATAGTTCATGCTTGACTATGATTACTGAAGGTAATCATCCTGATTTTGTCCTACAGTGTCTGATAGGGACAGTAGGAAGTGTAAATTGATAGAAGAAAAAAAATGCATAGTACCACAGAACATAACCTGTCCTTCTTCCAGTGCAAAATACAGGTGTTTGTATTCAAACTGTACAAGGAAGGCTAGGAATGGCAGCTAAATAGCTGCTGGATATTTCTTTTCTAGGAGAGTTCAAAAAGGGGTGAGGAGGCTTGAGGGTGATGAGATTTGTCTGATATATGTGTGAGTCGGACCTTCCAGTAGAACCATCAAGAACTAATGTGCACTTGGAGGCAGGCTGTAGCAAAGGAAATAGGTGCCTGGTGTTTGCTAACCCAAATGAAACCTTTCCCTTTTGCTGAATAGATAAAAGTCAGAGTTTCATACCAACACTCGGCTATCAGGAATGTGGCTTTCACAACTGATAAGTGATGGTTTCTACAAGCAGCGTACTGCACAAGAGTGCAGTTTGTCCTGTTTCAACTCTTATGTTTTTGAATCTACAATGCAGCACTCGCAAATGCCCCACAAAACTGCATCAGGGTGAGAATCATGAAAAATCCTGGACAGCATTCCAAAGACTGGCTTTGCTGAGCAACAAATACAACCAATAGAGTGTATTTTAAAAGGGAAAGAAAGAGAGAGAGGGAGAAAAAGGCTTTGAAAACATATCAAATGAAGCTTGTTTGATAATAATCACTGCAGGTGGTGAAGCTGATTTTAAGTGTGAAAATATTTAACATTTTATTGCACACAAATGCTTTTATAAAGTAGTCATTTGTGTGTGTGTGCGCGTGTATGTGTATGTGTGTGTGTAAACGCATGCAGTGAACAGAAATCTACTGAGTTCCACCAGACCAGACGTCTGCATTCTGGAGGGCTCATTGCAGCCAATAAATTTGACTAAAACTTTTTTTTTATTATTTTATGAATTTTGCTATAAAAGCTAATCCTCCTTTCTAGACTTAGCATAATTACAAGACACTACTCCGAGTGCCAAAAATGTCAACTGTAGGTTGCAAACATGGACACATTTAAGCAGAACCATATGTTGGAATGCAACACAAGACCTGAAGTAAGCGAATCAGTTTACCTTTTTTTCTGAAGAGTCAATTTATAGTGCAACCTTAGCTCTAAGAAATAATAATACAGCCAGTGATAAATTACATTGCTCAATCATTTATTAATAAACTTCATTGGAAAGAGAGATTTTATCAGTGCTCAAAATTCACTAAGTTACAAGATCACAGATGTTCAGGGTTCTGGAGCCAGAAGCTTAATATTAATGAACTCTCATTAATATCTAATCAACTGGTGATATTTTGATCCAGTGAGAAAATTGATGGCCAATAAAAATAAACTCAAGAGGTCTTCCTATCTAGAAAAAAAAAGCTATAAAAGTCAGGAATGCACACAGTAACCAAGATGCAGTAACTAAGGTTAAGCAGCTGGAGGCTAAATTTTAACTTTTTTTGTACAGGATGGATTTATTCTGTCACCTAGGCAATTTCAGAGTCTTACTTTGTAGGATTTATATAGGCATTCAGACTTTGCAGATGTATTCACGTGCAGTACATTAACTATGCAAAACTACTTTCCAGGATATTCTGGATTAGGGTCTTAAAAACAGACCTCTCTGGAAATGAAATCCTTCAGAAAAATCCCTGTTCATCCCTGAAAATGATTCTGTTGCACTTCAAGTGTGAAATCTACTTAAACACATATGGCATCTGAAATGATATCATATGCATTTCTGTATAAGAAGAATGTGCTGCGTTTTAACCCTTAAGTGATGACAAAATGGGGAATGCAAGTGCACTTTGGGCTTTAACTAGAAACACAGAAATTGTCACAGTAGATCACAGCAATGATCCATTCGGTGTTCCTTCTCCAAAGGTGACCAGCACCAGATGTTTCAGGGGACAATGCACCCATATGTATAATGCCCTTTGTACAATCAGTAATTATAACTAACATTTAGACTAAAGTTATTTTTAATCAATTAGATGTATGCCCCAGGCCTACATATTTTGAGTAGTTCTAAGCCATATAATGTAAATATGTAGATTTACACCATACTTTTAGATATCTAATCTGATTTGTACATATATAACAATATTATGTCATATATTATATATATGTGATATTACATAATATATAATATATATTGATTTCTTTTATATATATAAAATAAACTCTTAGACCTTAGGCAAAGGTATTGTGGCAGTGAGTTCCACAGGACAATTACATGTAATGCAAGAAAATCAAAATCCTTTATTTAATTTAATGTTAGCTGGCCATCATTTTCCTTGAACATCCTCATGTTCATGTGGGTAGATAGAAGTATTGGCACCACTAAATGTAATATTGTTATCACACATCATTCATTTTCTCACTGTGAGTTTCATAGTATCTTTCTTTTTCACTGTTGATAATATTTCTGTACCAGTCTTTAGATACATACCATTTATGATCCATTTCTCCCCTCCGCCCATTTTGTCAGGAAATTCCCTTTGGGAATTAACCAGAGGGAACAAAGCAGCCACACTTTGGCCTTCTGTGCTGTGGTTGTGGCCATGCAGATGTCTAGGTATGGTCCCTTCTCTCTTCTTCGCTCTCCCCCCTACCCCTGAACCCCTTTAGGGATGCATCTGCCCTGCTATACCACTGCTTTACACTACGGTTGTTTGTGTGCTAGTTTTTAACCACTTTGTCTGTTGAGCAGAGTTTTCACCTATGTCGCTACAGCAGCTGGCTTTTTCATCCAAACGCTCATAAGAAACCAGCAATAGGAGAGAACAGCAGGATTTTGCACTCTCTGATGTCGCTGCGAAAGGAGTTCAACTGAAATGTATGTCCAGGCCTCCATGCAGAGAGCTAGCTGCATGATGTGGTATAGCTGAAATGATCACATGTGCTGAGCACAGGGATATAAGAGTGGAAGATTAATATCTTCTTTCATTAGAATAAAGGGAGGTGGCATAGGCTGCCTTTGCAATTGAATTAGAAGACAATGCTGCGACTACTGGTCTACAGAAAAATGATATAACAAGTTTCATGAATTTTATGATAACCTATATCAATTTCAGGTTTTCCTGGATAAGGGTAGGGACAAAGCATTTTCTCAAGTTGTGACCTTGGAATATTATATTAAATAGATAGATTCATTTTCCAGATGCCTTTAACAACTCAAGAGAAAACTTATTCTGAATAAGTGCACAATGGAAGTTAGTGATCAGTAGGAGTTTTAGAAAGAAAGAGATGAGTCTTACAATTGTAACTAATTAGGACATAAACAGCTCTTCCTGATGATGCTATAGAATTCAACTATACCTACTTGCCAATGTTTGATTGTCTTGGTGAGCTCTAATTTTTCCCTTGTCCCCCGCTCCCCGAGGTGGAGCACAAGCTCTGTAAAGACAGTAGTTGCTCAGCCATAGCTCAGTGAAACCGCAGCTGAGCACAGCAACAGCGGAGCCCAGGCTGCGGCCACACTCCCCAGAGAGCTTCAAAAAAATCCCCACATGGGGAATTTGTCCTCCTGCATCTCTGTGCTGCCTCCACCTGTCTGGCACAAAAGGGGCTGGCGGAAACTGTATCATACCTGTACTAGTAGATAAATAGATGAATAAGCAGTTGTGTCAACAGCAGAGGCCCTGGAAATTACACAGCTCCAATATAAGAAAATATCATAAGGCACCTCAGATAATTTCATTTTGTATTTAAATCTGCTAAGTGAGTAAGATGATTATTCAGCCTATTGCAATTGAACCTTTGGTTGTTTATCAGGCGAGATCCTAGTGTTTTTGTCAGTATAGCTGGTAGAGCTTCAAATCTATTTCCCCGTACCCTTTGGAGTCTCTCCAATGAGTGTGAACTGCTCTGATGTTTTACAACAGTGCAGCAGCTTGTCAATGCTTTTGTTTCTGAACAGTCTGTGAGAAGTGCCAAATGATGCTATTGTAAAATATGAGAGTGCTTCAGCGTGTTGGGGAACATGGAGTGGCTGTCGATGTGACATTGATTAACGACTGTGAAGTGCTGAAATGAGATATTGCACATTCATTCTTGGATTTTGCATTAATACAACCAAAACCTACGCTGTACCAGTTTCCAACCACCTGCAAAATAGGGCATTATAGCTTTAGGTGCTTGATATTTTGTCAACTAATTCCGATCTGGTTTTTAAGTAGAGAAAAAAAAGATAAAAAATAGCAAAGTAGGAAAAAGAAACTCAAGATAGTCAACTAGTATGGAGATAGAAACAAAAGTCATAACTTGCGATATAACTCTGACTTCCTGTCTTACACGAACTAGATATTTCTTCTGCATCATAATCTTCCAAACTGTAACACCAAAATTATATTTACCCACTACACAAACAAAATGCAATGACAAATACATTACCTAATGTTTGCAAGGAGCCAGGAAGATACAAATGACAAGGAAAACACTTTGATACTGTATCTGCTTATATTTGTTAAAAGATAATGCAAAGGAAAATGGACCCAATGCTACTTTTAAAATGGAATATTAGAGATGAGAACAACGAATGAGGAGTGCCAAAACAGAGTATTTTATCTGATGTATGAAAACAGATTTTCAAAGGATGTGTAAAAAAGGCCATCATGTGCTTCCAAAGCAGCCAGACATTTGCATCTTGACTGTAAAGATATTGGTAAGTTTCTTTTCATTCCAAATCACACTCAAAAAAATGCCACAATAAAGCCAAATTTTGAAAAATGCCTGTTTGGTTTGGAAACAGCTCATTTCAATACAGTAACAAGACACTGTTTTGATACTGTTGCTTTAAAAAAAAAAATATTCAGATATCACATTTTTAATATCATATAGGCAATACACAAACATTTTACAGCAAATAACATACTTTAAAACTCTAAAGGAAATTTATCAAAATGATGACTTTATAAATAGTTGCATAATATTGATTTCTGCATGTTGATATCACTGTAATGAAATAAGAATGTCAAAGCAATTCATTTTTACTTTTTTCCATTGTATATTTTGCTGACACTGATGCTTCCCTATGGATTATATGCACATCATGCAATTTCCATGCCCAGCAACAGTCACAAACACGCATAGTGCTATCACTACAGTTAGTATTAGCCCCAACTACATGATCAAAGGCCCTTTGTGCTAGGTGCTTGGTATACAAACACTTCTTGTTCCAAAAATGTGGCAAATAGTGAAAATAGAATATGATGAAAAAAAGGAAACATCACTATCCCCTTTCTATAGATTTAAAGTAAAGTTAATGGATTAGTAAAACATTTTCTTCTTGGTCACTTAGAAGTTTTGTGCCAAAACTAAGAACTAATATAATATCTCAGTCGCAAATCAGTAAGACTCTCCTTTCTTTCTGAAGATGAAATATAAAAGTGCTAGACCAATTAAAATATGATGAAATGGCACATTTTTAAAACATTTGCATGTAAAAAGAACTGGAACAAGGTTTTCACAGAATCAGGCACAGTACACAGAAGTGGAAACTGTTCAGATGCCCAGCTGAAGCTGCAACCATTTATTTGTGTTCTTAAAACAATGTAATACAGTTAATTTGGCTACAGTTTGTCAGGTCCTCAAAATCTGAAGTATCTGTAAGACAGTCATCACTAGTATCAATAGCTTGACATAATAACAGTTACCAACTTACTTTTAGTTTACTGATTCAGTCTTTTTTGCATCTTCCTAACTCAAAAATTTGAATGCATGGGATTGAGGAATTTTAGGAGAGAATAATTTTTATAGGCAAATAAGCACATCTCAGTTCAATAATGATTTAGTTAGCAACAGTGTTTCTGGCAGCAGTGAATAACTTTTTGAGGCAAACAGCTTCTTCAAATGATTGGTGAAATATAAACTCCTAATTTCTGTCCAAGTTATGCTTATTAAGTTCCTTCTCCAGCTTGCTTAGTTGTATTAACATGTTGTTCATAACAGTAAAAAGTTTTAGAAAAAACTGTTTAGAATAATAAAAGCTTTATAGTTCCCAGAGCCAATCACTGTAGTCAATAAAACTAAAAAGCTAATTTGCATGATAAGAATAATAGAAAGATGACTAATTTGAAAGTCTCTGTTGAGAAGAGGAACAGCATAAATTATTGAGCATGAGTTAATTTAGAAAAAGAGTACCTGACATAAACATTTAGATAATAAAATACAAATTAACTTATCACATGTTTGTGAATGTTATTTTTAGAACCTAGAAAAAATGGTACTGATTTTGTAGATTAACTAAGAGAGGTCTTTTGCAGAACTAATTGCATGTCACTGAGCTGAGAAGAAATTAATTTAACGTCATGGACTAAATCATTGATGTAAAAGGATGCTAGAAAGAATGAAATGAAATACATTTCCTAGGAAAACAAAACAAAACAAAACCTTTCATCGTTATCATCCGATCTGAACTATGACAAAAGTATGACAAAGATGTAGTCAGGGCCATGCAGTCAGCGGTGGCGAGAGCACAACCCGGAATCCATTCCAGTAAACTAAGCTGCGTTTGAGGAGTTACGGAGATTGTTCCTGGTGTTCAGTCACCAGCTTTGGCCCGAGCTGCCCAGACAAAGCCGGGAGCCGTTCAGGGGCTGGCAGGGGTCGGCAGGCCAACCCGATGGCTCGGCTGGGCACCGCCACCCTGTCACGAGCTTGTGAGATGCTGGCTGCCCCGGGGTCTGAGGGCGCTTCCTGGTCCCTCTCATTTACTTGTGTGGAGACTGCCTGAAGGACACGGTGGAGATACTGTGATACCTAAGCAACTTTAAAAGTTACAGACAGAGGAAAAAAGGTTGTTATCTGAGAAGTAAAACAGACAGAGAGAGATGAAGAAATGAGGCCCAGAAACAATTCTGTGGGAGATTTTGACGATGAAACATTGGAAAGTGAAGGAAAACAGATGAACATTTTGGAGGATTAAAATGATACATTTCTCTCTCCTTGGTTCCTGTAAGGTATTCTATAGTAAATACCATACAAGGTGGAATTATATGACTCTAAGGATTTATGCTGTACAGTCTGCTGCTTTCAATGAGTACTGCTTTGTTAAGAAAAAATGTCGACCCTGGAACAACACAGATGAGGGGCAATAAGGAGTTTTAAAAACCTTTCTGCTGAGAACCAGACCTAATGGATTACCTTGGACCTGAGCTTAAAAGTGTGCACACAAGACCCTGTAGATATAAATAAGCAAAGTGTCCTGGATGCTGTTTTCTGCAGCCAGATGCTAGAGGTCGGTGCTACAAATGAGAGAAGAGGACATTAACATATGTGCCGGGCAGGCACGTTGTGTTTTCACGGTAACACCCGAAGCAGGTAAGATCCTGGGCTTAGAGCAGGGGACCTCTGGCGCAGCCCGTGTTGCGAACACTGGCAGTCGAAGCCACAGAGGCTGTCTAGCTCTGCTCCCAGGACCTTCACCCTCATTAGTAATGAACTGACGATATGAAGATGTATTTGGTTTCACTGAGTTTGAAAGACCACAAAACATTACAAAATCCTAAAGAAAAACATAAACTCCAATCTCTCTCAGCCATAATTTACTTCTTCTGCCAGATCTCCACTAAGGCACAAACTGCAAACTGATGGACTGACACATTTATCCCCACAATTCATTTGTGCTCCATGGCTTAAGAAGAATTAACATTTCTTAGACAATCAAGCAACCTGTAATAATCGTTTCTTTTTCAGACCTGGGTTAGCTTTCATTTCTCTTAAATGGCAGCATTTGCAGTGATATCTTTTAAAGTCATTTCCACTCAACAGCATTTCTTGGCAAATAGGATCTTTGTTTCTTAGTTATTGTTGTTTTCTTTAATGGGTATTTAAAATCTGATTTTGAATTCCAAACAGAATGAACTAAATATGAACTTCTGTTTTCAATTTAAAGTTGGTTTCAAATTGTAGATGTTCTTATTCATGCTCTATACTGTAAAGATATGGAGTAAATTTTCTTTTAAGTTAGAGTGCTTCCCTTTTGTTCTCAGAGTAACAGATATGCAACACAAAAATAAGGAGAAGATACCTTCAAAGAGGCATAAAGGCATAAAAGGGCTTGCTTCTTACACCATCTGAAATGGATTTGAATTATCTGTGTCACTTACAATCTCAAAGTACTGGTTATCTGCATAAAACGTCTCTCTTTTGGGGGACTCTTGGGCTCATGTTAGTAGAAACCATAATAGTTTTGGTAACCCCCGCTGTTCATTTGATGTAACTAAAAGAAATCATTAGGCTCATTGTAACAGGTAGCTGCAATTTCAGTCACTCATGTACCCAGTGACACGGTGAGAAGTGCCAGGTTGTCTGGGAGCTTCAGCACAGGAGAGGAAGAGCCCCGCAAGGCACTGAGGCTGTGCATGGAGCCTCCCAACAGAGACCAGCCAGAGGAAGGCCATGGATGCAGGGAAAGTCAGAAACAGCACAAAATGTGAGAGAAAAAAGGTCTAAGGAGCATTTAGGGTGTGCAGGCTGGCCAGGCTGTTGTCCTGGTTTGTCCGATTTTTACATTCAGGGATGCAAATTTTCATGTAAATATACAGAACTGCATAAAAAATAGCTGTTTCCCTCTCCAGTTTTTCTTTGTAATTGGAACAACCTGCAAATCCCAATTTTCTGGCTAAATGCTGCAGTTTAATAGGATAATGATAAAGAACAGAGCAGTTATACTGGTGTGCACCTTGGACTTATTTCTGATGGCTTGTGCTAGGTTAAACTGGTATACCTACAAGCAGAATTAGGCCCAAAGTATTTTTCTGGAGTGAGGCTATCTGCAGAGGGACAGAGAAGAAAGGTTCCAGTGATCTCCTCGTTTCATACTACCTGTCAAAACAGCCCATGGTCTCAGCAGGATGGGGAGAGAAAAGGAATTAAAGGATCAAAATTAGTGATCAAAACAGGAGAGGAATATGTGCCTGCTCTTGCACATCTGCTGCTCTGCCAGGTTAAGACCTACATTTTGTCAAAGAAAGGAAGGAAGTGAGTATTATCTTTCCCCATATTTCCATCAATACTTGAAAATTTTCACCTGGAATGTGAAAATTTCCCAATAGCTCTCAAAGTGAAACGCAGCAGAAATTTCAAATAGCTTCAGTCTCTGAGAAGTTCTTGTCACAGATTCTCCAGTTCTCTCGACCCTGATCTTCCAATCAACGTGGTTCTGCCAAAGAGGTTATTGGATTTTCTTGACGCACAGATAAACTTCCCCTCCCTGATTTGTAAAGTCATAATCCTCTTTTTCTTCAATAAGAGTTTTGTGAAATACACAAAAAATTACCAACTGTACAGAAACTGTAAACATTGCTTCTGTTTATTTGTGTTTGAAAACAAACATTTATGTATATTTTATGATTCAAAAATGTTGGAGGCGTCAGAGACGCCCTCGTGACTTTAGTAGGCTTTGGCTCCATGCCATAGCTCACTTGTGTAAACACACACTCACGCTACTTGTCCTCCTTTTGACCTTAGATGGGAAAGGCACCAAGAGGAGGGTACCGTAAGCACAGTGGGTCCTACAACTGAGACGCGAGGTGGGACCGAACTGCTTTCACGGAGAGGTAGTGCTTAGAGAAGAAGAGATGAACATGAAGAAAAGACTGTGTGAGATGGAGTTAGGATAAAAATATTTTTCTGAGAAGATACAGAAGGGGTAAGTGACCGAGGGCAGTAGTAGTAGGTAGGGAAATGGAAAAGATGTAGACCTCTTGACAGAGAGAAGGAGATTTCTGCTTGCTTCAGTGGTTCAACACTCAGTGCTAACGTTATTAACAGGCAAATAAGAGCATTGCTCTGAGCTATGGCCAGCTCAGTTGTCTGGCAGAGGAGAGATGAGAACGCTTTCCAAATCCCTTCCCATACCAGCACACCGCAGGGCAGGCAGGAAAGACCTTCAAACAAATTGAAAGCTTTGTTAAGGTTTACCCAGAGAAGTTCTCCAAGGCCAGAGATTTTGATGCTGTACTATCAGTTTAAAGATATCACAGAAATGGGAAAGTGAAAATAGGGGCTGCATTATTTCAGGTATTTTCTGTGTAGGTCATAGTAGATTATTATTTATGATTTTTCCAACACCCAAACACATACTGGTTGTTTGCTGCACAAATAAAGAAAATGTGATTTTGAAAACAGCTCCTCTCTTGTGCTTCCACTGCTAGTCAGGGATTATATATTAACTCCCTCAAATCATGCTCCCCCCAGCCATTATATTACATTTTAGTTACACCCCAAGTACAATTTTACATTTCCCTTGTTATATGAAACTCTCACTCTGCAGATTCTATATGCTATATTTGGCAATATAATTACTGTTGCCTTAAGCACTTTTTTCCCCATAGAATATTTCCTCCTCATTTATATTACTACATTCCAAGAGAGTTTTCAGGAGCCATAGTGAGTTTCCTTCTATTGCCTCCAAAAAAAACCTCGCTTAGGCTATAGCTTCTGGACTATAATAGTGACAAGCCACAGATGTTCCAGAATTGTGTTTAGGCAACATATAAGTATAATAATTATTGTTGTTGTTGTTCATATTAAGCCTCTTCGCTACAGTTAGGGACAAGGTCCTATTGTGCTAGGCTCTGTGTTCACATGTAATAAAAAAGACAAAATATACAGTCCCAGAATAATGAATTTAGGGAGTGATCCTGGAGAGCTCTATGCAGTCATTCTGCAATAAAGCTAGTTGGAGCATTAAGAACCACCTTACACAGCAGTGATAAAGTCATGTGCTACCTACAGCAGTTTGGGGATTACCCAGAGTTTTCCTGTGTTAGTGGTATCAATTATGTATGCGTGTTTTTGCATACCACTAACATCTACCTTTATGAGAGAAAAGTCCATTACCTTTCAACGTTATTCTCTGATTTATTATTTACTGAGAACTGACAATATTCTTTGCTCCATCCCAGATAAAAATTCTGGGCAAATGAAGAGCCATCCAAGAAGACGTGACATCTCAGTCAGGTTGGGATGTGGGTTTCAAGGCCCCAGACGGCATATTTCCATTCTTAACTCCATCTGTCTCTGGGAAGATATGTGCGTCCAGTTGCCCAGAGGCAGTCCTCATTTTTCTAAATTTGCATTCAATGTATTCTATTGATATATCTTTTCTTTGACATTGGAATGCCAAAATGAGAAATGGTTGACTGTCAGCTCTCTTATTTGTGAAATAGGCCTACACTGCATGCCAAAGTTTTCTGTTTAAAGGGAAACTAAAGAATGCTTTTCCTTGGCATCATGTCTACACTTTCCAACAAAAATGGTTTCAGATTAACTTTTTGGCCCTAGATCAGCAACGTACTTGAAAATGTGCTTAACTTTAAGCACTTCCTCAAGTTCCATTGAAGTGTACTGTCAGCACTCAACAAATAATAAATTGTAACAACATTTGAAGCTAATCCACTTTCCTTTCAGAAAGCTACATGATAATACCATGGAACAAATACTATATGCAAAAGATATTTCTTTTTGAAGCCAGTCAATGGTACTTCAGCAAGGGCTTAAATGATTTACTGAACCCAAGATCAAATTGCAATTTGCATTTTTCAAAATGTAGGCCTGATCCTGAAAAATACTATGTGAGTAATTTAATCAGTGTTTTCAGAGCATAAGTGTAGGCTGCAGCTGAAGCCAGAAGGCAAAGGTGTCAAATCCCATTAACAAGTATAATAAGTAGTATAGGTGATTATGGTCACTTGCTGAGCACCTGCTGAGAGATGCGGACCTCAAGGAGTGAATGCTCTCTACTTCCCAGAAGATGCTTGCAAATGGCAGAATAAAAATAATACATAGAGGTATCCTAGTCACTAGTCAAATAATAACTTTATTGTTTTATCAAGGTATAAAGCAAGACTGTACCTGTGGCCATTTGACTCAGTAGAAACTGAAGTGAATACACCATGCTGAAGTGCTGCAAGTTTCACTGGATGGTGAGACTTCTGCTTTTTTTTTTCATTTAAAATAGTCAGATGATATTTTCAGGGGATGTCTATACTACAGTCACATCACTGTTGAGAAGCAGGCTAAATTAGCTCAACTTTTGCTGCTGGTGCAGCTGAATTGCTAATGGCCCCCAAGCTATCTAGTCTAAAACTAGCTCAGGAAAGAAAAACCCCACACTGTGGTATAGAGTTTTCCTCATTCTTCAGTCTGAAGGACACTGGTGCGTGTAGTGTGAAGCTCACTCTGGGAAGCTGATCCAAGAAGTAGCACTCGCTGCTGCCTTGGAAGAGAATTTGCCTGGCTGCCTTTGCTGCCCAGCTGCTCAGGGCGTGTGTTTGGGATTGTGTCTGCACTCGCGTTGGTCAGGGCGCTTGGAAAACAGCAACCTGCACAGCATGATAACGAGAACTTTCATGATCTTGCTGGGTGACATTTGCTAGAGAAAGCTTTCTTTGCTGATTCTCAAGCACTTCTGCCCCACAAGACAAATTAGATCATGTGTCCGCAGGACTGGGAGTTAAGTAGGAGAAGAAAGGGAGGGATGATAGGAGCAAGGCAAGGGAAGGAAAAGTCAAATGCTGTTGTGGGTTTCCCATATGGCAATTATTTACTCTTTAACAGCAATATGAAAGGCATGCATGGCTGGAAGTTTGGCACTTCTTAAAGACTGATGGCATCCAAGGGCCACTTTGGGTCCTGCTGCTTTCCTGGTATGTGCAGAAGAGAAGACCAAGAAGCTTGTGTGCAAGAGGCCTTCTCCTCACTCTCCCCACCCTTTTATAGCAGCAGGCATAAGTACAGTCCTGGCACGCTCCCCAGCTGGCATGCGGATGAGTGTCTGCTGCCTCTCTGGGAGAGACGCAGCAGGAGGTCACACTGCCCTCCCGCCCGGAGGCTCCTGGGCAGGCAGGTCCTCTCTCGGCGAGTCCCTGTCGGGCAGTGTGCAGAGTACAATAACCCCGCTGGAACACGGCCTCCTGACAGTCACACTTGGCTCCTGAAAAGAGAAGGCTTGCTGGATGCTTTTATATTTTTTATAAGGCATAAGAGAGCCAAGCAATGTCAAACTATGTGCCTCCAGTCCCCAGCATGCAGGGGGTGGCAGCCATTCCCCGCTCTGGAGTATAATCTAGGAATGCAGCTGCACCCTTCCTCCCCATAAGTGTTAGGGCATGCTATGTCAGCTGCGTCCCACAACTGCCTCTTTATTTAGCCTTAGAGCATTGTCTTATAGCTCCCAGACACACCGTGCATTTCTGCGAGAGCAACCAGGGCAGCCTAGGAGAGGCTTGGGGGCAGGAAGGACATCCCGTAATCCCTAGGCATTACTGGGAGAGGAGGTAGGCTAGGGCAGGCATCGCTGAGATGGCAGGGATAAGCACTGCCGAGTTAGGAAATAACAGGAACAGCAGAAGCAGGAGGAGCAGAGCTCAGCTGCCTTGCAGGGGGTGAATATGTAGATTCTGGGAATATTAGGAGCTATGAAATAGTCATAATTCATTGTTACTGCTTCTGGATACTGCAAAAAATGAGAATTCAACTAAAATGAAAACTATTATCACTTCAAAGAGGTGATATGCTGCATTTTGTTGGGTTTTTGCAGGAAGGCAAAAGTCAAGCTCTACAGCAACTGCCACCTTTTGCTTAATTTGCTTCTCTTGTCCAAAGTCTGAAAGCAGCACTAATATCGTTGGAAGAATTTTTTTGTTCAAAATCTTTAAAATGAGCTAAAACCATTTTTTCTTCTGAATTTTCCCTCAGAAATGTTAAACTTGTGGGGGTGAAATAAAATACAATTACTAAAAAAATTAAAAGATCAGCCTGAAGACACTTGAAATGTAAAGACTCAGTCTAACTAACCAGTGTTTGTTAATAAGCAAGTTTAGTAGCTGGCAACAGATAGAAAATTCAGATAACCAAACAATAGATGCTTAGCACTAATGTCAAAATACTTAAAACATAATCACTTTAAGCTAAATGAAATATTTCACTGGAAAATATATAGTTTAACCTCTACAATAATGTACTCATGTAAGTTTGAGCAACTGTACTCCATTTTAAAAAAAGAAAATAGAAAGATGAAGATTTCTTCAATTCTAAAAAAGGCCAACAAATAATGGAAAAGTAATGTCTAAATGACCAGTTAAACTTATCTGTTTAAAAACATCTTCAATTCTTTCCCTTCCCTTCCCTTCCCTTCCCTTCCCTTCCCTTCCCTCCCCCTTTCCTCCTTTCCCCCTTTCCCCCCCCCTCAAACTAACAAAATTAACATGATTTTATGGAATGGTTTACTGTCACTGTGTATGTGCTTTCCTCCCAAGTAAAATACAGTCAAAAATTCTGCCCATCTTTAGGTAAAGAGAGTATTTCCCCTAGAACACACAAGAGGAATCAGCCAAGACTGCAGGAATTTTTCCCCAGCCTGTGCAAAATGAATGGACTGAGGGGCAACTGCCTAGCATTTTTGGCTCTGGGTGGCTCTCTGCCTACTAGTTATTCCCAAACTTTTTACAAGTACTAAATTGGGAGAATCTAAAATATGAATCTCAGAGCAATTCTGAAGCCGTTACAGACTATGCTGACACATATAGCGCAGGGGAAGGCCACAGGCTCTCATTGTTGCAGCGAAGCTCACAGGCTCCTACCCTTGCTTATTATGGAGAAATCAGCACAGATTTAGATTTCCCAACCCAGCATTACAGGGTGGGAGGGATACAGGACCACACTTTAAGGTAGAACTATCTTTTTATTCTGCATCTGCATAGTCCCTTGCACAGTGGGAGTCCCTGGCTGTGAATCCAAGCCCTACTGTTTTGTGAATAATATCAACAGCAATAACCATTCTGGCTATTTCTGGTAGGAGCTGGGAGTGTAATTGCAAGTTGCACATTTGATAGAACAAAACTGTTTCAAACAAGCATAAGAAAAAAGCTAAAGCAACTGATTAAAATCAGTCCTACACTTCTGAATAGGTTCTTGTACATTGCTGGCTGCCCATTCTTCTGTGTGATTTGTCCATCTGTCTCATAATTCTGCATTTACTTTCAATATTTACTACGATTTTTTTAGTAAACTACTGAAAGATCTTTACTGTTTTTGTTAAAAAGATGAAGTCTTATAGTCACGCATCTTTGGCAGATTTTTATGTTAGTAAATCTCTGTGTTTTTGATGAGATATAAAACAGAGGCCACCATTTAATTTACACAGGTGTGTAAGTTAGTGAAGTGTGAGCAAATACATGTTTGTTCTATACTCATGGGCATTCATTAGTTTCAGATACATCATTTATAACATACAGTCTGGATTTCTGGTGATATCTATACCATTTCATAAAACAAGGGAAGTATTTAAGTCAATTTTGTTAACTTACCCTGGAAACCTTGTTCACTGCTCTTTGTTCACAGCCCTCAACTGCAAATGAGCAGCAGCTGTGGCACCACCGGCCTGGCCATTTCAGGAAGTTTTGATGTCACTTGTGTGAGATGTTCTGTGTCCCCACCACATACGGGTGACTCAGGAGGCAGTGTGAAGAACTGTACTTGTACTGAAGACTGAAATTAAATATTCACCTAACTCCCCTGTGTAGGGTTTACTTACCTAAGTAACTAATAGTAATGTTTGATTAATAATTTTGCTTTTGCATGGGTTATTTTTATTATAAACTTTTCTTCAGGAAATGAAAAACTTTAGTAACATTTTCAGGCAAACTAAAAATGATATTAATTTAAACCCTTGATTTCTTGAAGGATCTGCTGATTTAAGGGTCTCTCATTGACCTCTCATTGACTTTCTGCAACATTATTTTGTTCTGTCTAATAGAAGATAAAGACAGATTAATAATAACCAATGACTTCTGTACTGAGTCAGGACTGAAAATAGCAAGTGCCTTATGCAGGTCATGTCATATATAGTGTACACAAACTATAAGGAGACAAAGAAGATTAGAGAAATAATAAATAAAAAGGAAATGGATCCACTCCTCTATGTTTACAGCTGGATTCATACGAAAACTGAAATGTACCAAAAATTTGAAGCAAATCAGTTCTGGAGGGTCGAAATAATCCTGAGATAGTTCAGACAGAGTTCAAATCGGTTTCCAAACACAAATTCCATTTTCCCTTTATTCGAATAATCCCAGTCTGGAGTCATGGCCAGGAGGCTGCAAACCTGGAGGTTCCCCCATCTCAGTCGCAGGATGAAGCCAGTTAGGACTCCGCTCCCTGTCCTCCTCAGGTAACGCCACCTTCTCAGAAACAAGACCAGCAAAGTGCCGAAACAAGACCGCGCTGAAACGTGCCTTGAGAAAACAGTAGTATTCTTACAAATATTTTCAGTATTAGATTCAAGTTAAGATATTTTGCCCCGTAAGAGTTCCTGGAGATGGGTGGCAGCTCCGGGGGCTCCTGCGAGCACCTTCCAGAGCTGTTACGGCCCTACGGTGCGGGCTGAGGAGGGTCCCCTTGCAGGCCCCAGGCTGGTGAGAAAAGCCCCCTTGTTCAGCTGTCTACCCGCACTGCCGAGAGGCCTTTGCGCAGGGCGCGATAGCTTTGTTTTTCCATTCGCATCTGCAATTAGCCTGTGCAGAGCGCCAGCTGTATCTCCGAGTCTGTCAGCTGGAGCTTCTCTGCCGGCAGGGCTCAGGCAGGAGCACCAAGTGTCTATGGATATGCCCACGGTGACAGAGCTGTAGGCTGCTTGGGATAGAATGCTAAAATGTGATTTATTTCCCTGGTGGGTCTGGCATGTGTGTTTAGATGTCTGGAATACGTGCTACATTATTATTAGTGCTCAAATGTGTGCTTTAATAATCTCCTAGGAAACGAGGAAAAGGGGTGAGGGGTGAAAATAACCATAATTGTCTAAAGACAAGTATATACAAATTACAAAGTATTTTGTTAATAGGGTGCAAGCAGCTCTAATTATAATGAAGCATAAATTTGATGCTAAGGCTGTCAGACCTCAAGGAAATAACAGGGTTTTGACTTCCCAAGAAAGAGTTTTGCTGGGTAGTTTCTGATCCTTATACTTACTTTGGTTGTGTGCAGGAAGTGCATGGACAAATCCCATTCATAAATAAAGGGATTTGTGTGCCTGCCTGCTTCCCTCCCCCCTCCCATGCAGACACCCCTTTCTGAGGCTATGCTCTTTAAAGTTTAGCCAGCATGAAAGGAAATTGTTAAACTCTGGTAATTACCCTAGGATAAAAGTGATGTATAGTTTCAAACAGGATTTCACTCAGCATTAATAAAGACAACTCATGTCATTACTAATGGATACTAGGATGAATAGGGAAAAAGAATGTTTTTTTCCTCAGCCCTTGTAAGGTTTTATCACATTAAAAAACACCTTAAGAAAACAGGGAAATGCACCTACACTTGGGAAAGAACTCTCTCCAATTCACCCTCTCTCCAAAATAAGGGACGACAACCTACTTTTTCCAAATTGCCAAATTAATTTTAATTCATTTCAAGGAACACAAACTAGGCAGTAAATGAATACAATACCCACCTACTGACAAAACCTAGAGGCTAACTACCACAGAGATTGGGTTTTATCATTTAAGTCACTAACAAGTTGCTCAGGAGGATGTTGGACCCATGCTGCTCCCGTCGGTTGCAGAGAACTGGATTCTGATGTTCACATGTGCAGAACCACTTAGGTAACAAGCACGAGGCTCTGCAAAGAGGGGAGGTTCTCAGTAACATCTAGAAAATGTGGGTCCTCTATTCTGATTTGCATCCAGTAGGGAAGCAACATCCTATTCATTGAAATTGCTTTGAAAATACTGGCCAGAATAAGAGTAATTGAATAATTCTGTGGGTAAGGGGAGCAGAATCTAGTATGTAACATATACTTAGGGCTCTGATCCAGGAAAGCACATAAGCAAATGCTTAAATCCCTTCCTTTTCAGGAAAAATTTAAGCACATGCTAAATTTTAAGCATATGCTTAAAGTTAAAGTTAAGCATATGGTTAAATGTTTTCCTGAATGGAGGCTTTCCTGATTCAAGTCTTTATAGGGCAACGTATGGCATTTCTGAGGAAACCTAAAACATTCACACTCTTAACAGAAGGACAGAGAAAATGTACAAATCTTTTCTGAAATACCTGATTTATTGAATTCTATCAAGGAAGGATAAAGGTTTAAAGTAAAACCTATGAAGTGCAAGAACAACAAAAACAAAGTATTCATCTAGTAGGCTCATTCAATAAGCAGGCCTAGATCCCAAGAGTTTTCAAAGAAGAGAAATTAGTCCCTAATGCACTCATCAAAGAGAAAAGCAATGTTACCTAGTGTGTTTTGTATTAGTCTTTCACTTTATCTCCTTTACCAGAATTTTTTCTTCTTACCTTTTTTTTTATGTTTAGTGAGAAATTAGGTCATGACTGTAGACAGGGTGTGCACAAGGCATATATGTCATAAATCTCCTTACTGCAAGCCATTTTCCATCCTGTTCTCCATTTATTTCTATTTTGTTAATAGTAGCCCCACAGTCTATTTCTGTGAAACAATGCAGCACTTGACTGTGACTAGCCGTAAACTAGCACACCTGATGGGCTTATTAGAGAGGGCAAGGAGTCTGTCTTTCCAGCTTCTCAAAGCTCTCCATGCCTGAGTCTAGACCTGGCTTGGTCAGGAGCACAGATCTGGCCACTGCCTGGTGATCGTGCACAGACAGACGCCCGTGCACACTGGCCAGGCTGTAGCTTGTGCTCACCGCACACCTACCAGGCATTGTGACCAAACCATTCGTTCTCCAGAAATCTCCCCAGTGGAGGGAAAAGGGAGGAAGGGGCAGGGCAGAGGCAAGGCAGAGCTGAAACAGGCAGGATCTGTATCGCCAGAAGCCCTTATATCTGTTGGCTTGCTATTGTGTCTGACTCTTCCCTCTTTCTCCCCTCCCCAACATTTGAGCACAGCCCTGCTACGTCCTAGAACGGCAGGTTTGGTTATTGTTAGCATTTCTACATGCTGCTAGGTTCCCTTTCACGTTAAGTCCTATTCAGATAATAAGGACTTGGCTTTAAGTCACATTGGTGACTCCCAATGCACTTTGGTTTGGCTGGAGAAAATAGTCGTGTCTTTAAACATCAGTCCCACTAGATTATTCAAGTGGAACAACTTTATTATGTGTTTTCTATTTGTGGTCACTCCAGCGAGTAGAAAGATGCTGTAGTTTACAAGAGAGGCATCTCACTTCTGAGTTGTTTTTTTGATTCATCCCAGCTTGAGACAAAAAATGCCATTGAGGAGAGCAGAGAGCTTCTCTAATTATTATAATTATAGCACAAATGTAACAAGAGATTTAATTTTATTACTAAAAATACTTCCCTTTGACTTGGCCCTTGCAGGTTTCAGTTGAGCCATCCTTGAAGACTGGAAATTCAGGCTGTCTCTCTGTGTAGCTCTTTCTTTCTTTTTCTTTCTTTCTTTTTCTTTCTTTCTTTCCTTCTTTTTTTTTTTTTTTTTTTTTTTTTTTGGTCTACCTCAGGTGAGCCACATAGGCCCTAAGGACCCCTAAGGATTCAGAGCCAAACATGACTCAAGGTGTTGGGGTTGGCAGAGGGAGAGACAGGAGACAGATGAGTCTGGTCTCTGGAATACACCTTTCAGGACCTATTTACGTGATAAAAGATTTTTCACCATCTCTTGAAACCTATCAAAATTTAAAAAAAGTCTCAAATCCTGAAATAAAATCAAGGCCTGCTACAAAAATGACAACCATTGCCTCACCAAAGGCAAGTCAGTATTATTGTGATAGAGGCAACCACCTGAGTTATTGAAGACTCAAATTCAAGTCATTGTCTCAGTGGACAACCAAGGATTTGAACCAATATTCCTGTTGAAAGCTCTAACAAGCAAAATAGCTGTAAAGTAGGGCAGGACATACGTGTGATTTCTGAACAGGAATTCCAGCCCAGATTGGAAAAGCCTTCGTAAAAACAATGTGTTAGCAATGGATATATTCCTATGAAAAATTTCTTTTTTATTCCTACACATTAGCATTTTCTGATGAAAACAGGAAAACACTTAATCAGAAAACACTGTCAGCTTTAGCTGATAATTAACGTTGATAGATGAATATTCATTTCTCTCTAACATCCCCTCTCCCAGCTCCACGTCTGCAGAGCAAAGCGCTGCATAAAGAACAAGAGCGAGAACATGAAATGCAGCTATTTAGTAGCAGTATTTCCTCTCCCGCTTGCATTAGCGTGGTGAGAAAGGAACTGTCCATAATTGCTGACTATGGCTTCACTTGCCTGCCGCCCCTCGGGTTATCTGTCACCCGAGCTCCTCCAGGCAGTGCTAGGACTGCAGTCCCCCCCGCACCGCGTGAGCCATCAGAGGAGGTGGGGTGCCCGGACACCAGAGTTATTTTTTCCTTACGGATGAAGGAACTATAATAGGAAGTACGGACCTGAGAGGAGAGGAGAAAGAGGAAAACGCTGAAGATCATTGTCACTGTCAGTCTTCTTGAGGCAGCGATGATGCACGGGGAAGAGACACATCTCTTCCTTTCCTTTCTTTGCCCGAACTGTAGGCTAGTCCCGTTAATGTAGCTGGTGTTTTTCTTTTTTTTAGTGTTAATGTTCAACTTCTGTCCAAGGCTGCCTGTTTGTTTAGGCTCAGGGTGGCTATTTATACTAAAACGAGGAAGACAAAGTCGCTTAGATGTTAGGAAAAGGGAAAAAGGAGATTGTGAGGAAAGGAAAGGGCGGGGGGGGGGGAACGCTGAAAGAGCACCATAGAAAAAAAGCAGGGCAAGGGCGGCTCCACAGTCACGCTGGGGTCAGAAGGACAGAGGTGCAATCAGGGGAAAGAACAAGCTGAGGAAAATGGAGGCCAGAAAGAACGAGATGCAGAAAAACATGATGAGAGGGCCTGCAGAGGGAGGAAGGGCAGCGAAGGGGTGGGAAAGAGCGACTCCGGCAGCGAAGGAGGGCTGAGGCCGGGGGAGACGGCCGAGGACGAGGGAGACGGCGGGGGGCTGGCAGCCTGCTGGTCCTGGGGGCAATCTCCCTAACCCCATGGAATGCAAAGTGAGGGATACACAGAAAAAAAGATGGTATATTAAAGAAATGCCAAATGCTTTGGAGTGCCTTTCCAGACCATAAACAACTCTACCACTATCCAGCCCCTCACGAGTCTTTATTACTGGTATAAATAATTTTCAAATCAGAGTGGGCAGAACATGACTTTAAAACCAAACCTGTTATATTTCTCAAGACAGGGACAGGTGAGAGATGCTTCCTGGTAGGTAAAGAAAAGAGAGCGAGGACTAGCAAGACTCTGTAAAAGCGAAAAATAGTTAGAGGAGAAAGAACGTAAATAGTAAAAGGGACAGATAAAGATTAAGGGCAAAAGATGAAAAAGATAAAAGTGATGGATGAGGGGAAGAAAGGAAATAGAAGGAGCTGAAATAATGAGAACAAAGGAAAAGAATAAAGAGAAGGAAGCCGAGAGGAGAAAAACACACATCCAAATGAATACCTAGAGGCCTTCATGATTAATACCCTTTCTTTTACTGAGAATAAACTTCTACTACACTTAAATAGCACAGTGAGTCACAATTTACACCTTTTCAGAGGAGGATGCCACATTTGAGGTTTTTTAGGGTGAAAGTCTTCAGACTGATTGAGATCCATTCTCAGAAGGATATACCCCAGCCTCAGAATTAATACTTTCCTCCACTTTATGTGTATAAGCAGACATTACAGTGAGTGCAAGGAATCAAATCTACTCTCAATTTTGCCTTTATTTTTCTGTTTGAATTTCAGATTAACTCACACCTCACGGTAGGATCACACAGCCATAGCTAGACACAGAATCTGTTTTAGGGAATCTAACCAGCTTTACGTTTGACTTTTTACCATTAAGCAGAAAAAATAATCAAAAGAATTAATTATGCGGTGTCTTCAGCTATCTATATTGCCCATGGCATGGCTGTCAGTCATGAATAGTGTATTCACACTTTATACTCTGAATGCTCTCCAAACAAATAACACCTTAAAACAGCAAACAAAACAATAGAACAAGCTTTATTCTGTCTTTTCCTTTTCAGCAGCACACACAACAAAGGAGACATAGGAGGAAATCAACTGTAAATGGCATCTTCAGTAATGAAGGAAAAAGCTGGATATCCACAAGTCTGTTTCCTAGGCAACGGAATGGAGGGACAATCAGAATCTCTCAATTGCACCCCATTATAGATATTTTCTACATAGACCAGTGAAAGGAAGAAAAAGGTGATTGGAAAATCTTCAGCAAGAATACTCTTGGAGCACTTTGAAAGCATGGGGGCAGTGAACAGATGATACACAAAATGGCTGCATATGTGAAGCTCCTGATTGCAATCATCCTCAGAGCATTATGGACAGGGATGACAGGAAAATCGCACATTTAAGCATTTCATTCCCAAAGGCCCCAGATTTCATCCCTGACTCCAAGCATGAAGCCGCACTGACAATTATGTTGTATAGAAATAGCTCACAAATGGACTTTGACACCGTATAGAAAAGGAGCATTCTGAAAATCTGCACTGTAAATTCACTCTCTCTGTTATACTTTGGCACCTTATCAAGCTAATGGTTCAAGATGGTTAATATGACCTGATGAACCAGAGCTGATGTTGATCCACTAATATCACTTCTCTGAATAATTTATGGAATGCACAAACTTAGGCAAATGAAAGAAACAGATGCTAAGGAAGTTCACTTTTTACCACAGTGGGTAATCTCTTCCTACTAAAAGTAGCAATAGATGCTGTATTCAGAAACATATTGAAAAAATAGTTATACAAGAACTTAGAGGATAAAAATATTACAGGGTATCAAAGCTAGACAGAAAAGCGGATGAATCCAGAGGAGCCATATGGCCTTCTTGAATCCCTAAATGTTAATTTTATGATACTAAGTATCATAATTCCCCTGGAGTTCTAAGGAAAAGCTACAGGTATAGCCCAGCCAGGGAGAGCTTAAGCTATGTGTTAGCGTGTCTGCTTTCCCTCTTCGGGGGACTTTCTTTTTTGCCCTGTCTCGGTAGATTTCTTTTGACTTCTTTATGTTTTTTTCTCTCTTATTTTTGTTTTAACTCCAAACCAGAGACCTAATAAACATCAAAGCAGTTCTGCTGAGGCTGACCACATCAGTGCAAAGTCTCCATTTCAACACAAATAGAACTGGTAAGTATAGTGTATCGAGCGGAAGTGCACTCCATTATCTAACCTGCCAACCCTTTCCTCACTTAACATGTTCTTTAAAAAAAAATTAAAGGAGAAGAAGAAAACCGTTGCTTCATTTATAAACAAAAACATTATATTTCCTGATTTGCACTAAGTGGGACAAAATACATCTTTCCCTTTGCAGCAAGTGTTAGCTGAATAAGCACAGGAAAATCATTGTCAGTTCTGGCCTGATTTCTTCACCAGGGCTTACAACTACCCCAACAGAATAAAGTGGCAGATAAGGGAGGGAAATACCAGCAGAGAGAGCTCCTGGAAGGTGATGAGATTCCACCTTTTTCTAGAATTTGAGGGTTTTATACAGTGCTCATGTTTTGACTCATCCAGAGGAACGGTCTATTTGGCAAGGGATCGAGTTAAACTCTGCCACCTTCAGCTTGTCTGAGACTCTTCAGTTGCAGAGGAGATACATTTTGGTTCATTTGCAGGGATTTTTTATTGCTCTGTAATTGGCTGGTCTGCCTTCCTGGGTGAAGTCCGAAGTATTCATGTATAGGTATTAGCAACTTCAGGAGAAGAGGAGGGCAGCAGGGGCAGACCACAAGATTACCCAGATAGTGCTCGTTAGAAATATATGTAGCCAGAACTCTGAAGGAAGGAAAACAGATGTTTGGGAAAAATATGATATATGGACAGTAGCTGTATACATTCTTTTGGCATGGAGAATGGGAAAACTTCCTTTAAAATATCAGTTTTTAGCCACAGTTTGAAACAAATACCAGTTTTAATGAATGATTCCACTTTATTATTGTCTCTAGAACAACAAATCCATTGGATGGATGGATAGATGAATTCTGGCAAAATAGCTATCTTCCGAAATGAACAAAAAATGTTTCTGTGAGAAACTTGCAGAATCTGACAAAATATTCCAAAGCAGAAGCACCCAACTGTAGGATTCTAGCTCAACTGCTGTGCCTAACTTCCACTACTTTCTATTTTCACTGCAGAAGAGGACTTCTTTCATCTGAAACATGTGGTAGAAAAAACTGGCGTTTTGGCAGTATTTCTGTCAGTAATAGCATCATATCTTCTAGAAATAGAACCAAACGACTGACTGAACCAAAACTGAAGCTCTGCTCCTGCAGGTAGACAGACCTTCTCTTGAGTTCCCTGGAACGGCAAAATCCCCTGTATTTAATTATCTTCCCTCAGTCAATGATGTCTTAGTTTCTTTTTCATCTTGTCCAAAAATCCCAAATGTGTTTCAGTTTAGTAGTTTGATATAGTCTGCCAACATCACTAAGCCATGTTGGTACAGTTTAGCCATGTTGGTTATATCACCATGAAAACTGTCCCCTTCATCCTCATGGAGACAAAATACTCAGAGAAGTCCCTGAGCCGTTATTATTTCCAGTCCTGCTCCAACTGCATATTTATTACCATTAGCCAATGTAGTGTTTAGCTTTCTTTTTATGACAAAAAATGGATGAAACCTTGAAACTGAAAGGAAAGATAGTTATTCTTCATTCATAAAAATAAAATAAAAAAGCAATTAAGCTTATTTTTGGAAGTAAAATAGATGGAAAACAGGAGTCCATACCCTAAACATGGCCACAGATAAGACTGGTCAAAACCAGCAATAGCTCTGAGATTGGAAGAATTTTTCTGTGGGATGGACGTCTGCAGAAACACACGGTGGAATAACATTTGTGGAGGTGCAGAAGCATCCAGAGAACATATACACAGAATGATCCAGAAAGCTAGCTAGAAAACACTTGTGCCGTGTTCCTGGGAGAAAGCCAATAGAGGAAGTTTTGGGGCAGGGAAAAGCTGCTGAAAAACATTTAAGAAAAAAAAGCAAGAGTTTTTAAATGCCTGTTCCAGTGATAAGCAGGAAAATGGCTTTGTGTACGTTATTCATAAATAAATAAGTTTGCAGCATACACATCGCTGACTATGTCATCAACAGATTTTCCTAAAGAAAAAAGTCCAAGATCCCAAAAGCTGGCTAGGGCTTTGATCAGAAAGGATAATGTAATCAGTACAGCAGGGAATGGATTTGTTCCCAGTATACCTGGCAGGCGTTCTTACAGATATATGATGACATCCGTCACAGCTAGGACCACACACATATATCCACATGTAGATGTAAGTCTGTTGGACAGCCAATACATAGGGTTTATACCCTTCTCCCTCTTAGTCAGGAAGGAATCCAGCTATTTTTAAATCTAAATATGCTTATGGCCAACTATAATGATATTGCTTGTGTAAAGGAAGAGAAGGGTAGACTTAAATTGTCTCGGCATGCTCTGCTAACTCCTGGCAGTTTTCCTTTCCCATTGTGCTTACTCACTCTTTCCCTGGAAGGATGAAGGTCCTCCAGGAACTCCTCTCATTTATAAAACTTAGATCCATACTCACAAAGTTTATTGGTTCAAGTAAACTGCTGAGAAGTGAAGAGCTGAGACAGCCAGCTCACATGCACTTGGTGGTGCACACCTCTCAGGTTGGAAACCCCTGGCTAAATAAAGCAATCGCAGGACAAAGCCACACTTCTCAGGTTGGAAACCCCTGGCTAAATAAAGCAATCGCAGGACAAAGCCAATGACAAGTAACAAATATTTGCACTGGACAGATTGCAAACAATCTTCAGACTACTATTCATTCACCCCAAGAATTAAGCAGTTGTGGAGAGTGAGTAAATTCATAACTCTCACAGTTGTCTTGAAGCTGACTTCTAAAATAGAAGAAGTGGCTAAATTCTCTGCATAAATTATTACCAATTGTCCATCTAGCTTTTGTTACAATAGGCACTGTGACAAAGACCTTGGAAACCATGATTCATGAATTTTCCAGGAGCAGCCAAGTGCATCATCCTCTGAAAAGGATATAAAGGAAGAAAGCTTACATTTGTCAAAAAATTCTGGCCATTAGCATGCACTTTTCTCACTGCTCTATACAAAAGTAGCGGTAAAGCAGAAAGTATCTCTACATTCAGGAGAGAGTTTATGTCAGTTCTCACATGGCTGTCTCTGGTTGTGTTGATCTCATTACTGTATATGATTTTGAGCACCAAAAGGAACCACAGTGACAGTTTCAACATAACGTCTCCTTTAAGAAGACATACTTGTACTACATGGAAATTCATTGTTTTTTTCCGATGTTGATAAATGAGAAGTAGACATCATTTAGCTTCACCTACTACTGAGGAGTTCTGAAAACCAAATATGACCACGGAAAGAGGAGAGTACTATCTGTCCATATTTTCCATTTAATTTCTTAAGCAAAACCACAGTGCGCCTAGGCAATCTGTTTTAATTTGGACTTGCTTGTTGCATTACCCCAGGTTTTTTATCATAAAGTCCTTTCATAGACTGATATGGAGGTATGGTTTTCATATTTGTCACAAAGCAGCTTGATTTATGTCTCTACAGATCTCCAGAGATTTTGAAAATATGACTATATGACACAAGCAGTGAGATGACCTGCTGATAAAACACAGAAACCTAACCTGATCTTTGATTCTGGCACTGGTCAAATGACATAGGCTAGATTTAAAAGAAGGTCATTTGGTGACCTGGTTACTGACTTCATGACTATTTATGTTTGAGTGACTGCTTGTAGGGTTCGATCACAGATGAGGCCCTTTGGGCTGGGACCTGTACAGATGCTTTTTGAAGACATTCAGAAAGCTTACAGCTACAGGGACACTGCTGCTGAAAGTCCCCCTCATATCTATGTAATAAGATTTCA
Organism: Dromaius novaehollandiae; assembly: GCF_036370855.1. Taxonomy (NCBI): domain Eukaryota; kingdom Metazoa; phylum Chordata; class Aves; order Casuariiformes; family Dromaiidae; genus Dromaius; species Dromaius novaehollandiae. The sequence continues at coordinate 19,272,844 of NC_088100.1, forward strand.
AACTACGTTTTGCTTAAGCTTCCTCAAGCAATTAATCTCTGGGTAACTTGTAATGTTCTTACTTCTAATGTTCCAGAACCTGAATATCTTTAGAACAGCTGTTATTGTTTTGTTTTATTACAATGCTGTAACAGATTTTAAATGTCACTATTATTTATAGGGAAATGGTTTCAGATATTTTATCTATCTATAAAAGAGCATTAATTTTGTCATTCTGTTCTTTCCACCAGCCCCCATTGATTTGCAGCTAACCAGTAAGAGTCCCAACTTCCCATCAACACATTCCACTCAGTAGACCCTATAAACTCATAGGTATTAGAAACTTTTCAAAACTGAGACTGCTTTATCTTCCCCTAAAATTCTTAAACTGCCTTTGCGTTTTATTTGCTTATACTTCGAGGTGGCCATTTTAAGACACACTCAAACATGCTAGGCAACCACTCTTCCAAACGAAACAAACTGCAATCTGCTGTTGCTGCATTCAGGGGCTAAGTATTTTATGTACATCTAAGACTGCTGTCTAGCCAGTTTACAGGAACACCAGCCATTCCCCTCCAGAGATGACAAATACACATGCACAATAGTGATTTGACTGTGCAGTGCATCAGGGGTCATGTCAGAATTGTAACGTATGCACAGATCCGCTGCCAGACACAGCAGCTCTGCCAACATCTGCCTTTGGCGTCCATGCACACTGATCTGTATTTGCATCCTCCGTGAGACTGGAGTTCTCGTGCATCTCTAAATCTTCTGCTAGGTGGATGTGTGATAGCTCCAGCAGATCCCATGGCAGAGGTATTATCCAAACACTGGCAGGATCAGTGGCTTCTCCAGCAAGTGGTAAGACTAATAACACCAGCTGGCTGCTCAGAGCCCAGCAGGGTGGCAGCTTCCTTGGTTTATATGCACCAGTTTGTTGTTCTGCAGTACAGGTCTTCACATTGTAGAAAGCTATGCTGTTATTTTACGTGAAGTTAAGGAAAGGCTACTCATATATCTTACTGTAATCCTCTGCAGAGCAGATTTCCTTAAAGTTCATCGAGATCGAGGACAATATCTACATGACTGCAAATCATTCCACAGCTTTGTTAGCAAACATACCTCTAAGCCACAGACAAATATAATCAGGAAAGAAATGAAGTATTTGACTCGCTGGAGCCCAGAATGCCATAATTGTATAACAGTCTGTGAAAAACTGCCAGAGCAGGCTTCTGAAAGATAAACAAAAATAGTGTAGCATAGTGAATAAAAAGAGTGACAAAATTAACCTTTAAACACAAAACCGAAAAGCAGATACAGGAGATATTACCAGATGAGAAACAAAGTCCTCAGGCAACATTGTTTTTAATCATGTTTGGCTTTTAATTATAGTGCCATGTAATAAAAGCTATAAAAACAAATCCTGTCTTAGAAGTTACCCACTTTGAACTGTTTCTCCTGAAGATCTTAGTGAATCTGTATCTAATTTGATACAGATTCTGTATCTTTATCTAGGCCTAATTTGAATCTGTCATAAGATCTTAAAAGGAATCTGTGGAACATAATTACTATTATACCAGCCAAGAGTAAAATTTTATTTAGGTTAATGTCATGTTTCCAACTATGGTCAATTCTATACATTTTAAAGCAACAGTTGCCAAATTGTCATCCACACATCTGCAAAGCAGCAGTAGGTGAATTGTAGCTGATTTACACAATAATTTTAAACAGTGTGTTGTTTACACAGACTACTATTTTAAGTTAAAAGGCTGATGATACAGACAGAAAACATTCTTGAGAATGGATTGCCAGTAGTCTACTGCTGAAAAAATTCAGGAATTATTGTTTGGGGTGTAAACTCTAAGACTGAAAAAATAACCTTCCCTAAAGGATGAAGGCTTTCTTTAACCCTAAGTACATTGTGTTTGGGTTAGATCTGAACTTAGCCTGGCTTAGAGAAGAAAGCTGGTCTTGGTGACCTCCAGAGGTGCCTTCCAAATGAAATCTTTCTGTGATTTGATCCTGTGAATGACCCTGTGAACGCAAGCGCTCTGCCGTACAGTGGAACTAAAAGAACGTGACTGAAGGCCAGATTTGCCAGATGCCAAAAGAACTGCTGTACATCTTTGGAAAATGAAACCTAGAATATGATTTTTGCAGCTGTTTCCAAGGTATGGAAACAACTTCCCTTAAAAAACAAAAGAATAAAACTTACCTAGTCATGTATATGTACCCAGAGAATTCCTGTTCTTGAGTGTCCACCATCGCTTCGATCTATATACGAGAAGCAAGCCAGGGGACTTGTTCCAACACCAGACTACCCCATGGAGAAAAACAAAACAGGCTAGAAAGATTCTTTGAGGAACTGGCCATAATGCGTGAATTACTAGCTATATCACTTTATTCAACATTTTTTTTATTTGAAAATGACTGACAAGTATATTTGCATCTTTTTCAAAATGTATTAACTAAAATCTTTATTCTTCACTTCATGATCATTGTAAGAGCTGTGGGTTATCTTTGTTTACAGGTCAAATTTTCAAGTCTGTCACCAAGACATTTGCATTTTGGATGCTTTAATCAACCACTAGATAAATTATGTGGTTTTAAGTGCCTGGTCAAGTTTCTAGTGAAAACACTTGAAAACTTCATTTCGTGTGGAAGTGGATTTACCTGAAGAGTAAGCTGACTGAAGCTCAGGAGCCTGTGGGTCTCTGGTGGTACTGCCAGATCCACAACACAGCTGCAGCCATATGGCTTGTAACCCTTCTTCTTATGCTAGGGCAGTGTCTGCTCCCAAAATGAATGTGACTTGAGCATCCCAACTTGACTGCCACCTGCTCTGACATTAAAAAGTGAAGTGTTTCATCTGTTTTGACTGGTTATAAGTAATTTGGCAAACCTTTTTTTTTCTCCTTTTTTTTTTTAATGTTTTAGTCCTGTTCTTCAGTCGATTCAAATAAAGATTTTTCTCACTCATCTCACTGGACTGTTCTTTACTCCTCTTGTAGCTCTCAGTTAACACATTTCTAAAATTAAAAACAAAAGAAGTTATATGTCCCAAGCAACTGTAATCTCAAATAATCAGAACTGGTGATCATCTCAAATGTAATTATTCAAATCTGCTGTTCATATCCCACTGTTCTGGTGCAAGGCTGTCCCTGTGAGACACTTCTGGATATATCATAATGTCTCAAATCAGTAACAGGAAACATCAAAGTTTTGATTTTTTTCTGTTGTCTTCAGCTGATCTCTATGGTTTCTCTATTAAGTGGTAACTTAGCTCTTTTTTCACTTTTCTTAGATTATTACTGTTATTAGAGGTAGGAATTTTGCCATTGTTATTGCTTTTTGTTGTTCTCCAAGGCTAAAATGAGCACCTAGGGTCCACTGATGTTGTACTTACTTGTTGTATTATGTTTTCTTTTAAAAAAGAGATGCTCTAGTTGACATGGAAAATAGAGACCGCACACAGTAATTCCTAGATGTCATTCTGTAGCCTGTAATCATTCTTTCTGAAATTAAAATTTCTGGCTGAACTCCCAAACAGCTAACAATCACCCAAAGAGTGGGACTCAGAAAACAAGGGATCCCCAAGGGCTAAAGAAGAGATGCAGTGCTATGGATACTGATAGCCATAGCGGTTGTAGATAGTGACACTGTTGGCTCTTCCTACCCTCTCTTTTCCGTCAGGATTGACAATACACATTGTCTTTGCTCTTGTCTCTGGTAAAGTCATAACAATCATTTTACAGGATGAATTGTTCTTACACGGAAATAAAATTGACAGAGGAGGAATAAAAATAGGCTGGTTTTCGGAGGAAGAAAAGTATTCAACAAGGTATGTGGTGCTTGTCCCTTTATTTAGTCATCTGTCACTCAGGAAAGCCAAGGTTGCTAAGTAGTGCCAAGGGATTCATGTTCAGTGGGATCTTTCTGACTTCATAGCTTCTTGACTTGAACTGACATTACACTCCTCCTGTCACTGTCAACAGTGTTAGCTATATAAGAATTTGCTGCCTGGCAGTAGCATCTCTTAGATGAAAGGCCCCCATGTTAACCTTTAAAATGTCACTCTCAGCAGTCCATGGTGGTAGATAGCATTTTAAGTAAAAAGTGATTGTTAAAACCTTTCCTCTCTATTGAAGGGAAAGCTGGAATGATTTCCTTCCCTCTGATAACTCATCTCTGGCTCCTTCTTTGCTCACCAAGGCTGGATGGGTGTAGAGCTTTCTGTGGACACATTATAGAAATGCGTTCCTGCTGAAGAAAGTAGGGAGCAAGGAAAGAATTTTGCCTGATCACAGTTCATTTCCCGGCCAGCTCCTGAGGCAATGCTGTTACATACTACCCTTTATTAAAGGGAGACTTCAGTGTTAAATATTAGGCCTTTATTCCAAATGGTAAGATCACAGCCAGAAGTAGTATGAGATAATAACAGGTATCACACATGGCTTGTGGTTTTATAGTATCCAAATTCTGCCAGACTAGTTGGATTATGGGCAGTTTTAAGTTAGTAAAACCAATTTGTTTAAAAAGAAATTACCCATTTGGCTCTTGTTGATCATCCAGTTGGTCTTATTTTTCCAAGAGGCAGAGCACATCTGCATCCAATTAGTATATTAGTTGGAGTGCCTCTGCACTGCTCCATTACAGTTCCTGTGCATAGCTTGAAAAACTACGTAGGATGTAAACTCTTCTCTCATCCTGTTGCAAATCAGGAGAGGCTTTAATGAAGTCGCAGAACCCAGGGGGGGAGGGAAGAAAGAGGGGAAGGAGTGGGGTGGTAATGGCAGCATTCAGCACAGTTCCATGAGCTCAACCATTTTTTTTTAATTTTAAAGGTAAATCTTACAGCTTGGTTTCAGATACATCAAAGTAAATAAAGAATCCCTATCTATTTTAATGAGAGTTAGTTCAGGCCTTGTGTGATCCTAAATATGACACTGTTAGTACAAAAGAACAGTGCATTAATGGCTCTGTGCATGTGTCTGCTGCCTTCTCTTTGTCCCTCCTAATCCTTCTGTGGTAATCAGGGACATATAAATATCAATTAAAGATATAATTAATACAATTAAACAACTGTAATAAGCTACTTCAATGATATTATAATATTCTGGTGGTTTATGTTTAACCCTACTGTATAACTGTTCTCTTTCTTTCCAAATGTCGTAGGCCATCTGCGACCAGTCATTGAAACTGCTCAGTGTTGAAGGTGGAATTTGACAGGAGTCAGTCATTTTATAGCTATACTGATAGAGGAGCTGCATAGTAATAACTGAAGATAAGAGAATTACGGAATAAAGTAAGCTTCAGGGTTCAGAGTATGTTTGAAACAGAGAAGTTTGAAATGATAACCCTCAGGGTTTTGGCAGGGGATGTGAAAGAGTTAGGCAGGGATTCCTTACTGTGGGTGAGTCTGCTGACTCTGGTAGATTCTCTTTTGCCCATCTGAAAAGCAGTAAGTTATGAACAGTATTTTAACAGGGAACAGAAGGAGACTGCAGGAGTAGACTATAGACAAGTCAACCTGCTTTTACTCGGGCTGGGCATGGGAGCCTGCCTTGAGGCTCCTCGGACTGGATGAGGGCTTGATAGAATTGCAGTCCCCCAACACAGGGACAGCCCTGTCCCTGCTTCTGGAACTACAGACTGAAGTATTTTAGTGATCCTGCTTCAGTGCTTCACTCCAGCGTGCTATCCTTCAAGTCTGAAGAAGATAAAATAATAATAGATCATTACATAAACAAAAACACCATTCAGCTATTACCAAGGAATTTGGGACAGTTTCTGACTGGCATTACACTTACACAGGTGGTCAGAAAACTGGGGCGAGGGGTGAAATCACTTCTGGAAACTCATTTCTGATTTAATAGACCATGGTGCACATCCCACCGGCACAGAGTGTCATGCTTAAACTCCATTACACTCTGCAATCAGGGTGTTTGAGCGAAGTATCAGAAGGTAACGCTGACAGTAGCAATTCAGGTGCTTACACATAGGTGTTTTGTGCCATTTTATAAACATCAGGGTATCCAAGAGTGCTCATTCTGCACTGAATCTTTCCCTTGGTATTTTTAATATGCTTCAGTTATTATTGGTGAAGGAGACCAAGAATGAAACTGCCTTACGCTTACAAGTGCAGTGCAGCTAAGCCATATATCACAGGCTAAAAATGACTACATTGCTTAACATACCCAAACTAAGCTCATTCAGAAGCTATCACTTTGATCAAAACAGTAATTCTTTCTTCAAACCCCAGAAAGGAGGGCTATAAGAGCAGCTAGATTGTTCTGCCTAAATGGTTTCAAACTGTCAGCTGCAACACATGATCCCCAGAAAGAACAGATTTACCGGCTGCTTCGCAGAAGCTGAAGGGAAATGCTCTAGTGCAGGCAGCAGCATGGGGCAGCACAAAGATTAAAAGCAGGTATTTTAGGGTGGCGATAAGTCTGAAGATGGTATCTTCCTCTGTTGACTGCAGACAGGGTCCCAAAACCAAGTTTAGGCTGAAAGCCTCACTTTTAGGTGGCTGAAGTTAACTGAGCATTCCCGCACAAAATGAGCACTACTGTAGTTTAAATAATAGGTGTGGGAGAGGCCACACAGTTTTACTATTGCTAATTTTTTCTCTTTTCTACTTGAAAGAAGAGGTGTGGAAGACAAGGACTTTAAGGGGCTCTGGTATGAGGCAGCTGGACCAGCTGCACTCCATGGAGGCTTGTGTTCTCCAGGACTGACCACCTGGAAAGCCGCCACTGAAGGAAGCCAGTCTCTGCCAGGCTCCTCGCCTCTGAACGGTTACTGAACAAGAAAAATGAAACTGAAATCTTGTTCCTTCTGGTTAGATGAATTTCCTGATAGGTGTCAGGAAATGTCTGAAATGTAAAGTAAACTGTTGTCCTTTCTTTTCTTAAGGTTTTTATAATGTACTGCAGCAGACAAGGATATTTAAATATTTTTACAGTTACTTTCTTTTCTTTCATATCCCACAGGTATTCAAATAGAAACAGGGCCAAAAATTAGAACAAATCTTCCTGTTCTTTACATGCCACCTGACACGCATTAAACTGTGCAAAGTAGCTCATGTTTAATTCCATATCTAACTGAATTGTGTTAAGTGTCGGGTCATGCATGCCAGGGTCTATTAAATGTGGCGGTTTGTTTCTTCCTAAATTAAGGCAGTCTGGGAAGACTGAAAATAACAAAAGTAAACTGGATTTGTGACCTGGTGTAGATGTTTCCACAGAAATGCACCTAACCTATTTCTCTGGATTCACCTAATGAATTCTAAAATTGCAAACACACATGAAATAAGATGGGGAAGCAAGAACATTGGAAAAGAAAAGCCAGTGCAAGAGCACTTCAAATACTAACTACAAATAGCACCTTGCTCAGTCAGCAGTTTTTTGTTTGATAGGAGAAATGTATGGAGAGGAAGTCAAAAGGAGAGATTTTTCAAGGCAAAAATGCAATTATTTAGTCAGTTTTTGCCGGAAGAAAATGAAGATTTGGCACATGCATCTCAGCGGTGCCTATACATACCTTGCCCAGAGTGGACAAGATGCAGGCTCTGGGGAGCAAGCGGAGTGGGAATAGCAGTGAGCTGTAGCACTGACTCATGGAGGGAGCTGCCATGCCACCATACATCCTCTTCTGAACATCATGGTCTTCCTATCCCAGGACAGACTTGCTCTCCACCCGCCCAGAGACAGCAAGCGCTAATAGGAAGTCCTGGGATTATAGCCAGTTCCCCCATGTGCTCTCCAGACCTCAGGTATATGTTTTCCTACGAGGTATCGTGCAAAAACAGCACTCTTTTTGACGAAAACAATAGGATTAAGTTTGCTTTAGATAAGCTTTGCAGAAGTCCCTAAGAGATGTGGGTTACAGTGAACATCTTCTGTACCTGTACCTGTACCTTGGGTGGCTCCTTTTCTGTTAACTAAAGGAGAAGAAAGAGAGGTGCTGAAGGACCATGGTTTCATATCTACTGCCCTGCTGTGCAGGAGTGTGATGCTTCTATCCAAATTCCAAGATCATCTCCTGAATCTGGAGAAAATCTGTCCTGGTCCTACTAAAATAACATTCATTAAAAAAAGAAGAAAAATAAAAAGAAAATTAACTGGCAGAATGTTATTTTATTCCACAAAACTTTATTCTATAGGCTTTCTTCTTAATCACAGGAGACTGTATTGTCTTTTTAAAAACTGTCAGAGTAGGACATAAATAGAAAATTGTAATTTGAAATTCTACATTTAAAATTTAATATCTTAAAATTATACTTTGCCACCTTTTTGCTGTTGAATGCTACCTAACTGCAGAGGAATCTGTCTAAGGAGAAAGAATGGTTTTAATTAGTTTTAATAGCACTTGAAAATTGTATGTAGCTTTATTAATAGTATATGTAGATTGTATTGAAATTCATTGAATACAAAAATAAAATTAGCAGTACAAACCAGAGGATTAAAACAAGTAAAACGTTTCTGTGTAGAGGACTGATTTGTTTTCTGCTAGTGCCAACAATTCTTCATATGTTAGCATTTTCCTAACAGCTGAACCAACCAAAAAAATGCACAGAATTAAAGAGCAAGGTAACATAATGATTTTCTTGCTCAGTGGTCCTCTGAAGGAAAAACTGTTATGATAACCCACCATTGACCAAAACACATACCCCTAGTTAAAAAAAAAAAGAATAAAAAACAAGTCAAACCCATGCTTTCACAATATATAAGAAAAGAAGGTCTATTTGACCTGGTCAAATACCTTCTTGATATCTAAGAAGCAGATCAGTGAATTTAACTGCATCAAGGTGGACAAGTGGGTTTCATTACATTTTGCTTTCATCATTATCAGGAAAGTTTCACCCTTTAATAAAAACACTGTGATCTCATTTTATTACTTCCAGGAGCTGCTTCTTTTCTAGTGGCCAAATCTGGGGGCAGAATTTGAAATCTGCTTTTAAGTGGAAAATTTAGCTAACGCATATAGCTGCACATAATGTTTGTAATGCTCATATATCCTGGGCTGCCTGGCTGCTCACTAGAAAATACTTTCATTACTTGGCTATTTTATCTTTTGCTACAGATGCTCTGAGTGGTGGATTGTTACTACTTTCTGAAGAAGAGATCTTTAGCTAGTGCGATAGGTGTAATATGATTTTGAGGGCTATTCTAGTTTTTAACCAGGAAGGATATTGTCCAAAACCTGGACAAAATGCTAACAAAAATTGCAAAGAAACTTTTAAGATGAAATGACCTCTGTTTGTTTTCTTTTCTGTTGACTAATGTTTCTGATGGTAGACCACTCATGTTGATCTGTTCTTTAGCAGGGTGACTACACATATTATTATTATTATCAGTGGGGATTATAATACAGAGCTCCCTAATAAATGCAGCCACTAGGAGAGTTTACAGTTATTTTCACATTTTCTAAATTTACTATTGTTTGGCACAAAATGGAACCAATCAAATTTTTTCTCATAGTCTAGTAATTAAGGCAGTCTTTTAGAAAATAAGAGATGTGGCTTAAAATCATTGCTCTATGGAAGGATGATTTGAATGTGAGTCTCTTCAGGTAGGTGTTTTAACAACTGTAATGGGGGGATCTGGCCTCATCTCCTTCTTCTGTTGGTGCTATGCGTAAGTCATTGGGTTGAGGTGTCTGGTATCAATGGCTCTGAATTCAGGCTGCTTCCCTGTCACTTAGGGTTAGGCAGCTATTTCTTAGCCTAGTTTAATGGCAAGAAGGAAAAAAGAAATATATGTGAAAAACCCAAGATGTGACTAAAGCTCTCTATCGTGCTTCTGGAATATTACAGACTGTCCCACTTGAGCAAGTGGATGACTTAGTCCTGATGGGTTATAGGAATACAAGGGTGCCTTCTGAGCAGCCCCATTGCAGACATGTGTCTGAGCATGTTTAGGACTTGGTAATAAGATCAGGAATTTCACTTAAAAAGGTTTATATATACACACATATATATATCTCTTGAATTCTTGGGGCAATATTTCAAGTAGCATTTTCTAAAGAACTAGTGTTGAATGCACTGAAAACCACAAGCGGTCTATGACTTTATGATCTATATGGGACATATGATTCCCTACATGGCTACATACAAACATACTAACCTATGTCCTTGCATGTCTTTGAGGTTTGCTGCAGAAAACATATTAGTGTCTGAGTAAACACATCATGGAGTTAGGTTAGTGCTTACAGTTTCAGATGGTGATACAGTCAGTTTTCCCAGGGAGAATAAAGTCCCATAAAATGCTACCTGATTCAGGATGATATTACCGTGCTGTTTGGATATCACTTTGTGGGATAATGACTGCTGTTAGTAGCAAACCAGCATGTCTTCTCAGTCCTAAGTAATTCTTTAAAAGTATCTAGGAAAGAGCCTGGGGAAACATTGCATAAAGCTAAAACTTTTGTGGTGATAATTCAACATTTTCTTACATATTCTTATTTCCAAATTAGTTTAACAAGCACCTTGTGACTCTTTAAATGGATTTACTAATCCCAGCAAATGCATGAACTATGTCATCCATTCCAAAGTCCTTTGTGTTTGTAATCATCCCTTGACTAGTTTCAGCTCAAAAAGTGGGACCCATAGGGAAGGGACATCATCTGTGATTCATCTGTCATTGTAAAAAAATGGTGATGACAGAGTTGTTGTGACAAGAAAACTTTGAAACACTGATATTTTACATTAAGGGGCCTTCTAAACAGGAAAGTTTCTCCTTTGAATAGTCTGCATTGTGTTTTCCTGCTGCAGTCCTCAGCAAAGTCTGTTAGTTAAGTACTGCTGTATTAGCTAGCCTCCTGCTTGTGCCTTCATACTATTTTACCCTGAAACAGTTAACCTTTTCCCAGGCAATGGTTAACTGCCAATTCCTCATTCAAATTATTCAGTCTTTCTGATTTGATTTTATCTACTAGTGCTGATCTGCTTTTCTTTTCATGGTAAGCCTTGTTTCTTTATCTGTTATATATCCACATTAGGATCTGATCCTATAGGAATTACAAAGTTTAGTGACTGATTCAGGGAGTCTTCACCTAACTTTAAGCTCATTGAGCATTCAAGTGCTTAACGGTAGATGTATGTTCAAGAACTATACTGATTCTTGGTCATAAATCCTATAACACTTAGTAGTTAAGTTTACCCTAAGAGCTTAGCGTGACATATTAGCTTCATCAGGACTGTGGAAAGGATCTCTACAACAATAATGTCCAATTTCTGTTCTGGATTCTGCCCCTTATGTATAAAGTTACCCAGGATAAGATGTGACACCTTTGTTTTCCCGTCTTTCAACTACAGCTAAGACTCTCTCTGTGTGTGTATATATGTACATATATAAAGCATACATATTTATAACATGTAGAACTACTCAGTATTTATAATTAAATCAATAACAAATTTGATTAATCCTTTGTTGTACTGAGCAGAAGCAAATCTAATTAAAGGTATTTACCTTTGAGACTAAAAAGTTAGTAGTTTTTCCTTTCCTTCATCCATCATCTATTATTGATAAGTTCTTCCTTACTAAGATTATCTCTATGTGATAAATAATATTACAGATATGCTAACAAGCAGGAACAGACATTTTACTATTCAAGCTGGTAGCAGAAATTTGAAGTGTAGTTATCACAAAAGAATTTAGCAGCAAGGAATGGATATACCCACTTAAAAATACTTGAGGCCATGAAATACTTCAGTCAATCCTGAGACACATACCAAATCTTGGAACATTATCTTCACATGTTATAGTCAAAGTCACAGCTGAAGTTGGTATCACTCTGCTGGATAAATCAAATGACAATTCACCGGTATTATTTTATCTTGTGAGGTCTGCTTTGCAGGAATCTAATTCAAAAGAAGTGGACATTTGAAATACGCCCTTCTATACCACCATTGTTACTATAGTTGCTGTAGATTGAATTAGAATTCCAATATTACCAGAACACTCACAGCAGCTCCTATTGTGATATGAACATTGAATAAAGTTACAAGAGAATCTTTGCATTTTGGCAGGACTATTAAAATAAGTCTGTACTTTCTGTCATGTGTGACCTCGATACTGAACAATGAAAATGTGCTAAGTGCCCAACCAGAATACCAGTATGCTATCTCTTGGCAATATATGAGAGACAGAAAAGTATTTCAGTCTGTGTATAAAGTGTTTTTTAACTACTTCTGGAGCAGGTGGGTAATGTGTGCCCCAAAAGGGTCAGCAGTGGTATGGCTAACAGTGAAAATGGAACGTTAGTGACTGTATAATGCTGGTCAAAGTTTTATTTAAAAGAGACAGACGCAAAGGGAAAGCTCTTCAAGAAAAGTCAGAAATGCTCTACAGCTGTAACTGAAGTCAGAATGAGCCCCAGCCTCAGACAGTTCTGTTTTTCTCATCATGATGATAAGTGTTGACAAAGGGAAAGAAAACCGCACAGCATAAAACTCAATGTACATTCTGGGCTTGTTTTCATGTAGAAAAATTGGTGTTAGGATAATACAACCAACTATCAATTCATAGCAAGAGGAAAACAAACTCCCTTTATTGTTTCAAGTGTTGCTGTTGGGTTATTCTCCCACACTGTGTACTGTGTTGTTTTCTTTCTCTTTGATCTCGATTCAGCTTCTATTAAGGATAACAAAAACCGACAAAGACTGGATCAGGCCCTGGCGTATAGCAGGGTGTTATTAGCACCAAATTTCCTCCTGCGTTTGCCACTCCCCTCATTTGTATACTGAATGCTTCCCTGTCACTTTGTAATTTGAGGGCACCCATCTGTTAATTTGTTCTCCAAAAGCTGTTTTGGGAAGTTATTGCTATTGCATACAGCCTGTCATTTCAGAGATGCTCAAACTTCATTTTGGCATCTGAGGAACTGGAGGAGCCTCTGGAAGCTGTGGAGTTGCATGAACAGAAGAGAGCTTGAGGGCAGGGAGCATGGTTTCTGGGCCGGCTGTGGTTTTGTGGATGGAAGGAAAGCTGGATGGAGCTCAGGAGATGGTCCTTCATAAAGAATTGTGACAAAACCCAGAGCCATGTCTAGCAACAGTGCTCTGGTTTTGATGCTGTTGCAAGTTTAGGTACACTGGTGCTGTTTTGTACCAATGGAATTGCTTAGTTAAGAAAGAAGAAGAAACAATAACAGAAGGATCCTTTCAAAAACATGAATAAAATAAGTTGGCTCAAAATATACCTGAAAAAACTGTCTTGCTCAGGACCTCAGAAAGCTAACAAAACCATTGTTTGAAATCTGTGTTGTAACTGGAGTATCAGATAAAATGAATACTATGGAAAAACTGCAATAGAACTTAAAAGATTTTTTTAAAAAAATCTCGTAGATGTCTAAGAAATGCTGTATCAAAAGCAAACTAGCTCTTTCAACACTAAGATAGCTTTTCTGAGCCTTCAATTAAGCAATAAACATATATATTGTTCTCCTTTTCTGTATGCTGAAGCTGCCTGAATGTCTTCAAAAACTATTTAAACCCTTCAGTTTCAACAATAGAGCAATGTATTTTCTTCAGAAAATACATGGCACTTAAAAAGAAAATGAAAGCAGTAAAAAATGAACAGCATTTGTAAAGTCCACCCTTGGTTGTTCACATTAGATTGCATGTATGTGTATTAGAATCAATTAAATGAAGGCATGCCTTCCCTCCAACACAGAAAAGAATTAGGTAATACATTAAAAGCAGATAACCTTGTTTGCCTTCTACTCAACCTTTCTTCATCATTCTTAATAGCAAACATCTACCTATTGATTAGTTCATTTTAAATGCTATTAAGGTAAATGTCATACTGCTTTGAACTGATGAAAGAATTGAACAAAGACAAATCATAGCAATTGTGGCATGTTAAGGAATGCAGATCACAAGAACTGAATACAAAAAATGTTTAATGTAGCCTTTTCTTCCATGTAAAATCTTAGAAATGAAAGAAAATGCATGTTAGGGCAGTCAGACATATTTAACTTAACTCAAGGCAGATGCCTCTCATCTCCTTCAGGCTGCCTTTGTAGTAAGAACTGCAACTTCATCCTGAATCAATACATTTTCTCAGGCAACATGATTCCATCATAAATCATCATTTGCACACTGCATTTCTGCTAATAAATCTGCAGCTAGAAGAGATAAAGAGGAAACTGGTTAACAATAAACTGAGCTGTTAAACTGAGGTGAAACAATATAAAACACAAGGTTATTATTGACACCTGTATCTACAGTATGCTCTCTGCATCAACTGTTGTGGAATAAAATGTATTTTCTTCTGTAAATAGCTGTCTACAAAGTTTATGTGGATGTGCAGGACAGTGAAAATGCTGAACCCAAACTATTTGTTCTTCATGAAGAGATGAGGTTTAATGCATATAATTTAGCTGCACCCCTGACCAACTGCATCTTGAGCAGATTTTCAACAGCTTCTCATAGCAAGGCAAAATTTGACACAAATACATATTTTGTGGTTTGGATGTAAACCTAAGGAACTGATTACCCAATAGACTAAAAATTTCCTTTGAAACCTCAAATGCATACTCAATATGATCAGTTATAAAGCTAAAAACACCAAACTGAGTAAAATAACAGCCAGGTTAACTGATTATAGTATAAAATAATTGCAGTCCATGGAATCTGGAAGTCTGGGGGCTATACACTTCTATACTATTCGGAAGCAGTGTTATAAAATGTGTGTATATCCTGACACATTTTTTTCCAAAATTAGGAATCTTAGCTAAAACTGCTAAATCCTAATTTTGGAAGAGGTTTTCAAAACACAGCTGAAAATTATATTCCACTGGCTTTTAATGACAGCTGAACTCTGGTTTGCTGGCAAGCGCGCCTAGCAATCTTTACTATCAGACAGGATGGCTCAGAAGCCCAGACTATGCGAAGAGGTAAGTACAAGTCCTTAGACTACACTAACTTCTCTTTTTACCTTTGAAAACTTACCTTGTGGGCTAATGTGTCCTAGACAGCTTTGCTCCATGCCTCCTCTCAAGAATAAATTTTCCCATTCATACTTTCTTTCCTGATCAATACAGACTTTATTGCTTCCAAACCTGTGAACAGTTATGCATCAGCCATGTACTCCAAGGCAGAAAATGCACCCTCTAAATAAATGAGTCAATTTTCAAAAAAATTCAACATCTTACAGCCCTAAATTAGTAGAGGTATTTCTTGTTTATGAATCTGAATAAAGACATGGGAGGCTGTGTTTTATTTATATCTAGGAAAAAATCTGTCTTAGTCTTTTGATTTGTCAGTTATAAAATAGTACACATTACAAACTAGATCTTGCTTAAGAAAAGGTTAGATTCTGCCAAATTTACCTCTGTTGAGGAAAGGTATTGCACAATTAAGCACAATGTAATCAGTTTTCTTCAATCAAACTTCTTCAATAGTAGTAGGTGAACAGAACTTCTGGATTTATTTATTAGTGTTAACACATCTATTCAGCACATTTGTATTTTGTTCAAACATTAGGAAAACTTTGATACTTCAGTGTCTACTGTCAATGCGTCTGCCTGAAAAATCTCTGTGTCAATGAAATTCTGTGCAGCCTCTACAAATAGTTTCTTTTTCGTTATTCAGGAACTGAACAAGAAAAATCCAGCACTGGGCCAAATATTGTCTTCATTTAATAAAATTGTTAATCACATCTCACATCCTGTTGATTCAGTGTCAATCAAAGGCAATACTACTACTCAGATACTTAAAGCCAAATTGTAGCTTTAAGCATATGCGTAAGTGCTTTGGTGGATTGATGCCAGTGTTGCTTGGGACCCTGCCATGTCAGTCCCCTTGTGAATACATTTTCTCAGGTGAGCCACATTTGCAGGATTAGAATTGCGTTTCCCAGCACCCAGACAGCTATGCAATGCACATCACAGGCGAACAGGGGCTCTCCTGTGCCAAGCACTTCCTCCTGTGCACAACACTGTGGCAGGACCTACAGATATTTCTGGACCCAAAGGTCAGCAAGACTGGAGCATTTATACCCAAGTGAATGCAAATGTTCTAGTTCGCAACTGAAAAACCCACACATGCAAAAGAAAATGTATTTGAGCAGTTAGAGAAAGAAGCTAGACATGGAGATTTTCAAATGAGGAAATAAATATATAAAATGTATTTTGATGAAAAATTTAAAGGGAAGGAAATAGACCTTCAAAATAAATTGGCTGAATAACAAAATGTATTAGGCTAATATTGAGTTAAATCTTATCCCTATGTTCAGACGATCGTCCTCTGTTTTGGCAATAAATTACAAATCTGTCAATTATCTCAACCTGATGGATTTTGCCTCATATTTCTAATTATTTTTGAAGGTCTGGCAGCCTTGTCTGAGCTTCTGAGCAAACCAGCCCAGATCACTTCAATGTCCTATGTGCCATGAGGCACGTATGCCTTGGATGTGTTGGACTCATTGCACATACATGATACAGTTGCCAGCAAGTTTGATATACCATTTGCTGATCTGCACATTCAGGAAACAGTGGATTGATTTTGTTCGATGTGCAAATGTTTAGTAATGTCAGATATCCCCAACTACCAGTCCTGTATGTTTGGGGAATTACAGGTGTGGACAATGCTGTGGACAATCAGTATAAAAAATGGAAAGGACAATCAAATCTCAAGTTTCAGATATAGTCTCTATACAAAAGAGTCTGTGGTCCTAAATCCTAGGCAGTGGGTAGTACAAGTCATCCATTCTTTTGCTGTAATGAGAAGCACCTAACTTAGTCTCCACCTGAGGCCTTCATGAACACAGTGCTATTTTAGAAAGGAGACCCATGTGGCCTGAAGAAGCCAGGAGAAATGGCTTTGAATACTACTAGGGTTTGAATGATTTCCTGAAGAAAGGGGAAAAAAAGCCAAATATTACCATAGTGCCAAATATTCTTCACCTAGAATGGTCAATTTTTAGTCAAAATGGAATAGTCCATAAAATATTTAAACTACTTTCTTTCAGTTAAGGAAATAGTGGTTTACTAATCATACATTAATTAAGAGACAGGAATGCTGTTGCAATAGCTTATGAAAATAGCATTTTTCAGAAAAGGCCAATATGACTAAGGCAGTGGTATTTCTTACAGTTATGGGATGAATGTATGCAAATATCTATTGATTATAATTCTCTTACAAAACACAAAGTGTGTATTAAGTTCTTTTGCAAAAATATACAGGCATTTGTTTCAAGCCAAATTTCTTCAGTATGTTTTGGACTTGTAGGATTCCCTGTTTACTCTACTTTCTCATGCAGATTTAATCACACTATCTTATCTAGCACAAACCATAATATGTATTCTTCATAGTAGAATTGTACCATGAAAGGAAAGAGGACTGGAGGACTCTGGAGCTTGGAAAAATAACACCTCACAATAATCTCTCTTTTTTAATTATCTTTTAATAAAATAGTAATTTTATTAGTGATGCAAAAATGGCTTATATGTGATCAAAAAGAGGGCCAGGATACAGAATATTTCATTTTCAAGATTGCAAAATATCTACTAGATGCAATATGGTGTTGTACACGTACAATAGATACATACACTATAAGGGCATCCAAGTTTTTATAGAGTCTAGTGTAGAAGTTACTGCTTCAGACCCCATCCAGAAATGCAACGGTGAAAATTCCTTACTATAGGAGTAAATGAAGCCATAATGTGAGTGAAAGGAAAGTAGAACAGCTTGATCAATGCTGTGTCACACAAGCTGCAATAAATGTGCCACTTCAAAGCTCATTTAAGCCTCCTTCTTCAAAGAATGTGTGCCTGTACTATCCACTGAGACTGGTGGTTAACAGAGTATGAATTCTGGGAGTGAAGACTTGCTTTCAAGTTATTGCAAGAAAAAAGGCTTAAGGTACAATATTAGTACATGTTAGAAAACAGTAACTTACCTGGGAGTCTGAGCTCTTTTTCCATTTCCTTAAAGATAATCTCAGTATTAGGGGAAAAAAAAAATCCTTTACAACTTGAGTTAACAGCTTTGGCAGAATAGAGACGAGCAGGGTGGACATGAACTGCTCAAGCCCTGTTGCTGGCACTTTTTCATCACGGCAGAAGCACACTAGGAAGGCAATGTGGCCAAGGCTCCCATGCTTCTCTTTCCCATCTGTAGAGGACCTTGATCTATCAACCATATCAATTTGGCAACCCTCCTGAATATTTGATACAAAAATTTTATTTGATCTTTGACAGTATTTGATCTGATCTTTGAGAATGATGATAACGCAACACTAAAGGACATAACCAAAGTATCAAAAGCAGGCTTATATTTTAAATACCTCCAAATTTTAGAGATTTTAAGAAAGTCCCACTTCCTCTATTCATCCTTCAGAATCAAAGTCACTTTCCAGGAATTTTCTGCTTTACTGGCAATGACATCCCACATACTTTTAAGCAAATTCCAAGGTCAAAGCTGAAGTAGAACAAGGCTTCAACAAGCATGAATTAAATATTATGAATTTATTAAAATTCACTGCAGATATGCTAAATGGAATAGAAAAAATATACCCACTTCTGCTTTAGCAGGAGGGGAAACACTAGGACAATGTGGGATTTAACAGTGTTTCTTTGATAGAATGAAATATATGTTAATATCTCTGTGCTTTTATGTCATTTTCATTGCTCTGGTGGACTTTAATAAGTATTTTCTTTCTTTACCTCTTGCACTGGACAGTAATATATATTTAGCATATAAACTAATTTAATAAGCCAACAGTTCAAGAATATTAAGATTTATTTTGAGATTACATTGGAACAAGCACCTAAATTTTAGCTTATTGTATATTTAATTCTTTTTGACTAACTATAATTTCAACTCTTCCTTCCTTTGGTAGAAAGGCTATACAAAAGATTTTCACAAAAATTGTGCCCAAACTGGTGCAGATTAACTGTCATAAAGGCACCTCCCCAACAGGTGCTAGCCCACTATCATATTCAGAAAGTTATTTTTCTTTTTCTGGTATAATGCAGCCATAGGGAGGGGTCTGAACCACAACCACAAATCCAAATACTCCCTAGTTTGGGGTGAGCTTGGATTCAACCCAAAATTTGCAGCTGGGACCCATCTGTAGTTATAACACAATATTGAACAAGTCTGCAGTGGTGTAAATTGGCACAGTTTCATGGACTTCAAAGGAGCTGTGCCAGTTTGCAGGAGCAGAGGGTATGGATAATCTTACCTCTGTGAAGAAAGAAATAAAAGAGACTGAGGAAATCAAAGTAGATAGAGGAAATATGAAAATCCAGATCAAAACGAAAAACAAAAGCAGGCCTTGAAGGTTAGAAGGCCTAGTGTGATGCAGAAATAGGCACATGTTTGGGATACATTTGTGGCTTTTAAGTACTTGGCCTTGTCTGCTATGTTGTATTTTATGCCAAGAAGTCCTCCTCAAGAAGCAAAGAAACCCATCATTTCTCTTACTAAATTTCCCATAAAATTATTGCTTTAACCACCATCTTTTTTGAACGAAAAAAAAAAGAATATCTGAGACTTCTTTGATCATCCATCAATAGTACTCCCTCTCCAGATGATTAATATGATCACTGCTTCAGTCTCAAAGCTTGAGTGCCTACATTAGTATTCACTAATATCCCCTCCTGCTGTAGGACACCACAACACAACAATTCTCATCCTTCTAGCAATTTTGCAAATATTAACTAAATTCTTATTAAATTCCTGTAAAGCAGATTAATTATATGATCTGTATTTTCATAGCCATCAAACTTGACCAAGGTTAAATAACTGAATTCAGAAAAATAAAACAGTCAGAAATGGAACTTAGAGCTTTTGTCTCTTACACCTCTTCTGAGATCACTAAATTACATCTTTCACTCTATAGGTTTTGCATAGACTTTAAAACAAATTGTTATTAATCTGAGTGACTGCTATACAGACTGTATGGATAAAGATATATATGTTTAAATATTTTGTTTTAAAGTCCTGGATTTAGATTATGTAACATTAAAAAAGTATTTACAGGAAATGTATGTATTCTTTGCAACCGACCTAAAACTTTGTAGGGATCTGAGGTAAAGGAAACTGTCTGCAATTTTCATATGTACTATTTATTTTGCCATGTTATTTACCATGTGCTGTTTGTAATTAATAAGTATGCTATGATTGTCCCACTCATCTCTTAGGACACACTTTATTTCTGTGGGAGTCCTTTAGTAAAACTCATTAATAAATAAATAAGTCACTAGAATGTTCACAGACTTTTAAAGTCCTTCTGTAAAAAATTTTAGCTGTCTTTTACATCTTTTCTCCTAGTTTGCCATTTCTAATTTCTATGAAAAGAAAAAGAAAGAAAACAAAACAAAACAATGCCTTGGAGTCCCACGGAAAAAACACCATTAAGCCAACAAGGAAGACATATGAGGGACATATGGTGCGAAGCTCCTCAGGATGCTACGCAGATGCCTAAGACAAGGTCTGCCGCATACGCTGCAGGTTCCCCATCAGGTCCCAAAGCTCTCCCTGCACACATTTCTTTCAGGGGTGAGCTCAGCCAGCACGGGAATGCAGCTGTGGCAAAACGCAATGCTCGCAGCCCTCGGGAGCCTTAAACAAGCATGCCCATCAAAATGCAAACGGTGCCATCTCCAACTGAAAGTAGAAGGATTACGGAATTAGAGGTTGGCAGACTGCTATTAACGAGGCAGCCCATTAACAGGGCTCTGGAATTAAGGTCCCCTCTTTATACATGTTGGGACAGAAGAAATGAATGCAAGTCGTCAGAAATCTGGGCATGTGTGTGTATATCTTGGAAAGAAAACAATGAAAACAGCAAAGCAGTGCCTGTGCACTTGTGACTGAGAGCAAAAATAGTCTAGAGAATCATTTAAAGTCAGACTTGCATTAAGGCTTTCATCCAAGTACTATTCAGACACAATGATATTTAGAATATGATTGCTGCTAGGAGATCACAAGTGGGATGGCAAGTGTGTTGGCAAGCATCAGTGAAAGTCAGCAAAATAAGGATTTTCTACTCAAATAAGTCAATTATAACCTTTTCTATGTCATAAAACAGCCAGTTGATCTAATTAGGTAGAGACAATGAAAATGCAAAGCTGAGGCCATAGATCTATAACAATATATGTCATAGCCCATGTGTCATCTCCTCTGTCTTTATAAGGGAAAGCCCCTTATCTGAACCATTAAAGCCTTAGCAAAGCCTGGGTTACACAAAGCATGAAAACATGCTTATGCATCTTAAAATGTCATGAAAAAAAGTCTGTGAACAAAATCCAAAAAACTTGAAAATGATGCTTCCTCACCCTGTAATATCTGATCCTTTCCAGAAAAAAAAAAAAAAGTTTCTGTTGAACTATTGAACTATTTCCCAAGCACTCCTTGAAATGTGGAGACTCCTTTACCAGTTCATTCCTCTTAAGTACATCCAGTCTGGCAGCATAGATAATCTCTGTGCACCTGCTCAAAGCTTAGCTTTTAGTTTACACTTTTTCAGCTTGCTTTCCTGGGTAGATGTCTGAAGCAGTGTGCAGTGCATGTATGTGTGGAAAAGAAGGCTCCAGGCAGCAGTCTTGTAACACAGTTCTGTGGTAAATTAGGAGGAAAAAATAAGCACTACTTGAAATGTGCATTTGTGGCGTAAGCCAACCTGGATAGGGTGCTATAACACAGTCCATGGAGGCAAGGCTAGGTAGAAGAAGCAGCACTGGATTTTTTTCCTTGCTGTGTACCATCTAGATAGGTTTTTTTCAATAAGGGCTAGATCCACAAAAAAAGACAAGAGTGGTACAGTATCCAGGGTGTAACCATTATATTTTAGGCGCACATCCTTTTTTTTTTTTAGAAATAAAGGAATTAGATCCCCGAAGAGACTTAAACATCCAGCTGCCACTTTGTCACAGAATCACAGAACGATTGAGGTTGGAAGGGACCTCTGGAGATCATCTGGTCCAACCCCCTTGCTCAAACAGGGCCACCTAGAGCAAGTTGCCAGGACCCTGTCCAGATAGCTTTTGAATATCTCCAAGGATGGAGACTCCACAACCTCTCAGGGCAGCTTGTGCCTCAGTCACCCTCACTGCAAATAAGTTTTTCCTCATGTTCAGATGGAACTGCCTGTGGTTCAGTTTGTGCCCATTGCCTCTGTTCCTGTCACTGGACACCACTGAGAAGAGTCTGGCACCATCCTCTTTACACCCTCCCTTAAGATATTTGTATAAATTGATAAGATCCCCCCTCAGACTTCTCTTCCCCAAGCTGAACAGGCCCAACTCTCTCAGCCTTCCCTCATCTGAGAGATGCTCCAGGCCCTTCATCATCTTAGCAGCCCTTTGCTGGACTTGCTCCAGTAGTTCCATGTCTCTCTTGTATTGGGGAACCCAGCACTGGACACAGCACTCCCGATGTGGCCTCACCAGTGCTGAGCAGAGGGGGAGGATAACCTCCCTTGACCTACTGGCAATGCTCTTCCTAATCTACCATGAAAAATGTTGACCCTTAGAAACTGTCAAATAATCCTGCCTATGATTATGTAAGCAAATTCAGACACCAGGCCACAACTCTGTAAGCAAATTCTGGAAATTCTACAATTTTGGAAGCAAACTCTCATTATGTTCTGTTGAAGTTCCACTTTGTATAGCAGGAAGGAGTATCCACTAGTTCCCCAGATGTTTAGGTAAATTTATATTAAAGGTTCTTTGAAGCTGGGCCTGACAGTGCAGGCATGAGCACATAAAAATCCAGTAAGGGAAACGTATGGTTTGTAAGAATGCAATCCCTGTCTCTGCGGAGAATAGGATTGTCCCATTGAAGGAAACAGGTAATTCTGAAAGATTACTGCATTGGATTCTGAAAGAACAAGGACAAAAAAAATCCAATCTTTTCAGCAAATTATCTAGCAAAAGCAAGAGCAGTGCTATATGAACTGTACCATATTAAGAAAGAGGAAAAAGTGGCTGCAACACTTGTTATTCTCACCTAAATAGTATGCAAGGTTTAAGAAAAAATCATAAAGAAAAAATAAAAAGCATGTAGGAAAAAGAAAAAATTAAAATTACAATAAAACTCTATATAACTATATATACATGCATAAATACATACACTTATATCTGTGTATCTGTTAACTTCATGTTTGTAACCTTTCTTTGAGAAGACAGCTTTCTTCTGCCTCCTGAAAGAAAAAGAAATGTGGCACAGCTTCTTTGTCTTGATGACAGCTAACCATGTGATACTGTAATTAACCACGAAATACTATGTCACATGAGAAATTTTTGTTTTGAACTGGAGAAAACAGTGGTCAGGGCAAGAAAAAAGAACAAGGGCATGAACAGGGAACTCGCTAAGTTTCAGTGCCACTATAAGAACCAAACAGAGGGTGGAAAGTATTTAACTGTGAGGAGATTTGTACTGGTGTTCCTAGGTGTTGATTTTTGGCACTGATTTTGTATATGTTTATTAATGCTCTTCGTAACAAACAACAGTGTGAGGCTGCTATTTCCTAGTGATACAGTATGAGGAGGGATTATGAATATAAAGGATGGATGGGAAGAAGCATACAGGAAGAACTGCATGACGTTGTAGACTGGAGTAATTGAAATTCAATACTACAAAATGCAAGGCCATGCACTTATGGACTAATAACAAAAGCCTCTGCTGCAAGCTAAGAGCTTATTAGCTAGAAATGACTGAGGAAGAGAAAAACCTGGGTGTATTAGCAAGTCACAGGATAACTATTAACTATCAAAGTAATGTAGTTGTAAAAAGGCCAGCGTTAACAGGAGCAATATTTCTAGTAGGCATAGGGAAACATTAGTGCCTTTGAACCGTGGTCTGTTCTCATCTGGAATACTGCATACAGGCCTGATCAACCGACTGTAGGAGATGAACTTTAACCAAAACTTGTGCACAAGAAGGTTATGATAGGAAGAGAGAGCTCACAGCACACACAGAAAGGGGAGTGGTGACCAGGCTCATGCAGTAGGGAGCTAACTCCAGCCCAAGGATAGTGCTGGTACAAGAAGATATAAGCACATATAAGTTTAGATTAAAATTCTAGCATATTTAAAATCACCAGAGCAGTGAAGCACTCAAAGAATTTCTGTAAGCAGTAGGATCAAAAGGACTGATTTTCACTGAGAAGGAATTTACCAAGTAGTGGAAAGGACTATATACTATGTGTATATAAGGTCATCCACAATATGAAGGAACAGGACTTGATAGCCTGGTGAGCCGTTTCCAGCCTTAGATGCCAAGGGCTTTCTTTTTCTGCAGTTCTCATGAGATTTGCAGTAGCTGGCTTTCCTTCCTATGCTCTTGGCACAGGGCACGCTGTGAACGGGTGTTGCTGTAACACGATGCAGACGTTGGTGGCTCTGTGCCCAGGACTCTCTCTGGACAGCCCCCTGAGAGTCGTCAGCGGTGTCTGCAGCGAGAAGGCTCAGTGCCACAGGGGCAGCTGACTGCTGCGTGGTGGGAAGGGAGAGATTCTAACGCAGAAGGAATCCTCTGTGCATGGGACTCAGACAGGGATAGTCTCCACGGTTGAAAAGAAATGTTCATTTCTGCAATGGGCTTGTGAAAGTGTGAATCAGACCTCTCCATGATGAATATGGGCTGGACACTTTACATATATACTTAGTTTACAAGTAATTTATAGCATCAAAACCATTATAATTGTGTTTTAATGTGATTCTAGTCACAATATTTTCAGAGAAACATTTTATTGCTACTTTCAGTGTTTCCATTCTTTCTTCATACTTACTGCAAGATTTTTTTTCCTTTTACTGCAAGTTGCTCAACTGAAAAGTAGTATATAAGATTGGACATGTTGCTGAAGATATTCAATTTCTTGCAAAATAATAAGCATTCATTGTAAGTAGGGTGTGATATGCAGACCTAATTCACTTGAAAGAGTAAGTCATCATGAGTTTTCATGGAATTAAATGTATAAGGAAGTACTGCTCAGAGTAGGTGAGGGTTTTAGACTTCAAGTCATGAAGTGAAGTTTGACAAATATCAACAAAGTAAAAGTGATTCTTCTGATACAGGGAAACATTAGATGCCAGACAAGGCTTTCACAGTAAGGAATGGTTTATCGGCTTCAAAAGGCAGTTTGTTAGGAAATGACTGGAGGGGATTAGTGAAGGGATATAGAACATTTTAGCTGTAAGTCACTAGTTCAAACCCTCTCCAGGTCAAAAGTGAGTAAGGACCTAAAGCACTGGAATCAATGGAACGGGGACTAGGACTGTTCTTAAAGTTATGTATGTGCTTAACAGCTTTGTTGGACTGAGGCCGGAAAGTCAGTGCTATTTGTTGGCCTGTGTGAAATAAATTGATGTCTCTGATTCAATCCCACTAAGTCTGCACCAAAGGATTAAACAGCAATGAACTGCTTTCACACATCTGGTGCTTCTCTCACTAGAGCATGGCTGAGTGACATGTGGGGAAAAGCCATACCTGCCTTGGGTGGAGAGGATTTTAGTCTCCAGTGCCGTAAATCTGACACCTGTCACAAGCACTAAAGCTCATGTTACATAGAACAAACCTGGAGCTTTGTTTTTTCTTAAATGTTTTCACAGCTACATCTAATCAATATAATCTTCTCTTTGTTGTAGGAAGACATAGTAATTAACTTTCTGTCCAACAAATCTAGAGAAGAGGAAAAAAGGTTTTGCCTAAACTAATCACTGTCCTCCATCAAACTCATGCAATTACTGAGATTACAAAAAATCAGTATAGCATATCTTCATTTTATTAAAAAGAAATACTAAGGCAGTACCAGAAAGCCTGGAGAGACCCTGGTCAAGCATTCATCCAGATAACGCTTTCAGGATTACATGGGTGGAAGTATGTACTCACTGTAGGATTAAACAGCAATGTCACAGTTTTGTGATTTGCCTCTGGAGAAGGAAAGCAGATCAAGAGCTTTTATCGTGTTCAGGTGCAAGCCACAGGAAATTAGGCTTGCTTTATAGACCATGATTTCCTGACTACACAAGCATAACAATAATTAGAAATCTTGCAGAGGAGATTATATACTTCAAATGTAGTTGTTTACCTCTACATGAGATGAGTTTTCCAAAACCATTAGTTATCCTGTATATTTTCTCTAGCTGAAACAGAGAGGAAAGAAGTCTACATATTATGAGACTTCATACTTCTAAAGCTATATGGTACATGAAGCAAAATGCATGTCGTAGGGCAATAAAGGAAATGAATTTCCATATAAGAGGTGGAAAATTCAGCTGATAACCTAAAGAAAGTTCAGGAACCAGCATCATTTGTATGGATATACCATTTATATACATATGTCATATATCATCTCTATATCATTTTCTACAGCTGCTTGACTGAATAGTTTCTGTAGACCAGAACCACCACAATAGTCCATAGCCATGCTGTCCTTGGAAAAGAAGCCAAAGACATGAAAAACAAAAGTCAAAGGAGATATATATGTGAAAATATACTTCAGTTACAAAAAGCAAAAGACTGAGTAGGTAGTGGATTCTGAGGTGATGTTATCTGGTTGTGAAGCATCTGAAAAGCTTTTTAGTGACAACCAAAAATGTTATGGAGAGTTGAAGAGACAACAAGTCAAGCTCTGTAGAATCAGGCTTAAGGGGATCATGCACATCATTCACAGATAACTGAAAGGTAGAAATGCCAAAGGCATATTTCCTGTTTAACTAGCAGTTACCAAAAGATTATTGATAACAATAACACTCTTACATTGTACCTACCACAAATGGGTATTTTCAGACTAAAATAAATTATGTTGCAATGTGCTCTGAAAAAATGCAAATGCGAAATCTTTACTGCGATATTTCAAGTGCCCAGCAAATTAAGGCAGCCTGTCAGATTTCCATGTGCTCATGTGTTGCCTTGCAAGCTTGCTTCAATTCAGCTGAGCCATTATATTTTTTTAGAAATACATTGCACATATTATTTAGACACATGCCACCAGCATTAAGATATTGAAGCATAACATACAGTTGCCTTATCATGCAATAGCAAGGTAAGTGTCAGAGAGAGGTGTTCTTCAGAAAAGGGGAGCCATTGCACAGAGTCACAATAAGGAGATTTCCACAGAATAAGGGGTAAAGGTATATTAACATTCTATCTGATTGGATTAATTAGATTTTGAATCAAGAAGGTAGGCTTTATTAATTTCTCTTGTTTTGATGAACATATTGTTAGTTATTTATCGGCCTTGGGCTTGATATTTCACAATACAGATCTCTTTGCTTACCATATTTTTCTAGTTTTTAATATTAAACTAATCACTATAATCATAAGATGGGATTCATCTCACCTTCTTTAATGATCTAATATCTAGGCATCCACTCTAGTCACCTCAGACTCCATTATCACTCTCGAGAGGACAATTCAGCGTATCCATTTTAGGCACCACTTTTCACATGAAGCACCCTGAACGATGCACCTCTAACTTTTACATGGCTAAAGTGAGATGAATGCTACGCTGAAGGACAACCACTTTGTCCTTTAAAGGCAAAGAAGAGATGGCATCTAACAAAAGAACTCAGAGCGATTTAAAAAATAAGTATGAAATAAATACTAGTACAATCTAAACCTTTCGGAGTTTTAGTATCATTTTCAGTGGAGGTGGAAATTCACATCTATATGAAGTCAGTGCAGTTTCTGTGTGTTATTTTCTCAGTTTGGCCTCAGGTAGAATTAAATAAAGTCTCTCACGCTCCCCATCTTTCCTGAGAACAGCATAGCACATGAAGAGGTATACGACTGGTGAATCCTTTGCATTATCTTGGACTCAAGTTTTTGGTCCCTTTTTAGCAACAAGTTGGTATTTAATGTGTGAGTTGGGATGCATGGTGGAACCAACAGCTGCAAAGACTGAGACCTCCCTGAGTCTTACAGGTTTAATGTGCCCCCCAACCCTAAACAAAGATATGCCCATGATATTAAAACTACACTGAAATTATACTGAACACTGTACAGCTGGAAGGATTTCTGAAGAAAAACATAAGCCATTATGTTAGGCATTAATAGATGACATGAACTTTGATTCTGGACTTGATTTTGAATTTAATGGAGAGGAGGGAGGTGAAAAGAATGCAAACCCTGCCTTGGAAATGCATGTTTTAGGATGAGATCCAAAAAAAGATGCTGTGCATACTGGGACTACATTTCTGTTATCATTTGGTACCTCACAAAACAGTTTTGCATGCTTTCCCAATAGTAAAATGGTTTTCACGTTGGTCAGTTCTATAAGCTGAGATGCTGAAGAATATCTGCCACTGTGATGTACATTCCCTCTGCTGGAGGAAGGTCTCTTTCAGCAGCAAATTAAATGCATTCAATTGATTTTGTGTTGGATAAGACAAGGTATGCTAAACCGACCTATGTCAGTACTGTTGTGGAGGTTGTAATCTTGAGGTGAGGGACAACAGTGAGCAGCTAGCTCAACTTTTTAACAGTTGCAAGTAGATCTCCCAAAATATTTTGTCCATGTCCTGGATTCCCAGAGTAGATTTCCAGCTGTCATGTGAGCAGGTCCTGTAAATATTGCACTTTCAGAGCCTTTTTCGCTGAGAGACCTTGAACAGAAGAATTAAAACCGATGTATGCAGGACTCTGATGCGACGGCTCTGCACAGTGTGCTATGGAAACTTCAGCACACATAAAAAGCTATTTACCTCTTCTGGCTAGGGAAACCATCCCTACTTATGAGGAGATTTGTAAGCCAGATTAGTTTAAGTGATGGTCAGTATTTAAAATTCTTCTCTCATGTTACTTGTGCAAGCTATTGCCAGCAGTTTTGTGTCCCCAGAAAACTAGAAAGAAGAGTTTCCACTTATCCAGTTACCCTAAGGTCTGAAGCATATCTATAATTACTGTATTAGATGTGTTTTATGAATGTTTATTTAAATCATTCTCTTGAATTTTATTGGGGTACAATATGTCCAATTTAGAACAGATTAACTCTTAGCTAAAACAGAAGAATAGAGAGATTAAAAGGGAAGGAAGGATTTTCATACTATTATCACTATTAGTCATATTAGTCAGTAGGTAAAATTTGATCTCTTGCAGTTTGTTTTAAGTAGAAAGAAAAATTGGTGATGGTGAATATTGTTTACCCCAAAATGGTATATAATCCTGTTTCCTCAACCATGACAAATCAGAAGACAAACTTCATCATACACAGTCATTAGGATGTTTAGCCAGCTTCCCACTAAAAATCCTCACCCTACATGCTACCTATGCAAGTGTGGCCCCTAGGGCTATGTAGCAGCAGCCTTCCAAGCTGTGTCAAGCTTTCTTCCTTGCTTGTGTGTTTCTCCTTGCTTTTCAAAATCCGAACACATCTATTCTGAATAATGCAGATTCCTGAGCAGTCTTGCATTTGCCTGCATCTTGGGCAGAGTTCTGGGCCTGCGTTTTAGTCTTGGAGATTACTATTACTTCAGCTTCCTTCTTCCATAAAAGTGGTTAATGACTTTTTAGAGTTATCTTAAATGAGAGGTAGTGGTTAAACCTAATAGTTTCATTGAATTTTAATCCAGGCTATAACAATGTTTTAAGACTTTCTGAAAGTAAGTTTAAAGTTTTACAGGGCTATTAAATGTTAACCTGGCCTTTGACAGCAATAGTGTGGTTTCACCAGCTCACACTGCAAAGAACTAAAAAAGCTAGAGTGCTGTGAGAACTTCCCATTTCCACTCCGATTCATCAATTTTCCATTGAGGGTTTAAATACTGTTTTCACACATTATACCTCTTCAATTTACTGCAACTCAGCATAAAATTAGTCTCTACAAAATTCTTGAGTAGACCACTCAAACTCATTCATACCACCATACAGTACTATCTCAATAAAGACAAAATATTATACAATTATCCCAACATTTTTCAATTTGAACTGTTGAAATAAGAGCAAAGATAGATGTATTTGGTCATGGTCCACACCAATAGAGAATGTTGTCCTAGAATAGTTCTCTGTCAAATTTAGTTTTTAATAGAAGTGGTTACAGATCTCCCTTCATCTAGTATGTTGATGGGTCTAGTGTTAAGTTTCATCCTGTCATGCTTACATATAATTCTTGTGCCAAAATAAATCATTCCTTCCAGTCTTGGTATTTCCGCTTTGCAAATAATTGTAATCTGTTACCATACCCATCTTAATTCTCATTTGGTCAATCTAAACATATATCGATTTCTTAATCTCTTTCCTTGTAAATCAGTTTTTCCAGTTTCTTTTTCCTCTGCATTGTACTTCTCTGAGTTCCCTCCAATTTATCAGTATCATTCTAGTATTAAATTTGCCCAAGAGTTTACACAGTTTTTATTAATGACATATCTAGCAGAGAGATCCAAAAATTGTTCACACGTCAATTCAAAGGAGTATCGTTTGCATGTAATGTACATGAGGGATATGTGGATAGAACAAACGAACATAGGGACTCATTCTATTTTATCTTAATTTGATAATTTATCACAAAATAGGTAGATAAACTCATTTTCTTGAGAATAACACAAGAAAAATATTTATAACTGTCCAAGTCAGTGACCCCCGAACTGCAGGTCACAGCTGTGAGCAGTTAGGATTACCGGGTTCATGAGCCCCACAGAAATGTGGTTGCCAGTGGGGAGGGTGGCAAGTGCCAAAAACAGAAAAAAAGAGTTTAGGAATCATTGATCTAAAGGGCATATACCATGTCTTCAAAACACAAAGCAGTGCTGCCATGAACAGAAATGGCTTTTAATGGTCTGTTGCTCCTGACCAAACCTCAGCTTAAGTTAGAGCATTTCAAAGTCTGGTCCAGCTTTACCAGGTGGCTGTAGTACTTAAAGGAGCTTCCTTCTGAGCACAGCAAGAGTGGGATGGGCACGTCAGTCTTTTTCCATTTCTGACATGCCTTCATCCTTTCCTTTCTAATCCTTTTCCTCAGACTTTTATTTTCCAGTAGACACTATAATACGGATTGTGTAGGAACTACCTACTTTGGCTTCCTGTCCACTTTGGACTCTTCTATGACAGCTCCCTCTCAGAGGAGGAAGAACAGCCTAAGAATATATGTGACGTGAGGGACATGAAGTCTCAGAGGACTGCCTCAGTCTAGCTTCTTCTTGGTACACACAAACACACACACACACACAAAGGGAAGAACATGTCATCTTTCCTGAGGTTCCCTAAGGAACAGACTCCTTTAAGTATGTTAAGTTTTAAGAGTCACATCTGATAATCTAATGAGAAAGCCTGCATAGTGGTTTGCTGGGTTCTGCCCAAGAAAAGGTTAACATGCCTTTCCTTCTATTTTTCTGTATTTAGGATTCGCATGAGCACTGAAATCTATCAAAACCTGCTTTGTTTTAATTTCCTCTGAGAAGTCATGAAGATCTTCTGGAGGAACAAATCTTGGTCTTAGCATTTAATTCCTGCCCCTTCATTCAGCTACATCCATACATGGGGTCCATATAAACATCACTTCTCCAGAGTGTTCCGACATATGGGCAAGTACACAAATTCACCACTTTCCTCCTTCTTCTGCTGCCAGACCCTCCCCAAATGCCGTCATTCCTGAGTATACATCAGCCCTAAGACTCTTCTTCCTCTCACTCCTCTTTCTAAAATCCTTGCTAATGGCTTGATCTTCTCACGCTGATTCTTGCAGCCAGCATTTATTGTCATTCACGTATTTCATCTTCTCTTTAAAAAAATGTTTTTATTTTCCTGATTAGCCTCCTTTTTCTGATTAGCCTTTTCCTTTTTCAAAATTCATTCTTTATCTCCCAGTCATCTTACATGTCAGGTTTGTGTTTCTTTCCATTACTTTCAAGCTTCTACACAGATCTGCCTCACACCTTCTTCTCTTGCTTAATTTCTCTAGCAGTGCTTACAAAAAATGACTGGTACTATATAAGTGCAGTTAGGAGCTTTACAAAGAGCTGGATGGAAGGGATCAAATCATTTAAACATTTTACAGTGAAAAAAACTAATTGTTCTTAACATTAAACTTTTGTACTTTTATTACGTCCATATGTGTCCAGATTTTTTGTTTGTTTGTTTTTTCCTCTTTTCCCACTGTTTTGTTTTATTTTGCTTTATTTATTTTATTTTGCTCCTGGGTGAATGAATGAATGAAAAGGATCTGGGATGTTTTCTCGCTTTTTCCATTTTCCTTTTGTCACTCTAACTTTGCAACTTCCTCAGCTTTGGAAAAGGTAAAGAGAAAAAAAAATAAAATGAAACTCAGTAACTTTGTCACTCTATAACTTTTCAAAAAGATGAAAAAATTTTTTAAAATGTAACAGAGGGACAGAGTTGTAAAATTTCATTTTTCTGTTGCTTTACACTTTTCCAGATCTAGAGAAGTTTTTAAATTTACAGAGTTGCAAAAGGCAAAATGAAGAACGAAGGAAGAGGAAGACTATTTTATTCCATGTCTTTTATAAAAGTAAAGTTGAGGGGTGAAGAGGAAGAAAAAAGAAAAGATGGAAAATTGAATCTGAAGCAATGTAAAGAAAACTATACCACTTTGTGCACTATGAAGTAAGAAAAGAAAAGAAAATCAATAAAAAACAGAATTTCCATTTATTTCATCAAATTATTTTTGCATTTTCTCAAGAGTTCCTGCCATGACCAGAGTCTGTGGACTTACTAGAAGGCAGTCTTGAGGTCCCAATTCAGCAAAGTGCACATCCAGATTTATCTTTACATTCACCAGCCTGCAGTCTCTGGCACTCAGTCGAATGCTGTAAATAGCAGTAAAGCTCATTTGTGAAGGAGACAGAGCATTCTCAGAGGTCTCGGCTGCAAACGTACTTCCACAGGCACTAAATTTAAACAGGAATCTCATCACCCTCTACCCCAAGGGGATGCATTTCTCTGATGCCGCCGTGATTTATGCATATAACCGTAAGATGGTAAATATTGCTGTATGTATTTTGGTTCCTCTGACCCCACGAATCTTGCGACAGCCCAGCTTCCCCAGCACAGAGTGGGGTTTGTAGCGCTCTGCAGCACAGACATTTTCTGAGACCGCGTTCAAAACCCGTGGCCTAGGAGAGGCACAGGACACAGGTCTCCCACTTCTTGAAGTATGATCCTGCCAGCAAGGAACTACAGGAAGGATGTAACTCAGTACCAAACGTAGTCACTCACCTCATTTATAGTCGCTGGGTCCCTCTTTAACCATCGTGGCTCTGAATTACCAGGAAACGTAGAGGTCTGTTTTCCGTGCAGCTCCCTCAGCCAAGGCTCCCCAAAGCACATTGCACAGCCTCCTCTTCGGTGTCTGGGGGCTTGTGCCCTGACATGGAGCCGGTCGGTGGTTTGACCACCCGCCTGGCCCAGGAGGCTCTCCTCTCGCTGGAGAGATAAGTGCTCTAACTTCCTCCGCGGGCACCTGGGCAGACATAGGCAGTCCGCACCTGGCCCCAAACCTAGAAAGTCAGAGGGTTGTAGGCACCTAGACCCCAAAGTGATTTTTGGGACTGGCCTTTGGTGAGTATTCAGGTGAGCTGACTTCAACAGGGGAGGGCGGCCTCCCAGGGCTTGCCCACAGTCGAGGAGGGCTGCTGCGAGAGATACCTTGTGCCTCTGCCCCTGGTGCCCGGCCCCAGTCCACCGTGGGGCACCCCATCCTCAGCACCCACCATATCCTTCAGGACCAGGTGCAGGATCTGAATTTTGGTTTGGAGGGGAAAAAAAAAAAAAAACATAATCATCCATGGACCTATTAAAAAGATATATGAAAGTGCCTATATAGTTGGGTTTATTTAATTTTATTCTCTACAAAGTTAACCATAAGTCTAAAGAAAGAAACATAAACAAGGTGGGTTTTTAGCTGGGTTCTTTTTGGATGACTATACTTCTTACATTTACCTGAGAAACTGGAAAGACCGAAGGAAATGATCCAGATTATTGGGTAAATAATGCATGTTTAAGAATATGACTCCAGCTGTCCCTTTTGCTGGTTCTTCATTTTGTTGAATGATTTATTTATAGTATGTCTGTGAATCCAGTCCCTTCTGTGAATGATGTCATCTTTCTCATGTATTTCAGATGCTGCACTCCGGGGAAAAAGGCAGCAATGTGTCTCACCTTCTACTGTTTCTCATTTCTCTCAAGTAGTGCATATAGTTTGTGTATATATTTATATCAGCTGTCATTGAGGCATCTTCTCAAAATGTACATTTATAGAAAAAGAAAGACAAATTACAAAATTATTTTAAGTTTGTTTTGTCTATTATTGATATTTCAGATCACAGGCAAACTATTCTGCTTATGTCATTCACTTACAGCTCTGTATGCAACATATTCCCATAATACTTTACATCTCTGATGGCTACCACTTGTCTTTGGAGAGGTTAATCTCCAAAGGAAGTGATAGCATGAAATAAAGCTAGTAGAACTAAAAACTGGAGAAGATAAACAAGGAAAAAAACCCAACAAAAATATACCTTCTCCCACTCTAACTTTCCCAAAGGAAAAGAAAAAAAGGGGGAGGGGGTGTTGTTAAATATCTGTCTGTTTTTCTCATTAAGAGGTCAATAGTTACATTTTTTTTTGTTATTTTATTTACTTTTTATTTTGTTTATTACACACATGAAATATGTAAATCTTTGAATGGCATTACAAAGTTACCAGAAAGGAGGAAAATAAAAAAGCAATTAGAACATCTTTCTATATGCTAGAGACAATTTACTTTTCTGTCGTGTGCTGGGAAATCTATCCCAGGCATTACCCTCCCAGTTGTGCCGGTTGCAAGCACCTCCCATGAGACAAGGAGGACTTTCAGCCCCTGCTAGCTTTGATGAGCTGGGAATTGGTGCCTGGTCCTTAACGTAAAAGTCCTTAATGTAAAATATGATTTCCCCTCTGGAGAAAACATTTCTTATTTCATTGCTACCCTGCCGGTGGTGCAGGAGGGAGATATTCCCTCTGTTTCAGGTCTTAGCAAAACTTACGTTGGAGTCAATGGTTTAAAAATGCCTTTTCTGCAGGTATAACATACAGAGATATCAGGTATAGCAGGAACGAAGTGCCTACTTTAAACAGCAGTCAGTATAAATTAAATTGAAAATGCCTTTTAATAACATTTTTATACTTGGCTCCTTTATATTTTCCATAAAGGATTTCTGAATTTTAGCTCCAAGAGAATCTTTTTCCAAAATTCTTCTTGAAATATATCAGCTCAAACATCCCACTCCTCTCACATGCAAAGATGCCATTAGTATGAATGGGAGTGGTAAGCATGGAGAGAATCTCAGAAACAAGATCCATTAAAAGGTTCTTAAAAGAGAATTTAAGACAGAGAAAAAAATCATAGAATTATTTAGGGAGTACAAATTTGACTAGACAGTATTCTAATATGAGGTATACAGTAAGTAGTTTCGGATTTTTAAGACAATATCCTGAATAGGTGGTCCTGGGTCTAACCAGTGAAAATCTATCTTAGATCCTTTACACTTTAAGATATTTGAGTTCAAACTGATGTGTGTTTTTCTCCTTAAATATTCATAATATTCTATATTTATCACTGATTTTATGAAGTAAATTATACATAACAGAAAATTGCGTGTATCACCACTGAGGAAAATAGCTAGCAAAGCTTCAAATAAATGTATATTTCTCTCTGGGAAGCCTGAATCCATTAGTGAACTCAACTAATAGGTCAAGAAAAGTAATAGCCAAATAAATATTTTATTAGCATTTTGTGAAACTTGCTAATGGTTAAGTCTACTACCAATCCTACAGTAGTGGGAATCCTCTTTCAATACCAGGTCATTATTCAATAGATATTGTCTCCAATTTCATACAAAGTGACTTTCTGGGCGTGACTGGAGAGAGCTATTTTCACATTAATCGAATCCTTTACTCTAGGATACCATGGAACAAATATGCTGCTGCTCTAACTTTGTTGCTGGTTAACTGATCCTGGAGAATCAAACAGCTGTACCAAGCTGCATCCAAAGAAATTATGGCACCCTCATTTTTCATCAGTTTTCATAACTAAGTTTCTCTTGAAATGGCGAATAAGGAAAATGTTGATGTCAGGCAGGAGGAGCAGCCCTGGGGCTGCAGATCTCTTTGCAGAAGAGCGCAGTGTGGAGGGGACACACAGCCCTGCAGTCACCTCCAGTGGGCTAGAAGAGTTGACTGGGAATACCATATGGCTGTCAGACTGCATGTTCCCTTCATCTGCCCTTGTAGATACAAGTTTTAATTTCCAGAGACATCATGTTCTCCCTCTGGGGTCTGTCCTCTAACCACAAACTGCCCAGCTGCGGAGACTGGGGTTGGCACGCATCCCATCGCTGCCCAGTAATCTGTTACCACAGAGCCTGGGGTGACACCAGGCAGCCACAGCACATCTTGCCGGCCAGTGTCTGGGTCATATTCATTTCTCAGAAATGCAATTTTACTGGAACTGATGCTGATGGACCTGGCAGCAGCTAGAAGCAGCTACCCAGCTGCCCAGTGTTCAGGATATTCTGTAAATCATCTGGCTGATGCAGCCATCCTGTAGTTCTAGCTGCTGAAAAAATAGAGATTATAGAGCTCAGCGAGTGCCTATTTGTAGGCAACTTGTCTGGCTTGTCTTTCTCTACCTCTTTAACTCTGTTAAACTTCCTCCTGTCTCCTTTTTCCCCAAGTCAAGCCTGTCCTGCTCTGTTTTTCCTGCTACCTACACTAGTCTTTTGTTCAGATTTTCATACTTTTGTTCAAACTTAGATGACATTTATTCTGTGATAATTTATTCTGTGATTAATACCAGGAGAACATGCATGGAGGAAGGAACTATTCAGTGTCAGAAAAGGTATCAGATCTGGAGCACTGCAGATGTACCATTCTCTTTCATCACTGGAATAATCCAAAGGAGTCTGAATCCTGTATCCTCCTTTACGCTTTTCCAGCTTCAGTTTTATCTCATATCCTCAGCATTAAAAAAAAAAAAAAAACAAAAATCCATGTTTGAAGCAGGGACTTTTTGTGATTCACTAATCACTGAGGTTAGACTATAACACTGATGTGCTGATCAAGGGAGCATTCCATTTTCAGGACACTAAATGAATTTTACTAAATTATGTTAATATTTAAGTAGGAAAAATACTTAATGATTCCCTCTTATCTAGTCCAGATGGATTGATTTCTTTTCCTAAGAGTGCAGTTTATGAAAATATTGTCTAAACTAAACTGTGAGAGTGCTAGAAGAACATACACTGTATGATTCTTATGTATAATTTAAATAGCAATTTCAAGGCTTCAATTCTACAGCTGTTCAACATATAAAACTCTCACTGAGCTCTGCCGTTGGAGGAGATTCAATAGAAGTGATTCTACAATTGATTTCAGTAGGTGTTTTGACTACATGAGGAGCACAAAATTGACCGATAATATTTGTAAAGTGCTTTCGGATTCTTGGGAATGAAGGCACTGCAGGGTAAACTGTCATTATTTTTATTAGCTGGAACATTGTCCTCAACCTAAATTCTGTCACAATTTCCCAGTTAAAAAAAAGAAAGAGAGAAAGAAAGAAAGAAAGAAAGAAATGTGGCCACAGTCTCATCCTCCCCTTCTCCGGTCAAAGATGATTCCCCCGTGTAAGCGGGAATGCAACAGAACTGACACTATGTATACCAAGACGCAGTATGGTTCAGTAATATAGTGGAAAGGGTTTTAGGGCAAATTCCTTTTTGCTTTGCCTTTGGCTTCATAACTTCTGCATT
The DNA here is from genome assembly GCF_036370855.1 of Dromaius novaehollandiae. NCBI lineage: Eukaryota > Metazoa > Chordata > Aves > Casuariiformes > Dromaiidae > Dromaius > Dromaius novaehollandiae. The sequence continues at coordinate 19,310,524 of NC_088100.1, forward strand.
CCAGCCCTAGCCAGGTGGTGACAGCTTCCCTCCTAGGCTACTGTATAGGTTGGGGCTAAGGCATTCTTCAAAATTATAGAGGCCTTATGGTCAAAGCCTTGTAGAAGTAGAGTTCGCAACCTATAGCTACATCTATACTAGTAAATTACACCAGGGTCTGTTCGCTGGTTCTGAGGCCAGCAGGCATGATCTGGCCACATCTATGCTATTAAACTCTCTTACCTTCCAAAGCAAAGTGGCTGAATCCAAACTGTCTATTGGGAATGATCTTTGGCCTGTGCTAATTTCCAAATTGTTCCAGTGATTTTTTGGAAGAGCGCTAGCATTTACCGGCCAAAACCATGTCAGGGATTTTTCTAGCAATTTAACAACACAGACAGCTGACTCCCAGTGCCTGCACTGCGTATTGCCTCTTTTAATTTACTAGTATAAATGTGCTTTCTATTTCTTCGCTGTGCATTCGATTTTATGAGCTCTAACCTGCAGGTTACCATACTGGTGGAAAGGGTTTGTCCTCTGTTGTCAGAATAAAACTACAAAATCTCTTGACCTTGAGTGGACAGTGTTGTCTAATGTAAAATCCTGAGTCTGGTGTCCACATCTGAGACACCAAACACATCCTGTTTGTACAGTCTTAGCTGTAGACAGCTCCTCAAGCAGCATGAAGGCCAAGTTCAGAAAGCTACCATGAATGTTCAGCGGCAGCCAGGAGCCTAATTTCTAGGCATTGTACCACTTGTTACGTGTGCCTCAGATTACTATATTTATTAAAAAGGATCTGAATAAAGTTCCAAATGCAACTTGTCCTGCATCATTTTTTAACTTTGCGTGCTTCATTTTGCAGCCTTAGCAACTTTTTAACTATATTTGTGCATGAAAGACTGCGATATCTATCAATATGTGTATCTACCCATCTAGATATAAAATACATGCTCAGGAAAAGGCTGGAGGAAGATTGCAGCAGGAAAAGCAGAGATAAGTATTGTAGAAAATCTATTGCCATAGTCTTCTCAGATGTCTTTAGTATTATTGTAAATAATTTCTATTTGTATGTTACTTTGATATCATCTTTGCTTGTCTTCCAAATGCAAGATATGTTTGTGGAAAAAGACAATACTTTATGTCTGACCAATGGATATAGTAAAAAGCATGCACAAATGTCAGGTCACAAAAGGTCTTTGAGACTGGAGTAGAAGTCTCAGGTCATCATGACTACATCAAGATTCAAATTTCAAATTGGGGGAGGATTGTTGCTATTATTATTTGCCCTTTTATGGACACTTTTCGCCACTATTCTCATTGTGGAGCAATACATATCCACTTCAGGCAAAATCAGGATGGTTAGTTTTAACAGTTTAAGTAGGTGGTTTTCATAAGTGTAGTTGACTTTACATGAATCATGCTGCCAGCAGAACTATGGGCTTTGATAACCCACAGCTGATGGACGACAACAACATATAGCTGAGGACTGCACAGCTGGTTTTAGGCTATGGCTGCCCATTGACTGAAAAAGAGATAACAGTGGAAGTTTCCAAGGACATAAATGGGTGTAAGGTGAACAATTCTTGCTGATTTACAGAGGAATTAGGGCTGATCTTTTTCTACCCTGGAAAAGAGAATGCAAATATATGCATAGTAGTGATGCTGTCAGGGGAGTGATTTGGTTCTGATCTCTAAAATGTACGAGAGCTAAAGCTCAATGAACAAGGTGAATGAGATGAAATTAGGTGAATGAAAGGTGGGCTTTACAGAGAGTTAGGGAATATTATTACACTAAGGACAAGCAGACAAACTGTGTCTCAGCAAGTACGGCCGGGTGCAGGTATAGGGCTATTTTACGAACAATTAGGTCCAAAATAGCAGATCTTATTTATAGTAATGACTTGAAAATGTGATTTGAACACACATAAAGATATTGCAGAGTTTTAACTTGATGCACATTTGGTGTCATAGAGAAACAAATTATTTATGCATATGAAATGCCAAGATGCTATGTTAATGTGAAACTTCATGTAACTTTTATGAGGGAGATTTAGAATTTTTTTGCCATGTATTTCTCAAACTGCATATTGTGCTTGCTTGCACATGAGTGCTGCTTCATTCCTTATGCACCCTTCCATATTTCTTAACATTATAATGTGAGAAAGTAAAACTTTACAGTAGATATACAATTTTGGCTGAAGACAACCATAATTCTCAACTTTTAATCGAATTTTCAGGGTTATAGAAAAAGTGATCTATCAGAGACACTTCAACTTATGTAAATGCCAAAGTAATGCCAATAAATGTAAATGCCGCATTTCAAGGGAAAGGGCTAAGATTTTTTTACTCTGACTATAGTCTGTACTGTCATTTCTAAAACTGGAGATATTTGGGAATTTTTTATTCTACTAGAATTTTAATAAGCTATAAAAAAGAGTATTTTAAAACTTATGGAATTCCAGTAATAACACTGTAAGTCCAACAGATTAAATTCTTATGAAGGTCTTAAGACCTTAAAGCAGAGATTTTAATGGACACAATGTTTCAGCCATTACAGTAGTCACAGCCAGCAAGCATTTTAATGAAAACACACACAGCTACATACATATGTGCTTGCGTTATCTCTGTAATGACACAAATGTACTTGGGGAGCTGCATGGTTTTATGCTACCTACACTCTACATTTTCATGCATTTCTTCTAGGACTAGACTTAACATTCACATTTGAGAACATACTCATCAAAACCAAAATGCCAAGTAAATGTTTTCCTTCTTTCCCCCAAACACGTGCTTCTACCCCTTCTTTCATATAAAACTGAGCCAACACTCAAGCCGCACAATACCTCCAAAATGATACTTTTAAGATGTGATAACTTGTGGCTTACCAAAAACACTTTCAAGCACTGGATAGGAAAGATTCCCAATGTGAAATGCAGCAATTGCCTCTGGCAATAATGGGACCTGATATATCAAAATAGAAACTCAACTTTCCAATGTGGTGGATAACACTTCTCATTTTGGAAGAATCAAACATAAGACTTCAGCTTAGGGACATTTTAGAGAATAGAGATGAGCTTAATCTGTTTTGAGAGATTTATATAGTTTGTTTTTTGGTCATATACAACAGGGCTTGAATAAACAAACTTTGCAGGAATAGAAAACATTGCAAGGCTACTCTCAATACATTGTTCAAAATCTTCTAAAATAACTTCACTCAGAAAGAGTAGTGGTGTGATGGCTGTATATAAGGATGTTACTTCACTGATTTAGAATGACCTGCTTAAACAACTTATCTTTCCTGCGATGTGCCAAAGTCAAACCCTTATGTCACATCACAGTGTTACACATCTCCATGCAAAAATGATAACTTATTACTGGCAGAACAGACTTTTGAAATTATGTATACTGCTTTCAGTGTTCTCAGTAAGTTTGATAAGTTAAATAGAAATAATTACTTGTCATCCAAGAAGTGCTTTCTGGAGAGAGAAGTTACTCAGCTAACGGTGTTGGAATAAGGAAAGAACAGGAACAGTGGGAAGAACTGTGTATCTGGAACTTTTATCTGGTGAATTGATTGGTGTTCTCAATTTTAAAGACTTCTATGAGCTAAAGCTGAAGCTACTTAGAATTTTTCTATTATATCCCAGATACTAGGAGTAACCCACCACCTCCCAGTGGGGAAGAAGTTGTTATCAGTTGAAATTTTCATTCCTATGTTAACTTGCAAAAGTACAGACATTAAATACAAGCAAAGGAGATGCATGCCTTGCCTTTTTTTTTTTTTTTTTTTTTTTTTTTTTTTTGAATATGGCGATATGTGTACAAGAAAGAGCTCTGGAAGGTTAATTTCAGCAACAGATGTCTTGTGTTAAACACAAATTTGAATTTGTAACAATATAAGTCCGTCATTTCTATAAAACCATATTTAATACACAACAAACTTTCACCACATAAACACATTAAAAACACCTTTTTATAGTTCTAAGAATTGAATACAGGGTTCTCATAAAAACATTTTCATATCTAGAATCTCAATACAGAACAATTTTTTTCTATGCCAAAATACATTTAAACGGTAAATTGTTTGTAGAAAAAGACACAGAGAGAAATGGGATTTGCTGGCATGTAATCCATCTCATTTCATTCTTTTATGGTCAGCTTTAAAGCAACATCTAAAATGTTTATCATAAAATACTTTATTGTTTTATCCAAAGTATTAATCAGAAGAAAAGGAAGTTAATTGGCTCATTCTCTGTTTCGGTGTCTCTCAGACGTGTCCAGAACAGCACTTACCCTCTGTACATGCTACCTTGACCATAACTATTTGCTGAGGTTTTTTTTTTTTTTGAAAGACTTAACATTCCCATTGACTAGAATTTTTGGGTGCCCACAGAGTGAAGAATGGATTCACTACAATAGCTGAACTGCATTTAGCAAATGCAACATTGGAAAAAAATCCACATAAAAACACGTAGGAAGATTGATCACACAATTTTATTAGAGTCTTTTGAACAATTGCATTATGTTGTTCCTTTATTTAAAAACTCTTGCAAAAAAAGACATTGGAGTGGACTGGTTTCAACCCTGAGCATTAACACTGCATATCAAGTACTGTAGTAAAGAAGCTGGTTAAGTTTGTAGCACTAGCACAAGTCACTGATATTAATCCTCTAGGTGATCAGGTTTTTACAAAAAAAATACATAGTTTTCAATAAATAATGCTTAATTTTACAACTTTGATACAGCAATGTCATACACTGTTTTGACACATACTAAACTCTGCATGCTATATAGTCTACTAGAAGACAAAACTTTGCCATGCATTTTCTTTTTCTAGTGCTAGAAAACACTTTGTCCTCCAGTGCATTGCCTCAAGCAGCCTTACTATCTTCCCTCTCACAGCAATAGGCCGTACACTGGCATGCAAAAACCTCAAGAAAAGGTTTCCCCCCCACCATCACTCAGACTTCTAAACAAAAGTACTTTTCAGCTTTTCCCCCCAAGACCTGGAGTGGCTATGAAAACTAATTTCATGTGGCCTTCAAAAGTCTTTGAAATTACATATTTTAAAAGTGTCATGCTTGAAAAACTGCTCTAAAACATTCAATTTCCCCCACCTGTGGCCATCATGCAACATCACTGAAATGTTGTAACCGTCAAAAGTCCCACACTGGAAAACAGGCCTCCATTTTAAAACAGCCCACCAAAAAAAATAAAAAAGAAGAAAAAAAGTATCACAGTATTTATGTAAAGACTCCAAAACGCCAACATATATACAAGAGCAAAAAACAGATACAAATTGTAAAGGAACTAACAATGGCATATAACTCTTCTCCCTGGTTTAGCCAGGAGTTGAGGCAAGTTGGTTTTGGAGATAAGCAGGATGATGGAAACAAAAACAAATTGTGACAATGGGAGTTCCTGGATTAATCATTATTATTTGATCAAATTTCTTCAAGCAGTAAATCACTCTCTTGATTTTCTTAGAAGTCGGAGTTCACAAAATTTAACACCATAATTAGTAAATTACATTGCTAAATCAAACTGTTTTTCCGAATATATGCAAGTTTTAGAATCAGTCTGTCTCCCTTACGGTTTTTCATCCTTCAAGATTTCGCTTCACAGAAAATCTAGATGTTGTAACTAACCACAAAAGAAGAAGCTTGATTAATTAATAAGGATTGAAACCTCCATTCTCACACTTCCAGGTTGTTCATCATTGAAAACCATTCACCCCTTCTTATCCATATTGCTTTAGGGGTTTCCTTGTATCTGCAGAAGTCATTCCTTTGAAATTGCTGTCAATCACAATTTTCTAAGACTTTTTAAAATATTCCTATCTTTGCACTGGCATAAGTATTGGGTTTTCTAAGAGAATCTCAACCCAAAGAAGGTATTACTTTTATACATGAAATATTACGAACTTTTGTTTCCCTTTTTGTAAGTCTTTCTACACTTTCTGCACATTTGTGCTTTATATTGAATATAAAAATAGGTCTTTAAAACTCTATTTACTTTAAACTCACTAAAAAACTACTTGCTTGTGAAATTCTCTTACAAATTCACTGCATCCATGTAGCGCAGATAAAACTAATTAGGCAGTTAATTGGTATAGGTAGTGTGCAAAAAAATTAAGAAAAACAAAAACAATCACAGCCTTCAATGTGGGTGAGGGAAGAGGAAACAAACCAAAGGAATAGACTTGTAAAGTAGGGGGAATGTAAGGCAACTCATGGAATTAAGTTTTTGTTGTTTTATTTTCTTCCTGGCCATTGTTACAAACAAAGGTTATGAGGAACTAAGACACCTATCCTGCCAGCAGCCCTTGAGGCAAAAGCACCCATGAAACTCAATGAGATTTTTTTTTTCTTTAACCAGTGCAGGTTTAAGGCCTTACCAGGCAGAACTACGAAGATGTACAAAGAGAGAGAGAGAGAGAGAGAGAGAAGGAACTTATGAATCATGTTGAATATCAAACACCTAAAAATTACATGGCCCTGATTTGACCCCACACCAGTTTTACCTTGGTGTAACAACAAAGTTGCACTTCCCTCAAACAGGCCTGAGGGAAGCATCAGACTGCACACATGCAAACCACATTCAATAGACCTGGAGAAGTTTAAGCGGGATGACAGTGAAAGCCTAAAGAGTATGAAGCACTTAAAGGATGCTTGGAATGGGTCTTTCTATCACATTGGTGAAAGACTGCCATAAAGGAATAACATATTTCTTAGTCGTAGCTCTTTTAAAGGAAAGGGGGGAGAACACAATAAAAACAACAAAATGGAAAGAATGCTAACTTTATGAAAATGTTCATTTTAAAATTAAAGAAAGAATCAACATGTTCGATTAGGTTTTACGTTGAGCTGACATCGAGCATTACAAAGTGAATTGTCTTTCCAGATAAAAAAGCTCAATTTTCTTCTTTCTGTCAATAAATCTGATTACACTTAGAGTAGTATTGCACAGAGACAAATACAAAGATTGTAAAAGAAGGCAACAGGAGATACTAAGCCTGAAACAGGACTGCTCTAGCAGGTCAACAAGAATTCTTATTCTACTTAAAAAAAAAAAAAAAAAGCGCAAGAAAGAGAAGTTGAAGATAAGAATATTATTAAATATGACAAACGCAAACAATGAGAGTAACTTCGCAGATGCTATATTAATGATCAGAAAATTGTGTTTACTCTCATTGATATCAGCAGGAGCTTAGGGATTCAACAGGAACGAACTTCAGCCCTAACAGTGTAGTGGCTTAACCAGAACACTACCGAATTTGCCACGAGCAACATGCAACTTCAAACTCAGAAATAAATGAAACTCAAACTGTCTGGACAAAAATATCTCCCTGCACCATATACCTTCACTCAAAATATTCATTTGATATAGTACTGTATAATTCCCATCCAGAAGAAAGAAAAGATATACTTCTGAGTGGATATTCTTTGACTAAAGTAGACCTGTTGCTCTTTTAAAATATGCCTGACTGCTCTACACTTGGATCTTTTAGTTATCTTTCACTAATATTTTAAATGGTAATTTTAAAAACACCTTCCAAAAATACACGAGTTGAAACTTTCATAGGCTGAAACACAGACCTTATTACAATGCAAACTAAATCCAGCCTATATTTGACCATAATCATTCATAACTCATTGAACATCTGTAAAGCACAAATGTTTAATGACACTGCCTATTATCACGTTAATAAACAAGGATGCATATCAGAAGAAAGGGACTGGAAGAAAACATCCCCATACTCTCATGATAGCTTGAAGAATTACTAAGAGAATTTTGGCTCAGTTTGAAGACTAGAACCTGATCAACTTACTCCATCACCCCAGCCTAGGAACTGATTTTCAATAGCAGGATAGTGAATGGCTAGGCTAGAGCACTTCAGTGTATCTATTTTCTTTCACTTTTTTGCCTAAGAAGAGATAAATGTCATTTGTTTTCAATCTGATTTCTAAGTTATTATATGGAGAACACACTAATCATTTGAGACCAAAAACTGAAAATTCAAGAAACTCTGTTTTATTGAGGACTATCCATTGCCAAGGATATCTTGTATTTGTTTTAAAACACAGTTTCTCATAAAGAATTATCACAATGCAAGACATAAATTTAAGTTCCCAGATATGCTATATCTCTTTTCTGATAGCAAAAATTTAGGCCAAACAACTTTTATTTAGAATCATGAGTGTTTTTATTATTATTATTATTATTAGAAAGAGATCAGATTATATTAATCATTTTACTACCAGTTTATTTAACTAACCTAAAGTAAGATATCTCACCACTTAAATGCCTAAGAGTTGTCTTTGATTAAACATAACATGCATGCAGGTTTTAATGTTATGTTTTATTATGCCTTACAAATGTGTATGCAGGATTTCCATTTCAGCAAGTCCGAAAGCCTGTAGCAGTGGTTGCCACCAAAATACCAGCACAGTGAATTGTCCCTGTAAACAGCTGGATCATTCATTAGTGGATACGAAATAAAGAATTTACCAATGCCTATCTTAGTGTACCAGATAAAAAGTAAACTTCTTGAGAAACAAACTTCCACCTTGCGAGTCTGTTTATTGCCATCAGCAGTTATTTCAGAGCGTAAAACTGAAATCTGATGGCTCCGAAGGAAAAAAAAAAGACCAAAAAACAAAAAAAAACGCACACTTACAAAGTCTGTTCGCCTACAGCAGTCGCTCGCACGCCCCCGCGCTCCCCGCGCCGCCGCGGGCGGCAGCGCCGCTCGGCAGGGCGCCGCGGCGGAGATGCGGGGCGCCGCGCATCGAGACGCGCCGGGAGCGAGGAAACGGGAGCGGCAGGGAGCGGGCCGGGGCTCCCCCTCCGCGGCGGCGGAGCAGCCTCGCGCCGGCCGCTCCGCGCTCCGCGCAGGCCGGCGCCCCCGCCCGCCCTTGCCCCGGCGCCCCCGCCTCTCGCCTCCCCGGACCCGCCTCCCTGGAAAGCGGCCGCGGCGGCGGCGGCCGCCGCCGGGGGCGGCCCGCGGAGCCGAGCCGCGCCGCTCCGCGCTCGCTCCTGCCGGGCGCGGCCGAGGGGGGCGCCGCGGCGGCGGCAGGGCGCGCGGAAAATAAGCGGGGCGAGTCCCCCCGCCGCCGGGGGCCCCCGGCCCGGCCCCGCGGCGCTGCCCGCACCGAGCGCGGCCGCCGCGCCGCTCCCCGCGGAGCCGCACAGCGCCGGCGCTCCGCGGACGGCGGAGGCGTGACCGCCGCGGGGGGCAAGAAAAAGAGGAAAAAAAGAAAAAGCAAAAAAACGCTCCTCAGCTTCGCTCCCCCCTAGCTCTGTACACGCACTATAGCCTACCGCTAACGCTCCTCCGCGGGTGGGGGTGACAACATGGCATCTCCAGCGTTACTTCTACAGACACTAATAGCGATACGAGTTTCTATCAGTTCCAGCTGATTTATTAAAATTGTCAAGATACAGACTTTCAGCATTAAAAAAAAACAGGCTATGATGTTGACAGTGCACAAGTCTGCTTTTGCCATCATTTGCTACAAAATATGCAGATGGTCTGTACTTTAGATTATATTGCACAACATGAGAAACTTTAACTATGTGCCTTTTTTTCTTTTTTGCTAAAATCGAGAATCCAGTTTCATACCTTCCATCTGGGGCCCCATCCACATATCACAGCGTATGAGATACATAAAGTCCTACTATAGTACAGTACATATACAATCTTTTAAACTAAGATAACAGCTCTGAGGTCTATATCACCATTTTCAATAAATCTTTACCTACAAATATTGAACAAATCTGAACTATAGCTGTACAAAAAAAGTGTTTGTTTCTTTTTTATTTTTTAAAACCACAAGGCCTTTAGATGCAAGGATTATTTTTTAAAATTTTAATCCTTTTAAAACCAGGACGTAACGTACCAACAAACTTGCATGCTAAAAACAGAGGAAAAAAAAGAAAATAAAAGGGAAGAAGTGCCTGAAAAGTCTTACTGAAAAAACACAGCAAGAATGTTCCCTTTTCACTGTACAAAAATACGCCTGAAAATATATTAATTTTTAAAAAAGACTGAGGTCTGTTATGTATCAAAAATGTTTCAATACCTTTTTGTACTGAGGTCTAGGCTGTCTGGTATTCAATCAAGGAGGTATAAGGGAACAAGTTACAAAAAAAAAAGTTGGCAAGTAGAAATCACATTTGTAAAACCATAAACAATTTGATCTGAAAAGTAAACTCTGATCTTAAGTCAGTTCAGTTATTTGTAAGCGTTTGTACAGTCTGCATTTTTTCAAGCTCCCTGCAGCTTTGTTAAGAATCGGATGCATAGAAGACATCAGTTTTCTCCCTCCAAAAAAAGTTGCCATGGTCCCTTTCGGAAAAAAAAAAAAAAAAAAAATCAGAACAGTTCTTTAAGATCTCTCACGGGAAAAAAAAAAAAATCCACAAACCCCCTTGAGTAACAGTTGTGCTGCCAAAAGACTTCTTCGCAGACCATCTTCCAGACTTCAATTGGAGACCGACAAGCTTCAAACAGCGCCTTCTGTATCATTTTTCCCCCAGTCCCATTTGCCTTTGTTGTTGTTGTTGTGATCACCAAATGCAATAAAAATTAAAAACACAAAAAAATTAAAAAAAAAATCACAACTCCCGGGCTCGGTTTGGAACTAACTTCGAGACTTTTTTTTGTTGTTTTAAAAGAAAACAAGACTTTTTTTTTTTAAATCATCGTCATCGTCGTCGTCGTCGCCGCCGCGTCGCTCCGGCCGCGCCGCTCCCGGCGCCGGCAGCACCGCCGCGGCCGCCCGACGGGGACGCGCCCGCGGCGCCGCTCAGTACGTGAACACCAGGTCGGAAAAGTTCGCCTCCAGCCAGTCGCCGGCGATCATCTCGCTCAGCTCCGGGGTGCAGTAGTCGGGGAACTCGAAGTGGGAGCCGAGGCTGCCCTCGCTGAAGGAGTCCAGGTCCTTGTCCACCAGCGAGAGCGAGAGGTTGCCGGCGGCGGCGCCCACGCCCAGCTCGGCGGCGGCGTGGCCGTGCTGCGAGAAGTTGAGGCTGAGGTCGAAGAGCAGGTCGTCCGCCTCCTCGCTGCCGGCCGACGAGGTGGAGATGGAGCGGGAGGAGGCGGGCGAGAGCCCGGGCGGCGGCGGCGGCGCCGGGCCCTGCTTGGTGATGTTCTTGAAGCTGTAGTAGAGTCTGCTGCCGCCGCCGGCGCCCGCCGCCGCGCCGCCCCGCACCTCCTCGTAGAGGCTCGCGCCCTCGGTGGACTCGGCCGAGGAGCTCAAGGTGGGGCTGGCCGGCACCTTGGCCACGTTGTACCGCCGCAGCTGCTGCTGCGCCGGCTCCTCGTCCTCCTCCTCCTCCTCCGCCTCCTGCTTGATCCGCAGCTGTAGCTCGTCCTCGTCCTCCTCCTCCTCCTCCTCCTCGTCCATGAAGACGCACTTGACCGTCTTGCTGCTCACCTTGAGGGTGCCGAAGACGTACTCGTCGCCCGCGTAGTCCCCGTGGTGCGCGGCTTTGGCCCCCGGCTTGGGGGGCGAGGCGGCGGCGGCGGCTTTCAGCTTGCTACATTTCTTGCTGGAGCTCTTGGCGCTTTTGCTGCTGCTGGTGGTGGGTGCGTTTTTCTCCGGACTTTGGCTGGTGTTGGGCTTGGCCGACGGGTCCATTTTGGGCTTTTTCCTGGGCCGGTATTTGTAGTCGGGGTAATCGGCCATGTGCTTGAGCCGCAGCCTCTCCGCCTCTCGGATGAAAGGGATCTTCTCGCTGTCCTTCAGCATTTTCCACCGCTTGCCCAGGCGCTTGGAGATCTCCGCGTTGTGCATGTCCGGGGACTGCTCCATGATTTTTCTCCTCTCGATTTTGGACCACACCATGAACGCGTTCATCGGTCTCTTAATGTGCCCCGACGCCGTTTTGCACCAGTCCGGATCGCTCTCGTCCAACGCGACCGGGCTGCATGCCATGAACTCGCCCTCTTCCGTGTCCATCGCCTCCCTGGGCAGGTTGCTCTCGGGCTCGGCGCTCTCCGCTTGCTGCACCATGGTGGGGTCCTACGGTGCCCCCGCAGCGCGATCCTCCCGCTCCGCCCGCCGCTCCCCTCTCGCTCCTCGGGCGCGACAAAGCGGCCGCCGCGCCCCCTCCCACCGGCGGCGCACCTTGCCCTGCACGGCGAGCCCTCCGCCGAGGTGCCAGGCGGGCGCCGCGGCGCTGCCCCGCAGCCCGCTGCGGCAGCGGCCGGGCTCGGTGCGGCTCGGTGCGGTGCGGTGCGCTGGGCGCGGTGCCGCGCGCTGCCCCGCCGCTGCCGCCGCCGCCGCCGCCGCCCGCCGCGCGCTGCCCCTCCTGCGAAACTCGCGGCTCCTCGCCCAACTCGTTATCAGGGTTTCATATGGGTGACATCACTCCCGGCGCCGGCCAATGGCGCGCCGCGGCCGCGCCCCCCACCCCGCCCCCCGCGCGCGCACGCCCCCCGCGCGGGGGGTGGCCGGCTGGGGGAGGGGAACGGCGGGGCGCAGGGGGCGCAGCGCGCTGCGGCGGCCGCCGCCGCTCTGCCCGCGCCGCGCGGGGCTGCGTCCGCTGCCCTCGGCCGCCGGCCGCCGCCGGCCGCGGAGCGGGACGGGGCGGGGCAGCGGCTCCCCCGCAGCGCGCTCCCCTCGGGCGGCCGCGCAGCCCCGCGGTGCCGGCGGCGGGGCGGTGCCGGCGGCGGGCGGCAGGGGGCGCCGGCGCTCCGCGGCGGCGCCCGGCGGCGGCGCTCGTGGCGCGGGGCAGCGGGCGGCGAGGCGCTCGGTGCCCTCGGGCCGTGGCGGCGGCGCCGCCTTTGTCCGCGCGGGCCCCGCGGCGGCGGCGCGGGCGCTGCGGGCGCCGCCCGGTGCTGGCGGCGGGCGCGGGCCGGGCGCGGCACCCTCCCGCCCTGCCCCCGCCTCGCCGCCCCGCTCCCGCCCGCCCGCGTCGCCTGCGGCCGCGCAGTGACGGAGCGGAGCTGCCGCGCCCCGCGGCCGGTTGGGAGGACCCGGCGGTCCGCGGGGTTCCCTGTGGGTCGCGCACCGCCCCGCGCGCGCGGCAGCCGGCGGCGCCCAGGGCCGAGGTGAGGCCGGGCCGGAGTGGGGCCTCGGGCGGCCGGTGCGAGTGGGACAGCGCCGCCTCCGCAGCGCGAGGCGTGAAAACGTGGGGAGAGCGTCGAGCTGTGCGATTCCTTTTTTGCTGTTTTTTCCCCCAGGAAGCATCTCGCTGTTCACCAACGTGGTTATTGCAGAGTGGCCGCAACAGACCTCGCTGTTCCGGACGACGTTACGTTTATTTTCAGCGCAGGATTTACAAGGCCCAAAGCTGAGCGTGTCCTCGTCTGTGGTCGTTGTGTTTTGTGAAATGTGTTGTGAAAATGAATTTTGCTTTGCGAAATATGTTGTGAAAACGAATTTGCATACAGTTCTCTTAGCCCCTGTATTTATTTATTTATTTATTTATTTTCTCTGGCTGCCCTTGGCAAGGGAGAAGTCTAGTAAGTTTTGTGGTTGTTCCTCGCTGGCCGCAGCCATGATGGCAGAGGGGGACGAGTCCTAGTGCAGCCTGTTCTCTGACTGACGCTAATGGGGCAGCAGGTCCCCTGGTAAATCACCCTCTAATTAGCCCAGCGGTTCATTTTCCTCAGACCACTGCAAAATTCCTGTGTTTGGGTGACGTGACCATGATATCATATGGCTACAGTGTGACTAATGCTGTTATATGAATAAATAAAAAAAAGAGCCTCACCTTGTTCAGCTTCGCAAATGCAGCGGCGCTACCAGGTCTTAGCTGCGCTTGCTAAGACGTTGAGGGTAGTTTGCAGGAGGAGCAGAGAGGCAGGTAGCACAGCGCTGCGTCGCTTCCTCCGTGGTCACCGGCCAGATGTGCAGAGCAGAGGGAAGGAGAAGGGCCTGGGTTCAGAAAGTGTCTTTCTCTCATGCTGAAGGCGGGTTTTGAAAAATGCTATTCCGCCTCACCGAGAGGACCCGGAGGAGGAATTTCTCCTCTGAGGCTCACTGCCGCCTCTCGCTCCCTCGTGACTGTGCCTGGGTGTACAACCTAGCCCATAATAATGCTTATCCTTTGGGAGATATGAGGTAAAATGGAAAATTTTCCTGGCAGGGTTCAGCCAGCCATAGAATGTTACGATTTAGAGAAGCCGTGCGAGGCGAGGGTGCAGTGCCGTTGGGACTGGCCACGTCGTGCCGTGGCCACAGTCGGCTGCGTCCGGTCTCTGGGGAGAAGGCCGCGGGGCCCAACCTGCCTCCCGCCTGTGAGTTCGGTGCCTTCCCCCCGTCCTGCGGAGAAGCACCTCGACCCGGGGGCTCCACAGGGCCCCGGTCTGTGTGGCGGAGGTGGGGAGTGCGCTTCCCACAGCGATGGCGGGGGTATCAGTCCCAGGAGACAGAGCTGGCTGCCTGCCTTGAGGGAGGACAGCTTCCCTGCTGCTGGGACGCTGCCTGCTACTAAACGATACCAGGGCACCAAGAGGCTCAGACAATCATTCTGTTAGGATTTTTTTTATCTGTAAATACGAGTATTCAGATTATGAAAACATTTGCTCCTGTAGGAAATTCTGGGATTTTTACATGTGTTTTAAATCCACATAGAAATAAAAGGAGTCTTTGGAATAGTTTTGCAAAATGAAGCTCGCCAAAATAATTTGTTTAGGCTGTTTTGATGGTTTTAATATGTTTTAATTTGTTGTCACTGTTTCGGCTTTTATGGGAGATTTCATTATGTCATATAACTGCATGAAATTCAAGCTGATGAGATGAAATGTTTCCTCAGTTTCATATGAAAAGAATCAAAGAAAGTGATGCTTTTTCATAAAATACCTGTATTTTGTTGATTCAGCATTTTCCGAGATCCATGAAGTATTTTGGGAAATTTTCAGTTAATTCCAATAGAAGCCTTATAATCAATGAAGATAAGATTTTTTTTAATGACTGGGAATCCATCTGCCAGGATGAGAGAATCTGACATTTAACACATTAAGATTGACAAAGATCATTTTTTTAAAAAAAGCTACAGTGTAGTTTGAGGCCAAGGAAGTCCTATACCCTTAACACTATCATTACAACATAATTTAGCTGGGATGTTTTCTCGCCTTCACTTGTGTCCCTTGTGAAGAAAAATATTAATACTGTGGGGATCTCATAACTTCTACAAATCCCATTTTCCCATTTTTGTAGTATATCTCATTTTCTGATGTGTGTTGGCAACATTTCAAATTTTCTCAAAGTGATCTTTTAAATATGAACAGCATTACTGTTTGCTGCTGCTTGTTAATGTTCGGTTCTGTTTGTTTTTTGCTTTATTTCGAAGTGTGGTGCTAGGAAAATAATGAAGTTGAAAACAGACTGATAAATAATAGGCACACTGAAGAAGACAATTATCCTGAGGATTTTAGATATCTGATTAAAACATGTATATGAATAAGTAGATATTGCTGTTAAAATGAAATAATTTACTCATGTAAAAGCAGTTCAGTAATTGTATGTGTGCATGTGTGTATATTCCTATTAGAGAGGAGCAGTCAGAGCTAACAGCCCACTACTCATTCTTTTGAAATTCAAATGAATAATCATCTTTCCATTATCTAGGTCAATAGAAGGCTGGGCTACCCCAGAAAGTGGGAGAAAACAGGTAAAACAGGATACACTAGAGAGCTTAATGCCTGCCTCCTTCGATGGAGGCTGTTTCTACAGTTCTGTGTCTACACTGAGCTCCCTGGAGCACCAGTTTAGGGACAACTTGTTATCTTGAGTGCAGTGCAGCGTGAGTATATAATGCCAGTAAAAGCACTGAGGTCTCTGAGTCTAGAGATTGGCTGGATGCCTCCAAAGGCCTGAAGCTAGCCAGCAGAAAACACTTCACACAGGAATATGGGCTGTCGCAGTGTGGCCCTGCGTCCTCACATCTGCCGTCCTCAGCGCTCAGGAAAGTGAAGTGATCGTGTTTTTAAGATGCAAGGGCCTGGCTCGATGCTGCTCTTTCAAGATTTTGACTACCAAAACAAGAATTAAATATGGCCAAAAAATATATCTGTTGTTGAAGAAACAGTGTTCTAGTGAAAGCAGAAGATGCTCACTATATACTGTCTGCTGTCTGTGCGGCAAGCTACCTCCATCTCCTGGCGCAGCCCCTGCTTTTCGTGGCACTCTTGCCAAATGCATGCACTGATGTGAAAATTGTGTGTGTGAGGTTAGATGCAAGGCTTA
The DNA here is from genome assembly GCF_036370855.1 of Dromaius novaehollandiae. Classification (NCBI taxonomy): domain Eukaryota; kingdom Metazoa; phylum Chordata; class Aves; order Casuariiformes; family Dromaiidae; genus Dromaius; species Dromaius novaehollandiae. The sequence continues at coordinate 19,326,708 of NC_088100.1, forward strand.
GATGTAAGTAAACTGAAAGTGAAGACTTTTGCTGTTCTAAGTGTGAAGACAACCCTATTATGAGTACAATGTTCCTTTTGTTTTTTTTTATTTCATGCCTGTTTTGAGTTTTCATTGTGCTACCAATTTTTGTCTGGAGAGTACAAAATGGCTTTGCCTGAAGAACATGTGAAAAAGTGGAGTTACCTTTTGAAAGGTGTGGGAAGTGGTTGAATCACGAACTGTAGTTTCAAAATGAAGGAGAGAAGTTAGAATTACAATATCAAGAGAGTTTTGTCTTTAACAGGAAACATGATGTGTTCTGGGTAGAGGGGGCTACACCCAAGGTTAGATCATGAATGCATGTCTTGTGGATCTTACCTGGAATAAACATAAGTGCCTTGAGCTGCTCAAGTCTTGTATTCACGAGGAGAAAATAATGTATGGTCTTACCTCGTGTTAACTAACAGAAGATAAAATAGTGAAAAAGACATAGCAGCTGTGCTTTTCATGAGCTAGCGAATACTACCTTCCTTACAGTTTTTTTCTCTTAAGCTGCTAATTCACATAAAAAATTAAACTTCCTTGTCATTGCTAGAAAGGTGGTATCCTTTCCTCTCTTTTCAGCTACTGTATGCTGGCTACCACAAGCTCTTCCAGTTGAGGTTGCCTAAGACTGTGGTTTTCAAAAGGCTTTCTTTTGAAAATGAAAGCATTTAGGCACCCAGAACTGACAACGAGTGAATTTCACAGCAAGGAGTGAAGTGCACTGATTTAACTGAAATAGAATGATCACTTGAGAGGATAAATTAGTTTAGGCAAAATCCAGAGAAACTCCAATTACATCAACTTTGAAATTGAAATATAGACAACAGTACTTAAATGTACTTAATCTTGAGTTTGTGTGCCAAAATCTTTATTTTGCCAAGAGTACCTGCATCAGAGAGTTGTGGCGAGGATTGCGCCAGTGCAGGTTTCCAGATGCTGCAGCCCTCCGCAGCTGGATGGGGTTGCTGTAGGTGTCCAGCTGGAGCCCGGAGAAGCTGTCAGTGCTTGCATGAGCAGCTCCTCCTAGCTCACTTCCTTCCAGACCTGAGCATTCAACTTACTCGTCAGCCCCTGTGCAGCTCTACTCCTGATCGCGTAACAGAAATCTGGCAGAAGAACTGCTCCTGAACTGCTGGCTGTCCCTAGGTAGTCCTAGAAACATAGCTTAACCACGGGTTTTAAAAGTTTGATCAACAAAGACACCTCGGGACAAAGAGATTTTATGCAAGTTGAAACAATCCAGGAGTTAAAAAATGAGTGGTTAGCAGCCTTATTCTGGCAGTGTAGACTGCGTGCAAGGAGTATGGCTGGAATCGGCTCAGGGCATCCTGAAGTGTGTTGTTGCTCCTCCACCCTTCCCTAAAACATTATCAGCCAACAGCATTGGTTCACTGGGGCAGTACGGATGCCCAATTTCTTCTTAGTCCTAACCTACTGATCTTAGAGCAGGAGATACTTTAAGATACCAAGATGTATCAATAACCATGTTTCATAATATCACCCTGATTGCAAAGTGCAACCTAGTAAAAAATTTCCAAGCATATTCCCTGGGGCAAAACGCTGCAAAACCATTTGGCTGTAGGCATGGCATAAAAATAGTTGTGGGATGTTCCACGTTCATCGCAACCCTTTCAGAATGTTTGTTCGCAAGCAAAAATATATTCTTCCCCGTTGTGAGACTGAAACCTGTCCCAGGCTCCGCAAGTCAGACTGGGTCCCTTCCCTCTCTCAGAGCATTGTAGTGCTGGTAGTTTTGTCTGGCATATAATCCTCAGCTACTTGTGTGTAACCCTATTGATTTGAACGTCTGCCCCCAGCAACACCTGCGCAAATTTGTGGATGGCACTGGGACTGCACAGATGCCATGGAGGGCATATTCTGGCAGACAGGATATTTATTACTGGTAGTGATGCATGAGATGGAAGGAATCCAGAACCAGGCTGAGTTTGTGCAGCTGGCAGTTAGAAATTTACTTGCAAACTGAGCTCATTGGGTAGGAAAATCAGTGTGATAATGAAGCCCCCAGTGCCATTTTTACCAAATCACTTTTTGGGCAGGAGAGCAATTTAGAAGAGATGTGTCTGTTATTAAAAGTGTCTGAAAATTGTACTCGAAAAAAAATGAGAGGAATCCCATAAGAGATTAGATCACAGTTATTTGATATCAGAAATCACTGTTACTAAGCCTGTTTCAATAGAAATGTCTACCTATTATCTAGAATTCTTGAAATACATAAATTGAATAAATAACATAAGTTTAATTTTAACTTAATTTTACTTAAATATCTGTTCAGTAGCCAGTTAGATGAAATTAAAAAGAGAACAATATTATTTTTAGTGGCTTTTATTTTGTTTGGTATGAAATCTTTAATAAAATTCCAAACAACTCAAAGTGACAGAGTTTGTTTATAAAACTATGTACGTATGTTGTTGGCCTGTAAGCATTGACATTCAGAGTGTTTTAGCAAGTCTCTCAGGGGAAAGTGTTGTACCTTGAACCAATTATACACCATCTCTGGTTAAATTGCAAAGCCAGTTTGCTTAATATGGGTAATTTGATGTTGTAAAGTATTTGTCAGTACCCTAGGGTAGTCTCTCAGGGCACAGAGGTTTCACTGTATAATATTTCACACTCATACATGTGCCAGTTAACCTGCTTAGGTGCAGATTATTTATGGCTCATATAGGATTTGTTACATTATGTACTCAATTTATGCTATGTGCTCGAAATTTATCAAGTCTAGAATGATAATCACAGTAGTTGTACTCCTTTTGCTTATTTTTTTGCGGGGGAGAGGGAGGATCTGTTCAGTCCAACAGGCTTCTTAGAATGTGAAAACGAAACAGGGACATAACAAAAATATGTAACAAAATTGTGTAGCGCTGGACACCACACTTAACATGCCCATTGGAGGTATAAAGCATATTCCCAATTGAACACATACACACACACAGATTTGCCATTTACCTTTTCCTGCCTCCTAAAGAGCAGTGGAGGATTGCAGGTGCACTGTCCTTCCTGTCAGCTACCACCAAATAATGTTTGAATCTATACAATGGGAGCAGAGTATGTGCTTTGCCTCCATTGCCTCGAAGGAGACAGCAACAAAACCTGCAGAGAAAACACTTAGCAAGTCTCTTGTCTCATGCCATGTTGACTGTGATCTGCTGATCGGTTGTCCCTTGCATATACCATTATAGAGCAAGCAAAAGGCCACTCTGCAGCATACGCCTGGAAGACTTTTCGTTTACAGGACTTATGCAATGAGCAGGATTCTGCAAAATCCCTCAGGAGTTTTGCTAAGAAGAGCCTTGCCCTAAATGCAGCCTAGTCCCATGTCATTTCCAGATCACATAACCAAAGATACCTGAGGACATATCCATAGTGTGACCTGCCCCGCCAGCTCAGCAAGAAATCTCACCCATCAAGGAACAACCCCGACGCCAGTTTGAGCAGAGCCTTCTGATGGGGGAGGCGTAGATGCATTATGGGTGGTGTGTGGAGCCCAAGCCAGCAAGCTGGGTGGTTTATGTGCTGGCTTTGTGCCAGGCCAGCTCAGGGGTCTTCAGAAGCTTTTCCCAGAGCCAGGTTTTGGAGAGAGACGTGTGACAATCCCTGAAAAAGAAGTGGCAGCCTGAAAATGGGGCAAAGGGGGCCAGAAGTTGCAAGAAGCTGAAGCTTCTTGTGTGTGGAGTAGCATTTCTCATATGCAGGTACTTATGGAAAGGTAATCTCCCTCCTAGGCAGCTGCGAAGCTTTGCACTGTAGGCAGGAGCTATTTGGTGGATCGACTCGACGCGTCTGCCAGGTGCCCTGGCTGCGTTCCCATATGAGCTGCTGCTGCCCACTTTTGGCAGAGCTCTGCCTAGGAAAGCAAGGGACGCAGGCTCCGGGGACGGCAGAGACGTCCCTCTCTAGGCAGACTTTTCCTGCTGGCAATCCTGGGCTTGGGTGTGCACAGTCAAGAACTAAGTGAAAGACGTGCAACAGCTGTACAGTTGAAAGGGAAATTAGAGCTTCATTACCGAACAAAGCAGTAAACCACATAATATTCCTGTTGGTTGTATATATTTAGAGAAAAAGGTTGTATGAAGATCTTCATCCAGCTCTTTATGTCCATGTTTTGTGTTACGTCTGTGTAAATCTTTCTACTACTATTGTTTCACAAAGAAATAAATTTAACAAATGTTTCATTGCTTATTTTTTTCCAAATGGAAAGCAAACAAACAGACCTCCTAGTAATAAATAATATCAGCAGTCACAAGAAATTCTACAGTACCTAAACAATGAAGTAACATAGAAATAATGTTTGTTTTATTCCTACACAAAGCCCTGCTGAATTCACAGGAATGCATTAAATATGCCGAATGTGACTGGGACTCTGGGAAAGCAACACTTCTCTTAATAGCAGTTTTAATTTTCCATTTTTATTAATTTAGAAAATTGAATAATAACCTTAAAATAAAAGACACTACCTAACTGTAAATATATGTGTGTATATATATATACAGGCATTACTAATTCTTATGAAAATTACCTTTTTTTCAGTTTCTAAAGGAATATCCTGCAAAATTATTAAATATTCACCAAAAATCAGTAACTGCAAAAAACAGCATATTCCTCCCTCCAATAACCTTTGTTTTGTAGTAAAAATGAGAAACATTTCTTTATTTCACCCTCTATTTATTATTTATGAAATAATACTGGAAATTCAAGGTGCATGCAAAACCTTAACTGTACCAGTCATTTTATGATGACGAACACATTCATTTGAAAAAGATTCTTCACCTTAAACCAAAAGCCCAAACTGTCTCTCCTTCTCCTTCGCCTCCTCCTTCCCTTGGCTTTCCCTCCCATTACGAACTGTACACTGTTAGTGTTAGTGCCACCATTGTATTCAATAACATTAGAGGCTTGAAGGTTTCCTGATGTTTTATCACACAATAATGAAAATATCATAACACTTCTAACTTCATCAAATCAGGCGTTTCATTACAGCATCCTGCAAGTATAGAAAACTGATTGTCTTGTGTCAGCATGGCCTCAATCTAGCTCGTGCATACAAGACATGGTTACTAATGATCTTTGTGAGTCAGCTGAGACTTGGTTTGATTTTCAGTTTTGCCGCACTAGGAATTGTCAGTCAGAGTAACAAATAGAAAATGTTTATTACAGCTTATCATATTGTTTGTTTGACAAAATGTTCAATCAATAATAAACCAAAAATTAATAATTAATTGAACTTGCAGTTTGCACAGAAGTTTATAGCTCACAACAAACCAATGTCTTAGGTAAGGAGCTCTTATGATCACTTTTACGAAAGGGAACTCGGGGTTCCAGTTTTGGGGTTCTCCCCGCACCATCAGTGCTGGACAGAAAAAGATGGTGCTGGGAGCTGGAAACACCTTCCCAATTTCTGTTTCATCCTTTACTGGACAAAACACCCTGCTCTTCCTGCCGGGCTGTGCTACCTGTTGGAATGTCTGCACTGACAATTAAGTGTTGTACAGAGGAAACTCATTTTTAAGCACAGATGTGCCCCAAATTGTTAGTGCCCCAAGCCTGCCTTTGGGCACAGTCTTACGCCAAACTGCAGACCTTCCTGGGGAACCGACAGATGACGATGGCTCCTTGGCCAAACTTTCATTCCTCTCATCTGGGTGGTTTGATCATCTGTAAAGCATAGCAGTGCAACCTCTCTCACTACCATATGGCCTGATTTCAGCTTTTTCTGAGAATCCGTGGACATTTTGAAGCTGAGCTGAAACCGATGTTGGGGAAAGATTTCCTACGCCGCAGAACTAATGTGTCCACGTGTCCCCTTGCAGGGAGACACCCTGTAAAGCATCAGGTCTCGTGTGAACGAGAGTAACGGGTCTTGCTCAACCCCCTCCACATTCCTTTGCATATTCTCTCCTCTTCAGCACATCCCAAACTGCAAGAGGAGAAAAAGGGTGGCTAACCAGCTATACATAAATTTAAAATTCCTCTCCAAGCTCTTAATTTGGCAACTTAGGCAGAAATGAACCAAACCAGGAACAGAACATCTGACTTGGCGGTAAGATAATTTATCTAAGGCTACACAATGAGCCTGGCAAAACTGAAATAGTCCTAAAATCCTGCTGACTGCAGTCCTGTGGGCTGTTTGCCGCACAGTCTTCAGACTAAATGAATATGTACATTGAGAAGTCACGTTTGAAAAGACAGCTTGCTACAATGCAATTGCTCCCATTTTGGGCCAGGGTGAAGATCAGAATTGGAGCCAACCCAAGTAGCAAAATATATGAAACGGAAGCTTTTTTTTTTTTTTTTTTTTGCATGTGAACAGTTTTCTCTTGAAATGGGTAATTATTTGGGAGGATCATCTAGTTTTATTCTCAAACAGGGAAAAAAAAAGATTATTGTCATGTTGTTCCATTTCTGTGTTATTCTGGTAATGTACTTTAGTGACTGTGTGCATTTCTGATTATTCAGAATCACTTCACAGAGAGATTGAATCTACATTTTATCTAGACACCAGGCTTACCCAGAAAGATCTTTTTCATTTCAGTGCTAGTTTGAAAATCCATTATTTGGTGTTCATCATATGCAGGTTTTCATTTGCAGCAAGATTGCTGTGGCAGAAGAAATACAGACAAACTCAATGGCTTCACTAAGTATGAGTTTTCTTGTAATGCAGAAAAAGCCCTTCTGGTTTCTTTGAACACTGAGCTTGGAAAATGTGGGCCCAATTCTGGAAAATATGGTTTGCCTCCAGAGAGCAGTTTTGCATCCTGACCTCCCACTTGGACTCTGCTTCTCTTCTACTTGGGCCCCTCTCGGATGTCAGGATGGCTGATACTGTTTCCCCTGAGAAAACTTCCCACTGCTATGAAAATAGTTTTACATTTAACCCCGGGATTATGAATTAGCTGGAAATGCTGGTCCTGTAGCCCTTATTCAGTACAATTTCAGCGACGAGAGCTGCTTTGCCAGCACAGATCCTGATCAGGTACTTATCGTAACACCCAAGTGTGAAAGTTGCTTCAAATATGAAATTTTCTTCCTGTAAGAAAGTTTAGCATTAGTCAGTTCCACTTGCCACAAGGCTCAACAGTCCTGCTGGTACTGCTAAACCCTCTAGCCCAGTCCAGGGAAAGTCACTGTTTCTTTGTCTCTCTCCACTGAGCCCAAAATATGGATCTGTGATGTGGTGCCTTGGGTAACGCCTGGCACAGCGATGCTGTGGTCCATTCCGGAGGTCCATCGTTGTTCCCACACTGCAAGTACGAGTAGGCACTATGAATTTAGACAGAATTACCAGCCAAAGCTGGAACTGAAGGTTGAAATGCTGCTCAAGAAGAATATTATGAAAAGCTCTGATTTAGAAATGTCAGGGTGAAAGCATAGATATTCGAATTTGAAATGAAGTGATTTAATGTTCCATAAACTTTCCATTCGGAGTAGGCCTTTAAATTAAATCAACAAGAAATGTGAATTTAAAGTTTATTCAAATTTTCTTTATTGGGATTTTCCTGTTCAGAACATCAATTTGTAATTGTCGTTGAACATTGTAATTTTCCAGCAACATTATGATTTGGACAAAATCACTAGTTTCTGGATTTTGTTGTGAGCAGAAAATGTCAATCATTCGTATTACACAGCTATATTAATGGGTAACCAATCATACAGCACTAGCTCATTTTGGAGAACGTGCTAGTCTTGCTGTTAGGTGTTTCACTGATTTAAACTTTAAGGGTGAACTGAGGAGGAAGAGGAGGAGAATCAGGAATTGCTGAAGGGAAGCAAATGGGAAAGGGGATGAGGAGAAAAGGTACAACGTGGAAAGAGGGAGAGTAGTGCAGGGGTGGAAATGTGCAGGAATAGGAGCTAATTGCCATATTCCACTGAATCATACTAATTTTTTATAGAAAAGGTACAAAGCAAAGAAATGAGTAACAATTATTTTGCATTTTCTATTTACATATTATTTGCTATTTCCTATCATTGTGCCAAATTCCTGTTACCATCGGCAAGATAAGTGATGTAGAGTTCAGGGAAGCTAAGAAGCATCCAGACAGCTGGGCCATACACCGTAATTCCCACTGGAATGCAGTCCCTCCTTCAGATTGGCTTCGGCACTTACAGGCTGGAAACTAGAAGAAAAAAGTTGAAGCGCAGCAGTAGAGGTGAGCTGCCTTGAACTGGCCCCATCTGAGCTCTGCTCTTAATGCAGAAGGTTTCCTAGCTATAGTGAAAAAAAAAAGTTCAAAATGTGTAAAGCCCACACAGTTATTAGCCCCTTATAGAAGGCACAAGCATAAAGCAGTGTTTCATAGCATTTCACTATAATGTTCTCTTCAGGTTTAATCTGTTAGTGAAATGCTTAAGCAAATAGTTACAAGAAAATGAGTTCTTAGGGCAGCTCCAATGTCACCCACGTGTGCAAGATAAGGTTAGCAATTGTTCCCCTCTTTTTGAATAAAGACATTTTGCAGCTCAAACATGAAGTTGAATTGTGACTGCTTCAGCACAGGCCATAAGTGCTTCCATTTACGCAAAGTACTGTTTTGAAATGTATATCTTGCTAGTGGATTTAAAAAAATAAAAAATAAAAGTCTTTTTCATACTTCCAGTCCTTCCACTTTTTCTGGTCATGGGCACTTGCTGACAAGGAATAAAGTCTATCACTATTTCTTTCCAAAAATGACACCCCCTTCTCTCTGCACCTAACAACAACAGCACAGAAGAGTGCAGCCTTAAAACAAAATTTTCTACAGTGTGTCATGTTACTGCTGAAATTTAATGATATTCAGGGCTAGGAGAAAAGAGCAGCTGCCCTCCAGGTGGTGTGCCATAAATGCTCCCCAGAACCCAGCAGGAAGCTGTATAAGTTCAATTCAGTGAAGCAAATTCAATCATTTGCCCCTTTGTAAATGGAGCAAAAAAAAAAAAAAAAAAAAAAAAAAAAAAAAGAAAAAGAAAAAAGAAAAGACTCTTTGAAGGATTCTAACACAACATAACAACTACATGTACCTAAAAGCTCACAAACACTTTTTTTTTTTTTTTTTGGCTGGCATCGCTTATATTTCGGATAAGCTTAATAGGATCTTACTATCAGCAATTTTGTTCTAGAGAATTATGGAAAAGGTACCAGAAATTCCAGTAAATAGGCAATGTTTGTTTCATGTATAATTCAAAAATTAAGGATTACTAGAATACTCTAAGGTTAAAAAGTTCTCTTAGCAATGGTTTTTTATAAACATAAAATAGCTTTTCCAATAAATTAACTTTTTGTGACAAACCTAATTAGCGCAACATTATTTAATTAAATATGAATAACTTTGTGTATTTTCAGTTTGGATTACTGTTATTTTGTTATGGAATCTACCTGCAAATTAGAACTGCTACGTTTGTGCCACAGCTCCTTTTAATACTAAGTATTATGTTAGTGCATAAGATTCACTGTTATCCTTCACAGCCACCATCACAATTTACAACCAGCTTTATTAATACCTTGTGTTATAAATCAAAATGATATGCAGCCATCTTGTTACAGCAGTCTGCTTGGACTAGCGATAAGGGAATGACAGTATTTTTATCTTAAAATATTTTCACGGGTTTAAACCTCACCTTGTAAACAACATGAAAGTGAGTGATTTTCCTCTAATTTGCTGAACATTTGGCCTGATCTGCTTTTTTTCTTAAACAGGTATGAAGTATATTAGAAAGTGATAAAAGACATTCTCTGTCCTCATGGAACTAAATAACTAAGAAATAAACAGCTTTGGTTTGAAAATAGGAGTTTGGCAAATGATTAATACATTATCTCTTGTGGCACTTTGAGGGGAGAAATTGCACAGCTGAAATTCTGTGTACTAGAAACCTTCTAAATTTCGCAGTGTATTTTTTGTTAGCAGTGTTTTAGAAAGGCTTTCAAATTCGTCAAACGTATATATGTGGAGGTGAAGCAGCTGGATTAATCTGATACCAAATTAATGATCCATTTTCAAAGAGTGCTTTTAGGAAGGAAAAAGAAGGCCTGGTTTTATATCATGAAAGGCCATTCAAGGTCTCAAAACCTGGTTTAGGTATTTTTGAGTGGCACTTCATCAGGATGGCAAAGCACAAAATCTCTAGTCCCGTTCTGGAAACTGAGTTTTTCTATGGACTATCATGCTGTCAAAACTCTACTTTTTTATAAGATGCCCAAGTATGAATTTATACAACAATAAAATTTCTAAAGAAGCCATGAATGTCTAACAGATAAGTAATGGTTGTTATTGCAAAAGTATGCATGCTAGAGTATGTATTTAACCAATACATTCAATAGTCATGTATTTTCACAACCCTTCTTTTTTTATACTGCTCTATCTTGCAATAACATTAACTGTGGTAGCCAAATGAGCAAATGCCAAATTCAAACTATCGCAGAGCCTGTCCAGGCTGCCGAATCGTGCCCTGGGGTGCAGGTCTCCTGCAGGCCGGGTCCTCTGGGCACCCGCAGCTGGCAGGCGAGGGGGCACGCGGCATCCCTGGGCCAGCGGGAGGATGCGTCAGGCACAGAGCTTCCTTCTGCCGCTGTCTCCAGCCCTGCTCGATGGACGTGAAGTTTCTACTCTTAATCTCAATTTCCTTACCCCCCTTTTTTTTTTCCAGTTTATTTCCTAGCTGGGGGTTCAGAATATATGAGCATACACTGTTTATTATTATTATTTTTATTACTATTAATAATTATTTAGGAATTCCCTTTTGAAAAACACATAGAAAATTGCCAACTGATCAGGATTCTCTCCAGCCTAAAATTGCTTCTCTAGCTGCTGTGCTATTTCTGAGACCATCATGGAAATCACAAGTTTTCTAAAGCAAATGGAAAATATTTCTCTAATTAGCTAGTCAAGGAAAAATATACTAAGAATGAGTGTTCAAGCATTTAAGCTACCTAACTGATAACTTTGATACTGCACTCGTGATCGTTCAACCAAATACTCCTCTCTAACAAGTTGTTTTCGTAAAGGATGAGCAGTAAGGAAGAAGGAGCAGGAACAAATGCTTGATAGGATCTGTACCCCTTTGCTTATGAAATTGAGAGGCCATCCTCATGCCTACCAAAAAAAGGCTGGAGTTCATTATCACACCCCTAAATTTTCATCTTATACCACATAACAAAAGAGGCACAATTGTAGTGATCTCTCCAGTACAAGTCTCTCCAGCCAGGAAGAGGAAGAAAAAATAGTTGGGTGTAGGAAGCAGTGTAGTCTGAATACAATGCATGTGACCTATGGCTATTTGTCTGTGCAGCTCCACCGATTTCTGTGGAATGATTCCTAATTTAAGGAGTATTCAGGAAAACAAAATCTTTTTGAGTGAGAGGTTATTTCTGTTCTTTTTTCTGTGCATGTTATCTAAGAAAGCACACACCAAAAATAGGGATAGACCTTCCTTGAGGTTTAGGAAAACAACTCTCCTTCAAAAAGTTTTTAAAACCTTAAAAAATAAACATGAAAAGTAGAACAGGTCAAGCAGTATTATCTTCTGACCAAAAAATTGGATAAATGTAAGTTTTTTGAGGAAACATGCTCTTTATTTGCATTTTTTTAGTATTTTCTCTCTTTTTTTTTTTTTTTTTTTTTTTTTTGCTTATAGCTTATATGACTCTTGACTGAATTGTGTACTGTTCAGAGTCTCCAGAATTGTCAGCTGATCATATTTATACTCCTCGACTGCATGACTGTAACTGCAGTTGGATACCTGTGAGTAAAAAATATTGAATGATCTTTTTTTGCTGGTGATTTTGCATATCAACTTTGCGTCATTTGATATACTTTAATAGATATCTCTGCCCTTTCCATGAAAGCATTCAATCTGGTACTCCCAGCGCCGGTGCAGGATGGAGACAGGATATGGAGACAGCATGTGGGGAAAGCAAGGCACTATTGATACCGACCCCCCACAAGCAGCTCTTCAGCCCGAGGTGCAGAGACTAAGCACGCCTCTCCCTTTTGACCTCGTGTGCCACTGCCCGGATAGCGCAGCCTTCTCTGCACGGATATCGCTTTTTTTAGAATCAGTCTACTTTTTCTTTACACTTGCTTTGCTGCTATTTGACAGTCTAAACAGAATTATTAAGACTATCCTATTTTGTTAGTTTTTACTGCAAATGTTTGCCTGCTTGGCATACTATTTATTAGAAGGTTGCACGAAGTAAAATATGTTTTACACTGAATAATAGTCTTCCTAATTAAATTAGGAAGTGAACGTTGCAGGAGATCTGCTTGCCTCTTGTACTATTATCTGAATAATAACTGATATGCTAAAAACAAGTCACCTAAAATACTTTTAAAAATCCAAGAAGAGGAATGTCATATAGTTTCTCTGAAACAAGCGAATTTTGGTGTAATGTGTCTAAACTCCACTGTTGATTTTAGAAATGAGTCTCATACCTGGCCATATCTGCTGTTATTCTTTTCCTGATGGCTAAGTCAATCAGAGCACAGACACTTGTTCCAGGGACCAGCTGGATTCCAGTGTCAAGACAAGTCATAAACAGAGAAAAATCTCATTAAATTAGGAAGTGAGCATTGCAGGAGATCTGCTTGCCTCTTGTACTATTTTGTTCTATAATCCATTGTATTCTTTGTTGCATCTGGCAGATCAAAATGCCATTAAATTACCTTTTAAAAAGTCTCTTTTTACATCTTATGCAATTGAATTTACTACAGCCTACTAAATTGTTAATGTTTACACAAAAATTTACTGAGCAGGGTGCAGGATAGTACGCTGCTGATGGAGAGAGGGTGAAATGCTAGTCCCTATGAAATCAATGACTAAAATTCATTTACATAAACAGAGGTTCAATCAGGAACATAAGGAGAAGAGACAACAGAGAGGAGGCCAGACTGCAATAAGCATGGTAGCGACGATCTCCTGAGATCCCTCTGGATATGTGCTGTTCTCATGGGATCCTGCTACAATCCACACAGTTACTGAGGGGTTTGGGTCTGAAATTTGAGTAGGTATTAAGAGACCTACCTGACCACCTCCTATAAATACCTACCTCAGATGTTGCTACTGTGGTCAAGAGAGTGATGAAGGGTCTGTCTGGCCACTGTCCAGGGCTGCCAGACCTTAGCTCTCTGTGCAGGCAGTGCAGAGGTATCAGCGTCAAGTCACTTATAGGAGGTGTTCTGACTCATTTAGAAGAACAGAAGAAGATACAAAAATCCAGAGATTCAAATATGGCCCTTCCTTTTATTAAAAGTGGTTCAGTTTGAATTTTGATACCTTCTCTGTAACACCAAATCTCTGAGTGTAGAGTGTAATTACACCCCTAACCATCTCTCACAAAGAGGAAAACACCAGTTTGTAGGTTGTGCAGATCACTTTTAAAGTGAATGCAGAAACAGAGTGGACAAGTTCCTTTTCAGTTGTGACCTACAAAAATGTACCAGGTAGATGCTGGTTTTCAGATGTGAAAAACTGTTTTGTTTTTTAAAAATAAGGCAAAATGAGGTAATATGTAAACAATAGAAGCCTCCAATATGGAATTTTACTATTAAAAACAGCAATTATTATTTCAACAGCCTTCTCTCTGATTTTAAAAAAAGTTGTTGAAGCCGATAGAACCTATATTTTAAGGCAGAGTAGATTCTATCTACAAAATAATATATAGTAGATGGATTTAGAAATACAGATTTTATACATATATCTATGTATATACTGAGTAAAAGGCATTTATTTCCAAATTTAATAGTATTCTAAGTGTCAGCTGAGAGAGATTTTTTTTTACATCCAGGTTATAAATTCCTGAAATTGGGGATTTATAATATGGAAATGTTTAGAAACCTTTATTTATAGCAGCACTAGCAGATGCTGCAATAATGAATACTAGCCTTTAAGCTGTCCTCATTCTGGTATTCCAATAATTCATACCAATTTTTATTACGAGCCTTCTAATGTAATGTAATGTGCAGTGACTCTGCCACACAATCAAAACACACATTTTTCACGTGCATGTGTCTTTTCTTGTGAGTAGAGCTCTGTCATTGAAAGCATTTTATCAGCTCTGGAGTTAAAGACACCGGGGGTGGGAGGGAAGGGATTTAGGTACACAACTCTTGTTGATAATGGGAGCTTCACTGTTACTAAATGTTTACTAAAGATAAGAACAAAATATATTTGTGGCATGAACTTCAGATAATATTTTACCTGTTCTTTGAGCAGGTAAGCAAAACAAACACTTCGGTCTACCATTTTCAGTAGTGAACTCAGCAATAATTTGCAAAGAGAGAGAAAGAAAAAAAAGAGCAACCTTGACTCTGCTTATACTATGCTAAATGGTGCTATTTAGACAGGGGCTAAGAGCAGGAGCAGGGCAGAGCCATACTTCCTCTGGGAATATTTGGAAAAAGTCTGCACGAAGTGCCTGTGATGACAGAAATCACTCTTTTGTGTGTTGACATGCTTTGGGATGGGTGGGGAAGGAGTCAAACTACTAGCCATCTCTTTTCTTTTTCTTGCCTGTGCTATTTTTGAATGAGTTTGTCCTTGGAGGCACCAAACCCTGACTCCTCTCATTGCTTCATTGGGCCCTCAAGTGTTTTCTTTATTCTGTGTACATGATAAACATCCACTGTCTAAATAGAAGTACATTTAGCTCCTCAGTTTTGACAGTACCTGAGATAGCCAACTAACTGAAGTCTTTAGTCAAAGTAAGCTTCCAGAGAATCCACTTGTGTCTATAAAGCTTGGGTTTCTCAGGTAGCCTCACAGGTGTACGTGCTGAATGGCAAAAGGGACCCTTCAGCTTAGGCACTCATCTGTCTGCACCAGCTCCCCTGAAGAGCTGAATTCAAGACTGCTTCCCACACGTGAACTTGTCCTGTCAAGAGCCAGAAAAGGGAGGCCTGGTTGGAGTCCACCTCTTTGACATGGAGTCCCGGTAGAGCCTCCTGGTGACCACTGAAGCCAGCTTGCTCTTTAAGCAGCTTACAGCCTGCCCCCGTGAGTCACTGTAACTGCAGTGCTTTGGTGTCCTTGAACACTGGAGGTAAATTGTCTCTTCTATGCTGTGCCAGCAGCTGAATTAATGATAATTCTGATCTGTAAAATCCAATTTATGAATTTAGTTTAGTCATTATAATAGCCCTTTGGAAATGTGATAAAACCACTAGTGATGAACAACTCTGCCACTTTAAGTCTCCTGAGATCATCACCTCTCTGTTAGCTCTACAGGGTCTGCATCTGCATCCGCTTGAGATAACTTCCAGGGCAGAGCATGAAGCAGACTTGTTTACTCAAGCATTTACCTGATTACTCACATGACAGTGATAAGGAGCGTATTTCTTGGCAAACAGGTGTAACTCATCAATAATGGTAGCAGTAGGTCATTTGATTACGTACTTGGACACACTGTGTGTTTGTTTGGTTTCAAAAATACTCATCTGTCATGGGAAAGGGAGCTAAAGTTTTTTGCTGCATATATCAGAAGAAAGTCACTTCAGCACATCCCCAAACAGTCCCCAAATCCATCAAATGTTTTTCTATGCTAGCACTTGCTGTAACGTTTAGTCACCTTCCAAATTACCAGCTACATCTGTTTGGTCTGGAAACTCACTTTGCTCTTCTGTCAAGATGCTTCCCAGTGCCTGTCTCCTTGCCCAGGACTGAGCCCAGGCACAGTGCACAGCCAAAGCTGGGCTGTGTCCAGCACTGTGTCCCCAGGTGTTGTGCTTTGCAGTTGTGAGCCAGATTGCAAGGAAGCCACCAAGAACAGGGAGAGCCAGGGAAAATGTGCTTTCTGAGAGAAGCAGCAGCTGCCCGACAGAGGTGGATGCTGCAGTCCGTTAGCGGTGGGTGACCTACAGCGTGGAGTACTCGTGCTGGGCTGGCTTCAAATCTACACCTTCTCAAAGTCTCTCTGTGGGCAAATGGGTTAGAACAGGTTTCTCTACAGGGTATTACAAGGACAAATTCATTACAGATTGTGATGTCCTGTCAGATCTTCCAGAATCAAGGCTCTATAATGGCACTGATTGGATCTATGGTATTTTAACAAGCTCTCCAGACCTTTCCCTTCTTTCCAGATAAGTTGTTTTTGGTCTGCTTCCAAAATGCTAGTATGCTTGCAATGGAGCACACAAATCATATTCCATGGTGCTGATAGAAGGTATCAGATTTTTCCTTCATATATTATAAAAACTTACTCATTTTCAGTCTATGGCCATAAAGAGTTATGGCTTTGCCCATGTATGAAATTTTTGTCATATACACTGATAATCAAGCCCCACCCTGATTCTGTAGGCAGCTGCATATTTAAGATGCTCTTTCCGTTAAATGCCATTGCACACCCTCTCTTCCACATCAGGCTTATGCAAAACCTGTAAGATCCTGAAATAGCCTTTGGAGACTAAGCCCAGCGCTGGCAATTGCAGATATAAAGAGGTTATCACAATGGTAATATTTATTTTAATCTTGCCTTTTTAATAATAAGCTACTGAGATCTTCAGGTTGAATATTATCGATTCTTTTGTTTTGTTTTTATCAATGCATTATTCATCCTGTGTATGAATATTTATTATTGTAGGAGTGTGATGAGGGTAATGAGACACTAGCACTGATTTATTTAGAATATATACACACGTGTGTGTAGAATATATACACACGTGTGTGTTTGTACATGCATGTATGTAACGGAAGGCCATGAAAACATTTGGATATTGGTGCTATTTAAAAACAGCTATGAAACAAGCAGAAATAATTAAACAATTGAAAAAGGCATGTGCTATCAAGGAAAAAAAAATCAAGCTACATGTTTGGCTAGTATCTATTTTTAGGATTTTCCACTGTGGATCGTTAAGTCGTTTATTCTACGGTTGGGACAAAAAGATCTTGTCATACTGTATGATTATCTTGGAAGGATGGATGTACATGAAGTTAAAGGATAGAAGTCTATATCAAGATAAGATATATTTAATATTTGATTCCAAAAGGCTCACTTTAGTGCTTCCTCTCCATAATTCTCCTCTCCTTCCACCCCGCCACCCCGGTTCTAGCTAAATGTAACCCTAATATACCTACATATACTAAATCTGCATGGAAGAAAGACTATTTCAGAGAGATTAAGGCATTATTCAGTAGACATATATTGAAATAAGTCATAATTAAAATGTGCAATTATGGAACTTTGAAACAAATACTTAATGTTTGTGCCACCCTCTATAAAAAGGAAGATATTTATTTTACCTTAAATAATTCTTTCTTAAAATACACTTTAAAAGTAGCTATCACGCTTCCTCATCAAAGTTAAAGTTCTTGTGAAAAGAAATTTCATTTTCATTTGTGTCTTTCAAGCTTTTAACATGTATTTAAGAAACCCTCTTCAGGGCATACAATTACATAGATAAAATATGCATACATATGTATATATAGAAAGAGAGAAAGAGGGAGAGGGAGAGAGCATCAGTTACTGATCTCATTCAGATTTCTTTGTCAGGAAAATTATATATTTTTTTATTTGTTAAGTCCATAAATGTGAGCAGAATAATTAATAGACCTGCAGTAAGCAATTCACCATTGATTCAAAATGTGGTAAGCCAGCATCTCTTTTTTCCCACTAGGGAAAGGTCACCAACTTGCTGCCATTCGTTCACTTAGTCGTGGGAGGAAAAACCAGCCTCAGAACTGCCAGCATTGATATATATGTTTGACACAGTTGTTTTAACTGAGTGAGACCAGCAGCCAAGAAAAGGAAAAGGCTGAAAGCCCAGAACAAAACTGGTGTATTTAAGTATTTAAACTTTTCTTCTTGTGGGTTTTGTCATGCAATTTTTAAGCTCTTCTTAAGCTTGGGACCTTGAAGGGATTCCCCTCCTTCATCTTCTTGTTTTAGAAAACACTCAATAAAAACGAAAATCCACCAACTACCTTTCCAGGTGTTTCCTTTTTTTTCCCACACAATCATACTGATTAGCTGAATTTAAATGATTGACACTATGCTTTTAATGTGAAAAAGCATAGTGCATGCATTTAGAGCAATTAGCATACTTGTGACAACCACTTGCCTCTTCCTTGCTCAGTCCTTGCATATGCATGTTTGTGTACCTTGAGGCAACAGAAGGTTTGTCAGGAAGAGTCCTGCAAAGACAGGAAATTAAAAAGCAAATGATGAAAATCTGAGGGGAAAAAAAGATGAACGGAAAGCCACAAACCACCCCCCCCCCCAAAAAAAAAAGAAGGCTTACAATGTGGATACGTAGGGATACTGTCATTCAAACCACAACAGATAAACTGCTCGGATTTGTTAGAATTGTCTCATCCCCTTGCTTAGAGAAAATGCACAGAGTAAAATCGACAGCTTCCATGTCACACTTCGCTGAAGTGCAGTTCAAATTCTCTTAAATTCTCTACTCTTGAGCTTTAATTAGAAAATAAACCAGGTTTAGTACAGACATCCTGGTTGCTAGCTGCACAGTCAATACAAAATTCTTTTTAATGAGGGGGGGCTGTAAGTACCTCAGGCCCCGAACAAACCTCCCATATCCTCTTGCCAAGCACACTCAAGTCCATGACACTGAGCAGCACCGCAGCCAAGGAGAAAACCTTATCGACCCATCAAATGTCTGTGCACAGACCCAAAGCATTTGCTCTCAAGAGTCAGTCATGATGTTTCCCAGTCAGCTGTGTATGAAGTGTGTGTTATCATTTTCTTTGTTTAGCAAATATAATGGCTGAGATAGACTGCTTTATTTACCATGTGCAAGGATTAAATTTTTCTTCCTCTTGAGAGCTAATTTAAAGGTCTGTTTTTCACTCAGTTCTTCATTTACTCATGTTTTGAACAACAAATTGAAGAACCATTATGTTAATGCATGAAATTCCTGATCTTGAATTAAAATCTTCTCCTCATTGCTGCTTTGCTCTCACAGTAACCAAGGGGAGAGGCTGGGGGTGAATTCAGAATTTTCATTCTGCTGTTGTCAGAACGGAAAGCATCGCAGAGGCAATTCGCTCAGCCCCACCTTGCTCACGCAATGCTCTCGAGCAGCTGATCACTCTCAGAGGAGACTATTTACTTGCCCTTGGATAGCATAGATATAAGATAAAAACAAGAGAAAACACAAGTTACAATTGTAATTCCCTTGACTCCTTCCCCCACAAAAGACATTATTTGCTGGCTGGAACTTATTTTCATTAATGGATTTTGTGTTTGAGCAAGATGCCGTCTTGATGGTTTTGGTGACTGACATCTTCTTTCCCGAAGAACTACAGTGCCCATCACCAAGTGGAAATTTCCTCCTATTTTCTGGCTAGCATGTGTCAACTATGCTCTGCCAAGACTCCCTAAAGAGTCATTTAGTCTCTGCGCTGGGTAAAGGTAAAATTCATTGTTTTGCAAAGAGGGCCCATGCATCAAAATCAGAACTAAGTGATACTTAAATGTCTAACTCTTTGAGGAGCAAATTTCACTTTCATTCCTTATTTTTTGTTGAGGCAACCAACAGGGACAAAATATTGTGCCACTGCTAGTTTTTTCAAGGTGTGTTTAAACCCAGAAACCCAGTTCCAAATCTCTTATTTGGTTTCTACACTGACAAAAGACACTGACCAATAGAAAAATTTCTCATAGAAATAGTAATAAAACAGATTTAGAAGACTAAATTGAAATTATCTATTGGTGAAACACTGGTCCAACTATGCGGAAGAATCATTTTGATTTGCAAAGGCTCTACATAGTGCATTTTTTCATTCTCAGTAGAAAAAGAAATGTGTCTCACTTTTTGAAGAAAGAAATCTGCCTTTTCAGTTGAGGAGATTCCTAATATCCATGGGGAAGATTCCCATTTCCTGTAGATATTATTCCAGAAATGCTTAGGAAACAACAAAAAGAGTCAACCACCATTGCTGCAATCATCAGGATGACTTATAGCAGTTCTAATTCTACATTAAAAATGTTTCTGCAAGAAAAGCTGTTAAATTCTGACTGATATTGGCCCTTTTCTTTCTACACCTTATTGCTGTTGCATTTTTAGGAGTGTGTTAAACAGAAATGTATTTTCAGAAGAAAGAGGTAAACTTTCATAGGCTGTGCTTAAGGAGAAAAGGTATGACTGATTACAAGATAATAACTGATAACACTTAGCACTACAATTGCATCCTTCACCTGAAGATTTAAAGTAACAGTCTGATAGTTAATCTCTGCATGACTCCTTTGAGACAGGTTACATTTATTAAAGCCACCACACCCAGCATTAGCCGTTAGCTGGTTAGCAGTACATAGAAACAATGCCTAGTATTTTAAAGTAATGAAGCAAAATTGAAACTTCAAGAGGAATCTACAGAAGCAGAATATAATTACATGAATTGGAATCTGGCCAAAACATTGGCATTAACACTAACTCTTGTGAAATGTCATGAAATATTTAATAACAAGTTGCTAACCCAAGGGAAGTGATCCCAGGACAAGTTCTTAGTCTTATATTTTGTTTTAAAAATTGTAAAAATATAAACACAGAAAGAAAACCTTGATTAAAGCCAAGAAACATATTTAACACATTTTGATACAATATTTGGAACTCATTGCTGCTGTCTCTAAGCTTGTCTATGCAAGCAAACGGACTGGAATAGCTCTAGTGAAATAAATTAGTTTGCAGTACTTACTTCAAAATTCCTCCTTGCATGGGCAATGTATTTTAGAATAGAAGTTACTTTATTCTGGAATAATTGTCACAGTCACAACATTCATCAAGTGTTAAAGAAAAAAAAAAGAAGCTTTTGATCCAAAATAGATTGTGTACAGAGGAAGTTACAACAAACTATTCCAAACAGATATTGTAGCATAAATGGCTATTTTGTCAGTGCCATTATTGGAAAGAAGTCCCAAAAACAGGCAATGAAGTTGTCGCAGTCAATATGGCTGAGTAAGTTATATTGACTATCAGGACTTAACTAAATGTTTACATGATCTTCTTCAGTTCTCAGAGCTTGTGTGCCAGAAAGCCTGTCTACCTATACCATCTGGTCTAATACGAGGTATTACATATGCCTACAACCCTTATACTTTTGCTGGCCTTACATTATCGCAGCTACAGCAATCTACTACTAAAGGGTTAAACATAGAGGTATTTAACTCACCACTGAAATTGTCATGTGCTTGACAGTCCTTCAGGGTATGCTGTAATCCAAAATAATGATTCATTGTAAGAGCAATAATTCCTAGTCTACAAATCTTTTTCTCAAAAAGTTAGTGTTAACTTATAGTAAATGAAAAGAAATGAGGTTCATAAGCAAAGTAACTCCATTATTTAGGTACAAGGCAATTTTTACAAGTCTCAGACCAGGATCTTAACTTTCGAAAAGTGTAATTCCAAGGTAACCAATTGAAATCAATAGTAATTGAGTTTTTTCTATGGAGTCTCTTACCTGGTGCCTGTGAAGCAGTTTTAGATACCTACATACCTTCAAAAATCTATTGCTAAATCACTCCACTCGACTGAATAAAGCCACCTCTTACGAGGAGCTCAGACTGTCATACACTCAAGAGTAGAAGGTGGCAGAGGCTTGTGTACTGAGCATGTATTGACTGCAGAAAGATAGATGTAAGTATAACACTCAGCATTCAAAGAAATCACTTAGCTGCGTGCACGCTAGTTTAATCTTCTTTCTGTGGCTGTTAAGATACAAGTCCTCTCCCACCCCATTCTTAAACAGAATCATGATCCCTTATTTTGCTTATCCTGATCATCACTTTAGATGCTTCAGATGTATGCTGCAGCAGCATGTAATTGCTTTACTTGGAAAAGTATAGAAAGGAAATTATACAAAACCCGGGTTAGCATTTTCGTTCTGGAGGAAAAGGCTCTGGAGTCTTCAGTAATCACAGGAAACGAGGATCTCAGTTTTATGTCTCCGGAAGCTGGTAGCTCCAGCAGCACAGTGACTCTTGCTGTCATTAACCCAAAGAACTTGACTCGTTTTTCTGAAGTCCTGACAAAAGTCTCTTACATTCTAATGACATTTTAAATAGTAATTCTAATGTAATTTTGAATTAGGGGTAAAAAGAAAAGCTGACTAGCTACTTTCCTTCTAGTTTTCTAGGTCTCTTGGTCCACAAATGTCTGAAAGATCTAAATATCTTCAAGAAAGGAACTGTGCAGACGACACAAAGAAAATGGTCACAGCAGTACGGGAAGCAAGCAGTGAATATTTAGCTCAGATCTTACAAGGCAAATCTTAACGTGATACCAAACTGAGTGTGAAATAGTCTCTTAATGGAATTGATTAAACTTCTATTATCTCATCTTAGTCAAGGCAAGAAAACAATGATTCAAGCTTCTCAGGATTCATTTCAATTTTCTTTAGAGATTCACAGTGCAAATGTTTCCATTTGAGTAGTCACTTTGTTTTTTGTGGCTTTTTTTGTTTTCATTTTTGGGTTTTTTTAATAGCCAATAGAAAGAAGTTGATGCTTCTGCAATACTGCTTATTTTATACTAAAGTTTTTGTACCAAGGTAAATATCTAAAATACATTGCCAGAGTTGTGTCAGATAAGTGACTCTCTCTTGAGCATAAGAGGTGCTTAGGGTAATCCCCTAAGTATCATCACTGAAGTTCAACAAAGAAAGTAAAAATCACTGTAATTAGTAAAGTTAGGTTTGACAAATCTTACTTGTTGTGCCTACCAACTTTGTAGGTATATGGAAGGCAGGAAAGTCTGTCCCTTCTCTGTTACCTTCAAAGCAGACAGGCACAACTGGAATTCGGTTATTGTAAGGACTGTTCCCACCAGAGTGAGAATGGGCATGGTCCCATCTTGTAGGCCTTAAGCCTGGAGCTTATCTAAGTTCTTAGCAGGACACTGCAGAGGGAGTATGTCACTGCAGAGGGGATGGAGCAGTTGATGCATTCACAGCTATGCATAGCTGAGTTTCAAGGTAAATTTTTCCTCTTGCTGTCCCAAAAGAGAATATATATGTAAGAACTTAGCTGATATGCATGTATGCAGAGCATATACACATATTTCACAAGTGCAAAATTCACATATGCATAGCTATGTTTTTGCATCTTCTGCTACCTATTTACCCATAATGAAGACACTTGGTTTGCCTCAAGACTGCTAGGTCCCTTTTAATTCTGTTTCCAGTGACTTAAGCAATGAACAATTCACAATTGCTCAATTTCAGTGACTTGAACAATGACTAATGAAATGTAAAGAAGTAATTTTATGAAAGAAAAGGAATCATAAGAGACTTGCATTTTTGAAGCATTATTGGGAAAATGTTCTTAAAGTATTTTTTCCTTTTTCTATTGAATCTATTCAAATGAAACACATCTGCCATTTTCTGGGAAAGGTGTTTGTATTTTTTGCATGCTTTCAGTTTTCTTTATACTGTTGAACATCTAGTAAAAATGTTCTTAACTCACAGTGGTAATATGTGGAGAAGAAAGAAATAAAACAGTAATGGACAATCTCTTCACTTTTCAGAATTCTATTAATTTTTGAAATGTTATAGTAGTCAATTTACAGTGTTTTTTTTTATTTTCCATATTTTTTTTCAGAGTAATAGAATCATGTGAAGAGCTGGAAGCGGTTAGAGGAAATAAAAATGAAAAGTGAGGTGGGATAACCTGGGCAGAATTTAACACAATTAATAAAGTTCAATACAGTTCTTCAGTGGCGATCTAAGAGTAATAAATGAAAAAGGGAAAAATAAAAGGGAAAAATCTGAATTCAAATGTAAACTGCTTCTAATTTTTAAATAAGTTTTGAAAAGGCACAAAATTCATCAGGAAAGTACAGATCCACAGTAGTAGGTGATTCAGCACTATTTTGCAAGGGACAACGTTATCTTCATGAAAGTCCAGTTTTGCTGATTAGTGAAAAAAGTTTGATGCCTCTCAATTCAGTACTTTGCTGATGAGGCCAGGATTAAATTTAGGCTCTGACTAGACCTTCACGTGAATTGCATTTTCTGGATGGTTACTGGTAATTTTGTACAGCTGCCCTTTCTCTGTAGCGAAGGGCTGATGCCTGTTAGTTCCTGTCTGACTTATTTGAAGAGAACAAGCTCCAACTAGTAAACCGCTACTAACTTCTTTGCTTTGGGGAGGGGGTCTGTGAAATCTGTGCCGTTCACCAGCTGCATGCTTCTGCGGGTGATATTACATTACTAGAGAGATGCAGGGGAACTTCACACAGGAGCAAGGACCTACTGGATGGAATCTACTGTGGGATCCATTTAAAGAACCACAGTGCAAAACTGTGTGTTTTAAGTTAATTATCTGCTGAATGCCCACCTTAGGCTGCTTATTAGGGGCATTCGGAACATAATTACGATCTCGATTGGCTCGCTCTTTCCCTGTTCGTGGGTCACAGTAAGCAACAACACATTTTTATAATAATCATCTGCAATTAGTCAAGTGAATGGGGTTCTGAGTGCAACTTCTACGTTTGTCTGTTATAGTTGTCTATTTTCGTACACCTATTCATAGGGTTTAGTTACTGTGAAAAAGGAAATATAATTAGTGCCATTTTCACTGAGAGAAAGGGGAAATGGTCTTATTACAGAAAGGCCAGATACACACATCTTCCAGGTGAAAAACATTCCTCATTTTAAAGGGTGGATTTTTCTTGAAACACAGGGCTTCACACTGATCTTCCGTATTAGGTGTGTGTGTTGCTTTGTGATATTTTTAAGCTAAAATTTTTGCATAACTGCTGCCCTGTGCTAAAACTGTTTTTTGGTAGTGATTTTGAAAGCAAGTGTGGAATGAGAAAGTTGTAGTGACACATTTTCTCCTGAAAGGCCTTTTCCAGAGGAAAGGGAAACGCGTTGCACATAAATTGTCACTCAGCTCTAACTCTGCCGGCCCGAAAGCCGTGTCAAACACTGTCTCCTGGGGAGACCACTAGCAATAACTTTGCCGTGGCAAAGCGCTCTGAGTTACAGACGGAGACATGCTCCACCTCAGCCGTTTTGAGTAAATCCTGCATCGATGCCACCAGGGCAGAGGCTGGAGCCAGCCATCGTCCGACAGCCGCAGCTCCGCGGAGGGGCTCGTTGCTTCTCTCCTGCCCGTGTGACGACGAGGCGTTTCTTCCCCGCGCTGGCATCAGCTTCCGCTTGAGGAAATCATTTTCCACTCTTAGCCAGCTGCCTGAGCGCTGCTCCAAGATGGATTTGAGCAGCCTGCAGGGAAAGGGGAGGGAGAGGGCTGGCAGCTTTCAGAGGCTATGTGTGCAAGGCAAAAGCAGGGAAAGACAAAGACATCAAAGCCCTGATCTTGAGAAGTGATGAACGCTTCCTACAAGGCACTCAATACTTCCAACTTACAGGTCTGTCTGTATGGGCAGTTACACGTCCATTATGTTATGATACTCTTTCAGAGCTGACATTAATTCACAGTAAGATTAAGTTTGCATGATTTGCAGTATCTCTAATATTTGCAATATTTTTAATTTCCAAACAGGAAACTGAGGCCCTGTAAGAACAAGGGCTGGATATATAAAAGAACAAATGTCCGAAGAGTAGCACCTCTGTGCGCTTTTCGGCATTTAATAAAAGTCTGTCCCAGAGTGACTTGCTCACTGTTACTAAAAGATACAATGCTCTGCTGTAAGGCTGATGTGCACAGGGCTCTCCTCTGGGGCCAAGAGCAGCCTCGTGTGTATGGTCCTCAGCTACATTTCTTCTGTTACTTTAACATACAACCGTTGCATATAAAAATGAAATATGATTGAAAAGAGTGATTTTGACCTACATATGTTCAGCATTTGCCAATACTTAAAGCACATGGAAAGTCAGCTGGACGAAGGCCATAAAATCCTTTCTCAGGAAAAGCCATAGAAAGGCATCTAAATACCAAGACAAAAAACTTTTCAAACAGCTTTTCCTATTATTTATTTATTTATTTATTTATTGCTTAGCTTGGATTGTTTCCATATAAAGTTGTCAAGACTGTAACCTGTGTGGAAGTGTCAAAACGCTTTTACTGCAAGCTTGTTTTATATAAAGCTGTTATATTTTCCACTAATTATAGGAAATTCTGCCTCTGTAAACATAAGGATATGATTAGCTGATGTGAAAGAAATAATGCAAGCAAACAGACACCTTAATAAGTCCCCCAAGCTGGGCTTAGCATTAATATTACTTAATACTGGCCATGTGCAAATCAGCTTTCCTTTGCTCTTTTCTCATATTTGCACATTTTCCTATTTTTTAGATTAACTTATGTGTTTTTCAGGGTCTCACCTTTTATTATCTGCAAGCTGCTTAAACCTTCTCTGATGTCTTGCCTGGACAAACACACCACTGTCTGTCTTCCACCGTTGTGCAGTGGCGTGTGGTGCCCAACAGTTACTGCCATGCTCTGTCCCAGAGGCAGCTGTTAACAACAGAAATCCTTTACATGGAAGCTCTTCCAAAAAGGAGCTGCATGTCCATGTCCACTGTAGAGTTAAGATCTGAGGCCTCTACTGTTATGAGCTTCACACCTCCTTATTAACTAAATCAATATAGTAGGGTCCCTAGGAGATTACAGATGTAGCCATTATTCATTATTAAACTTGACAGATAAATCACACTACTTAATATAAACTGGAACGAGATTCTATCAAATAGTTGTATGCAACCCTTATAGTCTACGTCTTGATCCAACTGAAGTCAACAACATTTTTTTGGCTGATTTTAATGAGGTCCTTGGATGAAGATTTTCTTCTTAAAGATGTTTGCTATCTAAATCAAAAGTCACAAGCTATACAGAAGCATACCAGGAAAATGTTTGTTAATTCTTTGTTGCAACACAGAAAATATTTCACATCTATGATTTATTAGTGAGGGTGGGAGGTGTTTTCCAAATGATATCATACTTGTCAAAGATAACTGTTGTTTTGCAAAGAAGTGTTATATCAATTCAGTCTGCTTATAGTTCTAGTCTTTATTCCATCTTAAAAAAAGTAAATAGTAGTCACGAAGTCTTTTGTTTTGTTTTCAGATAATAACACTTCCAAGCTATTTAGCAAGATCAACTGTCCTTCTGAAGAATTTGGATAAAACTGTGATTCAATAATTGAACACTTGCATCATTTAACTTTGCCTTCTGTTAAATTATACTGCTGCCTATAGACCCTTACCCTTACAAACAGAGTTAAGGCCTCTGTTGCTGTGTTCTCCATAGAAATCTCAAGAAGAGGCTAGCTCTTTGTACAGTTGCATTACCAGCAAAGATGAGTGTTGCTTTACAGATATCTGGAGGAAGAGGTGAGTGAACAGGAAATGGCAAGTTTGTTGTTGGCTAAAGTTGTCATTAGGGCAATTAGCTGATTATCAGGGCTCCAGCACTGCAAATAAAGCCATAAAGGCAAATCCGCTGGATCCGTGTTGCTCCCAAAAAGGCTCTAGCGAGGTGTAAAATTCAAGTTGTAAGAAACCATGTGGAAGGTTGGGGTGACTGCATGACTTGTATTTACATTTTACATTAGCATACAATCCCCAGAGTGTTTAAAGAGTGATGTTTTTAAGGTAAATGACTAACCAACTAATACAGTTTTTAATATTGAGGTATTCAAGAAGAAATAATTAGATTAAACAAATGTTTCCTGACAGCAGTTTGTTGCTACCCATCTTCTTGAAATTAGAGCAAGTTTCTTTACAGGAAAGTGAGCAGTTTCTAGTATACATGTGGAGGTCACCACAGAGCATTTCTGGTACCAACAGATGACATGCATGATAATGTCGATGACAGACATCCTAATAATTAGCTTTTTCTGTCTTTGCAGCACCATCTTTGTAGGGTCATAGCTTCTTTTTCTTGCTCTTTTCTTTTTTCTCTCATCAACCTTTCAATCAATCATACTTTTCATTGGAAACCAAACTGAGAAACTGTGAGGAATTAATATTTTTAACATCTTTTTTTTTAAATAGGAATAAATGTATTCTGGATGACTGTGGGCTGTCTATTGCTTTTTGTTGTTGTTGCTATAATTGAAGATGCACAGTGTGGATCACATAGAGATGTATAATTTTGAAGAGACTATGATTTTATATAGATTAGCAGGTAATCATTAAAAGTAAGAGCAACACAGAACATTATTAAGAAGTAGAAACCTGCAAACTCATTTGTGGAAAGAGATTATGAAGCTAATGATCATGAGTCTGAAAGTTTAGATGCAGCATATAAGTGTATTTAAAGAGAAGAACGACACCACTTTTCACATACGGTAATTTTGATCAGTTTTTTTGCAGATCTACATCTCACATAAGAGCTGTTCTGAGGCAAAGCACTTCTCTAACACTAATAACATTTTGGGAAGTGGTTTTAAGACATGGCTAGAAGGATCACAACTTGGTCTTGGTGCTGTCCAGAGTGCATACATCCTTGTAGCCACAGGCCCGTGCCTTGCACGGTCACCTCCTGCTTCCAGTACTCAGGCCAGCTCGTTGCTGAGTGCGGATACATGCTCTGGTGCCTATGCCACACACCACAGCAGAAATTTCTTGCACACATTCACCAGAGTGTTACAGCTCCAATCGCTTAGAGTCAACAGCCAAAATACTAGAACTTTCCATTTGGTCAAATTTTATACTTAGTGGTCTTCAGGTCTCCTATACTCTTTTTTTTTCTGCTCAGAGTTGTGGTAAGGTGAGGGGGGTGAAGAAGCACTCAGATATGATGGGAGAAAATTGAAATAAATAAATAAATACAAACATGTAAATACATATTGTTATTTTTTTCATGAAAAGTCAAGCTGTTAAAGTAATTTATTTAAACTGACTCAACAGGGTCTTGGCAAGGTAGGCCAGGGTGAGTTTCTTAGTAGAAAAGCTGTTCTGACATTCTAAGTGGAACAATTACCCCAGAAAGTGAATTACAGTGCTTTCATAATTCACATTAGACAACTCAGATACAACGGGGAGGGAACTAAGGCACACTTGTTAGAGATCAGTGGACCATCCATTAGTTTCACATCCTCTCAGCTCAAATGTGTATTTCTCAAAAGTAAAGTTTGGTTCATTCAGAATAAATCAGTAAGTTAAATCTGACAGTAAAACTGAAATGCAAAATTGTGATTTAATCAGTGAATGCAATTAACATAACTGTACTTCCATAGCATACTAAAAAAATCCTGTGAAATAGGCCATAGAAAACTTTTTGTTGATTAAGTGATTGTTGGACTGTTCATTAATTTTAAAATAGGAATAACAAGTTTCCTTGTCTTTGGTAAAAGGTGGTTGACTTAAGAGGTTAAGGATATAGAAGATAGATAGAGTAAAACACTAAAATAAATGAGTGTCTCCCTCTCTCTGCTTGCCTGTTCCAGAACAACCATACAAAGAATATGATGAGTGGTAAATAAAAAAAAGTACAGAGTCTTTAAGGAGCATGTGGAATTCATTGCCACAACAGGCTGTAAAGTGGTTTTAAGGTGGTTATATTTAAAAGAAGGTTATTTTACAAGCAACAACACTGAGCTAAATTGTATGGAGCAATGAAGCAGCAATCTCCACAAGACCCCTGAGCCTGGCTCAGCGTTTTCAGCTGTGACAGCAGAGCATCTTGTGCAGTGGAGAGGAGCCAAAGTGTACGGAGATGTGACACAACAAAAAGCTAACAAAATGGCAAAGGAAAGACAAGAAGAACAGAGAAGTATGAAGACAGCGTAAAGTTGTAAAACTTGCCCAAATGCAGCCGGGCCATCTTTGTACATCTCTTCCCTCTATGTTTTTTTGCTAGCTACCTCGGAGCTGCGAAGGCACTTGGCCAATGGGAAATGGAGCCCAGGAGCTGAGGTGGACGCCAGCCTGCCTGAATCTCGCCATAGTGACTCAGCTTTGGCCTGGGAATGTTTTACCAGTACAGTATAATATTTTATAAATGTTTTTTGTCATGTGCTTTTTTGAATTAGCTGACTTTTTGTTGCTAAAAGCGAGGGGAAAGTGGCGACTTGGAGAATGGGATGTGGGAGAGCTGCCTGGCAGAAGGCAGGTAGGCAGAAGGAAACCATGCGGACACCAACAGCAGTAAAACCCACCGCTAAAAGCCTCCCTCAGGGAGCTTGGCTCCCTCTCCCTGCTGCCTTCTCCTCTCAGAAATGTTTGCCTGCACTTTTCTCAGCAGGTCCCTTTCACTTCACCTCCATCTCCTACCTCTAACTCTTTGGGCTGAGGGGCTGCAAGTCTCCATTTTGGCCCTTTCTCCCAGTCTCAGCCCAATAGCTCATCCTTCATCTGTTCATTCGCACTTATGCTTCCCAGCTGGTTTCACCTGCTAAGTGACTGTGTACAGGTGAGGTGAGAAGCAAAACTGAAGTCTGGGGAAGGAACTGGACAAAATCTTGAATGGAAGAGCAAGAACTTTAAATTCAGTAGGTAGAACAACAGATGGTCAGAGAAGAAATTTTAAGTGTAGGATGATATGTGTAAATAGTAGGTGCTTAAATTATAAGCAGGCTTTTTATTGTGTTTTTTTTGCAAAAACAGCTGTAATTAATTGTTTTTAGCAAGTAAGCAAGCTTCTCCAAGTGAACTATATTATGAATTGCTGGCTAAAGAATTGCAGCATTTTCTATGCAGCACATCTTAGCACAAGGTTAAGGGGAAAAATCTAATAACCAAACATGCTAATTAGGAATATGCTAATGCACCTTTATTCTGAAAAATAATGTTGCAAACTCTGCCTTACTGAATATATTTACTTAGGGAAATATAACTTCAAAAAGCATAGCTGTCTTTTTAGTTACCTGAATCAACCCACCCATGTTTAAGACTTGCCCATATGAAGATTTGCTCAGATTTATGAAAAATATGGTATTAAAGTGGTATGATATATATTACCAATTAAACACATCTATTTTTGGAAAGAAGATCCTGGGATTGTCTTAAAATTAAATTCCGTTTGAAACAAGAAGCAAGTTTAACATCCTCACATTGCTTATAAGGAACTTGGGAGACAGCAGGTTAAAAATTCGTATGGAGAAAGTTGCATATGCCGTATTCCCACTTACAAAAAAATGGAGCTATTTTAATGTTTTGGCATATGGAGTTATTGTAGCTCGCTGAAAAAAAAAATCCTCAACCCTGTGTTACATACCAGATCTCTCTCTTCCTATTACGTAATGCAAGGAAACATACATACACAGTACAGTTATTTTAAATATAAAGTTTAGCGAGAATTATTGTAGCTTAGATGGAAATGGAGCGTTTGAGAAGTTTTGTATGTTTCAAAGTTCTGTGACTGATGGAAAAGCTTGATTTACTGTGAACCTATTTGCAACTGGGGGTTTTGCAGGACCTAGAAGAGACAGAAAAGAGTGAAAATGCAGAATCAAAACATAAAAATATAGGCAAACTCTTTGTGATCTTCTGTGCAACTGATGTGTATGGCTAGTAACAGCAGCTTCACTCCATTCTTTTCCTGTCCTTAACTAGGAATAGATCCAGATGTTGCAAGAATGTCACCACAGGGAAGCAGGAAAAGGAAGAGCGCGAGTGAAGCAGAAAGTGTGTGAGATGAGAGTATACGGGGTCAAAGTGCTGAGTTATATTAGGGAGTTGGATTAGGGAGTTAGTGAGATGAGCTCCAACGGATTGGTTAAGGCTTTTTCTTGGAAGACTCTTACTCTCTCAATATGTTTCCTTGAAACAGCCAATCTGTTAACATAAAATACTTCTGAATAGTTTTACTTTGAGAGGGCAAGGGCTGAAGTCCTGAGTCAGTATTCATTTAGGCAAGCTGCAATGGACTTCAGATGTTCAATAAGAACTGAAAGCCAGGCTCTGACTGGGCCTTGCCCAGGTAGGCATGGGAGATATGACTTCTTCTTGGGAGCTAGCCCTTGCTAATCCCAGTTCGAAGGGCACTGACTAATATCCACCTGGATTCAAGAGGCTAACTTCTGTACATTGACCCTACTGCCAGTGTTTCCTGGTTCATTAAGAAATTTCTCAAGAGTGGACATGACATGTATTATCTTTTCTGTCCTACGAGGTTGATGGAATTAAACACTAAGGGCAGTAACTCTTATATCAGACTTATTTCCAGATATTGGGAACTATTACATGGAATTTCATCTTGGTCTTTAAATATACACATCCATCCTTTTGAATCCAGATGCTGCAGAAGCACCTCCTCTATCTACAGGACAAAGCCTATTTTGCTGGGACTTTTACCATTTGTGCTGGTTTTTGGCTGTAATGGTGCATATGTTGGACATAGCTGAACACTGCACAGAAGACCGCAGCGTGGGACCATGTGCTGTTTCTGGTCTGTACATTGTTATTTCCTCTTCTTTGCAAATCCTAAACACTACTGCATTTAATATGCAGATGAGAAAATAAAAATCCTCTTTACTAGAGATGAGCTGATATTATAGCACTTCACATTGTCCCAAGATGTTTCATTCTAGAGGTGAATATCTTAACACATATAGGGGTGCTAGCATATGGCAGGTTGCACTTGGCTGGGAACAGTGCCCTTGACACTGTACAAGTGTTCACAAGAAGCAAGCAGTCGCAGAAGCCTTCTATCACCCTTCATCTTGAGATTTTTCTCTTTGAGTTCTTCAAATCTGTGAACATCTCCTGTGGTCCAGAAGTTGGTTTATTTGCTAAATCCCATGATGCTCTGTCAGTCCTTACATTTTAAAGATCATTTCTTCTCATATTTCTGCAACAAGATGGATTTGGATAAGGTTGTTTTAGGCCTGCAACCTACTCTTTTATAAGACAGCTGTAAGCTTTTTTGGGTCATATATTTTGCAATGATATCTTCTTTGTTTTGCAAAAGGCTCTTCTTTTAAACAGGCTTTTTTCCTTACTGCTAACAGTGGTTCCATTCTTGCTTAGCCCATGGCTGATGTCAGTAGCTTTTCAAGAGATCATATACACTGAGAGATAAACAAGTAAAGACAAATCAATCCAAGCAAATTAAAAACACAATGGGAGTTGTAGAGCAACAGACATCAGCCAGTCTTGCATAGGAGCAACTGGCTTCAGTTCTTCTTGCAGAGTTTATAATTCATTATAAAGAAATGTCTAGTGGAAAGTATTCTTATTTTAACCACAATAGCCCAGTGCCTGAATTCTGCGCAGAGGAATAAGAAAAGATTTTTCTCAGATGACATCATCAGCATTTATTATTTGAAGTTATCATCTTCCGCTCTATTCTCATCTACACTGAGTCATGAAGTTTTTCACAGAAATACTGTATAGTTAAGACGGTTATGTGTGTAAGTAAAATCATTTCCAACAATCTGAATGCAGACTCTTTTAAGACATTTGAATTTTTCTTTCCCCAAAGTGTATTCTCATTTATTTTCCCCTTCCTGATCATTTTCTGTTAATTCAGACAATTTTCTTTCCTTTTTGTTTATTCTCTTTCCCGTTGTGCATTCTCCTCTTTCACTGGAAAGTGTTTTTTTTCTTTTCTGCCACAGGATACTACATTTTCTTTTTTTTTTTCTTATGCTTTTCCCTTACTATTTTCCTCTTGTTTTCCTGCCCTCTGATTACTTCTCTTTAAGTTGCTTTTTCACAACGTGGCAATTTCTCTATAAACTGGAGACAGCACACATCTTGTTAGATAGACTAGCCCTACTGCCAGTTCATCAGAATTGACCATGTTCTGAATAATATATTTTGTGCCCACCAAAAGTAATTTTTAATGAGAATTTGGGTCTGCCGTTCATGACTATCCCTAAAAAACAGTAAAAAGAAGGCTACAGTTCATACCTGTTCACTTTTGACATCAGTTATATAGCTGGTGAGGCAAGAACATTCTCATAGCAGATGCTGG
The DNA here is from genome assembly GCF_036370855.1 of Dromaius novaehollandiae. Taxonomy (NCBI): domain Eukaryota; kingdom Metazoa; phylum Chordata; class Aves; order Casuariiformes; family Dromaiidae; genus Dromaius; species Dromaius novaehollandiae. The sequence goes on from NC_088100.1 coordinate 19,360,504, forward strand.
TCATGACCTTTCCCTATTGACTTCATAGGGAACTTTGTGCTGGATAGTGTGCCAATGTCCATGCTAGTGCACTAAATGGCATTAGAGTGTGGGCACAGGCCCTGGAAACCAACTGCCTCTACTGTTGAGTTGTTAGCATAGTTTCTGGCGGGCTTTTGGCCTGTGACAACAGCTCGTGTACACAGATAAGGGTCAGCATAGGCTGAGACCAGTTGGCAGTTTGCATGTGGCCACCCCATTTTGCAGAGCAAGAGGGTTTAATAGCGTGGATGTGGCCAGACTGTGCCAGTTGGCTGCAGTGTCAGAGAACAGGCCCTTGTGCTCTTTAGTTTGCTAGAAGAGATGGTGCCTGTGAGTAAATGTCCCCACAGTCACAGAACACTGACGTGAATATTGCAGAGCCTCAGAGGGCCTCCTGGGGACATGCATACGGCAAAATATGTTGATCCTTTCCTGCAAGAGCCAGAACTTACTTGTGAAGGAACCGACCTTTTTACAGCCAAGCTGGGGCCCAGGTAAAGCATTTCAGTACTCACTTCCCATTACTAGGACTACAGTAATGGTCCTTCCCTCTGCAGCTCTTGCCCTGTATATTTTCAATGCAAAAAAAAAAAAAAATCACATCTAGACTTCTATGAGTACTTCCTTTAACACCTACCTTCTCAGTGATCTCTGAGTCTTCCTTCAGCAGGTTGTCCAGAGAGGTTGTGGAGTTTCCATCCTTGGAGATATTCGAAAGCCATCTGGACAGGGTCCTGGGCAACCTGTTCTAGTTGACCCTGCTTGAGCAGAGGGGTCACTAGATGATCTCCAGAGGTCCCTTCCAACTTCAACCGTTCTGTGATTTTGTGATTCAGTCAGAATTCTTGAAACATTTAACTTTGAAACACTTTGGCATTATGATCTGTTCCCACATCTGTTTGTCAAACATCTGTGAATCATCACACATTCACCTCCCCAGCATTTACCAGTAGGATAGATGTGATGGGCATCAAGTGGCAGACAATCAAATGTGATAGCTTTCGTACACCGTTGTCCATTCCTCAGTGTTAGAAAGCCAGATGAAGTCATAAATACCTACTCAGGAACACAGTAAACACATGCAGAACAAGAAGATAAAGAAACTTAGCTAAGAAGATAGGAGAAGCAAGCAGAGTACACGTTCTAACCCCACCTTCTCACAGGCTCATTCCTTTCCTGCTTCTGTTAGTTTCCCACACTATGTACAGGGAACTGTCAAGATAGTGCTTCCCAGTCTGTTTATGGGGGATTCTTAATCAAATATATATTTCATTAAAAATATGTTTCTGGAAAGAGTTCTTAATCGAAAACCTGCCAGCCTTACTGGCTTTTTCAGGAATTAACGCAAATACCAGACACTTGTGTTTTGATTTATTTTTGCTTTGCTTGCATTCAGGAAGTAAATGTTAATAAAACTGCTAGTTTGACTGAGCCCCTCACTTAGCATGACAGAAGGTACTAACTAATAGGACCTGCTCAAGATCTTTGTATATGGTCTTTCCCAAAGATCCTAGACTGTATGGATTTCCTTCAAGACAAGGCATCTTCTACACCCTGATCAGTTCAAGTCTGTGCTTCTCTTCTGTGACAGGATGCATAACATCTTTTGCAATAGTCTTCTGATACATATCCAGTTTGGAGTGAACAGATCAAGCCATTTATTCTATGCAGATTTTCAGGTAATGACAAGCAACTGTCATTGCCATTGGAACTGGTCTGTGTTGGTAAATTGTCTCGCACTGGAAACTTTGTTTTCTGGCACCTAATGATGCATTCAGAGAGTTTCCAAATCAAGGGAATACTCCCATTTTAGAAAACTTCTTGGGTTAACAGAAATCTACAATACTTATAAAGGCAAATGTAATTATTTATCTTTTTAAACTTGTAACATGAAAGTGACTGAATATACTTAGGGTAAATCTTACTGGATGAAGATGAGACCTGTGACTTGAAAAGCCCACTGAAAAGTGTTCTGAAGAATGGTACCTGTAACCGACAATTAACAAAATGATGGTGACAACTGTTAATTGCTCCCTTTGCTTGTCCTTTACTTTCCCTTTATTGTTTTGGTTCCTGCATCTTATTGTCCCACTGATTTGATATGAATAGTGGCAAGTATCCTTTGGCCACTTTCAGCTTATTTGCATTTTCAGGTGTATAATTAAACACAATATTGATCTTAGTATAATATCAAACACAGTTGAAACAATGATGATCCCACTGTAATAATTTGTCATGAAATGTCTCATAAAATATATTGTAAATGTTATAACATGTCCCCTTATAGTCTAGTTAAACCCCACAGTCTTATGACAGGTTTAGAGTAATTGCGGTTATTAATTAAGAGGAACACTGTTACATTATTCAGCAGAGAACCTTGACAGTTGTTGTAAATAATGTCAGACTAAAGCACCAAATGTTTCTCTCTGAGCTGGATATGGCTAAGATTTTTACAAATACAAAAGCTTTTATAGGTCTTATAACAACAGATCAGTTGGTTCATTATAAAGGCTGTTACTAGTCTGAGAGGCATTACTTAGACAGTTACTTTACTTCTCAGTGATCAAACCCAGGTTAGTTTCTGTCTCTACACCTGTGTCCATGTGGCAACACTCCTTCTTGAAGACTATTCACCTCTTAGGAAGATAGAGATATCAGTGAAGTTAGTTACTTTTGCTATACTGTTTCTTAGACTTCTGCTTATCCAAGAAGTCTAAGAAAATGTTTGTCGTCATCATCAGCTGAAATATCTTTGCTGTTTATTTCTTGGATGAAATTTTCCATTTCTATTTGCATCTCACTGCCAACAGGGGACTCAGCACTCATGAAGCGGTCCTCTATGGTGCTCCACCGGAGAGTGAGATTCTCAGCACTTGGGACTGTGACATTTCATCAATTGGCAACTATAGTAAATAATGTTCTCATCAAACGATTCTTTCATCATGGATATCATTTGTTCCAGACAACCTGTAGTAGCCATCATCTTTATGTCCTACCGACCTTCTTCCCTAGCCTAGCTTCTAATGTATGGTCATCCTCCAGAGCCTTCTTGCAAAGACCACTATAGCAACCATTAGTTCTTGAAGTACTAGAAACGATCAGAAAATCAAAAAAATCCAAGGCATAGAATTAAATTAAACTAATAACAGTAAAATGTGCAGCAAAACATTTCATAAGCACATTATCAACTCTTGGAAGATGAAAAAACAATGGGTCCACTATTCAAGGGGGAAAGGAATGAAACAATACTTAATGCTGTTCAACTTCAATTGGAAAACATAATCCTCATTTGCCCTCAAAGCATAAGAATTCAAGCCAAAAAATAGAAAAATAGGTGAAAGAGAACCTAGGTAGTTGGTTGCTCTGGGCCTGAGGAAATCATAGGGGAAAGCCTGAGGCAATATTATACAAGACAGATGAGGATACAGAAAACTGAAAAGCAACAAACAGATAGAATTCACCTTATCTAATTTTAGACATCTGCAAAATAGAATATCTTTATCTGCAGAGTCAGAAAAGAAATCAACACCTTGATGATGTGATTCATCTGGCATGTTTTAGACACTGATTTAAGGATGTTATAAATTGTATCCTAGACTTCACTGGCCATGAACTAAATAAATCTCTTCTGACTGTAATGGGAATGTGGGGTAGCTAGTGTAAGAATAGACATCTACATTTAGTCATTCAAAACCCTCTTACAGGGCTTGATTCATCTGCCTAAACATAGGTGCGTAGTGACATTTTTGATGATTGAGAGAATTTGAAACATCCACATAAGCTGTCTAATATGACAAAGGACAGGTACCCATTGTGCCACTCCATGTCCGTCTGGAGTGGCAGCTGAAGACTCAGGGTGATACCACATTTCTAGAGGCACCAAATGCCTGTGTTTGTACAACTGAATCACAACCACAGCGCTTGTCAGCTGTAAGTGGACCTGGGATATTATGGAGTAAATGCTACTCCTGAAAAAATACAAGGGTAATACAATTAAACAATCTATTTGGATGCACTTAAAAAATAAAAATATGGTAAATAATAACATTGTGGATTTGTCAAAAATGTAATGTGGTATTCAACTACAGATCAGGAGACCTTAATTTAAGCATCTATAAATGGCTGTCTTCTTATCAGCTGGTTGCTAAGCCCCTGTTACATGCAATGGAGATCTACACACAATCCCTGGATTTTGGGTGCAATTTACTTCACCAAATTAAATATCTTCTTTAAGGTGAGCTAAACAATTCTCTAAGCTCAAGTGACTGACTGACTGCATATCTATTGACTGCAGTGAGAATTTAGAAGAGATCTACTTGTAGATAGCTACATTTAGATGTTTTTAATGTCTTAGATGTCTTAATCTGAAGTTGAATTCCAACCATAGTAGTAAATCCAATTAACTTCCTTTTTATGGTAATCCCTCTGAAATACACGGAAGGAAGTTTAAAGGAAATGTGTTATGCCTTGTTTTAGACACAGAAATTTTCATAAAACAATAAACACATTATTGTGAACTAGGGAAATACGGGGTTGATGAAACTGCTCTGAAGTGCACAGCTGCTTGAAAAGCTACACTTTAATAGCAGTTATCAATTACTTGCTATTAAACTGAAAGGATGTATTAAGAGGACTTCAGTTAAGATCTGTCCTGGGTCTGGTAAACTGTTTAGTAACTTCATTAATGATAGGGATGATGGAAATTACAGAAGTTATTATATTTTCAGGGAGCCTGCAATAGAAATAGCTCCAAACATGGTTCAGGAGGGTGTTAGAATTCAAAGTGATCTCTATAATCTAGAGAGAGTATCTGGGAAAAAAATAGATATAAGTCATTGAAGACAAGTGCCAAATACTTTACCAAAATCAAGTAGTCCACTACACAAATACAAGATAGGGACTGGCTAGACAGCAGTCCTTCAGAAAAGCATCTGACGGTTTGGTGGATGACAAACTGAACTTTAACCATCAGTGTCATACTGTTGTACAAACCACAACAGGACAAAGCAAAACCCCAAAAGCTCACATCTAATGTGTAAACAGGACTGCAATGTTTAAGACAAATTAAATAATCCTGCTGTTTGATTAAGTGCTGGTATAATGTCAATCACAGCGTTTCAGTTTGAGTTATCAAACAGGGTAACATTACCATGCTTGGGTCCGAGGAGCAGCTGGTATCCGACTGATACAGCAGAGCAACTCAGGCACCTCCATCCTGCAGAATTCACCTCCCATGGGAGGGGAAGGGATTGCATGGCCTTTGAAAAAATGGCAGCTAGCTGATGCTTAAAAACTGCTCATCCCATCCCACAGCTTATAGTTAAAAAGCTCGAGACAGAAATAAAGCTTTAAGAAGCGCTCTGCTGACCTATTGAATTCTCTGGAAGGCTACAGGTAGCCTTGCCCTGATTTTTTTTTTCCTTTACTGTTTCTGTTTCTTTAGTCTCTGTATGAGAACACAGCGGTGTCATATAAAAATGCAAGGCCTGTTTCCTGTCTTCTGCTCTGGGAGAAAGGAGAGAAAACTTCCCCTTCCCCCTTTTATGGTATGATTTCATCTGCAGATATTCCACTGAGTAATTGCATCAAAATGTAAATAATATTTTAGCTCATTTTACCTTTCTGTTGTCATCTGTTTATTTTCTAGGGCTGTGTTTGTTCTTGTAGTCATCATTAATCTTAAAATTGGGTAATCTGGGTTGAATGCACACACGTTTTTTCATTTAAAAATTTCTATCAAATTCTTAATTGCCAACTCAAAAATGAAGCTGTTGAGTAATCACTAACCTTGTGCACTAGGAATACCTCTGTTTGCAATTTAATGACCAAGTCCTGCTATAACAAAGGCAATGACAAGTTTTCTATTGACTTCAGTAGGAATCTTGTTGGGCCCTAGGTTAAACAAGTTTACCTGAGGTGGAGTTTGAAGGGAGAAGTAATTTTTCTTTTTTTAGACCAATGATATGGTTGGGAAAACAGACTTTGGGACACAGAAGTTCTTCTTTAGGTCTGAAACAGATTCATCAGGCTTCAAGTACAGGTTAGGAAGTGTTGTTTGTTAACCTGTTTAAGAGAGATTTTTGTTAAACTTTCTAAGAGAAAAAGGGTGAGCAGCATCACAGAGAGGAGGAGAAGAATAATAAATGTTACAGAGAACTGGGGAAGAAGGTTAATTTTTTTTCTCTGCTTTGTAATCAGCAGAATAAATGCCAATTTAATTCTTTAGACTAGGGTTACAATTGCTTAAATATGGTACGAAAATTCTATTGTTAGTTTTCTCATAGCCACCGGCTCAGTGATGCTCACAGTCAGATGTGCAGATACGTGATCATCCTGTTTGTTTGCTGCTGGAAGGGCTGAGGTTGTATTATTACCTCTCTGAAATAAATAGACTTTTGGTTCAGAACATCCTTCCTCCTAAATTTTGTTCTAACTTTTGAATGAAATAAGAAGAAAAACAGTATAATCATTGTTGTAGTTTACACTTGCTATGTTTGTCTTACCTAATACAAAGAAACAGAACAAACAGAACATTTCATCTATTACTTTGTGACTTAGTCTTGGTAAAACTCTCCAAAGAAGAATCTCAAATGCTATTCAGGGTGGAAACTATTCTATGCAAAACTCTTTTCAGTGTGTCCCATCCTTTCTGAAGCATATGTAATATGCTAAATATATATCCTAAAATATACCTTTCAATTGCTATATATGTTCAACAACCTAGTTTACCCCAGCTTAAAATTTGCCCCCTTCAATTTTCATTTTTGTTGTTGTTTTAACCTGTTTGGAGGTGTCTGCAATCTCTTTGATAATTTTATAAGATTTTCAGGGTCTAGATTAAGATGTCCTGTGGAAAGAAGACTGACTTGAATAAGGCAGCCATGTGATGGGCAAGACTTTCTTATCTTAGGATAGGGATTACACCAATGTGTATTTTAAAAACACTATTCATAACTTACCAGAAGTGAAAATTCTCCTGTCGTCAAGATAAAATCTTTCAGCTATTTAAAAAATATGACTCAGAGCGCAACTCCTTTACATGATTTGGCCAAACATGCTTGTTCATAGCTGGGAATCCAATGCGTATGGGGAACATCTCTCTCCATGGAGAAAGCAGATCACACGGTCGATAGCTGGAACATGCATAGTCCATTTGGTAGTAAAACAGCAGCAGACCAGTTAGTGACACAATTTCAGTTGTATATCCCTGAAGGAATATACATGTAAGCAAACATAAAAAGCTGTGTTAAATAATAGCTCATGCCTCAGTTTAACCAACACAACCTATCCTGCTGAGCAGTGGAAAGGGCTGTTAGGCAGGATACTTCTGTTATTCTCTATATTGTTTCAAGATTTGCCACAAGTGTTTTAACCAATACAAGAAGACAAAAGAGTCCTATGAAAAAGGCAATGTTATGCTTAGGCATTTAGGGAACTTTCCTCTCTGCATGGCCCGGAGTCCCATAAATAAGTTTACTGAGCTATGCATCAAAATGGGAAAATCCCCCAGTGATTTGCTTCAGGAACTACGGCATAAACCATGGTCCTCTGCTGCCTAGTGCAGTACCGTGTCCGGGACCTCCTCCTGGGGGATCTGCCATGGACCTGGATTCCCAAACAGTGCAACAGGCAGCCTGCAGAGCAAGCAGGAGAGCAGGGAATCTGGCAGCCTTTAAAAGCTTTCCAGAATCAAACCGTTTTGAGGCAACAAATGGGCAGATGCCATCAAGACCCTTCCCCTCCCATTCCCAACGATCTTCCACTGAAGGCGTTATGGGTTGGTTAGGTATCCAAAATGATTTCCTGCAGTTCCTTTTTATGAACCACTTCCCCAATACTCCCTTTTCTCTTCACCCATTAAGAAACAGCCACATTCCTGCCACTGCCCCTTGCTTTTGGACGGTTCTGACCTGCCAGCGTGCCCTGCGCTCGACGGGACGCACAGTCTGCCCACCGCCGCTCAGCAGCAGATGTCTCTTAGGCAAGAGTTCCCAGTCCGGATTCAGTGTCTTGCTGCTTTGGTTTTGATTAGCTCTTGTACTTTCCTGATGGTACGGGTAACCGATTATGTGAGGCATCCCACATATACCCTGTTGGGGCGGGAGGTGCCACCAGCAGGGACATTTCAGGAAAAATTCTGTGAATGAGCTGATAAATCCCAACACAGATATAAATAAGCGGTTGGGTGGGTGAGTTTAGGGAACCAGTGCAGCGCCCACACAAGGACTCATATCGCAAGCTCTTTGAGGCATTTCCACGTGTGACTTAGTTCTACTTTTCAGGTGCAGGCTGTCAGCCAGGCGAGGACTTTGGGATCCACCGGAGGTGTTGGGAAACAGAAAGGCAGAGCATGAGCCAGACTGCTGGGCAGGTTTTACCTTATTTGAACACAGGGACTCTGCTGGACAAGGCATTGTGTCTACAAGTGGGACATGCATGATTTCCAGCAAAAAAAATATTTTTTGCTGGCTTGTAGTTCAGTTTAAAAGCAAGGCCCGTGTCAGAACATAAGATGTTTTAAGGAACAGGAAAAAGCCATCTGGTCTTGCATGCATGCTTTATTTTAGTAAATCTTAAGCCTACTTCCCTGCTTTTTCACCATGCTTCTTAATCCTTTCCTCCCCCAGGAAAATAAGAGAGGGAGAAAAAAACAGGGGGGAGAGGAAAAATTCAGCAAAGGTGTCTCTGCAACTCATTTATATGCTTTGCTGCAATTGTCTTTCCTGCTGACTTATTCTATCTGTTTATTATCCTTTACATGAAATAGTTCTGCTTGACTTCTTAGTTTCCTCTTTATCTGAGATCATTTGTCATTTTTGTTTAACGCCTAATCAGTTCTGTAACTATACATCAGCTTTACCCATGTTTATATATTAGTATATATATTAAAATATATGTATAAGTATATAAACTTATACATATGTAAGCTTGATAAAATTTCTAGTTGGCCAGGCTTTTGTATTTTTCAGTGACAATAAATCTAACAATTTTAACTTCTCATTGTCACCTAGGTTATTGAAAGTGACTACTTTTCTGCTTTATTTGTTTAGGGAGTTACGTGGAAAAATCAGTACAATTATTAACTGAATACACAGTATCAATATTTGATGCAAGTATGATACGTAAACAACATATAAATGATGCTTCAAGAAAGAGAGAAGCAGAAATTAACATGAGAAATTCATGTGGAAAAGCCAAATAATGAAATATCTCAATAAGTAGCAAATGTTAGGTTTTAAGGAAAGGTTTGGTTTTGAAGTTGCATTTGCATTAACAAAATAATGAATGGAAATGATTTTAGTATGTTACTCAGAATATGCCTAACCTAGAAGTAGTAAAAATTATAATTTGGATGAGAAGATAGAAGGAAAGCAGCAAACATATAGTTTGCTCACAGACTCTTTTTAGGTTTGGTTCCCTTCTTGTTATTTATTCTCTTGAGAGAAAAAAAACAAGAAAGACAAAGCAATCTCATTCCTCCCAAACCTGGAAATCAGTATTAAAAGCAAATGAAAGTTTTATAAACATTTTGATTTGAGTTAAGATACAATTTCTATTATGAAATAAGTTAATGTACAATTGTTGGCCTAAGCAGTCCCTCTCTAGCCTCGTTCTTGTTAGGCTGCACCCAACAGAAGCCCCAATCTGGGCACTTCTGGCAGCAGCACTTCTCTGTAAGCCTGCCAGCAGGCTCAAGGTAGGCTTCCAACTCTAGGAACTATTACAATATGACTGTAGCCATGGATTTGTGAAATCAAAGACAATGATTCGCAAACCAGGCACAGGCAAAAATTGCTCTTTTCTGGACATCAGCCAATTTGCTGGTGGACAAGAATTTTTCTCCATGTTTACAAGTACATTTCCCTCCCCCCAGTCATCTATGTATCTTGTGTAACTAGGAGGAGCTTGCCGATGATCTGCACTGAAATTCTTTGGACAGCTTTACATTCAGCTTGTACCAGCTGATGAGGTGACTGCATTGGAATGTTATACCTACAGATTTATGGAGAAAACGAGCCTTTAATCTTTGGTCTAAGAGCTAGAGTCACCTGGCAACCGTGATGTGATGATCTGCCCAGTAGAGTCAGAAATGTCTACCCACTGAAGGCGTTTCAGTGCTACAAAAAGCCAAGAGGATCAGTCGTATCCTTCATCTTTTTGAAGCAGAAACAGTCAATTTGTGTGGTAGATTCTTTGTGTCTCTTGGTGTTTTTATTGCCTCTTCCCATGATTACTTCACACATTTTTTGCCTAGCTTGGTTTTGTTTGCTTATTTGTATTTGTGTGTGTGAGTGGGTGTACTGTGCATATAAGTAGATCATTTTGCGTGTGAAAAAACTGAGGGAGAGCTGTATGAAATTAAAAAAAAAAGGGGGGAGGGGGAAAGAAATCCCTAAATTCTTGTATGCCCTTGTGGCTTCTAAGTATGGCATAATACTTTTCATAAAAGCAGGAATTTATCTCAGTGCCTTTGGCCAGTATCGTCTTTCCCATACAGAATTTCATTACTCTGCCTTATTTTTCTGCCGTTTTTGTTTACATTATGACATTTTGGAAGTGTCTGCATTTCAGCAGGGTTATACAGTGTATTTATAAAGTGCTTTGGTGTCTTTTGGGTTGATGGATTATATGAAAGGGCCAGATCATGACATCTAGTCCGTGGCCTGCGTTTGCAGTGTGTATGGAACACCAAAACCAAATATGAGCTTGATAGTACAGGAGCATTCTCATACTTTAAATCTGAGAAGCCTGGCTGGGAAGGGGCTAGCAAGTTCTCATGCAGAAAAACAAAGAACATTGTATAAACTTCATTATAATTGCATTCTTTTTCTATGTAAAGGAAGATTCACATTAATTTCACCCAACTTTAAGCATCAGTGCTTGCTGGTTGTAGTCTTTGTAGGGCACTTAATAGTGCTGCCTAAAATCTGAATTCTCCTCCAGAAATGTCTTTCTCATAGACTGCATGGGGAGCCTAGAGCGATCACACATGAAGCTTCAGAGAGCCTGAAGTCATGGAAGCTGAACAGTGAGACTGCTTGTGAAGGCTAAATCCACAAAGGTCATGTCTATATTAGTGAAATAACCCGAGCCAGGATTTGGGCCCATGGCCTGGCACTCGGTTGTCTGTACTGCTAGACTGTTAGCGTTGTTCCTGGTGTGGTTTTGGCTGTGGCCGGCTAGCAGCCTCCCAGACAATGCCTGGGCACAGCTCAGGAGCTGGCGCAAGCTAGGGACTGTTTTCAATAGGCAATTCGAATACAGTGACCCCATTTTGGATGGAGGTGTGTGGGGAGGAACGAATGGACAAGTCAGTTTAACTGCGTGGATATGAGCTATGACATGCCATCTGGCCTCAGGGCTGGAGAATGGTCACTGGCCTATTGTATTTACTAAGGCAAATGTAGCCAAGAGGACTTAAGTGTTGCAGCCCTTAATTATAACTGCTCTATCAGCAAGTGGAAAACAGCAAGGCCCTCTATTCAAAGCAAAAGGAGTTTTAGCAAAAGAAAATGATCAAAGAGCTTGTAGAGCTATATGGCAGGACACGCTAAAGAGCAGCGCAAGACTTGGACCAAATCTCCAAAAATACGTAGATACATGTCTCCACTTGGGACTTTCAGCTGTGAACCCTTTTTCTGACACAGGCCCCTTAGGATAATTCTTTTCCTACAAAGGGTTATTGCTGACTACTTTCAGGCAACGACTAGACTGCAAATAGTAGATGAACCAGGAATAAAGTTGAGAATTCAGATTAGTTTCTCTGTCCTTAATTAATACTTATTTATACAGAATACAGCAGTCTGGACTGGACTAGAGTCAGGGCAAGTCTGATGCTGTAACCTGGTGGTTAGAAAAATCCCTAGATACACAGCCAAGTCAAGCTTAAGTTCCTCCCCAAATGCACTGATGCAAAGGGTCAAGGGAATCGTCACAGTGGAAAAATCCTGGTTTTCCTCTGCCTTTTTTGGGGGGGAGGGGAGGGAAGAGAAAATAATCTGTCCTACCTAAAGCAGGTAATGCAAACTGTCTCAGCCTAAATGGGAACAGACTAGTGTGGAGTGCCCTGAGATGCCGGGTTGCTGCTTATGCAGACTGAAGATGTGGTAGAAAGGCAGCTGGACTCCTCCATCTGTGTCATCCCATGATGAGTTTTCTGCCAAGGACACCAAGGCAGTAGCAACGGGGTAAGAAGGAGATGCCTTAGGCATGTGTCTGGGGTTCGGTTCAATACCGAATTAGAAATCGCCTCAGACACACCTTTGCACTGAGGAGCTGGGAAGAGCTTCTGGCTCCTACTGTTCAGATGAAGAGCTGAAGAACTAAGGTGAAGCATGCTAAGAAAGAGCCTTTTACATTGGATTTAGGTCCTGTTTTATAAGTCAGAGTTCTGCCTTGCTGTGCTTGTTGCTTGAGATGGGTGCTTTTTTAAGCAGAGAGCATTTTTAGGCATATTATTTTGTCCATCTAAGTCATTTGTAAGATGATAACTTTTATTTATAACATTAGTGCTTTATCCAGCACCGAGCTAGCTCACGCTGGTACCTTTCTCTTTAGCATTCTGAGTATTTCCAGCTGGTGACACCAAATAGCCTCCATTTCCTCATGTGGAACACTCACCAGTTGTTCTGCCCCCTCCTCCTTTCCTTTTTATTTTTGCTGCTGGAAGGATGTGGGTGATGATTTATAGAGCATGTCCAATTGGCTCTGTTTGTCTGTGCTGGCCTGCTTCATGCACACTGAGGTCAGTGCTGTATTTGTAGGTAACCATCCAAGGAAAACACCTCACAGCAGGCAAAAATGCTAACTAAGTAAAACAAACTCAGGAATGTGATCATCTGTTTAGTAAAGTTTTCAGCAGTCTTTTCCATTACACTAAGCTTTCAGTCTGGTTCTATGAATTCAGAAGTGAACACAGCACCGAAATACCTCAGACATCTTCAAGTATGTAGGAGCGTTGATTTGTCAAAGCATGATTGGTTGGGGGAACAAGGAAAGCTCCTTTTTAAAAATGGGATTAGCAATAAATACGTTTTAGTCCAAAATGTCCAAAGGAGAGAGAAAAAAAAAAGAGTGTACATTAAAAGCTATGGTTTATCATTTATCTTTTAAAGGCAAAACTATAATCAGAGAACAAAATCACCTCCTGTTGCCCCATTGTTAACTGCATACTGGGCCCCACTACTTACTTCTAACGTGATCCCCCAAAGAGCGATTCTGCTAACATCGGGGGGGGGGGGGGGGTTGCTCTCATCCGTGGAGCAGCGAGTTGACCTTTGTCTCATGTTTTTGGCAGTTGTGAGGTCGAAAGTACCTTTCATCATGATTCAGGGCATAGCGAGTGCAGGAATCCTCACTTCTGCGTGCGGGCAAAAACTGATCGTGATCCCTCTGCCGCTGAGCGTGCAGAGACTGCTGCCTCTGAGAGCCCCAGGGCACAGGGGGAAGGAAATGCAGGAGCTGCACAGTGGGAAGAAGTGAAGCCACAGTCACAACTTCCTTCATTGAGCTGGCTGGCCACAGGCAGAGGAGCAGCCTGCATTTTACTAATGAGTGGTTTCCTTGAATGGGTATAAAAAAGAGCACATGGGAGGATAATTATGTGCAAGCATGTGACGCACAAAAGTTTTGAGGCAGGCAGTAGATTGCTGATTGAGGCAGGCAGTAGATTGCTGAATCGCCACAACATGGGATTATAGGGCCATGTGGTAGGAAGCCCAACAAAAATGACAGGTAAGCTGCAACAGATCCGTACATACCCCTCTGAAGATCAGGTGGCATATGCTGTATGCTTTGCAAACCGCCTCCCCCTGCCCGGCCAGCTTCCTTGCCCCTCTTTGCAGTCCGAAGTCACACTGTGCCCATCTGGCAAGGCCTCAGGCTACGCGTGGCAGCTTGCTGCTGCAGCGCGCTCCGCTAATGTTTGCCTTTGTGGTAATTGGCTTGTATCTGATTTCATTTCATATGGAGGGATAGAGGGACAGCAAATCACTTGCAAGTGGTTCGTAGTCTGTGCAAATGCTTTTTTTTTTTTTTTTTTTTTTTTTTTGCCTAGCTCTGCTACCCAGCTGAAGATTTATCCCTATAAAAACAGAGAGCTTGCTTTTTTGGTAGAAAACTACAGCTGCGTATATTCCTCACTGTCATCGCCACCCCCAACTCCGATTTTATACTCACTTCCAGCCCTCGCTTTCCTCAGCACACTTATTTATGAGACCAGAAAAAAAAACACATTTTCCCAGTTTTATAAAAGATCTATTTTTTCTGTGCAATGACAAAGTTTTGACAGATGAATCCATGCTGGAAAAACCATGTACCAGCACCTCTAATTCAGCAGCTCTCAATTGCTATGGTCCAATTCTCAAAATACTTATGCAAGGAAAATTCCCTTCCAACTCAGAAAGAAAACTGCTTCAGGTAGTTCAACGAAACTTGATGTGATTTGTTAATATAGCACTTTTATGGTCCTTCAGGGAAAATGCATCTACCAGGTACAGCTCTGCAGCTATGTCAGCATTATTTAGGTCCTGGCTATCATAGAGCTAACCTAGTCCGGAACAGGCCAAAGGAGTAAGCTTTTCTTTAAAGGAGACTTCAGACATACATGATAATAGGAGGAGAAGCAGGAAAATGGTAGTTACTGTCAAAGTCTCCATTCTTTTCTGCATTAGATAGCAGTTACACAACAAGAAGTCCCATTGCCCTAAATGTGTCTGTGCCCCAGAACTGGGGTGGGTACATCCGAATTTCAGACTTTTCATATCATTGACTCCTAGGTTGGTGAGAGGCATCTGCTAATGAACACATGGTGTTTTAGAAATGTTTCCATAATCCAATCAATTCTTTTTAAACTTCATTATTTTTGGCCATAGAACTGTAGGTGCTATTACGCTCCATGAGACAAGTCTGCTACCACTAGATAAGAAAGACATGGATCAAATTTGCATTTTTACATGTGCAAATGAGATGTCCCCAGCTTCCCCTCCCCCTCTCTTTTTAATGCTTGTCCTTGTTTTTTCAAGTCTTTTTCCTGAAATACTTGCCAGGTGGTTCAAAAGCTGGCTTTTCTCTCTAAACACCATGAAATATAACACAATGCACTGCTTTATTTGCAATGATATATTGGTTTCTATGTGTTTGTAAAAATAGTTGTGAGGCCAGAAAAAGCATCTACATCCTAGCAATTTTCTCCAGATTTATTGCATATATTATACCTTTTCTACTTCAGTGGGCTTCTATCTCGGTACTGAGCAGTGTGAGTGCCTATATGACAAAACCCCTCCTTCTTTTGCACACACACACATACATATGAAACCAAAAACCTGCTTTTCATTAGCATAGCCAGCACAATGGAGGCAAGAGTGGAAGCAAGGGGAGAATTTAAGATGTATGGATTCAGACATCTCATGTGAATGACTGTTCATGCCTTACTGTAACTAGTCGCAGACAGAAGATAAGCCTAGCAGTGAGAAGAAAAGCTGCCATTCCATATTGTGAATTTATGAACTTACATTGCATTTTTTTTTTTTTTGATAGCTTCTTATTTCGGGCTAATTTACTACTTATAAGATGAATCCCAAAAAGCATTGACTCATTCACACTGGACACAGATGTGCACATACTAAGCACATATGTGGAAGGTGGAACTCCTGTTGTTATAGGTGAGGGGAGTTTTGTCAGCATAATGGCTGCAAAGCTAAGGGCTCGAGGCTAATGCACGGCACACACAGAAAACTGCACACATCTTACTCTTAATAATAACTGTATCATAATTTCTATTCATATCAAGAAAATATATGTCTTAAAACATTTTTCTTCTCAGTTTTATGTTAATATCAGATATGAACTAATAACAGCATAATATTTTTAATGGGAAGAAAAAAATAGTATAAAAAAATTGGAATATCATTAACAAATGATTTTTTTCATGTTCGGCTACAAAGTGGTTTAGAAAATCTCTGCTTTCCTGTTGAGAAATTGAACCAAGATACAGTTTAGTCATTGGAATACAGCCTCAGGAGTCACTAATTCCTGAGTTCTGTTTTTTTTTTTTCTTGTGATGACTTTCTCTGGAATTATGACCAGGTTGTTTCTCTTCTTTGTTCATACATATTTGTATAATACAGAAGATTGCATTCACGTATTCTGAACATCAATACATTATAGGTATTAAGGAATCAGATTCAGACTGCATGCAAATGGGATCAAGCTGATGAAATTCAATTCAATTCTTTCAGGATTCAGTGGCATATCCATCATATTGGAGTTTTCCTCAATATTGGCAAAGCAGCTTTGAAGATATTTATTGTTAAATATGATTCTTATGTGAAATCTATAGGTATGTCCATTCTTAACAAACTAAATTTATCACTTGAGTAAATACTCTGGTTATATTAGTTACACCAGCAGTTAATTTAGTTTAATCAGTATCACTGAATGAAAGTTATCATGTGTATTTCAAAACTGAATAAAGATTTAGAAAAGGGAGAGGTTTTCGCCAAAAAGCTAATAAGCTGAACTGTTGTGGATTTAATATCTACATTAAAAGTAGTGGACTCTTTCGAAGTTTTCCCACTATGTCATTCTCCTCCTAAACCACATGGCTTTCAGTTTGCGGCAGCCAGACGTCTCATGGGGGAACATGAAGCAAGAACTAGTCTGTGAGGTGAACAAAACAAGTATGGTTTTGGCATATTAATAGAACTGTGTGACATTTTTAGAAAGTAGAAAATTCGGCCAAAAATTGCAGTTTTGATTGTCCTCTAAGAATGTGAGTCCTATTTGCAGATTGATTGCAGCTGTCCAAAGCTCAGTGGGTTAATTTGCAAAAGTGGAAGTGTCAGCTTATCAGGAATGTGGAAAGTGAAGTTCAGCTCCTTCCCTGGCTGTGCCCTGGAACATCTTCCAAAGCACTGCGTACTACAGCAGCAGTTTTTTCCCCTGGTAATTGTCTGCTTCTTATAAAACACTGAAATGATCTGTAAGGCAAATTAAAAACACCATGAGAATGTACCAACCGTAAGAATTGAAAGTCATTCATCTCTGCTTGGAATACTTGGACTCCAGTCTATGAGTCAATGAATTTATCCTGAGTGTAACAGCATCAGGCAAAGACTATGAGAAGATCCTACCACTGCACAGCCCTCTCTAGCCCAGGGAATAGAGTACAGTCTCAGAGTGCAAGATGTGTACTCAAATTTCTTTAGGAGCCAATGGATAAGTTTAACCTCAGTCTTCAGTATCCTGAAGTTTATGTGGGGAAGGAAGTCCTTCTCTGTTTTGCCTTTTAGTTTTGTGATTCCAGATTTTATTTCTTTTGCTTTTCTTAAACAAAACTTGATCGTTTCTGTTTAAGGTAATCTGGAACATTTGTCTTGAATGTAAGTTTATAGGGGGTGGGGTCATGAAGAAAACAATAATTTGTTTGACATGAACTTTTTTTTGATTTAACAGTCAAAGTGAAAAATCATTTATTCACACAGCACAGAAAGTTCGTGACCCTGACACGGAGCTGGGATTGGAGCAGAATCAGTACAGAATATGGTGCAGACCCGCATTAGCCCATGTTATTTAGCAAGTATCTCCTGAATCTGTGACATAGAAATTTAGTCTTCATAGACATAATACACTGCCCAACTTCCCTTTTTTTCCCCATTTGATCCTTGAATGAAAAACACAGCAGAAGTGTAATACATTATTATTTCTATTGTAGTATTTATGTACCAGACTCATGTTAATGTACCCTTCTCTGCCTTAGCTGCTCAGCTTCTCTCTATGAGCAAGAATGAGCTAACACTAAAAGCTTATATCGGACTAACAATAAGAAGAGGTTACTGTGAACATGGAAAAGAGATAGATTAGTATTCTCTTCTTGGCCCTTCTTATACTTTTTATTACAGCTCCTGCAACTAAAAAAGAAAGATGTTCAGACAATCTGGAATGGAGAGACTAAGGCAAATGAATGCCATTCACCAGTTAGTGATTTCATGTGTTTTTGTAGCACATTCATTTTGACAAAGGAAAGTGCAAGTTAAGTGAAAACTGACCACATATTCTGGATGTGTGAGAAAAAGAAGATATCTTGGTTACATGGGAGAAAATTCTTAAAGACAAAAAAAATCCAAATCATTTCTAAAAAACTAAGACATCTAAAAGAGGAAGCCATCTTGAAGCCTTTTCAGTCGTTATGTTTAGCGAAAACACGTCCTTTTTCTGTCCCTGATAATATTCTGTTTTGATTTGTTTGTATCCAAGATGAGAAGCTTATGATGGAGTTCAATAGTTCCTCATTTATTTTGCTTAAAAGACCTCCTTCTTTATTTATGTATAATGTCAAGAAAGATTCTTTGTCCCCAGACACAGTATGAATCAGACAGCAGAAGGCCTTTCCTGTAATCAAATTTCTAAACTTCTTCTAACTGGCAGCTTGCCCCTAAATCCCAACCTAGCTGCTCTTCAGCACCATGCCACAGGTGTCTCCTCAATGCTGACTGTCCTGCTTTCGCTTCCTCTGGCAGTTCTGCTGCACAGATACACAGCTGAACCCGACCCATTCCCACCATTGGCCCATTCAGTGTCCATTCAGACCGCTTGGGTAGCACTGTCTGTTTTCGCCCGGATTTAGTCTGTGGAAAGTAGTTTTCCGTTTTTCAGCTGTCATTAAACACAGGTGCAGTCAGTTCTTCTGTCATGTATCTTAGCAGAAGTTGTTACGTCCCCTAGCATCTTCTAATGTGACTTAAAATACGACTGCCTAGGTCTGACTATAACATTATGAACAATCTTACACTGTGTAACCAAGGAAAGATTACTTTATTTACATCATAATGTTGGAGACACCTAACTGGCACCTAAATGTAAGCACCTATTAAAGTAATCCTTTTAAATTAAAACCTATTATTGTTGTATAGTTAATGGGGTTTGTTGCATGCCTTTGAAGATTTCTAATCTGCCAAAGTTTAAGCAATGTGAGACAAATAATATGATTTTTTTTCCCTGGAGGCCTTCCAAGGCCTCCACCTCTTTCTACTGACAATAGAAGAGAATAGAAGAGACTAAAGTAATTACTTCAGCAGGACTGCTTCACTCAACACTTAAACCTTAGGTGTAAGCTAGGGGTCTATTTTAGGCAGCCTGAATAAATATATGATTCCAGAGTCATATTTAACCTTGAACCATTGACTCAGTGTAAATAGCATTGAAAATTTTCTCTAAAATTTAAAACACGCTCTTGCAACATGATTTGGTTATTCTGGACACGGATTCCCACTTTGAAAAATGAAGCTCTGGCATTTATAATTTGATACTTTTAGTTCTATGGTAGCTGTAACTGCAAATTAGAAAAGGATATTCAGCTTTCAGATCTGTCTTAGATTTTATTAATATGATGTTGCACATAATGAGCTCTGCCAGATTAGTACTAGCTCCCTATGTTTGGCTGCTGAAGTACAAGAAATCTCTCCGGTGATTTACATCAAAATACTCAAATAATTACCATATTTAGATATGACAACTAAAACTGTAATATGGAAGTAATGCAGAATATGGAGTGGGAGAGGACAGCCTCCTGTTTGCTAATGAGAATATATATTTTTTCCCCCAAACATAGAAATATTTCTGATGGAAATGAGAAGGAATCATAATTGGGGTTCAGATAGTACATAGAGCAAATGGAATAGAAAGCCAGTAGGTCAAAGTAGCCCTTACAGTTGAAAGAGTTTTTTTTCCTCAGAATTTACTCAGGCTTCACTGAGATAGTATTGGGCATGGCATGGTCTTTGTGGGAGCTGCGATGATCAGGGCTTTATCCCTTGGCCTCATGCTGGCCAAGGATCCTCAGGGTGCCCAGGCAATCAGACTAGACAGACGACTTCTCTCATAAGCAGAAAAACACATGACAGATCACAGTAGAGTGCCCTTGACTACATTTCTAATGTCGCGTTGAGCTGATCTTACAGACAGCACCAATGGGCCCTGAAATTACCGAAAGTACTCTTGGCAGGCATTGGATTATAGCTGATGATGTGGCTGAACTCTCTGTGGAGGCACCATAGCCACATTAGGCCACACGTACTAGGGCAGCAGAAAGCAAAGACCATTACGGACAATGTACATGCATACTCTCACATCACTGACAGCAATGCGGGCAGGTGGACTGTGTGGATTGTCTCAGAATGAACACACTGAAATTCCCAGACCTACAGACATCATGCAATGCACGATGGAGCCAGTGCTGGCATTCCCAAAACACCCAGGGAGATCAGGGAGATCATGGCCAAGCTGGACATCCTCTTCCTTTAGATGTGATGATGTGATTATAGGGAACACTACAGGGAGCTGAGGTGAAAGCAGGCAGTGAATGGCTTCCCCCCGTCTCTGCAATGATTCAGTTGCAGTCCAAAAGATCAGTAGCTGTCTAGCCTGGAAATCTACCAGAGGTGGGGGACTACCTGCCCATGGACTGCAATGAATTCCCAAAGATGTGTATGCTGCCAGTGAGAACCAACACCAGAGTCCATCGCAAGTCTATCAATGCCATCTCTTGTATCCTAAAATCAACAACCCACTGTTAATGACAATTTGAGCTCACCAATGGGTACTTAAAACGTGCTAAAACAGAATAGGGTGAATAGAAATGGCCTGTAGGGGCTCATTTACGTTCTCAGAGAGAAGCTTGGAGGTGGCTGGTGATGATACCAACCATGTGGCTGAACCAGGAATATGGGGTGGTCAGCTGGCCTCGTAGAGAACAATGTCATGATGCTCTCTAGCACAGTGGATATACCTCTCCCTTTTCCTGTATCCTATGGAGCTAGTCACTGCTATCTAACTTTTTCCAGACCACTAAGACTGATCTGGCAGAACTGCTGCAGTGAAATTAGGATCGAATCTGAGAGATGTGGTTGATCACAGGCAGGTACAGGCAGGGCCTTGCTGTGTTACTCAAGGGATTGCAGGCTACCTGTTATTCTCACAGGAGCCCTGTGCCACACACACACTGTGGATATGACCAGGGTACTCTTTGGAAGCAATCAAGTAGATCCCTGTAAAAGTGGCTTTTAGGCTTTTGGTACTACAGTTCCACTGACCTCTAGGTCTTTTTCTGAGCATCCTCAAAAGCACCTCATTTTTGACTGGGCTGAATGGTTTGACACCTCTGCCAAGCCAAAGCTACACTGCGATGCGGAAGGTAGGTACCCTTTTCCCCAGCTCCCTCAGAGGCTCCGTATGATCAGGGTCTTATTTGTCAGTTGAAGTGCATAAATGGCTTTGTAAGCAAGGACTCGAACCTGCACCCTCTCTACTTCCACATGGGTATGATGGTAATAGGTACTCATGCTCTCCCTTGTGTGCACATTTTCTCTGACTATATTAATCTTTAAAACCACTGTTCAAAGTCAACAGTTTTGGGATGAGCTTTTATCTCCACCAGAAGATCTCAGATTCTGATGGTTTGGGCACTACTTTGGAAGGTACGTGTTCGAATCTCCTCAGGCAGAGGAGGGGATTGAATGGAGATTGCCTACCTTTTGAGAGCATATGTTAACTAGTATATAAAATGGGAGATCCGAATCTCCTCAGGCAGAGGAGGGGATTGAATGGAGATTGCCTACCTTTTGAGAGCATATGTTAACTAGTATATAAAATGGGAGATCCTTGCTGAAAGAAAAATATGAACCCCATACTCTGTTTGAAAGAAAAGGCATGCATAGGGAGCCAAGGCTTTCACCCAGGACTAATGATCCTGCTGTCAGAGCTGGCTATGTATAAACTGAGTGTCATGGCTCTTTAGATCCTGGTTTGATCTGGGTCTTAGTCTAGGAGTCTCATTTTCATGAAAATTTAAATTCACTGATTGATACAGCAATCTCCATTTAATCATTCACACTAAGGTATTTCAGGTCTCCTGATATTTCATTAAGCTGAGAACAGGAAATAACTGTTACTGTGATGGGGTGATACAGGTAATAACTGTTGATAGATGTTGACTTTAATAGCAATGATAGGCTAGATTGTAAATTAATGATCTGTGTTGAGCAAGGAACTGTGCCCCTGAAAAGGTTTAGGAGGGAGTCTGTGCTAAGTCACAATCTAAATGATTGTGCCTAAATGAGACACTTTTCAGAAATCATCTGTGCAGCCTGACTTGATGGGGCATCAGCAGCGGCCTCAGGAAAACCTGGCTCCTGTGGTCATGCACAAAACTGATTGTGTTGCATTTGTTCATAGCCATAAATAAGTTAATTTAAGTACATTCATATATATATATATATATATCTTGTACATAAAATAATATTGCCATATTTCATGACATATTTCATATTTCACGAAAAAACAAATCTTTCTCAAGCATATTCTTTCCTGTTCCATAGCTGCGATTTGAGAAAAATAGTTTTAAAACTATTGAAATTATTTGCTATAAGCTTGTTTGCAAACTGCCTGGTTTAGTCAGTTCAGCAGGATCCAATATCAGGACAGAGCACAAAGAGATGGGGCATGCTTTCTGACAAGGCGGGCACGCTACCACCCCAGTGCAGTGGGAATGCTAGGAACAATCACTGCCGAATTTCTGTAGTTCTCCGGAGCAAGCCGGCCTGCCTTAGCCCCGCGGCTTCTCAGAGCTGCAGCACACTACTGACTGATTGCATTTTTCCTTCTATAAATGTCAGGGCTCCTGGACCATAGCTCTTGCCTTAGCTGGGCTTCAGCAGGACCTGAGACACTGTGTCCTGTGGGGCAGCACCCAGGGGCAAGGTCCCTGGCTCCCATTTAGCTCAGGCAGTCCAACAACCTCCATCTGTCACAGCATTTGCCTCCCAGTTGTTGAAGGTTCCTTCAAAAGCCCAGCTATGGCACTCAGAGGGCACCCAGCTCCTCTGGTTGCTGCTGCCGGTTGTAAGACACTGTTACTCAGCCCATGGGGACATTTTGCATCTCTGTGAGGCAGCAAACACTGAATTGCAATAGCTCAATTTGACATAAAACTGGAATTTTACCCAAGTCTTGTACCAGCTACAGATATCAGCTTTTTTTTCTGGGAGGGCAGCTCTGCCTCCCTCCTCATTCCCTCCGAGCTCCTTGGTAGCCTGCTCCTTGCTGAGACTGGCTTCATACCAGAGCACTGCAGGTACATGTACGGAGCCAGATTTTCTGTTGCTTTACATCTTGTGTGCTTACTTACACCAATGCAGAGTGGATGAGGAATGCTTCAACAGCATTTTAAATTCTACAGTAATACAAATGAGCACACAAGATGGAGGGCAATGGCAAATCCAGCCTGTAGTCTTTCAACACATGCCTGTTATGTTCACAGATATTAGTTTGACTGGACAATATTAATACTTTTTCTTTCTTTTTTTTTCAAACCTTTTCATTAAGAGTAAAATAGCGTAAGCAGTTCCTTGAGGAATTTAGGGTTTACCAAAGCTCCTTTGAAAAATGGCAAAGTAGTTTTGATTTTTAGAGCTGCAATTATTTTCACAGATCAGTTGTAAGGCTGATTTACACAAGCACTGAGAACAGATAGCTCCCATCAACTATAATTGGAGCCATGGGTTCATACTATGCAAAGTCAGTCCCTCAAATTTTGTATTTTGAATGACTAAAAAATAAAGATCCAAACTAGAGTACTAATGTAATATTTAGGTGAATGTATTAATCAAATAATAGGGAGAAGCAAAAATATTTCCTCAAGCAGGTCAAAAGGTAAAGGCTAGGTATTATAGTCCTTATGAAGATGTAAGAGAGTTTTCCCCTCTTTTTTCCTTCCAAACAATTTCAAATTAAACTTAAAATAGAACTGAAAGGAACTAAAATTAAAAAACAGCAAAAAGGTTTGGATCCACTTGTTCAGTCAGTTATTGCCTTCATAAATCAAAACTAGACAGCAAATGAATTGGCTGTACTTACATTGTTGTTTATTTGCCATGCAGTTATGGGGCCATGGCAAAGCAAAACAAGAAGATCATTGTTTCAGCCAGACCTAGAGTCTTTAGGCTTATCCCCCACTGCCTCTTCTAGCTTTCTGGTCAGCACAGCAAAAGCAAGAAGCAACATGTTATTTGGCTGCTGCTTTATTTTCCCTCACTCTCAAATCCCTGATTGACTTGACTGTGATATAGAGGGATTCAGTTTTGTCATAGCAGTTTTGGAGAAAGTCACATAGCAAATGGCACCCTTGCTGAAAAGGGTCTATGCCATGGAAATCACAGTTGTTCTAAAAGCCAGAACTCTCAGGCATTTTTTGGAAAATAATGCAATTTTAAACATTTTTGGTGCAAACAATAAAAGCAGGCCTAGCAATAGGCACTGTTATGCTTTCTAGGACCTTTTTATGACTTCTGCTTAATGGTTGCCTGACACTTCGAACTGAAATGAAAGATGGCATGGGCAAGTTAAACATACAGACAGATAAGACAAATTGCTCTGTTGGAGTGTTCCTCTTCATCATCCCCAAGCAGCGCTGAAATTAAAGAAAAAAAATGTTTACTTACGTGAATAAAAAAGGAGAGACCTTCTGATGACACTATGAAAAACTTAAGTTTTTTTGCTATGGCTCCAGCCTTCTCCCTATTCATTTGCATGGGCCCTTGGAGTTTACTGAGCTCTTAATTCAAGATCAGGACCTCTGAATCCATGAGTTGACCCTTTTAGTTGTTCACACCGGTACTTTTTTTACTTTTCTGTAATTGGGTCTCCAAAACATATGGATGGTTTTACTTTGCCACCAGTGAGACCCCCACGAATGATAGTCCATTATTGTCATAGCTGCCAACTTGCACAGAAAAATCCCTAAGTGTCAAACTGTGGCTATTAATACAAATAAACAAATTGAGGAATACAGACTCCTCCTCATGCCTTGGCAACTCTCCTCCCAAAAAAAAAAAAAAAAAAAAAAAAAGCTATATTTATAGTGTCCTCTGCCTTAGCTGCTTTCCTTTCATAATTAATTCAATTCAATTTGTTGAGGTTGTGTATCCAAAGCAAAACAAAAACAAAAAAAAAAGTCGATCAGCACAAAAATTGCTCTGAGGAGTTCTCAGATCTATGTTACTCATACTGTGATTTCAATATGAGGGGAAAGTGTAATTTTTATAGCTGAGCATCCTCAAGCAATGAAAGATATATTGAAAAATTGAGGGAGGAATAGTACAGTGGTGTTATTTACTTATTTTTAAAGCACAAAGTTAGAATGACATCTCAGGAGTAGGTTCTCCCCCTTTAACATATGGTAAATAATACCGCTGACTTGAATGGATTCATTGTGGATTTTCAGGTAGTTTAAGTGAAAACACATTTTTCCTTAAATATTAAAACATGCTCATTAAACTTGCTTTTTACTATTTAACTGTGTTTATACCTCTCCCTTTAGCAGTGCCACACTGTCTAGTGTGTCTTTTTCAAATAGCCAAAGTTATGAAAAAACAGAAAGCAATTTTACTGTTCAAAACCCCATTACGCTTGAAAAAGAAAAATAAACAAAACTAAAGACAAAACCATTCCCTCTGCATTCAATCACCAGGATGAGAGAAAATGCACATTTTTGTACTCAAGGCTGTATGAAGCCTTCAAGCTCTGTGACACACAGATGGCAACAGATTACTGGGTCAATTCACACGATCTGTGTTGATATTACTCAGCGTGATATCGTGCGAACATATTTTTCTAAATATTTCCACTGATTGGCAATTTTTGCTTCAGTACCTGCCTATTTTCACCTGGTTGGAATTACTGTAGCAAAGGAGCAAAGCTTGCATCATCTGGAGTCCGCAGCCAGGAGCAGACATCCTCTTCCGGATCCAGCCATACAAGTGGTAGAAATTACTGTTTGTGTGAGGTAACATCAGCTGGGCTCGCTCAGATCTCCGGTGTGGGAGCTAAACCAATCGATTTTGTCTGAAACGGATTAAGGAACACTAATACTGGCTGCTCCACCAGGAAAACTATGGAGGCAACAGCTTTGGCAGGCAGAAAGTGAAAAGTGATTGGGAGGTACCAGCGGAAGAAATGCCTTTCACTTGCATGGCTGGACCTGGAGAAGGCCATCTGTCAGCAAACTGGATTACTCCGGAGAACTGGAGCAGCTCCGCAGTGTTGGGAGTGAGAGGTTTCCTACGCTCCCACTGTCCTGACGCAGACAGGCTTGGAGCAGAACAGTCGTGTTCGTTCCCGGTCTGAGACAATACCCGTTCAACCGCGTGGAGATATTCCCCACAGCATAAGCACGTGGAGCCGCCTTTGGCTGCTTCTCCAAGGCTGTCGACAAGGGCCAGTAGTTACTGTGGGCTCTGCGGTTAAGGCTGAAATCACATCACTGGTTTCACTGGGGAGAGGCAGGGCAGGGGGCACAGCCAGTGCTGGAAGCAGCTCTGGGCCCGGCTGGTTTTGCACAAGGAGTTTCCCTTTGCTCCTGGGGCAGCAAACTCCCCCGGGGTCCCCTCCAGCGTCGCCGAGCCGCTGGCACGGGGTGGGGGAAACAGCCGTAATCACTAGCACCTGCCATAGGCTAGATTTAATTTCCAACTTGGAGGTGAAATCTGGTTTGAATTATAATCCAGCTCAGGTACAGTGTGTGTACTGCGCTTTTCTCTGCTAGGTGTTTCTCCGTGGCAGCTAAAAAGGCTAAAATAAAGTCGCTATATCGCAGCAAGCCAGGCAGGCACCTAGGAAAATGCTGGCGTAATAACAGCGTAGAGCCCGGCTGCCACCTCCTCCCAAGGAACTGGCAGGCGAGGCAGCAGCCAGCTGGAAACTTGGCTGCACCAGCCCCCAGGGTTTCCTTCCCACCCTCCCTTCCACAGGGCAGCACCCGAAATCCCAGGCATGGGTGCCAGGGCGGCACGTCCAGAAATCGCTGGCACATTGGGAGCTTTAAGCAAAATCCCCGCATCCCGCGTGGGATTTCCCAGCCCTGCCTGAAGCTGGGGCAGGGTCTGCTGCTGCCGCAGCCCCACCGGGGGATGGAGGCAACGCCGTGGTCAGCGGGCACCGTCGCGGGGAGGCACCCAGCATCTTGCCACGTGACGGCAAGGCACAGAGAGCCACAGGGAGGGACTCCGGTGCAGCAGAGGCCCCTCTGCTAGTGATTCCTACCCGTTCAGCCCTGCTGCGGTGTATAAAGTAGGCTTAGCAGGAGCCGTTTGCACCAGGGCTAGATGTATTCTCGGTGAGCATGGTTATGCCCGGCGTTGGAAACACATCTTGTGCAGAATCTCGTTTTTAACATCCTCTATAACATGCTTTATTGCGAGGCGTTCGACAAAGGAAAGCGGGAATTCAGAAACAAACAAAAAATTAACCCAGCATGTTACAGCAGCTTCTCATGTACGATAACTGCAAAACCAGCATTCACCATATGCTAAAAGTATCATATATTTCTTATACCTGTGGGAAAGATTTTTCTCGTCTACATGAAATGGACTGTATTACAAACAGCTTGTTAAATGTGTGACAGATCGGCTTGAAATGATGGTTCTTGTACTCTCCAGGCCTGCACATTTGCTAATAAACTGACTACATATACAAACAGTCTGTTCCAGGGTTTAAGCTCCTATTACACTGGTTCATGTTTCAACATGCAGCCACTCTGTAGTTTGTGTTTTAAGCAGAACAAGTAAGTGGATGCATATGCATTACGATTCCAGACATCATTCCGTACCAGATGTGGTGCCTTTATTTTTAGTACTGTAGGAGTGTCTGCTGACCCTTTCTCACCCCATGTCTAATGAAAGATTGACTGCTCTGGGTTTTCTTATGGTGAATTATATATTAGAGGACAGTGGATTTAAAAATTAATTCAAGATTAATTTAGGGATGACTGCACATGGAATTATTTGGCCAACGGATGAAAAATGAAAATTTCACTACAAAGAAAAAAAATTGTAGAAGTGTCAAATTTTAATCCAATTTTCTATAAAGAATGATCATGTTCTGAGACCCTTCTGAGGACTACAATTAATCATTCAGAGCGATACCCCTTTTCCACTTGCTATGCAAGCTCCCCTCTGAGCCAAAGCACCCTCCCTGCTCCTCTGAAGCGGGGATTCATGTGCTCAGTCAGTAAAATAAATTAGCACTGTACCAAATGGTTCCAAATTCAGGAAAGCACAATGGCTGAGGCATACACTTAAGTGAAAGGAGACACAGCTATTGCATGGACAAAAAGAAAAAAAAAAAACCCATAGTACCACTTCTAGCCAGATTTACAGCTTCTATGAAGGCTTGTAACTTTTTAGGCAAATGAGAAATGAATCAAAAGCCAGAAAATGGATCTCTTTCATTTGAGGCTCTGTTAAATTTTAATGGCAATGTTAGATGTAGTACAGACACCCCTGCTTCACTAAATCAAAAGGAAAAAACAAAGTCAGCTAAATTCTATCTTATATGTTTAACTGTTGTGGGATTTTTACATTAAATAAAATAAGAAGAAAAGACTCTAATGAAAAGCAGGCTAAGAAAAAGGATGCTAGGAGCTCACCTTACTGAGTAAGGAAACAAATATTGCATAAAATGAATAAATAGTTCATTTTAACTAGTAAAACATTGGTGTAAACAAGACTGCACTAAATAAAACCCTCCACTTGTCATGAGTTGAATGGTATTCTCCCCTATTTATTCTCCTTCTGTCTACCCATTTCAATATTACAGAATTTTTATTGTTTATAGTAATTCTTGCTTCCTGGACATAGTAGGTATGGAGGGTGAAGAGAGGAACAGAGAAAATGCACTATATTCTTGAACTGTTAGACTGATCTCCAAGAATAATTTTTATGTATTCTCACATCCACAATTTGTTTTCTATCAGTTCTTAAAAATTAGCAGTGCCTATTTTTCAAAGTGGTGAATGACCTACAGAGGCTGAAGCCTTATGCAAAGGGAACTGTAAGCTGAAAAGGGCTGAATAAAATTGAATACACTTTCCATTGTGAAACATAGAAAATTTAAAGGCCTTGCTGCTACATATGAATAGTACTGAACACACAGACTGTGTTAAGGACAAATTAACTGGGCAGCCATGGATGCAGGATAAAAATTGTGTCAAATCAAGGGTTGCAGTCTGCAGGAGCAGGGCAACTAATCTACATAAACTCTCCCTACCTCCCTGCCTGTTTTGTACCTCTCTCTAGTTTTCTACCTTACTAGAGAGGAAAACATTTTAAAAGGGACTTTTGCAAGCTGGCTGATTTCTTGCTGAATCAGCAATCTTGATATGGAATTGATTTCTGCATCTTCCACTTCATGAAAGCTATAAAATGTTTTTAATTGAACATGCCCTTAATTTACAGGACATGCTGGGGTGGAAGAGAAAAGGCTGAAAAAGGCAACAAATGTATGCTGTATTGCACATACCATAACAATGATGAGGTCTTCTATATATTAGCAATGGATGGTTATTTAATATGTGTTATTTAGCAGAAGACAATATATATGCCATTAATGTATGTAATAGAGAGATAAATGCAATAGCATTTAATTCTGCAAAATAAATGGAATCTAATATGGGGTAAATATATAGAATATGTACATGCTCTAAATATAAGCTGAAGAAGAACAGGACCGTTTTGTTCCCATGATCAGACACAAATGACATTGGAAATTGTTTGGATGATAAGATCACTAGGTTTCAAATTGATCTGGTGAAGTTCAAATACAGGTATTTTCATTTTATTAGCTGGAGAAAGATAATTTAGCTAACTCTGTTTTAACAGATTTTTTTCATATTCCTTCCAGAACTCTGAAAGCCATTACATTTAATTATAGAGAAAAAAGTCTTGTTTTAATTTTTAAGTTTAAAAGCATGTAATGAAAATCTTTTCTTGGGTGTGCAAGATGTATAAGAGGTCTATTCTCAATAACGATAGCTGTGTGGGAATCAAGTGTTTCCCTATACATGCAAAGCAATTTCTGTTAGCAAAGCTGATCTCAAGACTGTCCTAGCCCAATGCTGACATGAATTTTAACTGAAAAATCTTACAATTTAGAAGTATTGCTACCAAAATTGATGTCTTCTATGATTTTGGGGAAGTTTAGTGTTCTTGGATGAAAGCATAAGTACTTATTTAGGAACGTACTAACCTCTGCAAAGTACTCTGGAAAGAAAAAAGGTTGGGTGAGCAGTCAGTCTTGTAAAATTAAGTTACCACATCTGAAATGGTTTGAGATGTAACATCATCTACTAAGATGAGCTAGGGGCCAGGAGCCAGGAACTCCTGAGTTTTATTCCAGCCTCTGCTACGAGTTCACTGTGCAGCCTTGGGAAAGTCTGCAGCACAGGGGACAATGATTACTTAGTTATTGCCTCATTGACTTGAATGTTCATATTCCTTTCTTTCCTTTTTAGTTTTTATTCCAGCCCATAAGCTTATGAGGCAAGGACAGTACCTGACTCAATAAGCACATATTCTGGAAGGGACATAAATCTCCAGGCTTCAGGGCGTAAGCCAGTCTGTAATTCTAAACAAGGGAAACTTAGCTTCCAGGCAGATTATCTCCAAACTGCCAGCTGTAGTGTTTCTTTGTCTGAAGCAGCTGGTACTGACCACTCTCGGAGATAGGATACTAGGAGAGATGGATCACTGGTTTGATCCAGTATGGCAATTCCCAGGCTCTTCTACAGTGCCAATTATATTACTGGCAGTCAAAAACAATAATAAGATTACTGAGAGGAATTTAACTAATGAGATCAAATAAAGAATCAAAATTTGGTGAGGAAGGGAACGTCACTGTATTGACAGATGTCCACAAGTTATTGAATCAAAGGAGTTTTTTTTTCTTTTTTTTTTTCCCATAGTAATTTTAACTACAGCTTTCCAGAGCCTCTACTTTCAGAGCCTTTCTAACATAATTTTAGAGAGATCAATGGCTGCATAAAATAAAGCTTGGGAAGAAGTGTGACATATAATTAATGGAAGTGAGGGAGGAGTGGGAGGAAGTAGTAGAAAGTTTGTGAAAGTTTGCAGGGTGGAGGTGTGCAGATTGGGAAGTGATGGATGACACTGAATTGCATAAGAAGCCACAAGCAGGGAGGCAGGAGAAAGAGAAACCTTGCTGCACTATCCTCATGGAGTACTTTATGTGGTGTGTTTCCCAGCAGCAGAGTCTGGGAATTAAAATGATGCCAACAGTTAGAAGCCAAAACCTGGGAACGGCAAAACACTGAACTCCCTCTGATAGGAATGGACATTTGGAGATTGTGAGCACTAAACAGATTTAAGCTTTGATTAGGAGCAGCAGCTCTTGCTTAGCTTCACCTTCCTAATAAATTCTGTTGGTGGAAAGGACAGGGAGCCCCGGCTCTGCTGGAGCGGCGTTAGTCCGTAGGTTAGAGCACTGTGATCCCAGATGGCTGAGGCAACGCCAGCTGGTAGCACTTGGACAAAGAGTTCAGTCTGATGAAACATAGGCTGACAGCTGGTATCAGATGCTGGAGAATCATAAATTTCAGAGAATGTGTTGCTATTGGAGTCATGACAGAAATTTCAAGGGAGGAAAAAAAATTAAAATTTGGGAGACATTAGTAGAAGATCTCATCTACTTTGAAAGGAGAACTCAGCCAGGCTTTGCTGATGTTGCCAGCTGAGAAGTTGGTCTGCAGTTTCTAAGGGCCTATTTACGCCACCAAATTGTAGGAACTTAGTAAGATTTCTTGTTCATAGGAACCCTTGTCAGATTCCAAAACCAAGCCTAGACTTGAGGCAATTAGCTCATTTGCTAAACACTGTATCCAATTGCATTACAGTCTTTTTGGCGATGGTCCCTTACTTGCTCTCATTTTTACTGCTGAAGGGACAAAAAATTAGGAACCAAACCTTATAAGGATGTACAAACTAAAAGCCAACATTTTTGACTGCACCTAAAGATTGACCAGAAAAGCAGGGAGCCATATCATGAAGTGACTTTAAGGAAATCTGTTTCATGGGTATACAGCTGCATTTTGTGATAGATGAAGTTCGGGCATCCATCAGCGTAGACTTGAGCAAACTGTGTTGTGGGTAATGAAACGCAGAGCTGCCCAAGGCATATGCAGTGGAGACAGAGAGCAATTTTGATAGAAAAATCTCTGGGCTGGGCGTAGATGGAGAAACAACCCAGAATTTGACTGTCCCTGTGCCTTGAACATCAGAACTCGGAGAAAGCCAGGGTACCCTCAGGTACTTTCTTTGCCCGTCTATATCAGTAGCTTCTGCGTTCCTCACAAATGGAAGCTCACACCCCAACATTTCTGATTTTGGACATGTCTTCAAAGACTGTCCATCTCAACTAAGCAGCCTATTGCATATTTAAGCCCTACTGGAATTCACTGATGTGTGGTTGGGATTCCTCTGACCTTACTTTTGCTGTCTAAAAGTTAGATATCAACTCTAAGCTCATCATGCAGGCTCTCTCAGTAGCTAGTGGAGGGAGTAAAAACATGACTCTGTCTTAAAATACCTAGTATGAATTGTCATCTACATATGATGATTGCCCTCCTTTGAGTATAGAAAGGGAGTATAGATGGCCAGCTCAGAGCAGATGTTATCAATGTTTGGATAGTTAAAGGCTGGGTAGATCAGTCCCACTGTGTTTAAGACAATCCGTTTTGGCACAGTTTGTTATCATCTAGGTTAGGTACATCCCCCTCCACCCCCAGCACATGATTATTGTGACTCCTGTTTGCCAATAGCCAACTCTTCTATGCATTGCAGGAAAACTAGCACCTTACTTAGGACTGAGGATCTAGTTACAATTCTGAGCACATATCCATGCCTTTTGTGGATTTATCTCTAAAGATCAAGGAAATAGGGCCTAGAAAATCTTAGAGCAGATTAAAGGACTGCATGAAAAGGGAGCCATAGAAATGGGTGTCAACACAGAAGCACCAAGCCCCTTGCTGTCACACATGATGATCTTACATATAAATTCAGTATGAAAACAGTTTTAAAAAGGGAGTAATCATGGAAAACATAAAGATTTTTTTTCGTTCTGTATATTTTAATAGGAAAGACTTTCCATGTAGTAAATATATACACTCTTCTATTTAATTGGCTCTCAAATTTTTCATTTTCTCTGTTTTCTGTTTCATTCTTTTTCTACCTTTTTATCTTTTCCATTTGACCTCAAAAATAAAAGATAGAAGACAAATGGCACAACATAAAAGGGGAAATGCAAGCAACTTATAAAATGAAAACCCTAAAACACAAAACATTTTGTTTTCCAGTTATGCCTTAAAAAAAAAAACTTTTCAATAAAAGATTCTATATTAAAAAGGTTGTTTT
Source organism: Dromaius novaehollandiae (assembly GCF_036370855.1). NCBI lineage: Eukaryota > Metazoa > Chordata > Aves > Casuariiformes > Dromaiidae > Dromaius > Dromaius novaehollandiae. Next base: position 19,393,779 of record NC_088100.1, read on the forward strand.
CAATGTGTTATTACAAAGCAGCCAACAAACTAACCTTACAAAACAAAATAATGTCTGATATTGGGGATCCTTTCATCTTCTTTAAGAGCATCGTTAGAGCAAAAGAGCAACCTCATTCTTCTTTCAGAGCTCTAAGGACACGGATACTTTAATTTTCCTTGATGGGGTCTAAAAGCAATGAGATCGTATCCAAGACCCAATCTTAGAAAAGCAACACAAAAACATTTGCTCTCTTTTCCATCTGTATTTCATAATTACTCTGAATTACCCTAAGTCAATAATCAATGCCATTTATTCCAGCGAAAATTATTTAATGGCTTAGAGCCATCAAGTTGTAACTCGCTCAATAACTTGCATGTATTTCCTCTTTCCCCTCTCACTGTTTTTCACATACACCCACTGACTGCATAATGTTTCAAATTAAAAGGAAAAACTGAGGGCAGGAAGTGTTGCTTGTACATCAGTTTATTAAAGTCCTAATTCTCATTGGTGCTTTTAAATGCTGTCTCAACTGTAATAAAGAGCATAGTAGCATAATTTTTGTTCACTTAAAGGAATGAAATATTTATTACTTTTATTATTGGATACAGTTAGAAAACTGTGTTTTTCTTATCTTTTCTTCAGTGAAATATATTTTTTTTTTTTAATTCTTTTTTCTATTTCTATTAATCACACTGACTGTATGGGAACCCCTGTGTTGCACAGTATTTTATCAGCCCAGAAGCCTAGCTGAAAAAACAACAAAAAAGCAGGTTCTAATACAGCAAATCTGCACTTAGCAGTGCTCCCTTATGCAGCACAATTAAAAGAGCTGTCGTTTTTCTTACCAGTGCTTGGCAGTGGGCATCAAGCTGCCACCTGGAAAGGTGCCAATGATACGCACCATTGACTCCCCTTCCAGCAGCTGCACATTTGCCAAAGTATGCAGTGCATGAGGTGAAAATGGAAGCGAAAGCTGAGCAGACCCGCAGAAATCAGTGCTCACCTTTGCATTGCTAAAGGGCTCAGCAATGAAAGGTGCGAAGGGCCCAGGAATGCCCAGATCCACCTGGGAATGGAGCAGGGACCAGGGCACTCCAGACAGGCATTTTCAGAGCAGGCTGCAAGCAGCAGCAGGAAAACCAGCTTGAGGAGATGGATGAGCAGCGGTGTCCAGAAACCCAGGGAGGAGCCTCGTGAACCGCTGAGCTGTGTGAGGAGAAGCACGTTCCCTCCCTCTTCCCCAGCAGGGGCACGCTGGGCAGGTGCTGGGACATTCTGATGTCTCTTCTTGATTTATTTATTTGATGAAAAATAATGAAAGGGATGATCCTCAAGAGTCTTTGGAGATTCCATTAACTCTGCAATTTGAGCATATTGATAAGTTGATGATTATTTTGAAATGAACTGGAGAAAGTGAAAGGAAAAATGCTTGTAGGAAAGGCTTGTTTCATGTGCAGAGATTTTAAAGTTTTGGTAATATTTCAAGTGTATCAAAATACAGTAAAAAGACCAGGGGTTAATTATACTGGCATGACAGTTAGAACCACATTATTATAATCCTCTTGGAAAGCACTATGGAGCATATGGAGTGAATGAGGGGCCTATGTGTGCATAATAAGTTCTGTATGGGGATAAGGTGAAGGAGCAAGAGCTCTCTTGTGTGTAAGAGGCACTAAATAAGGGGAGAAATGATTTAACTACTTGATGGATTAAGTTTGAACATAGCAACAAATTCAAGGTACCCTCTCCTTTAAGCAGTAACATACATAAACTCACTTGCTGCCATGATTCATCTTCATTTCATGCAGCAAATACTATTGCAAATTGTCTACAGAGCAGATGCAGAGTTTGCTGTACACAGACATGCTCACATTGCATCAGAAGCTTGATGTTTTGTGCTGTGCAAAACCATTATGTGCTTGCCTTACAAGACTGCTTCCCTGCTACTGCATTTTTCCTTTGTTATCTCTGAATAGATTTCTGTGTTTCCCATTTTCTATCTCATAGGAGTTTTTATGCAGGGGTGCAATGGTCTCTGAGAGCTGCCCTCAGTAACAGAGAGCACGTGAAGATAAAAGACTCCCTTGAAGATATACCTCAATTCCAAAAGATTGTGTTGCTGGCTGGTGGGCACTAGCTCACTTAGCTTAAACCTAATTTTTACCACCTAACAATTATGTTGTCTCATCTAAACTAATCATCTAGGTTTCTACTACAGTAAATAGAGGTAGACTCTACCAAAGATTGAATCTTAGACATCAATTTTTGGATGGGCTGAAATTTTCTATGTGCCTGTCTCTTTGTTTACACAAGACGCTTAGACATCAAACTTGGACTGGGTGACTAATTTTTAGGTAGTTAAAGGTAGGTGCAGTGAATCCAACTCAAAAGACTGAATTTGCTGTCACTCACATTAAACAGGAGAAATTGCACCTCAACAAAGAATTCAGTGAGAATTCTCAGTAAATAACATAAATTAAGTCTTCTGCCTAATTTCCTTTCCATTTGGTCTGTGCTGGCCAGAATAGGGCCTTTTCTTTATGAAAAATTATGCAACTAACAAACAGTAAATTACTGTGGAGTTAACAGAAGTAGCCTAGTTCTGCAAGTAGAGCCCTGAACTAGGATGCAGCTCTGCTTTTAGTTCACTGCACCTAAAGGGTTTGAAATCTTCTGGGGGTACGATCACATAATTAAATATACTGCAATATGTGACATAAAAAGGGTGTGGAATTAAGGTAACAAAGGCCACCTGGATTGTTTCTTTTTCTTTAGAGTGACTGGTTTTGCTTCTTTTATATTGTTTTAGCAGAACTGTTGTATGTACTAAATAATTAGAATAAGCTGTAGGTAGGCAGTAAACACACAATGTTTGTTGAGATCATTCCATGAGCTTTGCCAAAATAATCTCTTATGTTCAAATTTTAGCATGTATAATACCTTTTGGATTTACAGCATTTCCACTATGAATTGGAAAGGGAACCAAAAACTTTAAAAAGCAAAAACTGGTACACAAACTATGCATCACTGTGTATTTATTGTCACTTCTAAAGATCTTTTAATGATGTCTACCTGAAAATGACTTAATCATCCATTAAGAAAAGAATATGGAATTTAAGGTGTTCATAAGTGTACTGTGTAAAGTAGCCATTTTCAGCAGTTTATCTGAGCTTTAGGGTATATGATCACCCTATCCATGAAAAGGCCACTTTATTTTCCAAACTATGGGGCACACATTCACTTCAGTAATAAGTTTCTTCATTTTCCAGTCATAAAATCAGTCTCTGTACAAACAGTGCATGTTCTTTTTTTTTTTTTTTTTTTTTTTAACAGAAAGTAAAATAACAATAACAATCTTGTTCTGTAGAAGACTTTCAAGGACAGGAGCTAAAAGTTTTCCTCCAAACTCAGTCCTGTCTCTTGCTGAGAGAACAGGGAAGCAGCAGATAAGACATAGGGAAAATGTTTAACAATATTTAACCATTTACAAACATTTAAAAGCTGATCACTGACTTAAAAGTTCAGGTTGTCCAGGTATCAGCAGTTATAATAATGTGTCATTTATTTTGTGTAAATAAGACATTACACTTAGTGTTATTGCTACCACATCCAGTGATGTCCAGTGGACATGCTATAAAGATATCAGCAACAGATGAGTAAATGAACTAGAGACTGGAAAATAAGGTGGTAAATAAGCTTAACCTGTTCGGCTAAATGGAGAGAAGGATGAAACATAACTTGATCACAGTGCATACAATACTTATGATTGGAAATTGAAAATAATTAAGCAGGGAGATTTCAGTCTTACTGACAAATGTATATTTATCTAAATTCAACTTTCAGCCAGTGTATCAAAGTTGTTCCTATTGTAAGCCAGAAGCTTTCCGGTAGTTAGAAGCTGAAGTTAAATACATTCAATCCTGAAATAAGCAATTTATTAGGAGAGAACGTAATTAAAGATGAGAACATGCTGTTGCTTCAGATGAAGATTGTGCATTCACCATTAATTTGAATACTGTTCTAAAACAGGGGTGCATTAATCCAGCTTCTGAGAGAAATTGTACAGTCTGCATGAAATGCTGAGGGGAAAGGACTGGCATGTGTATTTGCCACAGGCTGGCTAATGGATTCCTTGTTATTGCAAGGATACAAGGCATTAATGGAAACTTTAGTCTGCCCTGTTGCTCTGAAATGCTTTCCTCTTGCTCAGATTCTCAGGCTTGAGCAGACAGGGATAAGCGAATGAAATTCAGCGGCTTCAGAGTACTGAGGATGGAGTGCATCCCTCTGGACTGAAGCTCTGTGCAATGACCAAAAGCTGTGAAAAATTTGCGACAGCTTTTGGAGGAAATCCTTTATGCCGGATCCTTTGCACGAGCAGCACACCGCACTCGTCTGGTGGGCCAGGCTGCTGGAGCTGCTGAGTACAAACGGTTTTAACATATAGCATTGCATTCGGGGGTGCAGAACAAGCCTACCCATGGGTCGCTGTCAGGAGGCTCTTATAGCCGAAAGCAGCACATCAACAGTGCTGGTACGCTTACTCGGAGCTTCTCTGTGGAGTATGGATTCATCCTCACTTGCTCTCCCCAGGTCTGTATCTAGGAGAATGTCTTCAGGAGCAGGATCCTCACTCTTCATTTTAATTCACTTCTTCTGAGAGGCATATAGACTGTGGATGAGGAATTGTACCAGAGACAACGCTAGGCTCCCAGAATTAGCAGGTAGGAGGCTTTCAGCTGAATCAAGACAGGGGCATCAGCCTCTGAGCTATTCATCTAAGCTGACTTTCTCTTAAATGGTGAGAAATAGGCAGTTTCAGGGCACCATTCATCTCATCCTATAGTAGCTATCTAAAGAAATGGTTTAGATAAATGCCCTGAAAGTGCTTGCTTCTCTCCTTTGATTGCACAGGGAGCCTAGCATGGCCAGGTCAGTGTAGATGGCTGCAGGGCAGATGCCTGAAGGAGCGGGGAAATGAGTCTCACCCCCGTGAAAAGGGCATGTTCCATTAAACAAAAGCAACTGGCACTGCACGACTGAACCAATTTCTTCTGAGCACAATGGGCCCAGGGTGATTCCTGAACACTCCACACACACTCGACTAAGTCAGTCAGCTAGTTTCTCCACCCACATTATTAAAAATGCGTTAAGTGTAAGATTTTTCATTGCTTCTTTGCTGTCTAGAAGCCTGTCCCTTTCACCATTAGCACCATGTATAATGCCAATAACACCACTGCCGATTAAAAGATTTAGAGTAGTAATAGGCATGATAGGAAGTACTAGGCAGCTGCTTTGAACAGCTATCCAACAATGTTAAGGAACCAAAATGAATAACATGCATATCTATTTCAATGTAAGAATAATACACCAAGGAATTTTTCTCAATGCTGTTGCAACTTCTGGAAAAAATTCACTGTAGCTTATTTTCTAAAGACATACCACTCCTCTCTAACAAAGTGCTACTCCCAAACTATCTGGCTGTTTATTGTGCTGGATTTGTAATTAGATGTTGCTCTAATGCTGTCATTGAAGTTTCAGTCATCAGTGTGATACTTTGTGAAAGAAAATATCTTCTGTTTATAGCATATCTTCTTATGATAATATTATTTCAGAGAATCTTACTACAATATCATCAATATAGAAGCTATTTCATTCTTGTACACATTAAGAAGTTAAATCATTTTCTTTTGCAGCATATTTTCTTCAGGAAGCTACTATTCGCATTATTATTACTAACATTATTACATTTCTATCACCAAGAAAAGAGCATATGTGCAAAAATTAAAGCATACATTGACAAAAATGCACAAGCACAGGAACATGGTTTAACACACAAAGTATCCCTAAGACTCCAATGCCCTTTTGCAGAAAAGCTTCTAAGCATGTAATTAGAAGAGCTACCATTCTTCTTTACGCTACCCACCATTAGGCATCACATTAGTGCCCAGCCAGAAGCATGCATCGTTGACCAGTACTGTTAAGCACGGGGGTATGGGGGGCTCAGTTTCCAAAACACAAAAACAATTAGGCAAAAATCAACGCCAAGGGTTGGAGAGAGGAAGCTGGAGTTTGTTTGGTTGTAACAACTGGAGGCCAAATGGGATGTCCCTTCTTACACACAGCAAGACTGGTGCTTAGATAAGCAAAGGAAATGGGGAAGAAAACAGTTGTGAAGTGCCTTTCCCAAGATCACACAAGCAGGCCAGCTGGCGGCACAGCGGATCGGCTGGGGCTCTCACTACTACTCCAAAAGCTATGCGTCCCCCAGCACCTCCAGTGCAAGCCCCTGAGTTTGAATATAGTCATGGTTATGATACCTGCCAGCCACCAAAAGTAGCCAAAGAGGAAATTTCATAGTTTGCATCAGCTAGTTTTCATACCGAAAAAAAAGCAACCATTAGAGGCTTCAGGAAAGATATCCTGACCATTAGTTCACAGCAGATGACACTGATGACATATATAAAGGGAAATAAGTGATGATATTTGTTCTTATGAAAACCCTCTCTTGCCTCTCAGTCTCTGGCAATGTAGTAATATCTTTTGTTTGGCTTTTAATGTAAATAATTGATTCTGTTGTATAAAACATATACCGTATTTATTGAGTAAGAGTATGGAGGAAGGCTCTAGATGTCAGATCAGGGCCTCCTTATCCATTTCCCTCCTGGATTAGTAAAATCTTGGAAAGGGGTAACGCTAAGAGAAGGATCAGTCTAACAGAGAGAGGTTTCCAGTGATCCTCTCATAACCGAAAACTCCTGCTTTAAGTAAGTCATATAAGAGCACATTTGTAACATATGCCCATAGCCAAGGTTAGCAACTGGCAGGTACTCTCAAAGTGCTGTAATGGGCGAGAGCTCTCTGAAAAAGTGAGATTTAGTCTTCACAGCTATGCTGAGCCAAAGCAAGAGCTGGAATTAGAAGTGCTGTCAGCCACCCCGAACTCCTCTGCTTTGGCATGGTAACACACTAACTCAAGGTATTATGAAAACATTACTTTTAAATATCAAAGCTTGGGAAGCTGGCTAGGGTAACAGGCAACATGACACTGCTTCACTGCTTCTTTTTTCTTTATTTTTAGAAACCTCATTTTGGAGAGATAGAAAGACATCTTTAGCTTAAAATGTGAACGTTCTGCTATGCTGTCCTATTAAGCACTCAAACCTTAAAGACATTCAGCTCCCTAGCTCCCCAGAGGCACATTTTAATTCTTCGATCCAGCTTGATCTGGGTTTGATCCATGCAACCACCTTTCTCTGAGACAGCAGAGGTCAGTTTGCGGAAGCAAACTTTTCCAGCTGTATCGCAAATGTTACGCTGTAGCTTCTGGTCTCACTCATTCATCAGCAAAACATCTCCGAGGCGCCTCAAGAAGGGGACGGCGCTGGTCAGCAGCGGGGCGGGGGGAGCCGGAGCGGGTGGGAGCGCTGCCGCGTGGCCCCCCGGCGGCGCCCGGCGGCGGAGGCTGCATTCCCGTGCGCCCTGCCCGGCCCGCCCGCTGCCACCCGCTGCCGCCCGCCGGCCCGCTGGGAACGCCGGAAAGCATATTAATAGGCCGTCTCAGAGCGAGGGGCAGCGCGGGAGCGCACAGGCGGCTTAAATTAGCGTACTATATTTGCAGCAGTAGTTGAAAGTTGCTGTCGCCAGCAGCCCCTCGAAAAGAAATGTGGCCTCTGTGCCCGTGACGCACCATTATTTCATTCCCTAAAGTTATGTGCAGGGACGGTCGCAGTAATGAGTTATCAGGCATTTTTAACGGGCTTATTTGCATGCTTCTGTTTAAGTACGTCGTGTAAAGTTCCGACTCGTCTCAGCAGGTGAATAGATGCAACAATGCAGATTTCTGTAAAACTGTCAAAGAAAGTTGGCCCTTGGTTATGAATAATCAGATAGGCATATCTAAGGGAGCAAGTTTTTTTCTCATACACATAAAGTGAATATATCGTGTTAAATGAAACAAGTGGAAGTCGATGTAGATAATGAGGATTTAGCGTGGCAGTCATTTCAGGCTTTTATTTTTCAAATTTCCACAAAAGCAAAAGACTTCCAGTCTTGCTCTATTTCCACACCTAGGAATCAATACAAAAATCTTCATGGACTCTGCGGGTTTAAAATCAGTTACAGGAGTGCAGGCTCTGCTCTTCATACCAGGGCAAGCCAGCATCCAGACCGCCCAACAGGACAGTGATGTTCCCTCTGCACAGAGCAGTGATTGCTGTGGTGAAATTGCCACAGACAGACATTTGTGTGTGAGGATATCATGTCCTCACAGTTTTTCAAATAACCTCTGTTTCACTCTTCTGTAATCAAGTTCAATAACTCAATCCGAGCTCCTGGAGGATATGTTTTTAGCAGCATAAATTAGTTTTTTAGCTCATGGGGGAAAACTGATGTTTTTTGACCACGTACAGAAAATAAGTTCCTGGAGACAATATTTGACCAAACTTAAAAGTGTGAATAAAGGGAGGTAAATGGAAATCAAGATGGAATGAGATACGACTTGCAGGTTGGAAAATGCTAGCCTTTTTGTTTTTATAGAGGTGAGTTGAAACCGGAATTTTGTGAAGTAACTTCTCAGTTCTCTCGGATCCTCCATTTGCATCTCCAACTTTACCCGTCTTTTGATGTAGACAGATATTCATGTCATCATTGCAAGGAGTGGTAAGCTAAGGTCCAGAAACTCAGACAAAGTTTGGCTTTACAGTCCTTGGCAGAATGTGGAAACAGAAACATAGCACCCTGATGTGTAATTTCCTGCTTCTGTAGCATGGCCTTTCCCAATATAAACTAGAAAAAAATCAGGCCCAGCTTTGCTCCCACTAAGGAATATGCATATGCTTGTCTGATAGCAGACTCTGCTGCTATTCTTTTTATAAGGAATAGCTCCGGCCACACCTAAATACCAAGCAATGAACATTTGAGGTATTTGAGCCATTCATTTCCCAGACAACATTTCTGACGGCAGAGGATGTTGTGTGGTTCCCCCGCTGCAGCTCTTGCTGCTGTGTCTTTATCATACTTTCTGCGATGGCATGTCTACTTTGGGAAATGATGATTCCAGTGTGGGTGGATGGAAAGAGATCTGCCAGAGGGTGCAAATTTCAAATTGCTGCCGCGGATACACCCTTCTGTGCTGTCTTCTCAAAATACCAGAAAAAGTCTCTGAGGAATGCCTGGAACCTGACTCTCTGCATAAAGATGTAGTTCTACACTCCATATTTTTTCCTTCAGTATTAAAGAAACAAACAAACAACCAAGTACAGTCAAAAACCTATATTTTAATAAATTATATTTTTATTAAATTTATTATTTCAAGTTATTATTTAATTTTAATCAATTTAATATTAATGTTAAAATATAAATAATTTATTGTATTATTAAGTGATATTAATGTTTGATATTACTTTTAATATTATTTAATTTTATTTTAATTTATTGTTCAATTTTAATGTATTATTTTAATTTATTATTACATTTATTATTTTAATATAAATATATTTTATTAAAATATATTTGTAAATTATATTTTTATAAATTATAAGAATCTCATTGGAGCAGATGAAAAATTCGTATATTTTTATACATTTTCTTATATATTTCTTATATATCCCATTTTGGGGCTCAGAAAGTGGTTAAAAATGCTGCTTCGAAGTCAAGGTGACTTACTGTTGGTGATCTTTACACTAAAGTCAGATTCCCTCATTTTTCAAAATCAATATCCGTAATGTGTTAGGAGCATTCCAAGGTAGGGTGTAATACTTACTGTTGTAACTGTGAGGCTTTGCTATGTAAAATAAACATCAGTAAAAAAATACAAAGCAATTCCAAGGAAATGCTAGAAAAGTAAAAATTTGGTGTTCAAAATAATGTTAGTAACGATGAGATACCATCTCTACCTCAGAAAATAGCATGCTTTTCTCAGAAGAGAAGAGCGCCTGTCTCTAGCTGGGTAAACTGATTACCCAGTTTCTGGTTCCCTGCATATCTGTTCTTATTAAAAGGAAGTGCAGAAGTTCAGTGGGATATATACTGTAGCCTGTGCTGTTGACTCTGTTGCAGGGAGGAAGCTGATGCCAAGAGGAAAATGGAGATTTCAGAGACAGATAGGATATTTATGGTAAAGTATTAACTCAAGAAGTCACTTGCTTAGGAAATGTTTTGCTTCTAAAAATATCAAAAAAAAGTTTTACATCACTGTTTAAAGTCTTTATGCCCTCAGTGTGGTATATGACAGACTCTCCAGTGGATGTTTCACTCAAATTCTGAGTCAGCCTACAATGTCTGTATGTATTTAATGTTTCATATACAAAAACTGTTGGTTGATATAACTGCTTCCTCTTTCTTGAAGTCAGTAGTTCTAGTCTGCTTTCCATTAGCTTCTATATGCGCATGTGTCACTTAATATAGTACTTACAAGGAAACTCAGCTAACTCTCAGTTTCTGTGCATCACAGCAAAATGTAAACAGCAAGGAAATGAGCAGGCCTGTTTGCTTATCCCAGACCCCACTTAATATTGCACACCCAGGCTCTGCTGCTTAGCCCCTTCAACCTTCTTTTGCACAGACACCAACTTACATTATGCTTTCCTCCCAAAAGGCATGCTTAGTTTCTGCATATGGATAATGATTAGAAATCACAAGATTTGATGAGTAATATAGGGCTGGAGTTGCTGCCACAGATTACTGCTTGTAGTAGTGCACACCATTCTGAATGGGTGCACTTACGTGGTATAGCAAAAAAACATGACTACACGATCTAAGTTAGTGATTTAAAAATGACATTCTGTTTTATGAAAAAGTTATAGAAATGAGATTCATCAAAGTCTGAGCATCAGTGCTGTATGTTTATGGACAAAATTAGTGCTATGTGCTGGCGACTGAGTAAGGGAGAGAAACTGCATTATTTCCTTACCATGGAACCCAAGGTCTTCTGATACCAGGATGCTTTCAGGACTGTGTTATAGGACTCCACCAATTCGCCATGAAGCCTCACAAACAAGCCTAAAATCTATATTCTTGTAAATTTAGCATTCCTCACCCAAAGAAAAGAGCCAGAGATTTTGATACTACAATTGGCATTATGTGAACAATATATTAAGCAGCTGTATGAAGTCTTAATGCCTTGCTGACACTTATTTTTGCTTTATTCTTTTGACATAGACATATTTGTAAAAAGTTACCTGTGTACCTAACACACAAGAACACAAAAGTCCTTATGCGGTTCAGCAAAAAACAAACAAACAAGAAAAATGGTGTGATGTGACTTAAGCAGTTAAACTTGCATCTCTGTTAGGGTTTTTGCTGGCGTAGCTGTGGCTACAGGCAGACATCTTCTTTTAGACCTCGTTGCATAGCTGAAGATAGTACTGTTTATAGCCTCTCCCTGGTGTAGGGAAGGATTGTGTGAGTGTCCTAATTCACATCAGGCAAGGTCAAACTGTTTAGCTCCTGCCCAGCTTTATCCACGGAGAAACAAGTACAGATCTTTGAAAAATGGGTAACTGTCTATGGTCTATGTTATTAAAAAAATAGTCACACTTACTGACTCTACAGTTGTGAAGGCAGAACTTTGAAGTTGTGGGTCAAGCTTCAAATAGATATGTGAGCTATTGGCAGTAGAAGGGAAAAGAGAAAAAATAGGTAAAGCAGGAAACTGATGAGGTGTTGAACGTTTTAATTAACTACTTATTTGTGAGTTTGTATTGGTGATGATATATGATCTTATCAGCATTATCTCAATATTAATAAAGGTGTCTGTGGAGGGAATGTATGTGTTCACACATGCCTTTTAATTTGTGTGTGTGCATGTGTATGTATATTTAGATATAGATGTTAAGAGACAGAGAATGGTATCTCAGTTGATATATGTTGTCGCATATGTTTGTGAGTATATATATATATATATGTACATGCATATAGACAGCAAGAAAGAGACAGGTATATTTAAGCCGTTAGAACTGGATCTGACACTGTCAGTGATACAACCCAGCTGTTTTAAAGTGGTTAGATCACCATTTATCTATTACGGCCAGGAAGAATATCATTAGGAACATTATTGTTGTATTATATTAGCTCTAGAATTTCCAAGTAGGAAAGAAAAAAAGGAAGAAAGGCAGATGCAAGTGAGTACTGTTTAGGAATGACATCTTACATTACTATTCTTAAATATGACAAACTGAATCTGAATTCTGAACGGAATAACGAGGCAAAGGTATTGACTCTTCAGTATCCCAGTACCAACATCTGTAAGATATTTGTTTTTCAAGAACTATTTCTGGTTCTCACTGAATAGCCTACTTTTAAAGTGCTCTGCTCCTCTTTACTTGGAGATACATGAACTGTGAAAGTAGCGTACAAGAATGTTGATTCTTTAGTGTTTAGAAGCTGTCACCTTGATAGAGTCAAATTTCAAGATTTCAGCACATGTCTGTCTAGGTAAACAAACAAGCTTTTATCTAGTCCATTTAAGCAACGAGGAAAGGCAAATGAGCAATTCATATACATTTAGAACCTGTCTCAATTTGTGTGGTTTTTTTCTAAAAGCATTTAAAAAGTCCTTGCCAGAAAATCATATGTTCCAAAGTTGATGGAATTAAAACTAATCTTCTGTTTAAAAATATTTACTATTAATAGATGAGAACACTGCATGTTCAAGCAGTTTAATGAGTAGAGAAAAAACACCAGAGTTTGAGATCAGTAAGCTTTATAACATATCCGCGAATCTTAAATTGCTACAGGAACTTTAACCACAGGAAAATGTGAATCTAGAAGGACCAATATGTCAAAGCACTTTTGAACTCTTATGTTCAGAAGCTTTTGAATAATTAGGTTGGCTCAAAGTCTTCTTACAGAATCTGGAATAGCTATAATACTCCAATGCACAGATAAAATCAAATGTACATAATAGTATATGTTCGTACAATCATAAGTAATTCAGTTACCACAAGCTGGCAAATTGTTGCTTATCAGACATCCACAGTATATAGCTCTGTGTGAGCTGCTAGCCTGACACACTTTGTGAAATAAAATCTATTAGCATAAACTTCCTTTTTGGTTTTACTTTGTTTTTGCAAGGACAAGGAACATGCAGATGAGCCATTATTGTAACTCAGATGACAAGTGGTAACTTGCTAAGTTCTGACAACTGGATCACTCACCATGGCTTGAACATATCCCAGATACATCTCTAACAAATCCTTCCATGCTAGAAAATTATATTTAGAAGTCTATCTTTTTAAGTAGAGAATTGACTTCCTGAAGCTGTCATCTTCTTCCAATGAGAAAGAAAGGAGGATTTTTAACTTGTTGATGGAAGCATTTTATGTACTGCCATTTCTTTTTAACATTGGAATGAGGTCGCTGAGAAGCCTTAAGAAAACAGATTTAGCAAATTTAGTGAAATTTCAGAATCCCAATCAAAACTATGCTTAGCAATATATGTTATGCCGAACTATTAGATGAAATGCTCAGGATTCTGATGCAGGATCCTTGCTTCAGGCAAAATCCAGTGACACAGCCACGTGCTTTACAAAAGCGAGTTAGGCATATCACATTAAATTCTTCTTACGCTAGACACCTACAAGCATTGACCTGAAAAATCTCATTCTCCACAGAAACACCTTCATTGAAAGTGTTGCAAAAGTAAGATATTACAAGAATGTCAGCCAGCTACTGTGTAGGACAGCCTTGTTACTGAAACTGTCCATCACAGAACAAGATATTCCAAGGCTGCTCTTGCAGAAGGGCTCCCTGACTGAGCACTTGTCAGCATCCCGAGCGCACTGCCAGGCCCTGCATCCTCATCCCCTCTGGTGCAATCAGCTCTGATATGGTGTGGCTATGTAATGCTGGAGCAGACTACTGTGGAAAAAAGCTACGCATGAGAAAGGGCTGTGAGGAGCCACGTCTGAGGCCTCCTCACCTGGCCTCAGCAGCTGCCTTCAAGCTCAGCCCACACCCCTGGTCCTTGCCTGAGCAATGACGTAGGTATGTTGTGCCTTGCTGATCCTAAACCTGACCTGACTTGACTTCCTGGCTGAACCTCAGACCTGCTTCATCACCATGACCATCGGGCTCTCAGCTGATCCTGGTTCCCATCACCAGCCTGCTCTGCCTGCCTCGTTGATGGCTGTGGGACAGAGAAAGGTTGGTGAGGCCCCTGCCTGGCCAGCCTCGCTGCTGGCCTGGGCTCCTGGCACCCTGCCCTTGCAGGGTAGCCTTGCTCTTGCTGCTCCCTGACAGCACTGTTTTCTGAATTAAAAATCATTTTTATTCTAGAATACTACTCTGCACTGAGAAGATAATAATTATTCTGGAATACATCACTATGACGGCCTGTTTCTTCATGCAGACAAAACCTACATGGACTACCTACCTTTAGGATCAGATGTTTTGCAGATGGCACTGTCCAGAACCTGAAAATTCCTTTGTTGTGTGGAAATGACGTGTAGAGAATTAGCAATAGAGTTGCGTGAAACGTTTGCAATGAAGCCAGACAGTATGAAATTGACCTCTATGGGGGTTTCATTATGAAGCCAAAAAATAGGCCAGTGTGGCTGAGAGCTTTCCTAGCGTTTGCTGACATTTCAGGTGAACCTTGCCACCTTGCGTTTTGCCTCACAAGTCAAGTAATGTTTGCAATTTTTTGTGGCTTTTATGCAATGTGAGATATAACGTGTTTTTTACTACATTTTGCTTTGCTTTGCTGAACAGATTTCAGTCAAGGGTTTAGGAGACAGAAAGTGAGTTTAAGTAGCTTGAAATTGAAGCAAAAATTGGCAAGAGTCTCAGTGAAGAAAAATCAGAATGTTTTTCTTAAAAATTATAAAAAACAGTCAGTATTTTATCGAAGAAAGCAAGCAGGATAGCCCAAGCAACTACTAGTCTTTTCCCTGACACCAGCGAGAGCAGAATAATGCAAAGGATTGTATGGAATTCAGTTAATAAAGTGAAGGTTTGGAATACATTTAATGCCAGCCAACAAGTCCACATGTTCTATTGGAAAACAGGTCTTGTCACAGAAACTGGAATTCATTCTTTGATGGGATTACAAGTTTGGTTGACAAAGAAACTGTATAGGCATAATGTGCTTACTTTTATGTCAGTATTTTTAACTACCTGAGGTAAAAGAAATATAACGTTGAATTATGTGAATAAAGCACATAGTAAATGAATTACTAATTGACTACTGTTTGAAGAAGCAACTGGCAAACCACCATTAAAGAGAGACCTTATTGGTAGAATTCTGCCAGGATTAGTATTAAGTCTGGCTCTTTACAACATCTTCGCCAGTGATCATAAATATACAGTCACTGATGATAAAGTTTTCCACAAAGAAAATTACTAGAATAATGAAAACCAATGAGAACTTGGTATTCAGAGTAATCTGCTTTGTTGGTCAGCTGGACCCATTCAAACAGAATGGGTCTGATTACCTTATCAAAAGGAAGACTTAAGGTGTATGTATACCAGTCTTCACAGGAAGAAAATGATAAATAATAAAGGACAATTTAATTTAGGAAATGAGGGTAAAAAAACCCAGTAATAAAACATTTATAGTCAAGCAAATTCAAATTTGACATTATACAGAGGCTTTCAAAAGTCAGATTGATTAATATTGAAACAAATTGCCAACAGAAATATGTTATGCACCTCTTACTGCATTAAGTGTAGAAGTAAGTAGGTGAACCACAGTAGCTTGTAATGTATAAGAAATCAGAAAAAATGATATACTGTTTCCATAAACGCAGTAAGTCTCAGAAGGTTGATCAATCATACCTAAAATTGTATCTGTCTAAAAAATTCCAGATGTACTCTGAAACTCCACTGTGTAGATGGCAGATCAGTTTAAGGGGTTCATATTTTTCCCTCCCTAAGCAACTTTCTCCATGGACAAAAGTGACCATCCTTGGAGAAGGGAATGAACAGCTGGGATGGATGGAAAGAAACCTCTCTAGTCAGATCTGCTAACCAAAGAATGGAAACATAACCTAAAACTGTGTACAGGCATTCCTTCACAGTCCTAGACAGGACTTATATTGTTTCCCTCTGCATGCTCAAGCAGGTGAATTTTACTGGCGAGAGCCTCTGAGCTCCTTTACTGAGAGCCACAGCCATCAACAGAAATTAATGACCTTTGGATCAGAACATCAGTTAAGCAAAATGATACGCAACTAATCTGATCTGTTAGACTCCAGAATATCTTGAATTTACAAATATTTATGCATGAGCTCAACTTTACATACGTTAAGCATTTCCTCTCATTGCAATAATAGTAGAATAATTACATAAACCTAAGCATGATATAAGTTCCAGTCATTGAAATCTCAGGGAATGTCAAGATCCACAAAGGGATCTAGTAAAAATATTCAAACGAAACATGACATAGTAATAAGTTAACCTGTGGAGCTGCCTGTAGCCTTTTGCAAAGCATAGGAGGACACACCACTGGCAGTATTATTTTCTGCAAACTATTCACTTAGCTTTAAGACTACTTAGGATCACCACTCCATTGTTCTAGAGAGCTTCAAATTAGAAAGCTCCATTTTCTACTGTTTCATTAGAAATCAGTTGTTGTGGTAGATGCTAAAACAAGCATTTTGAGCAGAAAGAAGTCAAATTCTTGTAGCTGGGTTAGCAGCTAACCTGCAGGATTTTTCAAAGGTTGACTGCATTGCACAATATCGTATACCTTTAAAATGTATCCTACTGGTTGTTTCTCAGTTTCATAAGATCTCTGGCAATTAAGATGTGGAGATCTATTGCCTACATGTTTATTCTCTATTACAGCTTCTGTTATTAAAAAAAAAAAACCTCAGTATTCATAAAACACTGAAAAATGTGATTCTCATTTCTGGCCTAATAGTCATAAGGGCCCTAACAGCTTAGATAGGACCATAATGGCACAAATACTGCATAAAATTTTCTCCAGGGTTTCCCTCCTAAATTCCTAGGCCTGCACATGCTGATAGTAGGGTGGAGTAGAGTGTATGAGACTTTTAAAGAGCCAAGGAAACAAATGCCTCCACTCTGTGAGAAAAAAATGCAAATATGGAGAACTGGTAGTGTCATGATTCCCAACTGATGGTCTTAAATAGTATCTGCTTTAGAAGAAAGGTAAGACAGAGTCAAGCTTTGCCAAAGTCTACCAAAAGGTGAGATCACAAAAATATTAGGATAGTGACACTGGCAACAGACCAAGGGCTCACTTAGCCCCATGCCCTGTTCAAGTCTCAGATGATGAGGACGTATGTGCTGTCAGATGATGGTGACAACATCATCCAGGACCTTGACTGCAGTTACTCCCATGTCTGGGAACATGACCTCTTTCTTGGGGCACTGCTCTGGTTCCTGCAGCTCTCAGTGTGGAAGTGGAGCTCCATGAGCAGACAAGTGGAGCTTCAGCAGTGCCTTGAAAGCCTGGCCACAGAAATATGCAGGGTAAATGAAAGTGAGGATGTAGCACTTGACCTAGGTCCCTGCTTGAAAAGACTGTTAAATGAGTGCAGCAAAGTGCCGGTCAACAGCACTGTGCAGAACGCATGGGAACAGTTATGGGCTCAGTGATCACGTGGCCACTGGGACTGTCCTCATGATGGCAGTGCTGCAGTCAGTAGGTGTTATCCCCAGCGCCACCCAGCAAATGAAGCCTCTGTGGTGCCAGGCTGGTACCATGTCTCAAAGTGCCTCAGGGCATGGCTGCTTGGAAAGCAGAATGGTTTCTACTCTTGGCACTGTGCATTCATACTGACTTCCCTACCCCAGACTGGAGATGGGCCGCACAGGAACCCATCATGATAATCTAGAGCTCCGAAAAATGTAGGCTTCACTTACAAATGCCCATGCATTGCACATCTATTGCTTGTGAGCAGCATGGTGACAGTGACACAGCTCATGAACTAAAAGAATTATAATGAAATAGTAATGGCTACAAACAGATGCCTAAGGAAGAGTAAGAAAAGAATGAGCATATGTAAATCTGACCGTTACTATTCTCCTAGCTACTGACTGTTCTTAAACTTAGGGAGTATCTTGAGCTCACTGTAGTTTGCCTGTTTAGTAAACCTCAATGGATCTTTCTTCCAAGTACTTGTTCAGTCTCCCCTGGAATCCTGTAAGCTTCTTGCATCCACGGGACTCTTCGACAGGGAGTGCCATGGCTCTTTTACTCATGGAGTGAAGAGATCATAACTGGAGCCTTCTTCAAATGAGAAAGGAACCACTCAAAACCTGCAGTATTTGAAACTACTCATGCATGACTCATCTGAAATTTAATGGCTTAGGACTCCTGTTCCTTTTATTTATATATATAAAATAAAGCCAACATCAACGATTCCTAGTGTGCAATACGGCATGGCATACATGGCAGCACTATGACTTACTCTAGTTTGGTAGACTGCCTTAATAATAAGTCTTCAGGAAGTGAATTATGGCTGAGGCCTTTCCAGCACCATACAGCCATCTTCACACTCAGAGTGGCCAATGGACTTGAAGTTTTGTGAATCATGGACACATTATGTGTCCTTAATGCCATCCTGTCACTTCCTCTTATTTGTCTCTGTCTGCTAAGTACTTAAGCAACATCTTCAAGAAACATTGATAGCAACATAGTTTTAAATGTCTCTGAAGCATTGCTGGGCACTCTTTTCTCCTACATAATTATTTTCCTATTGCCATCAATGATGAAAAGACATTAAAATAAAATTTAAAAAGATCGACTTTGAAATTCTTAAAAGCTAGATACGGACATTGACACAGCACCTGTAAAAGTAAAGTTAATTTTTCTTTATTAATTTTTAAACAAGAGATTATTTCCTTCTGGGATACATGAGGACATTGTCTTCAAGACCTTGAAAAAAATTGAATGTTAGGTCTCGTTAGTGCTGTCAGGAAGCAAGATAATGATTTGAGAAGTGGTTCATGAATGGGAATCTTTTTAAAGTAAATTCCTTTGTTTCATATTTTAAAGGTTATTCTGAATAAAGAAAATGTGCAAACTCTGTCTTTCACGGAGGCATCAATATTAGAATAGGAGACTGCTTTGCAATTTAAACTAGAATAATTGGTCTGCCAGCCCAAGAGGCCATGGTAGAGATCTGGTCTCAGCTCAACTTTTATTGAATCTTGGTTTCTTAGCTGAAAAGAAGACCTCAAATCCACTATTGATTGCAGTCCAATAACCTTTGGACCCTCAAAGTCCCTTCAGGTCAGCAATATAGTATATTTCAGGAGTAGAATGAGAGCCAGCGCAGAGAGTAAGTGTTCCCTCTCTTTCTCTCAGCGCTGCTCTCTGCTTGTGAACTGGTTGTGGTTTGAGACCATGGGGAAATGAGCCCCTCCATTTTAGTCATAACTACCTCAGATATCCCATGATAAAAGCATGAAATAGCAACAGTTTACTCTTGTGAAGCATTATGAGAGTTACTGTTTTTTTCATTTTATATTTCTTCTCTAGCAACTATAATGGAAAAATAACCCCAATACCTGAACTGAATAAAACCCAAGTTAAAGTGATGAGGGTCTAAATTTTAAAAAGCAACTAGTAATTTTACTAGCCTGACATATATACCCTTTTAAGCAGTCTGATCTTCAAATATGCGTTGCTAAGTTTGCTCTGAAAATCAAGAATCTTGATAGTCTTTTCTCTGAATATACAAAAATGGAGGCAACCAGAATTGCTAGGAATCCTGAAAATGTAGGTCAAGATGTTTATATCATATAGAATGGAAGATTCATTCTTAGTTCCTGATAATAATAATTATTAATAGAGATAATGAAATCATTGAGATGTCTGATCACATACCATTTGTTGAAAAAGGCATTTTAGGAATACTGCCATCTGTTATTATGTACTACAGTGATTACAGACAGGCAAAACTGAAGTCCTCCTTTTTAGCAGTCTAGAAATCATGAATATAAGTCATCAAAACATACAGAGCAAAGAACTGCATTAATAGGAAGAAAACTGCTATGTTCAAGTAAATAATTGTATAGCATCTCAACACTCAGAGCAGCTAAGACTGAACAGCTCCAGAATGTAAAACAGAATATAGTAACAAATCCCTCCGTTATGACAGTGCTGTACAGAGTTATGCATTCCATAGTAGGCTGAAAGTGTTTAGGGGGAGATATAACAGCAATCCATTGCTCAAAAAAATAAAATAAATGTGTCATTTCCTGCAAACTACTCAGAATGTTTTCCCCTCACCTGGTTATCTAGACATTGTTCTCTGTTAATTGACCTGTGATATATCCAGATGGGAGAACAGGTGCATTTTTTATTTAAGTTTCAGCCAAGGGAAGGTGTAGCCCACAATCAGTTTTCTCCCTGAGAAATTTTTCAGCTGGGCTGAGGGTGGGGATCCCTAGCAAAGGCTCAGCCCAGCCCTGAGGTAGGCTTCAGCTTTGGTTTCAGCTTAGGGTTAGGAAGGACTAAGCCTGGAGCCCCAGCTGAAGCTGGCTGCAAAGGGGCTGCCAAGGACAGGGGTAGCCTGCAATCAGTTTTCTGTGAGCACACATCTCCTTCTCTTCTGCGTCACAGCTCATCCCATAGTCCTGAGCTCATGCCCATGTTTGCAGAAAAAGGCTTCACCCCACGGAGGTGCCAAGTGTCCTCTGTGTGCAGGGACGTTGCCTGAGGCTAAGGGTCCCCAGCACGTCCAGGACATGATCATCGCCCGTCCTACAGAGTCCTGGGGGACACATAGCAACAAGAACAAAGTGCAACATGGTAGAAGATCATTAGTTACAAATTTTATTTAGGTGAAGGATTGCACAGGATTGTTATACTGCTGAAGCACTAATTTTGCACTCCAGGCCTATTTCCTCCATCATCCATACCACTGCTGTGGGAACTTGAATGCAGTTACTACATCAGCATGGACCCATTAAGTTCAGAAGAGCAAACTGGATCCAGATGCATTGGTTGGTGGACTGAAAGGTGCAAACCTTAGCAGAGTTAGAGAATTCTTCTTATGCATTTATTGTCAACAACCCAAATTTTCCGAGAAAGAGAATTTTTCATGAAAAAAGTATGAGTTTGGCACTTGACTTTTATTAAAAAATGTCACCCGTAAATCTTCAACTATCCCCAAAAAGGGCATCCCACAGCCTTTAATCATTTAAAACAAAGTTTACTAGAAACTCTCCACATGACAATCATTTTTCTGACCTCTGGTATAAAGCTTGACCATAGCTACACCCCAGGTCTTTGGGGGTACACAAAAAAAATTATATCTAACTCTTTATGCTTCCTTATGCAGTCCTCAAAAACAGGCTCGCTGTAACTCTAAGTGCTCAGTTTAAATAAAGAGTGCCTACCTGCTTGGCAAGACCCTATTATGTTCCAAATACATTGTTGGTCTGGTCATAGTCTCTTGATAATGAACTGCATAAAACAAGGATTAATTCATTGTTAACTGCTTTATCTTAAACTATGCAGACATTGCAAAATCATTTGCATTTCAAAGCAGGGATTTGCTCAAAATATTCAGATTGGCTTGAGAACACCTGCTTTTCAGATGCAGCAAATAACATATACACACTGTTTCTGAAAGGCAGGATTCAATCTTATCATTAAATTCAGTATATCAGAAACCACAGGATGAAGAGAAGCAGCAGTAAATAAAATCACTTTTGAAATGTGTAAGCAGAATTCTAGGGAAATTGTTTCTCTGTACTAATGCACATGCATATATTGGTGGTTTAGGCTATTGCTAGACATTTCTGTTTCTGGAGTCACCTTAGCAGTGGGACCAGAAGCTTCGGCAAGAGGGTAGAAAATTGGGGTTTGCGGCACTCTTGCACATGACTGGCATCTCATTGTGGAGTGGCACAAAGAGCAGCTGCAGAGGGGAGCAAGCATGCTGCCTCTGAGCTCCTCATCTATCTCATACTTGAAGACAGCACGTTAAAGCAATATGAAAGAAAAAAAAATGCAAACACAGTATTTCAAGCAGTGTTGGCTGAAATGTAAAAAGCAGATGAAAATCCTAGTTGCTTGCATAGTATGCATAGGAAGTGCTGAGGGGAGGTGTGGCAGGGGAATTGGAAAAAATCTGGTTGAGTATTTAAAAGCATGTAAGTAACTGTCAGGAAATGTCTGACTGTAAAATGTAGAATGACCAAACAGCTAGTACATTTTACAAAGAATCAGAAAACTTATATTGTATCTTTTTTGTAGGGTTCTTCTGACTGAACATTCCCTCTACACTAGAAGCATCTGAGTTTATTATCTTGGCAATGGAGAAAAATAAATACTTTCTGGTTGTGATTCATTTAATTCAGATGACTCACAACCTAGAGGTGACCATAACTCTGATGTCTGGCCAGATGAATCCCTCCTCTGTGTCTTCTTGAGACACTGCTAACCTTTTGCGGTTAACCCTAACATGTTTCACTTATCTTCTGCTGAAATAGGGATACTTAATCTATCTTCAAGAAAAACACAAAGCTTGACCATTTAATTTTATGGAATACTTGGATAGAAGGTATTATAGATATATACAAGTCTGTGAGTATAGATTTAGCTCTGTTTTTAATAACCAAGGCAACATTTTAATAGTCATTGCCAATCAAAAGTAGCTACCCACCGTGCAGTCAAAAAGACATATGAATATCATGCATTGCAATAGTTTACTGAACTGACAATAAATGTCCTACAAAAAGCTTTCTTGTATCGCACATGTGAAAAACACAAATGATTTGTATAACAATTTAAATATTCTGCATATTGGGAAGCTCTTGTCTTCAAACTGATTGTTCAAATCTAAGCTGGTTTGCATTTCTTAACAAGAAGTTCCTTTTGATTTGTGCTAAAAACTGTTTTCCACTCTCTGAAACTGCAACAGATTTTGTTGGGGTCAAATAGACTCCTCATCACCTAAAGTATTTACATTTAGTCTGGATCTTTTTGTAAAAGATAGACTACAGTTCAAGCAGGCGTTTTATCTGATGATTGGTGAGAAATTTGAATAAAATTCAAAAAGAGGAATTCCACACCAGGATTTTCTCCTGGGAAAATTCCTCATGGCTCTGTTGGGTTGGTGTACAAAACTTCCATTTCCAAAACAAGAGGGCAAGGTGCTAGCAGCATCTTGGAGGAGGCGGAGATCTAGGTTCATCCCGTCAGAATTTATGTCAAAGGCTGAGGCACATGTGTTAGGACAACAGTCAGACTTGCTTCCCTTGAAGCCCTATCTCAGCTGAGATCTGAATAACCTTCTAGAAGAGCCTGTTTCTTCAAGAATAAGAGAGAGAGACCAAGATGACCATTTTCCATTTTAGTCTACTGCGTTTAAGTGCCAAAATTTTAATGCAATGATTCCAAACTTAAATTTCCAGCATAGATCATCCAACAAAACCTCTAACCTTCTGGATTTGGAGGCAAACTGCCACACAATTAGGTAACCAAATACTTCTTCAGACATGAAACATGATTGTATTCTAGGGGAGCAAGGGTTTTGTCTGCTGATAGGTATTCAAGCAGTGGGTCGTATCAAATGACATCCCAAGGTCCCTTCCAATCTAAATCACTTTACAGTGTTACACTTCTATTAGGAATCACTAGAACTAGAGTTTTCAAAAATTATTTTCTATCCTGTGAGGAAAAAATAATTTGAGAGAAAAAAATTATCACAAAATTTCTGACAAAAAGTTTTTTTTTCTAAATGATATTTAGGAAATAATTTAGGATTGATTAACAAAGTCTCATTCAGTTAAAACTAAAATATTTTGTCTTGATACTGACATTTGCTATACAAATATTTTGAAACAGGAAGCTTAAGAAATATATGAAAATTTTTGAGGTAATGTTGTATTATTCAGCATAGTTTAAAACTAATGATTGCAATTGTATTTCTTAACAAGAAATTCCTTTTGATTTGTGCTAAAAACTGTTTTCCACCCTCTGAAACTGGAACAGATTTTGCTGGGGTCAGGTAGACTTCTCACCACCTAAAGTATTTACATTTAGTCTGGATCTTTTTGTAAAAGATAGACCACAGTTCAAGCAGGCATTGGTGCTAAAGAAAGGTGGGACTGGGTGAGATTGTATTGACTGAGTCAGGCAGGAGGTCAAACTAGATAATTATAGTCACACCTCTGGCCTTAAAAATCTATCTTTTCCTGAATAAATAATGCATCAGTCATTAGACATGGAACACAATGATGATATGATTAATTACCTCTGACTTTCATTACATGTTCACTTATCAAAGATATTCCTTCATAAAGGTATGCTCATTTAGAAATTAAGGATATCAAGAACAGTATGACTCAAACTGTTGCGTGAGATTCACATTCATTAACTGGTTGATGATTTTCTGATTGTCTTCCCTTTGCTTTTCCAGTTGTTTATATCTTTTTTTGTCCCACCACTAAGTAGAGACCAGAATCAGCTAGTAGACCTTTGTTCATGCAGAAATTCTTGTTTCTTCTATGCCAACCTCACTTCAAGTTTTTTAAGGGGCTTAGCATTTATTCACCAACATAATCACCCAGGTCCTCAAAAGAGTTCAGAGCTCGTTTATCCATGAAATAGAAGAATTAGATTTTTTAAAAGGTTCTCTTTGCCTAAATCATGTTTTGGAATTCTTATCTTTATAGACATGTCTGTGCTTGGACTCCAGCAAGGGTAAGGACTAGAAAGTCAGGAATTCAAAATGTAGACGAAATACCACTAATGCGAACTAATGCTTGTTTGAAAGTGGGGAAGGGGGAAAGTTATACAGTGAGACCACCCCCACCAAACGACAGAAATGCAGAAAACAGGCCAGTATGAAGTGCACAATCACAAATGCTTCCCTAGGCAGTGCGGAGCAATCTGGCATGGTTGGGTGGCAGGGTTTTGTGGAATAGATGGGAGCAGCACTTCAGAGGCATTCTCCAAACTCTTCAAATATAGCAAAGCCACATTGGGCTTTGTTGTTACAGATGAAAAACTAAGTTACAGAAAAGAGCTAGTCACTGGCAGGGTCAGAAGCAGAAACCAGTGGTTTCTGTTAAAGCCATTGGCAAAATTTCTGTTGATTTCAGTAGGGAGGTAGAATGTCAGTACTCTCAGTGATACTTCACATTATATCTCCTTCAACAGAAATAAGCCCTCCCAAAAGGGGTTTTATTAGAAAATATCTGAAATCAAATACCTGCACTTAGATCCCCCAGAAGAAAAAGAGAACTAACCAAGAGTCCCCTATGATAATGATTTTTTAAGAAAATGTATCAGTCAGCAACACCAAAAACTTCTCTTTCTGCTAGAAAAGTATAGAATGGCCTCTCTCAGGGGGAAAAAAAGAAGAAAATGCAAAAATGAAAGACCTAAAATGAAAAGAAAAAATAGACCATGCTGCCAGGAAATTTTAGGAGTTTTAGCTAGAATCTTAAAAAAAAATCAAGACTACTTGAAATATCAAAATCTGTGTTACATGACACCTGGTATGTGGCCTTCTATAAAAAGGAGGATGTAATCCTGCTCCATTGAAATCAATAAAAGGTTTGATACTGATTTCTGTAGCTGTTTGGTATAAAAGCAAGTTCCAACCCTCCTCCATTCCACTGAAGTAATTCAGACACCTATTTCCAGTTAGACACAGAAAGTCAAAAGCTTTTCTCCAGTATCACCTAACCCTGCAGATGCCTAAGAGTTATTGGGACCTTCCTGATAGGCTTGAAAATTCCCAGGGTGCCTAGGCTTATGTTCCTACATGTTGTAAGGAGCACCTGGTTTGGGAGTTGGCACTGACTCCTGCTTTAGGGCCACTGCGATGAAAAGTTCAGGTGGAGAAGTGCCTAGGGGTAAGTTTCGTATACTTTTTGTTTAATTTGATGGTGCAGCTGGCTGATGAGATTCCTCCTTCCATCTGTTCATTCCCACCCCCACATCACAATTTGCTTTCTCCTCAGTGGTACTCTTGCAGCTTTCTGTGGGGCTTTGCTGGAAATCAGATTTTTGAAATGATCCTTTTTTGCAAAAGACTCTAGAAAATACCTGTGTTTCAATACCAGTCACACCTGCAGTCTGGCTTACAGCTTTGCTCCATAAGCAATTACATCAGAAAAACTGAGGAGGCAGGAATGTGTGATGCTAAAGCAGGGATGAGACAGCAGGAGAGATGCAAATGTCATGAACAAGCTTTGCCATGGGAGGGAATTGCACCAGAAAGTCTCTGAGGCAGGCAGCCCATTAGCTGTGCTCTGAGCATGCCTAATTCAGGCTGACAGTATCATGGTCATTTGGAAATGCAGGTCGTGAGGACCACTTTTTGTGCAATAGACTTGAGGATGGATCTTGCAGTCAGGAACAGGACATGTGTGGCTTTTCGGCCTTGTCTAGCCCAAGGGGATTTTAGAGATATATTCTGGAGAATGCCCAGCCCACCAGGCACAAGTGCCTGATCAGTTTGCTGAAGTGAGGCTTTTCTGAAACTAGATTTCCTCCTGGTTAGGAATGAGAGAGTTGAGGGGTCAGAGGTAAAGCAGGAAAGCAGAATTTTGATTTTTTTTTTTTTTTAAATAACGACTGTGCATTGTGAAGTGCAGGAACAATGATGCATCAGTTGGATAGTCAAACTACACTGGAACTGAAAAGGGTAGAATATTAGATTCAAATTATTTAACTGGGACTTTTTAGAAAACAAACATTCATCTCTGTAGCTGGCTAAGTATTTCATTTCATGAACCACAGCATCACTGTTTATAAAAGATCTGTGGCCAACCCACCACTCCATACTAAATAAGCATCGCAAAACAAACTCTTTGCTTTCTCAGTTATTTTCTCCTTGTAGAGCTGTTACCATGACAAAGTTTAAGCCAACATCATAAGCAGGATTTTTATTTTTTAGGTTTGGGATATGAAACTGATGATATTTTAAAAATTAGGCTTATTAATATAGTTTTGTTCCCTCTATAACAGCCAAAGATCTTAATAGCTGTGAATCATAAGGCTGCATGTGAGCCTTCCCTGAGAGAAAACTCAAAAATTGCTTATCCTGCTGGGGCACAAGGAGCAGTGGAAAACAAAAAAAGAGAAATCGCTATGGCAGTGTCTAAAGTCAAGTTCACTGGTGAGTTGCCCTACAGTAAATTCATTCTATAAATCCTTTGCAGCAATCGGATTTGAACGTTTTCATGTACCACTGACTTCCAGGTGAATACTTGCTGGCACAAAAGTCGGTTTGAAAGAAAACAGATTGGAAGAGCGTGGCCTGCGTGCAGAGCTGCACAGTTAAGCGTGCCAAACTGCGCTTTTGGGCAAGTACTTTCATTTTGGTTCACTTCAAATGGAGGTGCACTTGCAGTCGTACTGCAGATACTGGCACAAGACAGTAAGTGATAGCCAGGAGCAACATCAGGAATTCGTTAGCAAAGCCAGCAGCACATCAGGGAACAAAACTATTCACCTTTAGGAGCAGAGAATTGTAATACGATGCACGACACATTGCAGTATCTGGGTATCTCTGACGGTTATCTTCAGCGCCTTGCGGTCTCAAGCCGTGCAAACATCTCTGAATGCAACGCTGCTTGTTTGCCCCTCAGATGTTTGTTTAAGATGTGGGATGAGAGCAGAGGAAGAGAAACAACCCCACTTTTGAAATCATTGAAAATCCCAACAGCTCTTCAGGATATTGGGTGATGTTATCCATGTGTGCTTATCTGGGGGGTGGTGGTTTTCCTCTGAGGAAGCAAGAAAATTAATTAGACCCTACTGAAGTAACAACGAAGATTTAAATCTCCTTCCTTGCCTATTCATGAGCAAATGGACTAAGGACGGTTGGGCCTGATCTCACTGAGGCACCTCACAGCTACCAAGCTTTTACTGCAGTAGATTTATCTTAGATAAGCTTTTCAAAATTCTTCAAGAATTTAAAGCCTGCTACTCAGCTGAATAGATATATATCCATACATATATATATGTATGTACAAAATGACTGACTGACTGAATAACTTTATAAATATGCATTTTATGGACATACTACAGTTTATGGACATACATACAGTATTTTTAGTTACTTTAGATCGATACTATATGTATTAAAAATAGAAGCCCCAAATAGAAAATACCGCATGGTACTTTATTCCCTGCTTTCACGTCTTTCTTACAGCGTAGAATCTGATTTCATCTTTTCAAAGAGATCACAAAGTACCTGAACAGAGTATGCAATGTACAAATCACCCCTTTCTCTAGCTGATATGCACAGAGATAATCACAGACAACTTTGAAAGGTTCATTACTGAGGCTCGTGTCAGGAACAGACCAGTCAGAAATTTTTTTGAGAAACATTTTTGTGTTCAGAAAAATGCTGATGCACTGAAATGGGAATCGCTCACAGGGAAATACTGAGCCAGACAGAAGTTTTGGTGACAAGGGATGCTGAGGGGCACTTCGGAGCCTGTGCAAAAGCTCTCTGGGTGTAAAATAGGGAGAAGCCCCCCCAACGTTTCACAAATATTTATAAAGCAGGAAAAATGATTCTTATTCAGCTGTTACCCCTAATTTATGGGACAGATTAGCCACTGTAAAACATTATTCTCTGTTAACATTATATACTGTTACAACCTCTCCAAGACATCCAGCAATGCAGTAACACTTTGTACTGCACAAAATTTAACAAACATTTTGCATGGGGCTTCTTAGGCAAATGAAACTTTTAAAATTAGACTTTCAGTCCACACAGCAGATTGAATAATTCATTTTGCTGCTACATAAATGACAGTTTACTAATTTCAATTCCTGTACCTAGCTGTCATATGGAAGCTTCTGGGCTATTTCCCTGCAATCCCTCCCAACACAGCTTTGTGGAGGTACAAAACTTCCTCTCCTTAACTGCAACTGTCATATCCATTTCATATATATATGTGTGTGTATTTATATACACATACAGCACACATGCAGACACACATCCCTACATAAGAACAGCTTGGCATACTGTATGTGGGTGGGGAGTTAAAGTAGCAAAGAGATGGTATGAATATACAATTCAGGTCCTTT
This sequence comes from Dromaius novaehollandiae, assembly GCF_036370855.1. Taxonomy (NCBI): domain Eukaryota; kingdom Metazoa; phylum Chordata; class Aves; order Casuariiformes; family Dromaiidae; genus Dromaius; species Dromaius novaehollandiae. The sequence goes on from NC_088100.1 coordinate 19,422,745, forward strand.
TACAAATATTCCAGAGTAATGGTTTTAAACACAGAACGGGCTTATGATTTTTTTTAATTAGCTTTTCACTATTGCCATACTTCTAGAAGTACAGAGAAAAAAGAAAATCAGAGAGGCATGTTTGCTAGAGAAAGGCAACCCAACACTCTTCATTGATAAACCCCATGTTCAGCATAATGTATCTGAGTCCAAGGAAGGTTGTGTCGCCAACCGCGCCAAGTGCTTGTCGAGATTTCCTTCTCACAGAGGACCCTTTGCTCTGAGATCCAGCTGTGGCATGGACCTGCAGCTCGTCCCTGCTGAGTCCTTGCTGCACCCAGGAGTTCCAGGTGGCATCAGACAGAAACATGAGAATTTAGGAGTCACAGATCTGACTGGACTTCATCACTTTGATTACTAGCAAGAAGGTCAGGCATCCAGGAACAACCCAAGGCCTGAATTAGGGCTGCTGGGAGTTTATAGTCTCACAGGCATAGTCAGGAGCTTATAAACTATTAATTTTTTTTTTTAATGTTTTTCAGACTCCTTCACAAGAATCTCAAGCCTGGAAATCTTGGGTAGGTCTTCCCAAAGATTACACTTCCAGGATGAATCTGGCAGGAATATTCCCCATCAGCAGGTATCATGTGGCTTTCAGACCCTCAGACCGGCAGATCCTCTGGCCTTTCCTTTAGCAGCAATGAAATTAGAAATGATATTTGTAGTAAGGTTTCAGGAGCATGCAAATAGGAAATTAAGTTTTTGTTGTTTGATTGTCCAGATTGCTGGAAATAAACAAACACATTAAAATTGCCTAGTTGCAGATTAGACTGACTGGGCTGCATCTCCAGGAACAAGATGATCTGGGGCACTCAGGTTTTGCAGTAACCCCCCTAGTCACATCCATGTACTGCACATTGGTTCTGTTTCCAAAACGATTTGATTGCATACGATTGAAATTGCTTTAGGAGGAAACTACACAGCTACCCTGCTGCAGGTATGCCCCAAAGGCACTCCTACCCCTGATGGGGTCACAAGGGTCCAAACCAGTGACTGGGCCTTCGGGCAGCTCCAAACCATACATGTAGTGGCAATATTCAGTCTAGAGGACCAGACCAAATTTAGTCCAAAGTAAAGCCTCTGGACCACATGTGGTGCAGGGGTAGGGGCCTCAGCAGTGAGGGCTTTGATCCACTGATCTGCTCTTATTGTGTTGAATTACATATAAATATAGATAAAACCCTAGAGTATCAAAATTTACCCTGCACTGAAAATCTCCAGTTTGGCAAATCTGATCAGTCATAATCCATCAGTCTTTCAAAGCTCCTTCATAAAGTATAGCAGAGACTTCACATCTTGGAAAAAATATTAATGCGATTTTTATAACCCATACTGTCATTTATTTTTTTCTGCATGTCAGATGAATAAAAAGGGTCATTCGCCTAGTGATAGTGTTATCCACTGAGATAAATCAGATCCAGGTTCTATGTAACTGCAGTTAGAAAACTTTTGGCTTCAGTTTTTAATTTCAATTTATATTAAACTGCTCACCTATCATCTTGGGTAAAGGGACACATGTCTTAGTAGAAAATGTTCAGTGTGAAAATCCCTTTGTGAAATGACTGATTTGCAATAATATAAGGAACTATATTGATGAAAAGGGTTTTTGTTAGTTAGCTTCTTGGGAAGCATATTGTTTGTGCACTGTGTTTGTTACTCTCTATTTATGATTGCCCTATTTTAAATGCTTCATCATCCATTTAAGAGGTCTAAAAAACCCACATGACTCAAACTCAAGGCTGTACACCTTCAAAGGATTAAATTAAATATATGAAGAAGAGGCAAAGAAGTGTCAGTACCAGGGGTAGCAACAGCTGAGCCCTGCACATCCTGGGACTGCCTGCCAGGAAATGTAGTGCCGCCCCCAGGTCCCATGCTCATGGCAGGAGGTGCCTGCCGCTGCCCTCAGCAAGTCTTCATGGCACAGCTGTAGCCCTTTTCTCCACTGTGGGGCCTGGTGTGGTGAGATGTTCTGTGTGTCCACATCTCCCAGATGATTCCAAGGCCACCAAAGGGCTCTCCAGTATCTGAGGGAGGTGGTGGGAATAGGGGCAGAGTGGGACTTCCCCAGACAGCTGTTCCCCAAAGCCTGTGCAGTGGGTCAGGCCAAGCGAGTGATTCTCAGACTACAGGGATCTGAGAATAACAATTTTAAGTGCTTCCTTGAGACAACTGGTAAGCAAATGAGCCCCTTATTTGAGCTGCGAATGAGTGAAAAAAGAAACTGAAGGTAACTGATAATTTGAAATTCATTTGCTCAAAGTCATCACTAAGTATTTCTGAATAGCAAATATTTTGGAAAAGATTCAGAACTCAGGAATGAGTTATTCACATAACTGAGAAATGATCTGTGCTAGTAAATAATATTATTGTAATAACTACTGTAGCCAGCTCAATTTATCATAAAAGCAGTCAGTAAGCAGATACAATTGCCATGGTATTGCAATGGAGGGAAAAGTACAAAGAAATATAACATGGATGGGATCAGCTAACATGTTAGTAACTTGATTCACTCTGTGGTGACTTGAAGAGCTCTCCAGCAAAAGGCCATGGAAAATACAATACATCTTTCTTATCTGAATTAAAACACTGAGAAACAAATCTATTATATCCCAGGGAGAGAAGAGAAGGATTAGCCAGGAAGCTTTTAGGATCATGATGCTGTAAACAAAACAAATCTTATCCTAGGATGTGGAAACAGAAACCTGGTCTATAAGATGAAATCTCCTTGGTACTCTCTGCAGAACTGCTAAGACATCAACCATGCAGCTATTCAGTTTTGGCCTCAGGTCCACAAAAAAGTGATGCACCCATCACAGAGCACTCAAGTGGGAGCAGCAGGAATGATAAGCATTACGACTGCACTGCATGATATACCAGCATGCCTTGAAAGAACTGGGATGGTTCAACCTCAGGAAGAGAAGACCTGATAACAATTTTCATATATGCCATAGACTACTGTAGAAGGAAAGAGAAAAATCTGTCTCTTCTGTCTCCATGGCTCAAAGATGAGAAAGACTTTAAACACAGTAGAGCAGTTATAAGGTTAAACATTTGCAAAAACTTTTGAAAAGCAACAGAGCATTAAAAGAGATAGGCTGGAGAGAATCAAGAATACCCACCCAGCAAAAGGTTTCTAAAACCACGTTAGACAAGCATATGTTAGGAATGACACAAGAAAGACATCCTGCCTTGGGACAGGCAAAGTGGCTAGGTGATTTCTCAGGAATCCCTGCAGAACCACTTACTGTGATTGTATCTTTCTTTGACTCCTTGCCATAAGCCCACTGAAGTCAATAATTTTTCTATTTTCTTTATCTAGTGCTGATATCTTTTGCACTAGCAATGGTCCAAAGTATAATCACCAGAAAAGTAAGTGACAGCATCAGTGCAGCAGCATTTACATTTAAAAGTCCTATAGAATGAAAATCCTCCTTCACACGTGCATTAGTAGATAACATTTTGCAGGATGATTTTATCATAAGAACTGAAGACTGTGGTTTTATTTTTAAGTGCTGATCTCCTAACTTTTGGATGTTGCAAAGAGGGCTAAAACAGCATTCTCTTCTTCACTTCCCTCTTTGGGAAAGGAACCTTGAAAGATGAACTGGATACTGTAGCTTTCAGGCAAGCCTTTGGCTCTATGCAGCTTTTGGCTTGAAAGCTTTGGGAAGCCCATCTGACTCCAAAAAATGTTTGCTGTCAATCAGCTATTGGGTGAATAGTTCAGTGTAGCTGTGCATAGCATACAGCACTGAAATCTTTGATCATTTATAATTCAGTTCACATTTACAATTGTGAGAGTTACATACATAATTTCCTTCAAATGCTACTGAAATGGTTTCCTTGAATCTTCAGCAATGTTACATTTTCCTAATGCAAATGTATCCATTTGTTACCATATTTTTAGATTTTGAATTGTTTTCCGTAGACTGTTTCCTGAAATATAACATGTGTGAACATTTTATTATTAAAATAACCTGTACCCATTACAATTAGCAGTGAAGGTTAGTTTCAGGGTTTTCTGACCAACAGTAATGTGTGAATTCATGTCAGGATGTGGTACAGCTAGATTTTAGCATCCTGTGAAACATGTAAGTAGAATTTAATGAATTCAAACCCATGTTTTACAGTTCTCAAGTTTACAGGCCTATTAGCATTGATGGTACAGTTATATAAACCTTTAAAGCTACTTGTACTGTAAAATAGTGAGAAAAATTATTGGATAATTACTTGCATACTCTTTTGAAAAAGCTTTCCAACTGTCTCTCCCCCTGCTTCTGGTTAAGATTTCTTTCTTTTTTCCTGTGCATTATTATTATTCAGTTACTACCTTACTGTTACTTCCACCAGTTACACTGAATAGCTGAACCGAACTATGTAGTGACATATTTTTCCACATATGTAAAAGTGCATCAACAGTTAAGTGTCCTTGAAGGAAAACTACAGTCTTTCCAACTCCTTTGTCAGCTTGGTAGATATTCAGGTGGTAAATGTTGACAAGTTTGTTTCTTTCAATTATGTGTTATTTCAGGAAAACTGGAGCTTTTTCAATAAGATATGGAATCACTGACATGATTTTGTTGCCTCAATATAATATACTGTCCTGGCACTTACTGCAGGAACATTTGCAAATGGCATTTCTTGTTGAATAGAACTCCTTTCCTATAATATGATATTGGATAGAGACAATATCTTTTATCTCTGGTCCATGATACACACTGCCATCAAGATGATTTTTTGAACAGAATTTGAGATGACGGTTTTAGTCTGATGTGTGTAGTCCTGACTGTCTGAAAGACTAATTTATTTCCATGTGATACTTGAAGTGCTACTGTAGTCAACTGATATATCTAAGTTTACCTCCCCCAGTTTAAATGAGAAGTATTCTTCAATCAAGGTCCTAAAGTCTGAGATGCACTTTTCCTGCATTCCAAAAGAGCACTTTTGGGGTGATAAGGCTTTCAAATATTTTATTCTGGGAAAACGAAGAATGTTGGATAGTCTTAGTGAAGAAAGGAAGAAGCGAAGCTTTCGTAATGATGGGGTCATGTGCTTTATAGATATTTGAGCCTGCTGTTGTAGAACTTGACTTTCCAGAAGTCTGAGTTTGTTCTGAACTGCCCAGGTTTCAGTTAACACGCAATTTAGCACATTAAAAGTTCAGGTGAGTCTCTCATAAGCACCTGCAAAATGTCTCAAAAATGAAAGATGTTCTTCTGTCAAGCTCTTAATGCCATCCTATATTTTGGGGCACTTCTTAAAACTGATGAGTGTTCGGTTCCAAGGTACAGAAGAAACACATCCCTACCCATAGGCTTAGCAAGAACCCAGTTCTCCAGAGTAACATTCATAACTTTGGAAGGAATGGGAATAGTGATGTCCCTAGGCTTTGGCCTATGCAGATCCAATATGGCTATGTTGGTTATGTTTCTTTAAGTGCTTGTAGTACCAGATGACTGTTTTGATAAATACAGCCGAATCAATTACTTTCTCAGTCTCTCTTCCTTAAAGTTTAGATCTATTACACCTAAAAATGAATTGACATAAAATACTTGTCTGTATTAATGAATTACTAACACAAGCCTGCTTGAGAATCTTAAAATTGGGGGTTTAAGACAGCAACTCATTTACAGAGAAACTTCTGGGGTCTTTTCCATTTCCATGGATCTTTTAACAACAATATAGATATTCATTTTCTTTAGAAATACAGGCATTTCTTTCCATTCATGTTTTTAGTATATGTGAACACACAGAACGCAAAAATTGCAGTTAATTTTGAATAATTTATCATGCTAGAGGAAACTTCATCCCCATTTCAAGATGCTACTTAGTTTTGATCATTGAAACAAACTCACAATCACATTTCTTCAAATACTCTCCAGAAAAGTTGACTAGCAGATGTAAGGACAACTGAATGGCTTTTCTTTGCATGTACCCAGGGACTACATCTTTAGCTTTGCTGTTTCTCCTCATTTGCCATTCAGAGTGATTCACTTCAGTACCATTTTGACTAGCAGGTCACTACGGTAGAACAAATCTGCTGACAAATAGGAGTAGTAGCTCAAAGGAAGGCAATGTATTGGTCACATCCTACGCAGACTTACAACTATTGCAGTTGTAGGGGCTTCTGCATAAAGCGGTCCCAGAGCACAACAGTTTCTTCAAGCTAAGTTAAACAAAAGCAATTAAACATAATATCTCAAGAGCAGACAATGAGGATGACCTTATTTAAGGGAATCTGAATATATTTTAACACATGCTTTTTAATGTGCCCCTCCCCACAATGATTAATTAATTAATATCACAATAGGAAAAATCTAAGCACAAGAACATGAATTAATTTAAAATATAACAACTGTGTACTAATAGTAAAAGTTAAGTTCCATTGAGCAGTGTGAGCAGATAGCAACAATAACAATAATAAAGGGAGCAGCATAAATGTCAATAAAGACCTTTTTGGCCTGAATTGACTGCATGAGTGGTGAAAGTTTGTGAAAGTAAAATATTTATTTTTGTCCACAGTGAATTAGGAGATCAGGGCCTGAGAATTACAAAGCAGTTTACATCAGTGAAGACTCATCCTAGCCTAAACTGATGTGGGTTTTTTTAGTGCTGCTCTAGTTCTCACTTTCTCCAACCGCATGACATTTTTCTGCTTCACAGAATCACAGAAATTAGATGTGGAGATCTTGTAAGATCACCTCATCCATTCCTATGATAATGCAGAATTCTTTGCGCAGAATGTTTGTTAGTGCATTGTCCAGTCTCCTTTAAATGTCATAACTGATGGAGCTGTACCATTTCTCTTGGGATATTATTGCCTAGCCTAGTAGCTTCTACTTTCAGGAAGTTTTACTTAGAATTCAGTCTGATTTTTTTCTTCTGCAGATTGATTCCTGCTGTAAATCTTTGTAACAAACAAAATAATCCTTCCACTTCTTTGTAAATAGAAGAAAAGGAGGAAGAGGTTATAAAAATGTTGGTGCTAGACATCACAAATATTTCATTAATGCTAACCTGGAAGAAAAATAATGTATGCATACGTATATATCATTTTATATTATAATCCTAATTGTTCCGAAATCAACGGATTTTTGGTCAATGACTTACACTGGGCCAAGATTTCACAAGATAAATGTTCAGAACTCCACGTTCATATCTGAAAGAAGTAAAGGGCTTCAAGAGTGCACTCACTAGTAGATAATGAAGGCCACATCACAACAGACCCTTAAAATTTGGAGGAATAATGAGCAGTTCACAGAAGACCTCCTTTATTGCAAGACCCATTTGGAAATCTGTCATGCCTGCAATCCCTATGATCCATGGAAATTTCAGGCAGCTCCTTAGGGGGATCATTAGGGACAAATATGAACTCTACTGGTGCTTAGAAGAGTCTCCATAGCTGGTCTCCTCATTCACTTCACTCGTTCCTGTAGGCTGGTCAATTTGGGCAGCAGGCTGCACCTTGAGGTTATTGATTTCTGCCTGTGTCCAAGGCCATCACGAAGGACTCGTGACCCTCTGAGGAGAAGCTCATGTCCTGCCCCCAGCCTAATACTGAATTGCTTTGGTCAGCCCTGTGCTTCGCTTCCACAGGAGGGCATGGAGACAGCTTGACTGAAGAGTTCCCTATTATTTCAATTCATCTCCTTTATTTTACTCACTCCACCGATTTTTTTCATGACATTTTTCATGTGTTTATTAATTTATTAATTCATCATATTTGCTATTTAATTAATGCATTTTAGCTTTCTAAAATTTTCTTAAGGGTATCAGTTGTATGCAGTAAGTGTGTCTTATAAAAGACTAAGGCTCTCGCTTAGCAGCACCAAAATTCTGGATTAAGGATTGCCAGTACTTAACTTTCCCTACAAATCACATGTAAGACACAATAATTCCTTTAACGGGAATATTTACAGTCAAGATTCATACTGAGAAGATGTCTGCTATGTGGATCCAAAAGCTGTTTACTTTCACAGCTAGATTAACTGATATGAAGTGGTTATGAAATTTCAGAAGTGCCAGCACATGAAATCTTGTTTGAATTTTGACTGGAGTACTCTGCTCTTCCCTTTGAGGAATTCTGTAATACAGAGCTCACAAACAAGGTTAAGTATAGAAAGAGTTGTTTGAAATGAAACAAGATAAATCATTTTAGGAAGAGGATGGAAATGGCTTGCTGGGTTTTTTGAATTCATGCAAAGATATTATCCTTCTGGAATATGAAACCCCTGAAAGGTTATCTGAATCATAAAAGTTTGTGCCTCTCATGTTCAAAGGAATGAGACAGTCTTAATAAAAATTGGCACTGCACACTCATCACAACCAGTTATCTGCAGAAGAGCTGCAGCACCCTTCACCTAAAGACGAACAGCACAATCTTTCTTACAATTGCCTATGTAAATATGTTGTTTGGACAGATTTGGGGTTTTATATTGGACACACTTAGAAACCCCTACGACATGTGATAGCATTCTGCTGAGAGCCAAATTCTCACAGGAACCGTACATACGTATTTTACATCCCTAATGTAATCATCAGGCCAAAAAAAAATGTGTGGGAGAAATGAAGCTTGACCACTGAAACGTTGCATTTCCATTGCATAGTGTTATTCCTGACGGAGCCAAGGAGGGAGAGGAAATGCAGTGAGCACTGAACTGAATTTAAGAAGCTGATTCAGATTAATGCTGGATCGTGGTTAGTTAAAAACGAGCTACAACTCCTGCTTAGCTGGCTGTGGTCTGTCTAACGCTACAGCATGAGGAATGCCTGCAGGGGCTGCGGGGCATTTTCTATTGCTAATTTATGGTTGCCAGGGATCTTTTGCTATTACCATATGTTATTTATTTATTCTTATTTTATTTTTTTGTAAAATCCACGAGGAAAGTGCAAGCTGGGGTGTGCTTTTCAAATTCACTGCAAGCAGGCCCAAATGAATTTACTGAAGACAGGATGTACCTATTAATCACCAGGCCTGACTGAAAGGGAAAATAAGGAAGAATATAATTGTGGCTTTTAAATATGACTATCAATAGTGAAATTCTCCAGCTAGACTAGATAAAACCAGAAACAAAAGGAAACTTGAGTTACTTTAGCAGCAGCTTAATAGCTGCAATTATCAGCTGGCCTACCAGTTGGAGTTCCCACCCATCGGAGCCTGAGGTAAAAGATGTCGGGGGAGGGGGGGGGGATAGAGTGAAAGGCCTGCCTGAAAATGCAAAACCACAGAGCATTCACTTGCTAAAAGACTTGGATGAGCTACTCCTTCTGGTCTTTGTACTCTTGTAAATACAGTCATCTAGTTGTCTTGGAGACAGGCACGTGGGAAAAAAAAGCCACTCAATATTCCTAACTCTGACTATAATCCCCTATTATGGATCAGCTAAGTAATAGTCTAAATTGAAAATGTATAAAATATTAACCTGACAAACTGCTCTGCTTAAGTCATTGACATATGGATAGAAGATGTGGGTAACAAGAGGTTTATTAAAATGCTCCAGTTCAGCTGCAGCAGGAATGACAGAATAAAAGCATGACTTGTGAAACAGAAAGGGTAGAAAGATATTAACACTGAAGTGCAGTTGAGAAAATTCTCCTGGAAATCTCAGAGAGGCAAATAGCAAATGAGGTTGATTAAAATTACTATAATTGTGGTGACAAGCTGTATGCCACTTCAACACCCTACTGTACATAGTTCTGGATGCAAATTTGGGCTCTAATTCATCTGCCCTTGAAAACAGTGATAAAACCCCTCATTGACTTCAAAGAAGAGCAGAAACAGGCTCTTCAATTTATAGGAAAGAAATATACACCTGACTTTGAAAAGTAAGATCAGCAGCCCTAAAATATAGCTTGAAAGCACGACTGGATTTTATTGATTATAACCTCCTATTAATTGCTTCTAACATCTTCAAACAAAATTGGAAAACTTGAGTTACTTCTTGTAACTGTGTAACTAAAGTAATAATAGCAAATATTCATGTAATACTTTTCAGGAACAACTAAGAATAAATCAACATTTTCAAAAGTAGTGGTTTTGGGTAACAGCTCAACCATAGCGCTCAAGTTCAGATATGTTAAAGGACAATTACTTTTACACGGAGCTCTCGCTTTTAGAAAATCTGTCCCTTTGAAGAGATTTAAAGCAAAGCACTCAGAAGTGGAATCATCCAGAACTATTAATCACTTCTAAAAATCTTGTTGAAAGCGTTTGTTTTACAAAGTTACACTAATGATATCATGCTGTGTCTATGTTAATGTATTTATATGTAATTGTATGACAGTCATCAGCAAAGTCTCTGTGCACTTCTACCCATAAGTGAATATGTTTTAACTTCCCTCAGAAGCACAAATATGTACAACCTCTCAGTAAACTGAGGAAGAAATAAATAGGGCTTTGCCCTAGCTCCTACTATAAGGCTTGCAACTTCAAAATTGAATTCAGAATTGTTGCCAAGACCTACTACAGTCATTTTCCTCTTTGTGTTCTCCTCCCAAAGAAGCTGTGTGCATTCCCCCAGCCTTCTATCTATTGTTGTTGAAACAACTGTCCATAGTCTGCAATTTGTCAAAGTTCTTCTTAAAAAATTAAATTAAGTATTTACTAGCATATTTTGCTATAATCTACTATCAGAAATAATTGCATTAGCTAAAGAAGAGTGTGGTGTCGAAGTTATGCTGAAAAGGAACAAAAGAAACTGCAGCTGGATTACTGCTTCCTGATGTAATTTGTTCCTAATCCATTCTCTGCTTGCAGTTCTCTGTAATTAGTACATTTCTCTGAAATGTTGTGGAATAACAGACTGTGTTTATCCCAGTTTAAGTCCATTGAAGTCTGTGGAGAAGCACAGTTTGGGTTTTTGTGATGAGTGAGTGACATAAGCAATCTTAATCATGCAGAAAGAGTAATAAAATCCTGCCTTCAGCAAGGGCTACGAGATTTGAGTGCTATGAAAATATGCTTACAATGACCATGATTTCAAAAAACAATCTGACTGCTAATGAAAAATAAGCCTGAACACAGTTGAAGAGGTATTCAAACTTGTGGTTCAGTAAATGCCAGATGTTGATGCAAAGGAAAGGGAAGTTGAGGAAATTTAAGAAAAATAGGTACATGAACCCTTAGGATATTGGGTTACTAGCCAGCTGGGAGACGCCTGGAATGCAGCGATGTAAATCTGTTTGAAGTAAGGGTCTCTCGTAGAAGGATTGGCCAGAGGGTCTGGCAGCAGCAAAGAGAAGCAGAGCCGAAACCTCTTCTGCTCCTCCTGGTGCCTCCTGCCTCCCTCAGTCAGCAAAAGGCAACTTCCACAGCACCTAAAGGCCCTGGGAAAGGGGCTGACATGGGGCGGAGAAGGAGCTGCCTTGGGTGGCGAGCAAGGCAGGAGAGCCAGCACGGTGCCTCCGGCCAGGGGACCTTTCCCTACAGGCCTGGCAGGAGGGGTAGGGATGGGACATTCGCAGTGAGAGGAGGAGAGATAGAAAGAGAAGGGGAAATACGATCAAGCTGAAACCTGTATTTTTTTTTTTTTTTACATTAACTTGAACTTATTTTTGCAATGAGCAGCTGATTAGTTGGCACTTATTTCTGTAATCACTTCAAATATCACTTAATTCAACTTTATCCAAAATACTGTTGCCAACTTTCATAAATGACCTGTTTCACAAGTCCAGAATATGCATATACACATACACAAACATACACACATATAATAGACATATAAAAAAAATTTTCTGTTTACACTATCTATATATAAGCATACAATTCACTTTTTTTACTCTCCAGCTGACTGAATCATGGTACTGCTTAAGAAAATCTTGCATTAAATACATATATATCTGATATGTCTAATATATATATCCTTCTAGTTCTCATAATTGCATAGGAAACATTGGAAATGGAAAGTGAATGCATCTTAAAAAAGTGAGAGGGCAGGTGAAGATCCATTATTTATTATTTAAAAAGATCACTCAAATTCTGAATCCTTAAGCTAATTCAGTAATTATGTAGGATTGATTTAATCTCTGTCAGTGTCAGTCATGAAGGACACGAAAGCCCATCAGCAGCTAGGGCACTTCTTAGGGACTTTTTTTTCAGTCCTTACCAGGGGATTCAGTCCTCTGTGCTCTTGGGCTTCTCTTGTCTCAGCTTTCTACCTGTGAAACAGGGATAACCATCTTTTCTCTATCTGACATGAAGTGTTCTGAGGAAACATGCTTGCAGGAATACTTGGATATTAGGGCAATGAAGCTGTGTAAACATTTCAGGGCATTGCAGATAGAACAATATGAATTAAAGTATATTAAATTAATGCTTTCTTCTTTGCTTTATAGTTTATTTTACTTTTTTTTATTTGCTTCCCTCCGCTATCTGTAATTTTGCTGAAGGGATATGTTTCTAATTAATGAGAAACTGTGTTTTCTGGTTGTGGCTCAGCATTTTAAGCCTTTGCTGTTGCTCTTACTATTGTTCAGACGCACACTGCAGCCCCTTGGGGAAAGTCTAATTCCAACTTTAAATAGTCAGTTCAAGTAGAGTTCATTTTAGCTTAACTCATTTTGGTCACTTCTTCATGAGAACGGCTTGGTGTATCAAGTACTGCACTCCGGACTGTAGCTGAAACAGCGGCGACATGAGCACTCACTCGCCATGCAGGCGTCAGCGCGTGCAGGAGGATGTTCAGACAGCAGTATCCTCTCTCTCTCTCTCACTCTCTGTTTCTCGTCACATTTGCCTATCTCTATGGCAAATATATGTTCAAAAGTATTAGGTGATATTGGGTGACTTGGTTTGCGGATGCTCTGTTAAAAGGGTTTCTGTTTTCGGAAGGTTCTGCACTCTCCCTCTTTCCTGCGGAAAATCCAGAATATATGTTTTAATCTTCTGCTGTCTAAAGGAACAACAATGCCCAAATCATTCTTTATAGCTGTCCCCAGCATTAAAAATATCTGTCAAGGTTCATGCACTGGACATGAAACATGGACTGAGCCCTGTTTCGTGCTGCCCCGCGCAAAGCCCGAGGCTGGGTCAGGTGAGCCTGTTGCTGCTCCTCAGCCCTCGCAGCAGCCTGGCTGGTCTGCCCGGCCCGGATCACCACTGAAACACCTCCCAAGAGCCCACATGCCTCTCTGCATGGCCGCCTGCTCCGGAGGCACTTCCCCGTGCAGGGGTGATGTGAGCCACCTGGCCCCTTCTCAGATTTCCTTGCCTTCCACTCCAAAGCCATGCTCTGCTGCAAACCCACGTCCCAGCTGCAGTCTCCATGAGCGGAGTTGCCCAGCTTGGTAATAAGATACGTATGGTACCTGTGAAACAGTCACATTTTGATACTAAATGCAATGAAGTAAACACTATTTTTAATATTTCTTTCTTCTTATGGTAGAATTTCAGTAGATAACAGAGATTACAATGTATTTTATTCTCTACTGAAAGTATTAATTTAAAAAAATGCTGTAGTAGATTATACCAGCTTTCTGTAAGCCTTCCTCATGTACACTAAAGGAAGATGTGGCTCAGCTGTAAAGTACTCTGGTGTTGAGAAAGAGCACTCCAGTAGTAGTGCATTTTCACACTGCTTAGTGGGTTTATAATTTTGTTAATGGGAAAGCAGGAATAGGAAGTAGTAGATTGAAAAGTATGTCCATGGAGTCTTCCCTCTTATTGAGCATTATGTACCAAGGGCCAGAAGATGAGCAGAAAGGTAGGAGATTTTGTGTCTTTGGACAGGTAGGAGCCACCAGCACATTGCTGATCATTCAAAACTTGCATTTCAAAACGAGAACAGCTGCGAACCTGCTGGAAAGACTGAATATTTTAACACACATATTCTGGTCATAAAAACAGCTACTCCTGCTTGCCAGCACTGTAATTTTATCCGCATTAACAAATTGCATTATGAATAAAAGTCAAACTGGCTATAGCAATAAATGAAAATGGTAATTCCATTTATTTTATTGCCAGGTACCCCATACTCTTTTGTTCTCACAATGAAACAGCTGGGATCTTGTGAAAAGTAGCAACTACTATGTATACGATATCGTAGCTTTCACAGGAAGAAGACAGAGGAAAGACTCTAAGATTCACCTGGCAGAGAAGAAATGGCTAAAATACACATTATAAAAACATAAAATAAAAATAAACAGTATGTTTTGTTCTCTCTAGTCTTTGGGGAGTAATTTTCTGGTAATAGAGTCACGATTTCAAGTATTCACTCTAAGATTCATTCTGTTGCCGTTAGTCTTGATGAGTAATATCTATTCTATTAATAGCCTCACTGGTAAAGACTGGGGTCCTTAGTTCTGAGACTATTCACTTCATATTGGCTCATTATTCATGACAAAAAGCATTATTTATCAAAGAGATTACTTTTGGGCTAAAATACTACTACTTTAGTGAGCAGTATATCAGAATTTGTTTGTATTTGTTAATCTTCTTGTGTCCTTAAGTCCCTAAACTTCATGACCTTGCTTCTGGGTTTTGACTGGATAACTAGATGTGTTTTAGCAAGATAGTAAGGAAGGATGAATATCAAATGCTACATAATTAAAGATACCAACATGCAAATAAATGCAATGAATTTTGATTTCCTTCTTAAAACTCACAACCCCTCTCAAATCCTTCAAAAATGAAGGATTAGCAGGTTACAAAGAAGGCATGAAGCAAAGACTTCAAGCAATCCTGGAAGCTCTTTCTTCAAAGACATGTGGCATTTTGGACAGCTGCTTGAAGATCTACCTTGGCCATACTTACCACATTCTCATTCTTGAATTGGAAGTTCTTTGGAGCAGGGACCATGCATTTGTGGACGTATGCCATAACAAGGCCTTGACTATGGTATTTGTGTCTCCCTATAAGTAACATCATGCCCAGCAATAAGGCAGATGATAATTCTTTCTAAACACCCAGCAGGAAGCAATGCTGCAAGTACCTCCCGCCAATACATTTCTGTTGATGACAGGGCAGTTGTGACTGTTCTCTGGAAAAGGTTATTATTCACCCTAGAATATTTTCAGCCAACATGTGGAACCCCAGGTGTGTGTATTATCAAGAATAATATAATGAGAAGCAATATCTTAAATAAATTCCTAGCTTTTAAGACCAGAGGGATTGCAAGATTATATAGTCTGATTTCCTATACATTAGAGGCTATAATATTTTTTCCCATAAAATTCCCTTTATTAAACTTAGTCACTCGTGTGTGGGCAAAGCATGTTTTCCATACTTTGTCTTTTTCATGCCTCTATCAGTCACATTTGCAGTGCCAGG
This sequence comes from Dromaius novaehollandiae, assembly GCF_036370855.1. Classification (NCBI taxonomy): domain Eukaryota; kingdom Metazoa; phylum Chordata; class Aves; order Casuariiformes; family Dromaiidae; genus Dromaius; species Dromaius novaehollandiae. The sequence goes on from NC_088100.1 coordinate 19,438,052, forward strand.
CTGATATTTTATTTGAATATCCAATTTTGATGTTGAAAGTCGGACACCTAAGCACATCAACTGTTGGCTTCTGCAGTTACTACCAACTATCAAAGTGCAGCAGGAGAGTATTTGCAGAGCAAAACAGCTGGTGCTAAGGGTCCAGCATCTGTCATGTGCAAATTTTGGGGGGTTTGCTTTGGACTAGCTCTAATCTGGTTGCAGTGAATGAATACTCCCAGGCTGTTGGAGCACATGAGGTGTGCTCCTGTACCATATCTTCCATATTTATTTTTTCTGAAAGAGGAGCAGGTTTTGTGCCCCGAGACATGAGCCACAGCACAGTAAGTGCAAGTGGTTTTCTTCAAAAAGGCACTCCTGAAGTGAAGGAGAGGTAAAGTGGCTGAAGTGATGAGGTTTAAGACCTGTATTCAGCAGCATGTGTCTGTAAAAGAGACTTTAAAAACAAGGCAAAAAGAAACAGGTTGCCAAGTTACCTAATGCCTGATCCTCCTGTTCCATCTTATATTGGTATAATTGGGCGGGAGCATAGAGTTTAATGACTGGAAAACATTTAAATATTAACCTAAACATCTTATGGAATGAAAGCAAGAATAATTAATGAATTATTCTACTGGTGGTAAGGTAGTTCTACATTTTTACTGTTAGACTGCCTTCTTTTCAACAATAAAAAAGACCTCAATGACAAAATTGAATAGAATGAGTTATATGAATCCATAATCAATATTTAGGAAACATTTTAAAATCCCGTATCTCTTAACGAGAGGGGCCAGTTCGAAGTTAAAAAAAGAAAGACTACTTCATGGAAATGCTTCAGAGTATGGACAAGCAATTAGATTAACATTTGCCAAAGTCAACAAAATGAATGGAACATCTTCCAAAACCAGAGAGCTACACAAATAGCAGCGAAGCCAGAGAGTCACTTCAACAGGAAAAAGTATGTTTAACTGCAAGTGACTTATATCAGAAGGTTCTGGACCCCCTGACAATTTGTATATTCTTAACTGAAGTGAACTAAATAGACTGTCAGAGCTAATCCACTGACAGAAATTGTATTCAACTATCTGTAATGCTACAAGTAAAATGTTACACTCCTTTCTCCTCTAGAGTTTGGGCACAGAATTGAGTTAAGGAGGTAAAACAAGTTGTCAGCCATTGGTTGATAACCATAACTGCTCATAAATGTCTATATCAGTTTTGGACAGTTTTATAGTGATGTAATGTGACAATCTAAATTGCAGAGAAAGAGGCAAAATTGCATTAATGCTCATTTGGCCAGGCTAAGAGCACATACAAAGTCACTGCAGTGTGTTTCATAGGCAGCAAAGCCCCTTTAACTCAGTCTTGCACCTGCTGCCCTAGTGTGGAGGAAAATATCCTCATATAAAAATAGTTGTATGGGAATAGCTTATTCCCACAGAATGGAAAAAGGCTAAACTTTGCTGCTAATAACACAAAGTTAAGAAACCTGGCAACAGAGTACAAAATCAGTGAGAAGCAGAAGTGGCAGTGGAAAAAACACAGGTGAGCCGTGAGATAGAGGAAAGACATTTGGGTCGTGCACACCGAACAACAAGGCTTGATAAGGCATGGGATTTCAGGGAAACATTTGTGTGTTCCCGAGAGATGCCAATAACGTTTTTAAGAAAGCCACTTCTCTTGGGCAAAAAATCAGTCAGTAAAAGAGTCTCGGCATTTGAAGGAGTCAGAGACACCACAAATGTGGTGCTCATAGGAGAAGCAATCCAAGCCCAAGTCAGGAACAACGGAGCCTTGCTCAGGTCCTGCAGTGATGCAGGCAGGTACCGGCCCGGCACGTGGGTGCCCCAGCCAGCCCCTGCAAAAGCAGCCACCCGCCACCCGGCGCGGGAGGAGGAGAGCACAGACACCTGAATGGACTGGCATCAGGCCGTTCCAGGTCAAAGAGTGTTCTGCTTCCTAAAAACCAAAGAAACAGTTTGTATTTGCAGATATATAGCAACGTAGCACCTGATATCACTCCAAGAGCTTCCAAACAACCTCTTTAATAGCACTGCAGGAACAGATGCTAACACAGTAGCACATCTCCAAGCAGAATTAGGAGGTAAGTTCCTGCTGTTGCACTCATGCTACATATTTTTCCATACTTATCTGTGCCCCACTGTGCCCCAGAATTCACAACCCCACATGTTTATACTATCTTTGTAAAATAGCAGTAAAATAGTACATTACTGTTGAGAGTATGAACGCATGCACACGTGCACGCACTTTAAATTTTCAGCTTGATATTTTGCATCTGCAAGTATTTGACTTCTCTGACAATACTGACAGTTTAAGCCTTTGTCTGAGAACTTCGTCCTTTCTTTCAGCTTTTACTTGCATCTAGATGAAAAATTAATTTTTACTCTCGAAGGCTAAAGCAAAAACAAGAGAAAACATGTCAGCTTGATTGGAAATTATTCATGCTTGTATTAATTTCTCTTCCAAAAAAAGAAAAAATCAGGCAGGCTAAAAAAGTGAAACATTAAAAAAAAATGTATATAAAAAATTAATTTTCAACTTTTCAAGAGTGACTCTTAATTTCTTTCATTTAAAATAATACTTTAAATTTATTTTACTCCAGTTTCAACAAACGCTTGATTTACTAAAGGTGTCTGTATAGTTCATCTCTTGTTATGACATGAAGAATAACATGAAGAATGTATGGTAGGTAAATTGTGAGCCAATGTGTTCTGAGACCTTCATATTCTGGGGAAAAAAAGATCATATGCAAATTAACTAGCTACCTTTATTTGATCTGGTACAATTATAAGACTGACTTGGAAAAGACTTGGATTTAGTAAATGGGGCTAATTTGCCAGTTATGTCCAAACAAGCCCATTCAGCAACTGGAAAATGGAAGCGGAGATCCACATATAGATTATAAAAAATGCAAAAAAAAAGGCTGAAGAAGAAAACACCTTGCAAGACAATGACTTAAAAGGTGAAGTGTGAATGAGACAGGAGGCCAACCCATAGTCAGTAATCAAGCTGATTTTCTACGGTCTTTTCATTGCAGAACACTTGTCTGAGCCTTCTGTAGCCTGCAAGATCAACGGCAACATCACAATAGTGCGTAAAGGAAGATTAGTTATACCTGGCCTAGCAGCTTGGTGAACAGCGCACACAGGGCAGGGGCACTTGAGAATAACCTGGGAGTTCCTCGAGGCACCGAGGCTGGCAGAGCTCGGAGACAGGAGGGTTCAGACCGCAGTTCTTCACCGCTAGCCGTCTTTGCAGGCCCTGGGATACATTCATGCTCTCAGGATGCTGGGGGCTGCTGTGGTTGGCATAGAGTCAATGCAGCCCTAGCGTTAAGAGTGATGCTGTTTCCTCCCCCACTCCTTCCCTCACTTTGGATTACATCCCCACGCTGGGTCATACAACAGCTCCCCGTTTCCCATCAAGAGCAGATCATGTGGCAGAGTGGTCTCGATTTTTCAGGTGGAAAGAGGAGGCTACACTAACATATGCTTATCTTCACCTCTGCACAGTGTTGTAGTTTCTCTCTGCCTAGCTGGCCCTCAGTTAAAACCTCCTTTTTCTGAACTTAACATAGGCAGAAGCATTTCAGGCCTGATGATACAGAGGTACCTCAAGTCAATGTCCTTAAGCAAAAGTGAAATTTTCTTGGTGTCTCGTCAAAATCCCCTCCCTTCCTCCTTCCAGCTCTTTGAAAACCCCAGACCCAGGCTGTTCTAAAGGAAAGGACAGTGTTGACAGAAGCATAACCAGGAAACAGCTGTGCCAAGAAGGGGCACGTCACAGCATGCTGATTTCATTGCAGCAGAATTAAAGGTACATAAGTGGAAATGCTTCAGGATGGCTGACAAAATACCCTCAGGAGATATCTGGGGTGGAGGGCAGGCCCTGCAGAAAGTGCAGACACTCTGCAGAGAGTGCAAGGCACCTGCGCTGAGGTGCTCATAGGAAAGTCTGACCTTGATGAGATGAGAAGTGCTATAGGAAAAGCAAATATGTCGAAAGCAGAGGAAACGTTATCTGTACCTCATATTTTCATTCTGCTATAAATGTGGTTACCATGGCAGCAGCAAGCAGTTTGGGGGTTTCAGCTTCTCGGCAAACTGACAGACTTCTTTTGAACTTTTCTCTTTTTTCCACTGCCATATCTGCCCCCAGGAGGGCAGGCTGAAAACTCGTTCATGTTCACTTCCATGAGCAATATGTTAGTAATGAGCACAACACCAGTGAAAAACGGTGTAAAGCAGTGTAAAGCCTCCCAGAAAGGACATTGCTACTACTTTTATCTTTTCTTCCAGAGCATCCAGCACAACCCTCCCACTTGAGCCCTCCAGATTTCTTCAACAATGGAATGATTTCCAACCTGTCTCTCTTGGCACTGTCTTCCCTCCTCATGCTGTTCTTCTCCTTAGCCATTTTTAGAGCAAGAAAATAAATCATATTCATCAGCATTCACCCCTATCTCTAATTCATCCACATCATTTAGCTGTTTCTCTCACCCAGCAGCCCTCTGAGTGAGATCACTCTCTCCTTCAAAACATCTGATATCCTCTTTATATCTCTGACAATCTCTTCTTCTCCTCGAGGACATCTGCTGGACTCATCATCGGACACAACATAACACAGCACCTTCCTCTCTTAACAGAGCTGGAACAAGTCATTGGGCAGGAAGAAGAGAAATTCCCCTACCAAGGCTCGCACTCAGCTATGCCTGCATGAGCCCAGCTGCAGACAGAAGACACCAGTCTCTCGTAGTGAGGCATCCAGTATTTTGGCCAGTCAGTAGGCTAAAACCGTGAGTTGCGGGGTGTGAACCCAAAAAATGAGTACTCCACCATAAGAATCATCTGATCACTGCTTGCCCTGAAAGAATATCTCTTGCAGAGTAACATCCCAGTATTCTGGTCCAGGTTGCTTTTATATGAGAGTAAGTCAAGAGACTAAAAAAGGAGAAGTAAAATGTAAAAAAGAGTAAAAAGTAAAAGTGTTTTCTTCTGGGCTACATCTGAACTGACTACAAGATAACAGAGTAATCAAGACAATAAGAGAAAGAGAGCTTGAAAGGGCTTCTCTTTCATTCCCTGGTCCCAAAGGAGAATCAATATTTCTAAATCATTCTTGAAAGATGTTTGACTAACCTGATCTTTACTATGGATATCTGGCCAGTCTCCTCACAGCACCTACGGTTTCTAGGAAATTGTAGTGGGGTTCCAGGTAACTGAAAGCAAAGAACAAAGTAAGAAAGTCAGGATATACTGAAGACAGTTCAGAGTGGCCAAGCATTTTATTTACTTAGGATTAGAACTGATTTTCATGATACTTTCAGTGGGTTTATTTATTAATAAATATGACATATTAAGGTCACAGTGTTACCATGTCTTATGCTAAATTGTAACTTTTCTCTTATAAACAGACCTACTAGGGATTACTCCGCTGTTCCAGAAAAATTAGCTTTTTCAGCAAAGCCCACTCAGGAAAGCATTGTTCCTTTCTTTTCAAAGAGTCATTTTTGAATTGGATCACTTTATTTATTTGGTTTACATATGAGTGACAGTTCATAAGTTATGTCAGCAGAGGGGGAAGGGGGGACTGTGGTAAACTGCAGTTTGGAGTCAGCAATAAGTGGCCAGTGGCTGGGACTAGAAAAAGCCACAGTGTCCCAAAAGAGCAGCCTAAACACATGTGTGAGTTTACAGCACCCAAGCAACTGGATGCTGACTTCTAGGTGAGCTTGTGTTACACAGCAGAGGCAGGATGACTAATTCCATTTTTTAAGCCATGCAAGCTGCTTTCAAAGTGGAGCACACTACCTCCTTCCTGCTGCACACGAGGAATGTTTATCCAGAAGTTAATGCAGATCACTCTCCACACTACTGAGTGCTAATTTCTCTCTGTGCACACACCCTCTGAATCCAGCCATTATTAAATAACTGCAGATTGGTAACTTATTGCTGAGGACTCAAGCATTGTAGTTCTCAGCACGTTTAAGGGGGAAAAAAAGCATAAAAAGTAAATCAACTCTCTTGGGTTCTCCCCTTCTCGGTCAACAATGTCATATTTTCAGGAAAAGGAAGTGTGTTATTTACAGAGTCAATTAAATTGGAACAGTTGTAATTCTTCAGCAAGGTGGTAGGTAGTTTTGAGGCTGAAACTTGTTTTGAGAAACAGCTTTGTACTCCAAGGAATACTCACAATGCTATTTTACAATATACTGAAGGTAAGGACCTAAACGTAGCTCACAGGTAACTATAGCTGGAAGACTTGTAGTGCTGCTCTATATTGTATGGGCTTTGGGTGTCACAGTAAATGATTTACAGCTGTTGCATGAGGAGTACATGCTCGCTGCATTGTCCTTCCGTGATCAAAATATTTTTGCCTCACAGCTTGGCAGCTCACAAAGTATTTCCACATGTTTGGAAAAAAGTTCTGTGTGTTCAGGTCAGATATCCCATAGTGTCGTGCTCCTCTGCTGCTCTAGCCAGAATTCTGGGTTCGTAGTCAACTAGAGACACTTGTGTCAAACTAGTTGTACACATATTAATGTAATTACTATGACACGTAGCTGTCGCCAATATGCTGGCTGTCAGGCTATTGGACTTAGCATATTTGTCCCTTTCTGACTTCTTTCTGTCTAAATCTCATCCTTCCTCATGTTTATATTTCCTTTTTTCTCTCTGGATAAGTCATTTGAAAATAAAAACTTCTTAGCTCTTCTTATTCCTGTGGCGATCCGTTATACATTCCCTTAATGAAAGCACCCATCCACTTGGACGCTGCAAAGGAATGGCAACCAGTATTTCAAAAAGTGTTAGTGTCAGGCGAACGTCTGTAGTTCCAAGTGACCTCTCGGCGAGTTTGGAACTAAGACAATTTTATATTACTCCTCTCTATATATATCCTTGTTCCAAAGATGCCAGCGAAAGGCAATGATTTAATTTTGTGAAAGACCTTGTAAATGAAAGGTGAAATAGCAGATACTCACCTAATGTTTGCTTCAGCAGGCTTGTGATAGAACTGACATTTACTATATGGGATAAAGTGAGGGGCAGAAGTTGCGGGCTGATATTTGAACACTGCCTCTAATTTTGAAACTTATATAGTCCTTAATCTGTTTCTAGAGTGTCGGGAAGTGTTCTGTGGATGTTGTGAGTAAACTGTGCTTTTTATATTAAACATTTATTGTATTGCTGTCTGTGTCTGCAAGAAGCTGGATCAATGATTTAAGTTATCCCCTCCAGATTTATGTTTCTATAGACTGCTTTATTTTTCCTTTGGAAAAATAAATGTGGAAGAATTCTGCTAAAAAGATGCATTAGGAAAACTAAAATGCTAATGTGCAGGGCCAGTGTCCTTCTAACAGAGAAAAGGAACCATGGGCAATATCAATCATGTGAAAAAAGCGCATTGTTCTGTAAACTTTGCACAAAATGAGAATCCTATCTTTTGTTTTATTTATTTTTAATAAATGCAGATTAGCATAAAGTTGGGTCATCTGCCTTTGATTCAGCCTGAGGCTTGTCTTCCGCTGAGTCTCCTAGGACAAAGAGATCACATAGCTCGATATTGCCGTTGTCCTGAATATCGCTGGTGGAGGCTGCGCCATGGTATGCATTAAGCACCATAGTGGGATCTCTCAGAAGCATGCAGTAGATCTCAAAAATATCCCCTTATTGTTCAGCCACTGGTCCTCTCCTTTAGAAAGGGACTTCCTTCTCTCCGTTTTTCCCTCCACTCCTTCATTTAGCCTGATAGACATGCATATGCTGTCTGCTGGCTAGAATTCAGCTGCGCCTGTAAACGCTTCTCTTCCCAGCAGGCCGTGATGTCAAGGACCTCAGCATGAGACCATGCTGATGCACAATGCATGAGTGATCAATCAACAAGCGGGAGTATGATGGGATGCACGAACTTCATGTGAGCTGGAGCCACAAAGGACAGCGCATGGCTCTGTGCCAGCATTTAAATGAGGCTGCTACATCCGGTCAGGATGACCCTGAAACAGTAGGAGGAACACAGGCAGACGGACAGACAACCCAGTTATCTAGCAAAGGAGCGTAAGGTGTCAGCCGGAGGACTTGACAGATGCATACTCGCTCCTTCGGGGTGGGGATTCATATCTGTATGTATCGGTTACGCTGCGAGTAAACACATTCGGCACCTCAGAAACCTCATTCCAAAGACGATTCAGATGCCAGACGAATCACAACAGACATTGTTTTGGGAGTGAGGCATCTTAATGCGAAATATCTCCAGTTAACCTTTCAACGAGTGCCAAATATAGGCGACTCTTTAAATATAGTTCATAGCCACCTTCTACAGATTAAAAACAAAGTTGAGCTACAGAACATTTTTAATGAAGATGACAATAAGATGTTTAACCTTCCGGAAGAGGGCAAATACACATCAGAATTAGAACATCCTAAAAGAAGTTGAAGATTGTTATTTTCATCAAGGAATCTCCATTTTTTCAGCTAGGTCTAATCATGCTTATGTGTTCCTTTTTGTGAAAAAAAAAAAAAAAAGAAGAAGAAAAGAAAGAAAGCTAGATGAAATAACAATAAAACTAACCACAGACCTGATTAACTGTATTTACTGCTAATGGTAACACCAATATTGGAAAACTTGTAAATGTCTCTCCTTTAACTTGTTCTTGAACTTTAGTGGTCTTCTCATGATTTATAAATCCTGTTAGCACTTTCCCCAGGACTCACTAAGACATCCCTGTCCGGATCTCTACTGTATCAGCAATCTCAGACAGCTGGCAGCTGTGTAACAAAAAGGAAATGAAATTTTCCTGTTAGCAGCCTACTCCTATTCAGGGAAACAGGGACAGACACAGAATCTATCTGCAGCACTCTTAGAGCTTCTAAAACGGTAAAAGTGTTTTCTTAGAGAGAGTGGTTAAATGTGTCTCTTAGTGCAAGGGTGAAACCATCATTTAAGCTCATTTAAGTAAATGGACCCATAGTGTATGTGTTTTGGCTGCTTTTGCAAGTTCTTGGTGTTCATGTCTCTATTGCTAGTTGTAAAGAGACAAGAAAAGGATGTGTTTTCAGAAGTTCAGGCACTGCAGAAATAATCTGTAGGACTAAAATCATCAAAAGCAATGGGTTTTGAGTATTCTTGTACATTTCAGAAACAAACAGTCTCTCAATACTAGGATGAAATCTTAGGTAATATACTTTGAATAGCTCAATTAAACTATAACTCAATGATAATGTGTCATTTGTAACAAAATGGAAAGTTTCACATTGTCATTTAAAATAAAATGTATGTAGGAGAAGAATGGAATAGACATATAAATCAAATAGAGTAGAGTACTATCTTTTTGCAGAGCTTGGATAATTAATATTAGAAATATTTATGCAACCAGGTCCAGTGTGGACTTCACTGAGGAAAACACTATCCACTTCCAAAGGAATGATTTCCTTCCTATCTATTTAATCTGTCCTGGGTTAAAACATTCCAGCTTAAAACTGGGTCATGACCTTGAATGTATTTGCAAATATGCAATGCTGGAATATCGCATTCAAATTCCATGGAGGTACAACAAATTTGCTCCACAACAAATGATATCAAGGCCCCTGATGATTATTAAAGTCCATTGATAATGTAAATTCCAATGATAATGTAATGCTGTGGTTACACCACTCATGACAACCTAGCCCTTTTGAGTTACAACCAAAATGGAGCATGGCTCAGATGTGGATTTGAATGTAGATGCTGAGCTGCATGTCTGCCTACCGGAAATATTTTCAGGATCTGATGCTTGTTAAAAGATATTCCTTGTCCACAATCATTTAGTCTAATGGTAAAATAGCTCAAAAAATGGCAATCCTCTATAAGGAGGTAGAAGGTGAAGAGCAAATCATTTGGTTTTAGCATGCTTCCTTTTCTACAGTTATTTAATAATCCTTCAAACAACTCTCCATTACTGTTTTCAGTTTGCACATAAGATATCACCAACTCATGCTGGCACATTTTTCAAGGTAACTTTTTAAGGAGCTAAAATCTTTTCCCTGGTAAAATCTCTCTCAACTCAATTTTCCACCCCCTTCAATTAGCCTCAGAATCCTCATTCTGAAGGACTGCACCCTTACACAGATTTCACCCATTAGTCATGCCTTCTTCTCACCTTCTTTATTCCTGCTGACAAGGTGGCTCCAGGCTGTGCTAAGGGCCTGCATAGTCTTGTTTTCTGAGGCTTCTGCCTTCTCTGTGAATGACATGAGTAAAAGGGAAGCCAGGTAAGATCCTGAATTTCTTCTAAGATTAAAGCTCTAGAAAGTGTGCAGTAATCCAGCATCTGTTCTGAAGTTACCTTGGTCCTGGAGCTGTGAAACTGTGCTGCTGTTCTGCCATCTGTTTGACGGTCCAGGAGGAGGGGAGGGTGCTCCTTCACCAGTCTCTGTGATTAAGGTTGTGTGTGTGTTTGTGTTTGTACGCAGTGGGAAACAAAAATATGATTGCGCACTTTGTGCTGCGCCTGGGCAATGCAATGTGTGATAAGTTAGAGAGGTGAACGTGGGTCATTTCACCTGCTTACGTCTGGACAAAGCACCGTGAATAAGTAAGAAAAAAGGCCGCACAGTTATTTACATACAAATGGGATCAATGTATCATGTGCAGTTCACACAGAAATCACACTCAGTTCTGATTTTGGATTGGCAGGTGACCAAAGCACAATTCAATTCCCTGCTCAGCTCTGAAGGACTTCTGGTTTGCTCAGCAGGAGTGATACAGACCACTGCACCCTCAACAAATGTCCAGCCCCGGACTGAGGCATAAGGCCTTCATGCAGGTTACCAAGCTTCAGCCCAGAAAGATTAGTTGTGATTTCTGAACCTCACGATGACTTTTTTTCTATATTAAGAGGCATAGGCTGTTTCAGCTTCACTGCTGTTAGCACATGCTGCCTACACGTGTGGTAATTGTGCAAAATGTCCTTGTGAGGGTGCGAACCTTTTGGACTGACCCTGTCTGTGACTGTTTACTCTGAGGCAGGCAATGAATGAGTACTGGAAAGCACTTAGGATACTTTACATGAAGTTACACCTATATAGGGAATGTGATAGTTGCTCTTCAGAACTAGTGAGAGAGAATTCCTGCCCCAAAGAAGTGTCGTCTAGACAAAAGAAATGAAGCATTAACTTGCCCAAAGTATTAAGTCTTTCACAAAGGAGGAACTGATTGACTGAGAGGCTGCAGCCTTGATTTCCAAAGGGTCTCAGGCATAGGCCTTTGTTTATCGGACGGAATAATCCATGGCTTCCAGTCGGGGACCTCTCACAATATGCAGAACAGGGTTCAGTTCTCTCTCCTGCCTGAGGAAGGGGATTTTACACTTGCAGAGCTCACTGCTTTAGCCAAAAATCTCGTTTGTAGGTCTTATTGGACCATATCTATAAATTGTTCCACTCCAGAGTTAAGTGGTTGTAGTGTTTCCTCAAAGCTGGTGTTTAAACATTTAGGGAACTTTCTCTGTGGAAGTTCGGGCAATTCTTGTAATTGACACTAGAGTCAGAGATTTGAGCTTCTGTAGCTGGAGTGCCTGCGGTGACAACTGGAAGGGACTCTGCGGGTTTGCCTTGCAGGCCAGACGTGGGATTGCTGCTCATGAAAATATTCCAAGCTGGATTTAAACTAGCCAGGACCAGTCATAGAGTAGTGATGGGAGAAAAAGCTTCATGCCCATCTAGGACACTGATTAAATATTTAGTAGGCTGGAGACTAGTCTAAACTGCAACCAGTTCTTGAAGTTGCTAATTTAAAATTGTTGCAGTTATGTCAATAAATCTGTGTTTATAAGTGTATTCTGCAGTTCATATAGGCAGTAGCATCTTAGCACAGTAGCAGGTGAATTGATTTCAGTACTGAGAGAGTCCAGCTTGCAGTAAGTGTGGGTAGGAAGTGGCACCACAGACTTGTAGACTGAAATGCGATTTCTGCAATTGGATGGTGGATGGCATCTCTGTATTACTTTCAACTGAGAGCAAACCAGAAAATGAGGCAAGGCCTGACTTGCAGTTTTTTCTATCCTCTTTCTGCCCTTTAGAACTGAATCACCTTTACTCTTTTCATGCACCAATTTACTTTTCATGCATGCAGCTGCTGAAGCAGAGTGTGAGAGCCCTGGCTCCTACCAACGCTCTCCTCTTACAGAGCACTGGGTGAGCAGGCTGGATCTGCATCCTCTCACCACTTGCTGGCTGGCGTCACCCGGGGAGGGGCATAGAGCAGAATAAAATGGGAAGACTTGCTCCCTTACATGGCTGACAGCATTGACAGTCTGGCCCTATACTTAAAGAAACACAAGGCATTCAGTTGTGTGTCATTTTGATGTCTCTGAATAGCATCTCTCTGGAGATGAAATAGTAATCATCACCAGAGCTACAGATTAGCAACTGATAGAAAAAATAGGCATATCATTAAGCTTACACACTCTCTTGCTATCTCACCACTTCTCATTCACTTCTCATCCTTGTCTGCAAACAGAAGAAGGGGATCCTGCATGGTTACACTGCTGGGTTCGCATTTAATCAGGTGTCGAAGCCTGCCTTGCTTAGACCTTTTGTTCAGCTACAGTCCCTACTGGATTTGTTTTTTCCTAAGATTTGTGCTTTCACCCCTGGATAATAATATAACAAATAGCTGTTTGTCTCTTTAGGTTTGTTCATATAACTTGTATTAATATATTGACAATGTAATAAAAGTGACATACAAAGAATCCTCTTGTCTCCACTAGCTACTGCAAGTGCTGTGGCAATTATTGCTGATTTGAAGCACAATCGGAGGCTCCAGTGGATAAATGTGAAAAAATGCAATTTTGAAACTCAACTGCAGGAACTATATAAATACCAGTTTAGACTTAGGAGGCTGTTCTTCATCTTTAGATACCAGTTTAGACTTAGGAGGCTGTTCTTCATCTTTAGTAAAGCTCTTTTTATTAAATGGTCTCATGGTTAAAATGAATATTTTAAAGATATTTTGAATACATCAGTGATGTCATCTTAAGAAAAAACAAAACAAAACAAAAATTTATTGACTTTCTAGAAAGTTTTTCACTGGAGCTTGCACAGACTGATTGTAAATATAGCATACTTGAATGCTAGTAGCTAGCTTCAAACATTCCCATTGAAAAGGCTGATGTTAAATGTGATTTTTTATTTATTTCTGTGTGTGGGAACTTCAGTCTGGATTCTGAGGGCTGTCATATGCTTTAAATCTACCAGAGTCACGTTGTGCTGCTAGCCAAAATCCAGGGCCCTTTATGCTGCTCCAATTAAGAAGAAAAATTGATGATAGAGTCAGAGCCTAGTATTTTCTGCTCACTAAGATTGCAGAGTCTTGTCTCCCTGGGAAAACAAGAGTTTACTGCACAGCGCAGAGTATTCCTTTACTATCTGATAAAGAAACTCTCTCCTCTTCCCCTCCTGTTTTCTTTCAGCCATAATCTAAGCTTGGTCCAGGTTGTGCCTGAATCTTCCTTTCTCATATCTTTACTGTGTTTTTCACTCTAACACATAAATACTACTCGACTGTACTCAGTGAAACTGCCTTTCCAAATAGGTCACATTTCTAAGCATATTCACATATGCCTCTAATTCAGGTAACGATGCACACTTGTATTTTTGGCTTGAAGATTACTTTTCCTTCTCAGAAATAACTGAAATCAGAGATGATTGTTACTCTAATCAACTCCAGCTTACCACAAAGTGATACCTGGTAGGGAAAAGCTCTGCAAAACTGGCTTCACAGTTTCCATGTTAAAAACAAACAAACAAACAAACAAACAACAAAAAAAGACAGCTAGGCCTTAAGAAGTCAAAGGACAATAGTGTTAACATGTATGTATTCCATTGCGTGTACATTTGTATTCCATTTTATTGAACAAATCTTGGAGTCCAGAGGTGTCTGTTTCTGGTTCTACGGTGATCACAAGCTCTGAGAGACCTAAATAATGAGACCAAAACAGTATCTACCTGTATCACAAAAGTATTGTGAAATTTAGTTACTGCTCTGAATTGTTTTCCAATCCAGAAATGTAAATTTATACTTGAACAAGAAGAAAAAAGTAAGTGGTAAAACCCTCATTTTACTGAAACAGCAGGAACTTTGTCATTGATTTTATGGGGCTAAAATTTTACCTCTTTTGTTACTGTGATGGTTAAAGATATTTCTGGCAAAGGATGAGAACCAAATCTGGCCAATAATTGGTGCTCCTCTGTGCAAGGCGTGTGAAGAGCTTAACGGGATTAGCAGCCTTCAGGGTTAGTGGGCACTTTTGGAATTCCAGTTTTTGTTTTTTCCCTCCCAGGCACATCTGCTGTGAGGCAGGATTACTACTGAAGGCAACTTTCATAGAAGTCAGCTTATACCATTGGCATTTGTACATCAGGCACCTTTAAAAAAATGTTTTTTTTCTTTTTGCTGGTGAGGTGAAAAATGCTATGTGTACTATCTTGAAGCTTTCTCTCATGTAAAATACACAATATTGCTGGACCTGATAGCTATTTCTTTCATATTATTTGACCTGTTTCTTTTTTTTTCAATCTGTTAAGTGACCCTTTACTTTTATTTATAAAGAATTTTCTACAGCAAGAAAGGTGTTTACTCTACCTTAAAAATATATATAAATACCACAAAGAGTTGTACAAGTTAATTTCACTTTCTTCCTCTTTATATTGGCATCATTAAGGGAGAATTAAATGAACTTGCCAGTTTAACATGTCAACCTTTAAATTACAGCTCTAAAACGTCTTCACTGATCATTATGAAATTATATGCATCACAGATAGATCTGTAGATTCTGACAAAAACAGAATAAAACCAAAGAACAGCAAGTTTTGAGATAATTTGAGTATTATGAGGAGACCAAAAGTCAGTACTAGAGCAGACAACTTTTCATTTTAAGTTAATTTCTCAGTATTAAGAATGGCCCCCCCCATTTTTTTCCCGCAAATATTGAGAGTTTCAACAAAAGTCTTAGAAAAAAAGAAGAATGCAAATATTAATGAGCTTCATCTTGAAAAACGTCGCTTCGTGGTGGGGAGTTAAATATCCACTGGCTCCTCCGTGGGGCCCCTTGATCTGTGGGTGCCCAGCAGGGTGAAAAGGCCTGGTGCAACCCCCTAGATCTAGTGAGGACTTCTTCACTCAATTCTCCTGAGGTTGTCCAGCTTTCCAGGCAACACAGGTATTTCCTGAGCAAGATGCAACTTCTCTGGAAAGAGAGAGTCGCACTTTTGCTTTCCCAGACCCTGGGGGGCCCCGAGGCTGGGCTCCTGACAGCAGTTTGAGAGAAAGCACCTGCTATTTTTGATTAATATGTCAGCTCTCAGAGCTGTGCTTTATTTAATTAATTTTGGCAGCTAACAGAAATGACTAAATTAAAAAGGGGGAAAATCAACATACCGTTTCTGCAAAACTATTGACTGATTAGTATGGGTAAAAGAGTTTTATAGTGAACTTCAGCTTTGGGGAAGACATGCTAGCTGCCTGTTATATTCCTTAATTCAAACCAAAACCCTAGCTGAGATTTATGCACTTCTCTTTGAAAGAAATACAGCTAAGCATTTTATCTTTTTATTTGTTTAAAGACTTTTCAGGTGCTGCTTGAGAGGGGAAAAAATGAAATTAAAATGCCTTACATTAATGAAACCAAAGGTCCTGAGTGCATTTTGGATAGGACAATTACTTGGAGAAGAGAGTAGATAGCAGACCAGATTTTATAAAATTTTATATTCCAAATATAGAACAAATAGTTATTACCTGAGTCAAAGTTATCCAGGGTACATAGAAGGCTTCAGTGATTATTTCCCTACATTTTACTGTTGAATAAGCCTCCCTATCAACCAGTCTCTTCACAAACAGGTTTCTTGCTGTTAATGGCACGTGGCTATTAAGAGCCTCACCATGCAAAGAACTGAATGTTTCCCATTGAACCCAGAGCACAACCAGGTCACAGGTTGGTTTCAGCAGTTTTGTGACATTTTATCACATTGTTAATTCCCTGTTATTAATTATAACTTTTTGCACTACATCCCAATATGATCTTGAATGATTTGTTTGGCATTTGTAAAAGCATAAAATAAATGCAAGTAAGTGCTTGGCAGGGAGAGTTCTGTCAGCAATGAAGAGTTGACTTGTAATTCAAAATATTGTTTCTATTTTTTTTAATATATATAGAAAGGATTTGGATCTTGTTACTAACAAGTTTCTTTTTTCTTATTCCTCCAGTTTTGTCACTGAAAGAGATTATCACAAAACAGTATGGGTTGTCATTTTTGATGTTAGGTTTTATGCTTTGGTATAATGTATCTTTTACATCTCAATACCAATGTCTGATTTTACAGTTGTTTCATTCAAATTTTGGGGGAAGATGCAGTCGACTTGAAGATAAAAAGCTATCATTGGGAAAATATAACTCATCAAGGGGTGTTCATTTTTGCAAGACAGGTAATTCTATTAGGAAATCACTCTCCATTAAAAAATCCTGAAATTTTTCCCAAGGACGAACTGTAAGAGCTGTTGAGCAGGTGAAAGAAGGGGCCTGTGGAGGTCATCTGGTCCAACCCCCTGTTCACAGCAGGGCCAAAGTCAAAGTTAGAAGAGGTCGCTCAGGCCTTGTCTTCTCAAATTTTGTGAATCTTCAGGGATGGAGATTCTATAACTTCTCTGGACATCCTGCTCCTGTGCTTAGCCACCTTCATCATGAACATTTTCATCCTTATGTCCAGTTTGACTGTCTTTTGCTTGTGACTGTTGCTTCTTGTCCTTTTGTTGTGGATTGCTCTGAGCAATCTGGTTCTATATTCTCTATACCCTTTTACTTAAAGACAGCAATTAAATCCCCTCTTCTCCTGCCCTCTTCCAGGCAAAGTAAGCCTGGTTCCCTCAACCTCTCCTCATATATCATATGTTACAGTCCCTTAACCATCTAAGTGGCCCAATTTAACTGCCTATATGAATGCTACGTAGCAGAAAAATGATTGGAAGCCTAAGCGGTATGAGATGTTCCTGAGCACAGAAGTGCTTGTGAAATGATACCTCTGAACAGATCTAGACTCTAAATTCAACAAAAGAGCAGAGGTTATTTTCGTGCTCAGCACTGAGACATGAGGAGCTGACAAACTGATCTTCTAATACTGCACTGAACTCCCCACAGGTTTTGCCAAAAAGTGCCGAAGATGGGCACTAAGGGGACATAGTTACCAGCAGGACTAGTGAACCTTCCCTGTCCCTTCCCTTTCCCACCGATGTGTTGGTTAATTCTGTTCAGACTGTCAGGGTACAGGTCTGTTTTTAAGGAAGCCAGTTGCTAAGAACAATTTGTAAATCTAGGAATGAAGGGATAGGAAAGGGAGAGCTAGGAAGAAGGCACAAAGCTACTTATGTGTAGAAGAAGTGGCTGGATTCCAGTCTGACCGTTACTACTGGTAGAAAAAAACTGGCCTGGAATAGAAATGATAGAGAGAAACAATTCATTTTTTAAGGCAAAGAGAAAGGGAGATGGTGCAGTTCCAGTTTGCAGAGGTCCTAGAGGACTCATGAACGTGCAGGGAGCACATATACTTTCAGTCAGAAACCTGTGCACAGTCTAGCAAAACTTGGACTTTTCCCACCACTTTTTTTTTTTTTTTTTTTTTTTGAGTAGCATACAGCTGCAGTGCTGCTTTTTTCCCACCACTATTAGTATTACAGATCTGCAAAGCCACAGACTTGAATCAGTACCTCACTGTCCTAGTCACTGTACTGATACAAACTTAGTGAAGATTCCTGTCCTAGTACGTTCACAATAAATGATACAAGTGCATGGAGGAATTATAAGGAAAAATGAAAAAAAAAAAATAGCAGGAGTCTCAGCATACCAGAAATCTGGCAATTGTCCAAGATTGTTTTATTTTTTTTAGGACATGAGGAGAAAGGAGAACAAGAAATGAAGTTTACAGTTACGAACCTCAAACATGAAGGGGAACAACTGGAAAAGCACAAGGCAGGTTCCCTTCAAAGTATAACAAGAGGTAAAGCTGATATCAGGGGCCCAGCAGAGTGAACCCTCGATATGAACGAGCTTCAAGATTTGTTAGGGATGCAGCAGAAAATGCACAATGAATTCAGGATCCTGTATGTCTGATGCCATGAACAAGGAGTATTCACTGAAGAAATTCAAAAAGAGGAGTGCCACGATGAAAAGGGAAGGTTAAAAATGCCCAGTATTGTATAATACTTTTAGTCGTGCAAATGTACAGGAAAGGGCTGCATGTGAGAAATATTCCATAGTAGTAGACAGAAAAAGAATAAAATTTACTTACAATTAAAAGTACCATTTAATCAAATATATGTGATTGTCCAGTCTCAATTTTGTTGGAACACATTTTCATTGCTTTTATTGTTTCAAAAATACCCTGTGTGTTTTGATGAGTAAATGCAGAATAAAAATCAGGTTTTATGTTTTATACTGTATTAAGTCTGTTGAACACAATCCTTTTAAAATTGAAATAGGCAACTCATGATGTAGAGGGAAAAAGACAAACTGAGGAAGGCTTATGCCTCAAGCTCCTACCCCCACATTATTCCAGTTGCTGTGAATGTAAATCCTGTTCTAGTAACAAGCACATCAGACACACATCAAACTAACCCATGTATGTTCATTACGTATCAGACCAGCTTTTTCCTTGGAGATTTTCTACTCAAATATAAACAGAGTTCTTAGATGCTAAAACCTGAACATGTCCTAACCCCATAGTGGCAGCCAAAAAAAAGCAGAAAGAGTCATTTAATTTGGTCCGTATATGGGATCAGCCTGATTACAATCATTAAATTCTTGTGATGATCTTTCTGGCATAGCAAATGCCAGAGGTGGTAGGATAATTATTTGCAAATCCAGTGGCAAAGTGTTCTAAGTTTGATCACAGGAGCACAAAAGAATAAATGATGTCACAAATATTTTCTTGGTTTTGGTAACAGTTTAAGGTTGTGAAATGGATAATGGTTACCTGTTGGGTAACTGCAAGGCAAAAACACACATTCCTGCCCCAAAGAGCTTACAAGTGACAAAGCAGCCACATGTTGTGCTGAAGCCAAATCTTTGTATAGATAAAGCATCTTTACATTCATTCCCTGGGAAAACCGAGAAGTTTTCTCGCTTGGGAACCTCAGAACTGGGGAGGCTGGAGGAGAAGACAGCAGTAGCCAAATGGGGAACAAACCAGGGGTGGAGAAAGAAGGGACAGTGAGTTACCTGGTGTTGCGGGGAAGGCGGCAGGTGGTGGGGAGGGAACCCTGACCCTGCCGACTGACCGTGGGCAGCACTGCGCCAGACCCACGTGCCAGGGCACGCGCCTGCACCTGCGCTTGCACCCCAAGGTCCTTCACCGGAGCAGGGAGCCAGCAGCTTTGGTCCAGGGGGTCCTCTCTGTTCAGAGGAATGAGTGAAACTAGCATGGTGGGTAATTCCAAAAGGAAATGTGAGATCTCTGGATTTAATGAATCCGAGACACTGGGAATGCATAAAGGAGGAACATGTATCTGTTAAATAGCTTTTTCAAGGATATAATTTTAATCTGCTTCCAGGAGGCTCAGGTAAAAACAAAGGAATGGCTCCATCCATACTGAAATTCTAACTTGAGATGAAAACCAGGAAAGAATATTCTGCCTTTAATTATCATTTAAAAAATCAGTTGAAGGATATGGAATGAAATAGAGTTAGCCATTTAGCTTCTCTTTTTGGCATAATGAAATTGTGATTTCCTATGGATAATGTCAGCTAGAAAGGTAATTATCTGAGCTAAATATCATATAATGAAAGCACTTGGTAGGGTAGAAATACTTATGCTGATATGAAAAACTGGCTTCCTTTTCCTATACGATTTCCTATATTACGTTCATTGTTGCTTTAGTCTTGCACAGTATAGCCCCCCCCCCCATCCCACCCCCACGTCATAGCTTCAGGTAGACTTGAATACTGCATTTAGATCTTGAAGGGATTTAATGATAAAAATAAGTTGAATGCTGCTAACAAATCTGCATTCTATTCTGGTTTCCAATGTTTACATCACAAAAAAAAAAAAAATCACTGAAAATAACACTGATATTTCTGTGCAGCTGGAGATGCGATTAAGCATTGGTTGCTTTCTGAATGTCTAGGTATTCAGAAGCCAGGAAGCTCTATAGAAACGGTCAATTTTGTGGAATCACCCCAAAGAGAAGGAAACTGTGCTAAACTATTTTTCATTCTTTAACCATTCCCACTAAAGTAAGCAGCAATCAAATGCTCTTAATGATATTGACCTACTTGTGAAGTGCTTTGGGATATGTATTATTATTCAAATGCTGTGTTGTTATTATTTTTATTTCATTTTAATTGCATTCTCTCATATGCAAAACTTTTAAAACATCTATCTCTTCAGTGTAACATCTCCCTGTTTGTTCTCTGTAGATCAGTACTTGATTTTTATAAGGGCAGAGCAAAATATTTTCAGTCACTTCCACAACAGAAGATAATAAAACATACTCATAGTAAAGCAAAGTCTCTCTTTTCCTCATTGTTAAAACTCACTGTGATCATATTTATTGAAAGGGGACACAGCAAAAACTTGTGAAAATTGACTTGGGAATAATTCCCATTATGATGAAACACCTTTGCTTGATCTTGGCAAGGGGAAAACAAGGTTATAGGTTCTCAGCAGCATCCGTTAAAATGTGAGCAGAAGATAACAAAACCCATCTCTCTATACACTTGCAGTGCCCTACATGGTAATCAGGGTTAGCTGGTTTTCATTAATTAAGGGTCTGGGCAAGGGCTGGGGTTTGTTCTTGGAACAATTTGTGCAAAAAGTACAGTAAATGACTCATATTCATAACTCTCCAATGCCTGAAGCCGTGTCTAAACATAGTTTGTATTGCTTTAAATATGCAGGTTCATTTAAAGTAGTAAAACTGCAAGTCACCTCCCATCTTCCCCTCTGCAAACCCAGTCATAATGATATAAAGTGATTATATCAGGATAGTTGATTTCAGTGCAGAAAGGGAAATGAACAAGCTATACTAGTATAATCATACATGTAATAGCATGATTCTATCTATACCAAAGGTTCAAACAGGCTGCATAATGTTTAAAAATAAATCACATGCTTAACTGAAATCGCTGAACTGATAGGAAAGCAGTTGTGATGGGAAATCTGTTTTAGGCTAGGCTTTTGTTCCCTGAATGCCACCACCACCACCAGCAAAGCAACATGAAAGGGATCAAATAAGGGACTATTGTAATATTATTGGTGCTGCTGGTAAATACACCACAGATTTTAAACTTAGAAGTCAATGAAAAAAATGTTTAAATAGAGAAGAAGATACATTCTTCCCTTCTTGATGCTCCAAACAATGAAAATAGGCTACTACTCCTACATTTAGGAACTGAAACAAATATTCTGATTTTTTCAGAGCTTCAGCGGACATACTATTTAATTTACTGACCCATTTCAGTCACCTCAAGACAAGTTCAATATTATGAAGAGCTGTGATCATTTCTCAGCACCCAAGGTACTGCTGTAAATTTTTGGAAATCACATTGCCACTGATCCTTGAAACACCTAAAGAATGTGTATTACATTTACTGATTTAATAGATTATGACCAGCCAACATGACCTTCTGCAGACGACAGGTCAGAGAATTTCATCCTTGTCAGGCCTTTTTCTCATTCAGCAGTTTCTTCTTCATTAGAGTGTTCTGAAACAATAAAATAGTTTCTGAAAAGTGATATATGAACAGGCAATCTGAGACAAGCCAGCAGAAGTGACAATCTCACCAGATCTACAGGTTTGTTTTCCTACATTAAGTCCAAAAGGCCACGTAGTTTGCAAAGGTACCACCACAACTTACTCCTGTTATTTTGGCAGGTTCTAATTGCTGATGATTTGATCAAAAATTGGGTTTTCAAATGTCTTTAAGGTCATTGTCTTGATTAAGAGGAAATACTATCATCTTTTTGTCTGTATGTTTGCATATTTTTTCCCTCATATTTTACTACATCTTTTCTTTGAATCTCTGAAATGTGGAAAACTAGCTTGTGTGTGTGTGCGCGTGTGTGTGTGTGTGTGTGTGTGTGTGTTATCACCAATTGGCACTGGAATTGAAAGGCTTCCCATTTATTTTAATTTCTAAAAATACTTTTTCACAAGTTTTGCTTTTTTGAGGAGGCTTCTGTTCCTGTTTTTCTTTAGAGATATGTAATTAATAATTTTTGTGCATATGAAATCAAGTTAACACGGCTGATAAAACCAGACAGACAAATTCTGATCTTTTCTGTAATGACTCCGTAACATTTAATGAAATTTCCTTGAATTTGCACTATGAGAATTGGGAGCAGCCTCCCTGCTTGTTTCCTGGTTCTTGTTTCTCATGTGTGTGCCCCCTCGATATGGTGTGGACAAAGCTTTAACATTTAACCAACTATTATACTTACAGGTTTTTTTTTTTTTTTTTGTTCTCCTCAATAATCTGTGTAAATTGCTTTTATTTTCCTTATTTTGTTCATCTGATTTAATGACTGGTCTTTTCTTCAAAGCTTTGCCCACAACTGCTATGAAATAAATGCGCAGAGGTATTGCAGCTGAACACTTTCCTCTCCAAACTTGAAGAAATAGATGTATGGGGTGAAAAACTCTGATTAAATAATTGCTCTTTCCTTGCTTTTGCTAGACAGATTCACTCATCTGCATCTGCTAACAAGAGTTCTGGTTTTCCCATCATGCCTTCTTACTATTCCCCACCTCCTCTTATCTTGTACACATACAGGCTTTTCATGCTAAAAGGCAGGACTGAGCGAACATTGACAACAGTCTGTACAAAGTACATTTTCTCCATAATAAAACCCAAATTCCATACAGAACTACTTTAGGAGGTAGGAGAGAGACAAATCTAAGTCTTGGATTATATTTCCTAAACACATGGACATTTCATATTGCCTATAGGAATATCACTAAAAACCACAAGTTACCCAAGTAACCAAGGCTACATGATCAGGCCCTGAATAAGCTAAAACATTAGGCTACACAGTATTTTATCATTTCAAATATACCACTGAGCACAAGATGCACATTTTACAAATACCAAACCCAATAGATAAAATGTACAAGATAGCTGTTCAAATAACAGCTTTTCTGCTATTTGACCTAAAACGTGTCACACTAAAAGACATGTAGAAAACACACATTTTCACTTTACATTTTTAATGTATCCTGCTGAATGCGTGCTGCACATCCTGCGATAGCACTTGCATTGAAATCAGCACAATGAAATGTGACGTGTCAGATCAACAAAATGAACAGCACTTCTCCATGTGTAAATTGAAAAGGCATGCAGAAAGTTTATGCAGAAAATAATTGACAAAGCAGATAATAAATTATATTGGTTTTGGTATCTTTTTCTGTCATTGATAACAAAAGAATTGGATGGGGCATCAACCAGTAATAAGTCTTTTTATTGCCAGGTCATTTTTACATCTTGCAATAACCATTATCAGAAAAAAAAAAAAAATAGAAAAGATACATCATTTCTTAGGACAATAAAGGATTTTGTCTTTCTTTTTTCTACACATTTTTTTTCCCAAGGGCTTATTTATTCATAGCCATTTTGTGTGTTATCCTTCTTTGCTGCATAATGGCTTTATTCTCTGGTTAAAAAAATATATTATAATCCACATGTAAAACTGGCTTTGTTTTCATCCGTTAAAATGAAATGGTAGTTTCATTTAATGTATTAAGCAAGTTTGCTTGCATTTATAAGATATATATTGCATACTCTCTTGCTTTAAAACCACTTCACAATCTGTTACCTTCTTTTTTGAGAAATGGAAGCGCTATAGTTATTCTTATTCACTGCTTACACAGGATTCCTCAAAATATCACCAGTGACATCACACCATCAAAGAGAAGACAATGATTTCATAGCCATTTTTAGCTGGATGTTGTTGTTGTTGTTTTGAAATCTGATATTAAATGTCCTTCCTCATTGGAACACCAAAAGAACACCAAATAAATTAATCAAAGCGTAGGACCACATTACCACTTAAGGCCTTGAAAGCTATTCTGTACATTCTGCATACTTAGAAACAAACAAGTAACCAGTTTGCTCCTTCAAACTAAACTAGTCTTAAAAAAAAGAAAATCACAAAACCACAACCCACTCTCAGTAGAGTCTTTTATGCCTGTGCACATACATAGAACTAAACATTTTTAAAAACACTCCTTCCTGGAGAAGGCACGTTGGGATTTAATATTTGCCCCCAACAACGGGTTCACTTGGCTAAGCATCACTGAGCATCAATGTATAAATCGTACACTCTCATTCAGAGCCACTGCACTTCCACAATATAAGTGCATGAGACCACATGCTGGTATTCTCCACAAAAGTCACTTGTTATTTAAATCAGAACTACAAACCTGCTCCCTCACCTCCCCCTCTCCAGCCCCTAGAGGGGCATATTCTCATTAACATTCTTAATGTTAATTGGAATTACATGTGCACATCAAGAGGCAAATACACCTCCAGATGCAATATTTGCAAGCTTCATATTAAGCCAGACTGTGTTGAAATAAAACACATCATTGAACATACAGACCTGACCTGATATTGAACAGCAATATATGTTTTTATGTACAAAACCAGGTTTTACATACAGACAAAAATGAATTCAGCATAATACATCTGCAGCCTCCATTACTGTAGAACTTGATCTTGACAGTTCTCCCTCATGTTAAAAATCCTAATGCCTACAAGGTACATATAGCCTTATGATCCAGCACATTTTTCTGTAATGGAAATTAGTTGCTGACCTGAATTATTTGAAAAATGGTGGCAAGATAAGATGACTTAGACTCCCTTGTTCAGAAAAGGAGATGGATGGTTTGCTGAAAAAATT
The DNA here is from genome assembly GCF_036370855.1 of Dromaius novaehollandiae. NCBI lineage: Eukaryota > Metazoa > Chordata > Aves > Casuariiformes > Dromaiidae > Dromaius > Dromaius novaehollandiae. Next base: position 19,462,972 of record NC_088100.1, read on the forward strand.
AAGTTTTAAAAATCACAAGTTAGTACCTGTATTTTCTAAACAGATGAAAATAGTGCAATTCTGTTAATAAAAATTGTAATTTCTGGAAATACAATGATCTAAGAAATACCTTTACAAAAAATATAAAAAATAGCCAACATCAAATGCCCTTTGCAATATTGTTTTAAATTCATTATAATCTTCCAGTTTTGATTCTGTTTACACTAGCTTTTCTACAATTTCTGCTTCACAAAATATGAAGGCAGGGTACATTAGAAGAAAGCACAATCCCAAATCTGGAAAGCCCAAACAGATTAGTTTCATCTTTGCAGAAAATTCATGCTGGAATAATGTTTTCTTTACTGAGCCTTTTCACTTCCAGATAATGGGAAATTCTTTATTGTTATTTTTAAGCTATTCAGTCAACAAATCATAAGAATCTCCAACAGAATTAGATAAAAGCTCAGTCCCAGAAGGAAGGGGCAGATTTGACTCAAAAGGCATAAACTGAGGTTTCATTCCTTTGAAGAACCCCCACCCCCCCAATATGGTTACAGAAACATAAATTGAAATAATGTCAAATTCTCCAAGAAATCATAATAAATAAAACCATATGCTGGAGCATCTCAGCTAGAATTCTCCAAGGCTGTAAAACAGATACATTCAAGTCAGACAGTATCAAGGAAAATGGGGTTGGAGCTGAAGAAAATATTCATTTAGTAATGATCTTTCTTCATGTAATGACATGCTAGGTTTAAGCCCCTGACATCTTGGAAGTGCTCATGTATAATCTTGTTTGCCTATTCTTCCTTGCTACAAAGATGGTCATCAAAACAAGACTTGTTTGGGAATAAGTAATGCAAATGTAACATCTATCTTGCTAATATTAGAGGAAGACAGAGGAGAGGTACATTGGAATATTTTTAAAAAGCGAAAAGCAATCCCCTCCCCACTCTAAAATAATAAACTGAACGCCTGGCTTCAGGTATTCAGGTATTCAGTCACAAATGCATAGAAATGAGAGGGAAAATAAAGCCTTTCTAGGTCACCTATTCCATCCATCTGCTGGAGTAAGATCACTCTCTACAATATGCATTTTAGAGCTTTTCTCAGTCTGATTTTAAATGTCTTGTTTCCATCTGTTCAATTTGACCTTACCTATTTCATCTTGGGTAGTTAAAATGGCTGCTGAATAGTGCAGTAATTCAGGGCAACATCTAAAAAATTAAAAATCAGCATAAAAAAAGTCCTTTTTAGCCTTAGTGCAGCTAATTTTGAAGATATGTTTACCCATCAAACTGGACAAACGATGCCTATGAGACTGTGCTGTCCGCGTGTGAAGCGTCATCTTTTACTGCATCATATGCATTAGATCCTGAGCTAATCAGGCAGATTCAGAGCTGAAATGCTTTGGGTCCATCTTACAATGCAAATATGGGGGGTGGGGAGCATTCAGCCAAAGTCTTCTGTGTTTAATGAGTTGCCTTTTCCATTCTTATTAACTAAAATACTTTAACCACTTTGGTTTTTTAAACTTAAACAATTATATTAGATGTAATCGTTATTTTATTAACATTTTTCTCCAAGGATTTTTCTTTCTGCTTATGAGTACTTTGCAATTTCAGACAGTATGATGGATGCTACTCTTCTATGACAAGAATTTTAACAGCCCTTCTTCAGCACTCAATGCACACCCAATTATGCGTCTGAGCTAGTAACCTTGAATTTATGTTGCCATGGCGACAAACTGGTCATGCATTATGGATTATCATTGAAATTCTACACCCCTACCTAGCATAATGAGAGTTGGGGACTTAATCAAATCAGCCATTCTGTGTGACACAAAGTGAAGAACTAGCGCTCATTGTTCAGCGCCGAGAAAGGAAGCAGGCCTGATGGAGTGGCAGCTGCACTGCTGCAGCCTGATAGATTGCCCTTATATACATTTGTGAATGTATAGACAGATGGTTTTCAATGCCTGGAATTTCGAGCTTAGGAAGCAGCTGTTCGGATAACCTCTGCCGTCTCACCTTGTTGTCATGGAACATTGAGCAGAGACGGGGAATGTGGCCGGATCTGCTGACAACCGGGCTGGATTTACACGGCGTGGCATCCTTCTTTTATCAGGAGGCTGCAAGGCTAGAAGGACGGCAGGGCCGAGTGGGGGAGAGCCGCTGCGGGCTGGCGCGGAGCGCTGGAGCAGCTTCCATGCCCATCTCCACTCTGCTAGGGCAGAGAGCGACAGATAAAATTGTTGCGGTAAATCATTCCTGGGGATTTAATCTTGTTTGCATCTCCTTCACTGTCTTGAAGTCAGAGCCACACTATGGCACTCTCTTCTTACGCTGCTCAGACATCAATAAAGACACCTAGGTTTCAGGTTTCCGCACAGGATTTTGTTTATGTATGTCCTTTGCTTTCTAAGACAAAACACCAGCTTCGCTAAGGTCAGAGCTGAAGCTGAGTCAGTGCCAGAACATGAACCAAATCAAATGGATATGAAAACCCAGCAACCATTATGTACTCCTATCCTGTTAGGCTGCTTTTCTGCCTTATCACTGAAATTTCTCTTTCTAGTCTGAGATATTGTAGGAAGCTACAGAAACAGCTGGGAGCTCATTAACTTCTTTTTTTAAATAAAATAATAGTAGAACTGTAGCAGTTTCTAGAAGAATGGGGCCACAATAAATACATATAAAGCGTAAATCTATTTAGTGTAAGTATCTGAGGATTTTGTCCTACATCAGAAGGAAGTTCATGTACATAGTATTTCTGATTTGTTTTTATGGCCATTTTTTTATTATTAACAGCATTATTTTTGTTCCAGCTAGCTCTCTATTTTTTTCAAAAATGTAAACAGGTTCTGATTCCCCAGAATCACACATCTATTAAAAAATCCTACTTTTCCAAAATCCTGATTATCCAATTATTCTAAGTCACCATTAGATTTTGGAAGTCCACTTGTTATTACTAGAATATATTTTATTTACTTACTCATGTTTACAATGTGACCATCATCAGGGTTTCTGCATAGGGAGTGTTACGTGCCTGTCAACCTTACCATTATAGATTCACTAGACCTGTGATTTCAAAGCCTGCAATATTCTCTCAGAATAAAACCTGATATGAAAATAATGTTTCAAAGAAAATACTTGATTTCAGGTCTAACTGCTTCATTAACACCATTTTTTCTTTCAGCCAAGCTGTCTGTTTTTGTGTTTTGATGTGTAAAGTGTATAGTATGCATATACTATAAAGGATTTAATTTTAAATGCATGTGCAGGAAGTGAATATTTCAGTAGGCTTTTAAAACAAATCGATATATAGGTTATCCAGGAACCTTGAGTAGCCACTTCTTATCTCTCTGTTTATTTATCTATCTATCCATCCATCTATCTATCCATCTATCTTTGTAAGTAAAAACAGAGTCCCTCACCTTCTGTGCAGCTTTTCATTTCCAAAAGAGCCACTGCTGCCAGGCATTGACCCATTAGATTGCAATAGCTCCATAGAAAGCTTCGCAGTCTATTCACTAATGATTTGTGAACTAAAATATCCCAGGAAAGCCTGGACATGAGCGACTGCACCAGTTGGGAGGCTGAGGCCAGCTTTGGGCCTGATTCTGCAAGTTCTGTTTGAGCCAGTGAAGTAGTTCAGGCACTCACTGGGGGGATCATCCTCCCAAGTAAAGGTCCTCTCATGTCAATAATTCTGTGTTTTAAACACACCTCAATCTTGACCATGCAGCAGATTTCAGTTACTGACTATTTGGTTGTTAAAGTACATTAGGAGACTTATAGAATTCCTAGAGTTTAAATACAGTTTTTAAAAAAATGTTATTTCCCCAAAAAGATTCATTCACACAAAAATGTCCTTGGTAACATTAATTTTCTGATTTAGTATACAAAAGATAATTCAGAGCTAGGGACTCATGGGCTAAACAAATAGACTGATATCATCGAAATCTCTCTGAATGAAAGAATGAATGAACCTTTTTCAGCTTTAATTTACAGTACTTGAAGTTTCCTTGTGTTTATAGATTTTAAGCCAAACCCTTAAATATGATGTTAATGTCAACTTTACATTATGTAAATTCTTTTTTTTTTTTTTTTTTTTTTTTTTTTTTTTTTATGGTTGAGTAGCATTTATTGTGTGGACATTTTGGAGAAGGATGTTACAGTCAGATGCCAACACAAATAATAGTGTGCGCTTCACATTAAAACCTATAGAGAAAAACAAAAAAATAAAATAAGCACTAACACAGACACAGAGAAGTAAGTGTCTTTTTCTCATTAAAAATTTCCCACAAGAAAGGAGGGAGAAATTGTAGAATTATTTTTCATTAGGAATTTTTAGAAACAACTTTTTAATAAGTAAGCTAACTTCAAAAACGGTGAAACAGGATCCTGAGGAAAATGACTTTAGACTAAGAAGAAATATTTGGCCCAGTAAATGATTTATGATCAAATTATATATCTCTCAAGGACTAAAGGAGAAATGTGCTTCATACTGTTCCTAATACTAAAGGTGAGGAACAAATTTTAGGGCCTAATTTTACAACCTTTCGTTAGGCTAAATAGAGGCTTCTCAACAAAGTATTCCTAGTGGTCTTGGTAAAATTATTATCAAAAGTTACTACTTAGCATAACTCATACTCCTAGAAGAAAGTCTGAATATCAAATAGTATTTAAAGTTTTCTGAAACATGGTAACATTGTCATTACCAGAAAAAAAATGGAGGAGGAGAGGAGAAATTTGACTTCTGGGTTACTGTTACTTTATGTTAACTTGTTGCAGGCATTACTGACAAAAGCTATAGCTAGAGATAAGCTTGTAAGAATTTCCTTGGAAATTAACCTGATCAGATTTAAAGTACTGTCTCTCAACCTTTTTCAATCATAGGATCACCCAACCTAAAATAAATAAATAAATACAAAAATCCAAAGATTGACTATTTTCTTGGGAAAAAAGACTGCTTTGTGGATTGCAGATTGGGAGATTTTTCTCTTGCGACTTGCTAAAATGAGACCAAACTCTGAATTTCAGCTTATTAGCTTTATTTTTCCCATTTGATGCATGAGTATGCTTGAAGGTGTGAAATAGACCATATAAACATATATTTGGGGGAATTTTGCAATCATTTCACAGTCTACTTCCCATTGTTTTATGGACCACCAGTAGTCCCATGGCCACAGGCTGGGAAATCTTGCTGGTGCATGGAGCGTGTTGGTCACAGCTCACCTCTGCACTGCCTAAATCCCTGTCTAACTGCAGATCTTCACTCAGTATAAGGATGTGGACGAAAGCACACACTCAGCATTTGTTTAGCTCCAGAGAAATATGTACCTTTTAATGTGGTGACAGTCACTTCATTAGCATTTTAGGAACTCAAAATATAAGGTATTATATTCTAAAAATGTCTAGGCTGTTCAAAGATGCACGGCAGAAAAGCTGCATTCTGGCCATTTTGGAACAAAAGGATTAGAGCTGCAGAGTTGTGTTTGCATGATAATACAGGGTACAGGTGGTTTTGCAAGTTCAAGGTTTGAACAAAATACCATTTTCTGGCTGTGACAATATTCTAGTAATTGCAGCTGGTCTGCCTGAAAGGCAAAGGGTCTGCTTACACTCCCCCAGTCTCAAGATGTAAGCCCATCCTCCTATTTTTCTTAAATTCACCCATTTTGTTACAACTGGTGGAGTCAGCTGATATGTTTTCCTTCACTATAAAATGCATTTAATCACAATAATCAAATGCCTGTGTAGTGAGAACATCTTTATAATCCACTGTACCAGCTTGTTCGCTTCCAGGCTCTGACTGGTGTACTCTGATAATCTTTTTGCTGTCACGCTGAGATGTTTCATTCCTACCTGGAGCTCAGCTGATCAGAAACATCAGCATTTATGCTCACTCTGAGAGTAGGACTACCACAGAAATATAATTAAAATTGTGTTCCTTTCTGCATGCACATGTGCAAGGCATTTAGGGTGGTCACCTGAAGGTCTCCCCCCACACACCACTTCTTTTGAAGGGCAATTTAAGAGCTAAGTATTTACTAGTGCTATTCAAACTGCAGTTAAGAATTTCTCCTACCGCATTTTGCTTGGATTTTGCTCAAAGACACATATGAGTCAGGGTCCTGGTGGCACCACCAGGCCTCGCTGTCCCTGCCCACCTCCCCTGGGCCCCAGCCCCAGGCCCCCATTTCAGCCCAGCCTGGGCCGTCAGTCCCTGCCCCGCGACGCTGTAGCTGTGCCTGGCTGCAGCCCCAGCTCCAGCCCCGTGATGCATCAGGATGCGTCCAGATGCCCCAGGAGCATCTCCTTTTGCTCCTAGCTGGAGCCCCTGCCTGGCCCCCAGACCTGGTTCCTCACTGGCCATGTCAGGGCTGTCCATGGACCCGTTAGCAGCCCCGGCTCTTCCCCGGGACGGCTCCAGGGCTGTGCCCTCACCGGGTCACCCTTGGGACCTCTGTTCCACAGTGCCACATTCACTGTGGCAACAGAAAAGTAAAACTCTTTTTGTTTTTTTTAGCTTAACCGAGTCCCTGAATACCCACATAGAGTTGAATATTACATATTTACTCACTTTTCACTTAGCTGGACGTATGGCGAATTTAGACACATGAAACTATGCATAAACATAATTTTTCCAATAAGAGCATCCCGCACGTGGATGCAATGTGTGTACATCTCACTAACATACACACATTCTTTGGGACACCTCCCTTGCTCTGTGAGTGCTCAAACAAATATAAACATTTGGGGTTGTTTTCTTCTCTTAAGGTAGACATATACTTAAGGCACAAATTACATGTGCAATAAGATGCTCCAATAAATGTATTGGACAGGGGAAAAAAAATAAAAGGAGAAATACCCTGTTTTGAACTGTACCTGCTTGCACGCTGGGTTTGTGTGGCGGGTTAGCGCCTGTGCCTCCACGAGGGGGTGCCTCGCTAACGCCGCCGGAGCCTCACCCGGCCGCTGCCTCCGCGCTGCTGCAGGGACCTGCACTGATTTACACCAGCTCAGCTTCTGCTCCAGCATGGCAAGAGCTGACTGTTAGGGAAAAGAGTGTCAGGCATGAGCTAGAGCGTTCAACACACTTCTTAGGTGTTCTGCAGCAGACAAGAGGCTGTTCTTTGGAAAACAAACAGACAAACAAACAATCTTGTGGCTGTAGAGATAGTTGGAGTAACATAAAGTAATGCTTTTGGAGTAAATCTCTGGTACACACACTTGCTTATACTAGAGGTTATACATGCCAGCTAAAACAGCACAATAGGGTATCAGACTATGCACTGAACACCCAGTATATCCAGACACGCTGCCACACATTTAGCAACATTAATTGGGGTGGCTGAAGTCCTCAATGGTGCTGCAGAAAAAGGGCAGCTTGAGATGGTCATTTAATCTGGAAATAGCTTTAAAAACTGGAGCAGACGTCTCCCCTGAGAATGGTCGCTGTGAGATTAGCTGCACGGGCTCTGCAGCCCTCTCTGAGGAAGCGTTATTCTTTTACTTTAAAACTGTAACAGGAAGCCAGGCAGAATAAGCCTGGGGACAATTTGAGTCAAATGCTTTACAAAGAAATATATAGTGAAGGCAGGAGAACAGATTAAATGATACTACTTTTTCCTTTAACTTCTTCATTTAACATCAGGAAAATTAGACACTTACTTATTAGACCTTGTTCTTTTATTTAGCAACCCTACTGATTTTTGGAGTAATTTGATAGGAAAAGCCTATTTCAACTGTTGTAAGAACTTTTGTTCTCAGATAAACTTTTTTCCAATGAAATAAGGAAAAATCCTTCAAAATTGCTTCTGAAGACAAACCCTGGAGTGGCTGCACTCAGTGCCACCAAGAGTCAAGCCACTTGTTCAGATGCCTAACAGTAACCCCACAGATTTGAAAATGGCCCCAACAAACCATTTATGAATACTAATAGCTATAATTTTTCCATAGTTTTAATCCTGCAAAGAGTTAGGTCAGTTGGACACGGATATAAAGTCTAGTCAGTCTTAGTACCAGTACATACCGCTGTATAATTCACTGGCATACAAGTGCACTTAGATAAATACGATGACATTACTCAGAATCAGTGTGCACAAAAGACACCCCTGGCACACTAATAACAAATAACGCCGAGTGGCATTAAACAAGTCACTTCTACTGGAGCTCAGAGTTGACACCCGTACACATTTCTTTTCACACTACATTATTATTCCCTCTTCCATGGCAAAGCCTCTCCCAAACAGATGTTGAGTCAAATGGTAAGATACTTTCATATCTCTGCAAAGTATATAGCAAGCATTAAGGAAATGAAAATGCAGCCTGTACAGTAAGAATTACATGGTAGACTAGATTTTAAACATAAGATTTATACAAGAGCATTATTGTTTCATGTGAATAGGCAACTAAATATGATGATGCAATGAATGAATAAACATAGATACTGGACTTCTTTTATACAATCTCACTCCTACCTCACCATATATGTAATGCGATACAATAAAAGCTTTCATTTCGTATACAATGACTGAGCTTAAATAAGCAGCACAGTTTTTTCTTATGGACAGATATTTTCTTATTGACAGATATCAAGATACATTTTGGAAACAGATACACTCAGCTCTTCTTGGGGAAATAAAATATGGACGTTTTCCTTGGAAGTTCTGTAAGATGATTTTTCACCTTCTGAGTAAAGTAAATCAAAATGTCTTTCAGATAGAATATGTTTTTAAGTGTTTTTTCTTTCCTTAGATATAGATTTCCTCTAGGAGCAGGCAAAAAGAAATAAACCAAACTTTGACCCGTGTACATAGTTCAACCTTTAAGAAAATTATTTGAGACAAACCTTTGTAGCTGCGTGTACAATTCCTTGTGTTAGAGTGTCCAGAAAGTGGCTGAGCTCTTTACAGAGGCAGGATCTGCCCATGCAAGGCTGCACAGTAAATAATCCTCTACCTTCAGATGATGGGAGAATAAGAGAATAAGAGTCAATTGTTCTCATATTCCAGCTACTTACATTACATAACAGAGCTCTAGATAATCTGGGAAAGGGCTTCTGATTCCTTAAATAGGGTGTAGCCAAAACTCTTACCCAATATGCTTGGTAGTATTGGGATGGAGTACCTGCAATACTTTGAAATGGAGGGACAAGATTCAACCCTTCACAAAACAGAAGAGAGAAAGGAGAGAGCATACTTCATCCCTGATTTGCAAGCTAGTAAATGGGCTGCTTCTGGCCCAGCAGAACGATAGTGTCATACATAGGATTAATGGCAAAGAAGCAAGCAAGGAATCTGGACTCAGATTTGACCCTCCTTCAGATGCATAAGGTGCTTAAAGTTTCTCCAGAATATCTCTGCATCTAAGAAGTATTTGAAGTAGTTAGAATCTAGATGAATGTCTTCTTTAAACCTTTTGGATATCTTATTTTTGGAATGTACTCAGCCATCAAGAATATATAGTCCCCTCAACAGGGCTATGAAATGCAACTTAGCATCAAGTAAACCTAGAAAGCAAGTCTAACACTGCTGAAAAACCCTTGGATCTGCTGTAGAACCACAGTGCATGAGTACTGTGAATGTGTGGGCTTACAGTCTGTAAAGCAGAGCTTAATGAGCCTATGGTAAGTCATCACATATAGAGCATTCATTGGAAATTTTAGGACTTCACAGCATAAATGGGACTTGCAAAGAAATCCTGGATGAATGGAGTAATTCCTCAGAATTCACTGAGTCTACACCTTTGAGCAGAAAACAGGGACTCACCCGGGGGAAAAAAAAAAGAAAGGCAAGCAAACGATAATCTTGCTTCGCTAGTCAGTAAGTCAGTCTGTTTTTATGCGGTTTTATTTATGGGAAAAAGCATCAGGTGAATGTTTAAACATTACAATTTTTAAAAATAGTATACATGCTAACATATGGAACCCATAAAAAGAAAGAAAGAATTTTAAGAAACTTCATGCTAACCCTTTTCAAGCAAGTGGCCTCTGACCTGGCCTACCAGTGGGGCCTGTGCCTAGATGCTGGGTACATATCTCCTTCCTCAACAGGAACAGAGGCACAGCTGCAGCTAGAGTTTAACTAGCCCAAGGAAAGAGCAAAGTCTGGTTCAGATTGTCTCCTACTTCCTCCCTCACATGCTAAAACTTTCTGACACTTGCACTGCTGGCAGCATTAGCCTCTCTGAAGGCCAAGCTCAAAGTCTGGGGTCTAGAACAAGTGTCTTAGCAGAGGGGAGGTCCTGGAATGAGTCTTCCATGCTCGTGGGCTTTCAGCAGGGATCCTGAAGTACCTTTTTTCTCTAGGTAAGATAGTTTAGCTTTAAGCTGCTTTTCCTAACTTCTAAATGGAGTCGTAGTTATATTTTAAAACAGCTCTGTACCCTACCTAAATAAAACTCTTCACTGCACACCCAGCTGTCCTCTGGGAGAGGGAAGGAACCACATGCACTTGTGGAAGCAGCTTATGGTAGGTTCAGCTCAGGAATCTATAAAAAACATAAGCAGACAATACCTCCAAGAGGTATCTTTGCTCTCCCAAGGAAAGAGGCACTTGTTTACATGCCATATTCTCTTCCTGATTTCATTTTTTAAAAATAAGCATCAGAACCATGGGATTTCTTGTTTCCTTCCAAATATGAAATGCTGCCCAGAAAAAAACAGGTCTTTAAACAATACACTTTGTTTGCACACTTCAATTAATTGCTACTTATCCTGTCCTGTGAGGAAAAAAATCTCATTTTACAGTCTCCTTCCACAGTATTTAACTTTGATATAAATATGTGCAGTCCTTGTGTTAGGTTTTTTTCCTTAACCAGAAACATTTGGCTACGGCATAACATAAATTGATTTGTTTTAAGGCATAATATAACATTATGAGCTATTATACAGTAAAAGAATTGGCTTGTGTCTCCTGCCTTATGTTCTTTAGATCAGGAACATCTTACTATTGCAGTGAGTCTATCTCACTGTGTGACCTGTTTAACTGTAATCATACCTTGAAGTCTTTGATTACAGTAAAAGCTGATGCCATGGTGAAATTCTCTTTAATATTTACATTGTGAGACCTGTTGAAATGATGCAATGTCCTTCTTTACCTCATTACCTCAGAGTGTCTGTGAATCAGCATCATTAGAACTGCGTGAGTTCATCCTCCAAAATGACTAAAAAATATGCACTGTTCTGGGAACTAGGGGAAAACACTGCTAATAGCAATTCTCATTTTATTCAAGGCTTATGACTGTTCTGCCCTTGTTCTACTTTTCCTTTCACTTGGGGTATTTAACAGCTTCAAGGAGTGCTGGCAATGAACAGAGATTTTTGATGGACACTTCTTTTTTTTTGTAAGAACTTCAAAATTCTAGATCCAGAGGAGAATCTGGAGTGAATATTCCTTTTCTTGTTTTGCGTTTTGTCTTTTTTTCTTTTTTTTTTTTTTAGTTCTGGTGCTTTCTTACCAGAACTGCTTAGATTGATCAACCTAAGTTGGATGTCTTCACATTAACAAAAGAGGATTGTGGATAAAAGCTTACAAACAACCAAAGCATGACAGCAGCAGAATAGTATTTTATAGAAGTACCACTTCCATATTTATCTACTACTTTATGTAAGTGCCATTAATAATTTCAGGTAAATCTATGTTGGAGTTTGTACTAAAACAGAAATTAAACTTTTTGTTAAGTTTAACCCCATTTTTTTGTCTTATAGTATTTGATTTAGGGTAACAGTAAATGACTGTAATGTAGTTTCCTCTACAGATTACATTTTACAATATCTGTCTAGATATAATTTTAAGTCCTTATTGTTCTTTTCTGGAAAAAAAGCAGTGGAAACCCTTCAGTGTTGTAGGTCTCATTTCAAGTAATCACAGCCTTTATTGTTTTTTTCCACTTGCACCAGAATCCAACATAATGGAAAAAAAATTGTGGGGCCTCTTTCGGGATGAACGTTGTATCAAATATAGAAAGTCTTTCTCTGTGAATCATTGGTTGAAACAAATCATGTGCCTATATTTGAATTCAACATTAGTGGTCACTGTGGTTGAGCCTGAGAAAAATGCACCTTATTCTTTATGTGAGCCCTAAAAGCTCTTGCCAATCAGAATTGTCTGAATAGCTCCAAATCATTCTCTCATATTGATCAGGATAACAGGAACTAATTTTCCCCTTGAAACGTTGCAATGAAATTTCATTTCTTTTTAATCAAATTTTTTCTTCATATTCTTTCACTCTAATTGTATTTTTGTCCACATCTTAGATTTTTGGCTATTGAAAGCATTAGAGCTTCACAATTTATGTGCAAACAATTTTTTGCTATATCCCCAAATTTCCAGTTGATCAAAAGAACCTAATATAGCAATATTTTACCAGAATTCATATGCTAGGGTTATGCAATCAATGCACTTGTATCGGCAAAAATTTTAAAATCTAAGTGTAGTCCTTGATGTTGTACAATATCAAATCTAGTTTTCAGATAGACACTATCATTATTGTACATTTAATCTATTCTGAAACAACTAAAAAATACTTCTCCCCCCACCCCCCAAAAGACTTTGGGGTAAAAAGTCTAGAGATGGATTTCAATTCAAGTTTAATTTTTCTCAAAAGCAAGTTATTCCAGATTGAACTGGGTACCTCAACATTTGCTGTTTGACATTATCACATGTAATCTCATTCACATTACTGTAAGACTGATAATGTCACTTACCTGGGATTGGCTAGTACTATTGTGGAAATCCAATGAAACTGCTTGTGGGAGTTGTGCAGGAAGAGAAGAATGCACTGTCAGTTTGTATAAAATACTTCATGTCTTGAATATATATATATACATACACACACACATACACACATGTGTACTCACATATATGTTTATCTTTACTGAGTTTTGCATCAGTTCTGATACCATTTATGATTTGTTTTTTTCCACTAAAGACTCAAAGTGAAATATAAAAATGTAATCGTGTCAGTGTGTAAACACATAATACAAGTTGTGCATTTGTTATAAATGGAGTCATTTGCACATGGAAATATGCAGAAAGCACATGTAAACACTGTACTTTATTCATTAAAACAAAGAAAAAAAACAAAACAAAAAAATGACAAAAAAACGCTGGTCTAGCTGCTAATGCTATGAGAGCACAACCTTCTAGGCTGACCAACATTTTCTTTTCACCTCTATTTATGTCTATATGTCACTTACCTTTCATACTGAGATGTGATCTCCTTGGGGTGTATTTAGACAGAGCATTTTATATTGGAGCTATGGTCTGTAGTGAGATCCCTATACACAGACAAATAAAAGTACTATCATTACAAGGCATTTTGAAGCTAACAAAATCAAATATGGCATTATGAATACTCTAAACTTCTTCACAACAAATGGTTATTGATACAGTTTCTGACAGCAATGCATCAGCTTTTTAGCGTTTTATCTAAGAGTAACCACAGCAAGACCAGCCTTCAAGAATCAGGTCTTCAGAAGAAAGGAGAATCTGATGCCAAGAGACCTTTAAAAAAGTCTGAGGGACAGATACTGGAACCTTTGCTCCCATTACACAGTACTGGATTTTACAGCTGGTCTCATTTCTTCTGCTAGAAATGAGATCTCACTGCTGGCAGTGTACACTTCTATTGAACATTAACAGGAGGAACAGAATCCAGCCCCAGGTCAGATGGACTCTCAGTATCATCAGATACACCCTTTCCCCACCAGGAAACTAGGAAACACTATAACCTGCTTGTCTCATTGATAGGCATATGGAAAACCCAGAGAAACATCCTAGGGAAAGGGCTGCTTTGTTGTTGTTGTTGTTGTTGTTGTTGTTGTTTTTTAATGCCAAAAGTTGTTAAAAAAACACAGTTTTCTTTATATACTTCCCTAGTGTATTAGAGCAGATTTCAGTTTATCACCATGGAGCATGAATAAATTGAAAGAAACTTCTGTGCATGTTTCCAATGAGTAAAACAAGGTTTTTAAACTCATCCTACAAAGAAGCAACATTATTCATTTCAGGGCCTTACTAAATCAGGTATTTAAATTTGGTCATGCTATATAAACATGATATGAGAGAAAGTAATTACTTATTATAATATAATCTAGCTAAAATTAGATGCTGATCCTTCAGTATCTATTTAACATAGGCCATTAATTTTTAAGAACTGTTTTCAACTTCATGTTGGATGGCAATAAGAAGAAAATGTCAATTCCGGAACAGGTATTACAAATGTAAGGCCATATTTTTAATACTTAGAGAGTTTTTTATCTTCTGAGGGCAAATAAACCCTGCAGTAGTCCCAGAAAACAAGTTGTACTTCTGCTTTTTAGTTGAAGAAAACTGAAGCATAGACAATGACTCCAAACTGCTTACCTAAATAAATCAAAGTGGCATAAGAAATAAGTGTTATTTGCAGATATTCCTCAAATGAAAAAATGTCAATTATTTGAAGAAAGCTTTCTCTGGGAATTTGACAAGTTTGACAGCCCTATCACTTGGAATACAATACAATAGCAACCGCTAGAATATCTACCTGGGATATGGGAAAGGAACATAGCAAGAGGTTGAACTTGAAAGATACTTCCTGCCCAGATTTCCATGGCAAAAAGGCAGCTGACACAGGTATTGAACAGAGCAATTCTCTTTAGAGATAATTGTTTTTTCTAACAATACCAGCAGTGGGGAACTGAAGGTATCCTCTCCTCTTTGCCTTAGTTTAATCAGCTACCATTAGGGCTAGCTGTAGACAAAGACAGAGTAGGCAATTGCTTACAGTAGCATGGCAGTAAACACCACAGGTCCTCACTGGAAAATAACAAAAACAAAAAAACAACAACCCACATTGCAGCTGGGGGCTATCAGAAGGCATGTCAGCCCAGGAAGGAAATGTGGGTTCAATTCTATTTATTTGATTGATCTAATTGCATAAAGAAATAGCAAGTGACAATATCCCCAAAGCAGTGTTTCCTTCCCGAGTGGGAATTTGTTTTGTCAAAAGGGAATTAACTTAGAGAGAGTGGAAAGCTTCCTTATGATAATGAGTAAGTGTGATTAAGAGATGTAACATGTTAGGAAATGGGTCAGGCACAACACCAGGAAGAGTTCAAAACACCTAAGAAGTCAGAGAGCTGAAAAGATTCAAGCAAAGCCTTTTATCTTCAATAAAGTCTGAAAATATCTTTCTGCTAGTATGACCCTCTTTCTCATTCACTCCATGATGGGGAAGGAAGTGGGATGTGCTGGAGAGAGGCCTTCTCCTGCTGGGTGGACACGAATGCTCCACCCTGCAATAGACCATGGCCTTCAGCTATTCACCATGAAAGAATCATCAATCTGCCTAACACCTTACTGGTCTTGCTATGAGTTATTCTGAAAGTTCCTGAAGGAACAAGAATCAGGGATGGGTAATGCTGTATCAGGAATAATCAAACAGGCATATAGGAAATGCACATCTAACACACAAAAACATCTCTTCCTCAGTATTATTTTTTCCCCATAAAAACTGAGTGTTTTTTAGATGTCTTGCCCTGAAGAGAGTTCACCTGAAGAAAAATAGACAGGCCAGCAGAAAGAACTCAAAGTATAAGCTGTTCTACAAATCTCAGTCTTAGTATTGAAGAAACCATCTCAATAGTCTTATTTTCTTCATCTGATCAGAAGAAAATAAATTTTGCTTTTCTGCAGCTGAAGTTTCCTTGTCATTGATAAAGAGGGCAGAAAACAGGTTAAAGAATTCATTTGCCAGGGTCTTCAAGGAGTCATAAACATTCAAATACTTCTACACTGCGAGCTGTAATACTTGAAACAGAGGTAAGAGTTGTTCCCCATTTTTTTTGTGCCTTGGCTGCCTCCTGATTCCCCTCTGCTCTGCTTCATCCTCCTGTGTGTTTGCTGTGACTTCCTCATCAGCTCAAATGGTAAAAAGCTTGGCATGCTTCAGGAAAAGGGCTGAGCTCCCCCACTGACACCACTTTACACGGTCACAAGTTCACAAGTATTCCTAGAGTTTCAGAATCAGAACTGAACATCCATGGGACTAACAAACAATTTCTCCAGCTGCCTCTGTAGGCTGCTCCCACTCATTGATTTATGCTTCTGATGCTTGAAACTGCAGCATAAATCTGGTTATGTAATAGTAACTTGATAACAGAGAAAGTCAATACTGCAGGGTGATAGAGCTGAAATTACACACTGGCACTGCCTTTTTTTAACCCTTTAGTAGCTCACCTCGGTTGCTTCTCATGGACAAGTAAGGTGGCTGATCTTAGGGAAAGGATTTTCTTGCTGCTTTTGGAACATCAGGATTAAACATTCTTCCTTCAGTCTTGCTGGAGTCAACAAGACTCATTTTCTATAAATGCCATTCCTTCACAGCAAAAAAACCCTAATATCTTTGCTTCGATGCATGTTACCATAAATAATAACTAACTCACTCAGATCAGGCAGTATATCAATACTATATTTATTTATGTAAACAAACCAGGATATTTTTTATCATCAAAGTATTCCATCTTGGACAGGATTATTGAGGGAAAGCTTGTTTGTCTGTTTTTTTTTCTTTTTTGTTTTCTTTTGTG
This sequence comes from Dromaius novaehollandiae, assembly GCF_036370855.1. NCBI lineage: Eukaryota > Metazoa > Chordata > Aves > Casuariiformes > Dromaiidae > Dromaius > Dromaius novaehollandiae. The sequence continues at coordinate 19,479,532 of NC_088100.1, forward strand.
TGTGGCAATTAGTTCGTTTCTTAGCCACGATTTCTTAGCCACTGTTACATTTAGAACCCCGTGATCTATGAGATGAAGATGTTTGTCAAATCCACAGATGAACTTCTGATAGCCATGGTCCACATCATTCCTCATTTTAAGTAATAAAGAAAACTTACATTACAGTTTTTCAAATCATTCGTACATGAAACTTCTACTTTATGTCCTCATAATCTGATTCCTGCTGTTGCTATTAGAAATACATTTATCACAGTTCTTTTTTATATTCATGCTTTCATTATTTGAAGTCCTAATGGTGATGCAATTTCAGTTTCTCTTTTTCTTCACAGAAACTAGGGGATTTGCATATTTGATATGGGGGATTTAGGGATGAACATGGAAAAGAATAGGAACAAAATGATTAAGTCTTATTGGTTCTTCAAGGTGAACTTTCCTTCTCACATGCAAGTAAAATATGTTTGATATTATATTCATACATTCTTTATAAAACTCTGGTAATAATATCATCCTTCTGTTACTCAGCATAAGATGACTTGACTCATCAATAACTGAAATCTATGAGGAAGACATTAACAGAGTTGATCTAAAGCAATATTTCATTAGCGTCCCATGAGCAGTATTATGAAATATGAAGCTAACACTGTTATAAAAACTTGTCTGGAAACTATTACTTGAAGATTGGAAGATGTCTAAAAATCCCACTTTGTCCAGGTGCTCCTTAAGTTGCTTAGCAACTGCCTCCTTAATCACCTTCTCCAAAAAGGGAGGTTTGACAGAGGATAGTAATTAGATGGTTTCTTGAGGAGGGTCAAGACCTCAGCACACTGTAGCCAGGATGTCATTTTGCCCTTCAAAAAGACATGTTAATGAAAAGTCCATCCACTGGGAAAGTGCTTCCTCATCGACTTTCATGAGCCCTGTGGTTATCTCACCGGAATTCCCCACCGTTCCTGGGATGAGGCACTGCCAAAACCAACCACGGATGTGCACATGGCCTGTTCTGTCATTCTTGGTTGAAGACTGACAGCTTCAGAAATGAATAATTTTTACCCATAAAGAATATGAGAATGAATTCACTGGTTTCCTATTTCAGAGAAGAGAAACTGGCAGATAACCCAAGTCTCCTTATTAACTCTGCAAAGCAGCTCTTAACTGTGTGTAGATCATAGTGGTAAATAACTATTCAGACAGGAATTTGGAATAAAAGTATTGTACCGCAGTATGTAAGGGAAGGGCAATATTTTAGGGGTTTACCACTTTGGGAAGCTGCTTCGTGTCTTCACAAGAAATTCCAAACATTAATTTTATTTATGAAAAGACAGATATGTTCTGTGTTCCCATGTACGTGGAACACTTTAATCAAGTCCTATTTTACAGTAGCCTGCGTACTACAGTTGTCTCCTTTCATACTAGGCTTTATACCAGCTCATTGTCAGATGCTTCCTTTTTTGTCTATTCTCTCCCACTTACTCTCTGCTGCTTTTCTGTCTCTAGTTTTTCTCCTTTATTCTTTTGGGAAATGGTGAGGAAGGGAGAAGATTAATTCTGTTCTTTTTACTTCTTTCATGATTTTTGTAGTCTTTTTTCAAATAAAAAGCCTCCAGTTGTTGTCCCTACACATTTTCTCACTCACTTTCCAGAGTGGCTACTGGAATGAGACTTGAATACTAACTTATTTAAGTTCCTGCGGTCATCATTTGCTTTCAAGAGGAATATTCAGTATTGAACTGTGGGTAAAGAAAACAGAACAGGCACCAGGGAGCTGTGTGGATCCCGAAAAGCTTAGCCCAGAAGATGCTTCCTGAACTGTTTCACTTTTATGAGAACTCTACTGCATTGTAGAAAAATCCTGACATAAGACCACTTTTTCCAGCCAGTCACTTAAAAGGTAATATAACAGTCTCATTTTAATAATTCTAGACAATATTGTCATCTAAATTCCTCTGAAGTTGCATTTGCTTGCACACAGGTTTGAGGATTTATATCTCCATATCTAGATAGAATCACCAAATCTCAGAATAATTCAGGCTGGAAGGGACCTCGGGAGGTCCACAAGCTCCTGCTCAAAGCAGTGTCAGCTATTAGATCAGACCAGGTTGCTCAGGGCTTGCTGCAGTTGCCAATAAAGGCTGTTAGTACCCTGAGGGCCCTAACATCAGGCTGGTCAGGCATGATTTATCCTTGGTAAATCCATGTTGACTGTTCCCAGTCACCTTCCTCTCCTTCATGTGACAGAAATATTTGACAAGAGGACTTACTCCATGATTTTCTCAACCTAAGTGAGGCTGGTGGGCCTGTAGTTCCCCTGGTCATGTTTTAGGCCTCTTTTGAAGAGAGGTGCAACATCTACCTTTCTTCAGTCATCCGGGACTTTCCGTGATCTCCACTGCCTTTCTAAGATGATAGACAGCAGCCTCACAAGGACATCAATCAGCTCTTTGGCATGCTCAGATGCAGCCTGTTGGGTCCATGAGCTTATGTGTGTTGAGCTATCTCCAGTCATCCCTGTCTTAATCCTCACCCACTGCTAGTCGTTCTCCTCCTCCTTGAAACCCTGCCACTAAGCACAGAGGCCCAGAAGACCTTGTTGGAGAAGACTGAGGCAAAGTAGACACTGAGTTATCTGTGTCCACTGGCACTGAATCACCCAGGAGTTCTAAATATACCATAGAATCAGCTCTATTTACACATATACTGCAGAGGGTTTCAGATTGCAGTTACCAATTCACCTCCAGACTTCAATAATGGCAAATTCCAGTTTTCTTGAGGCATTAAACTTCCATACCCTTCTCACATTGCAATTATTTGTGTATATAATCCCTCTCTCCCAGCCTTTAACTTTTCAATTCATTTAGCTAAATGTATACTTGCACACTGCTTTGCAATCTGGGTGAGGCTACAGGAAATGTATGTCTACTTTGAGTAGCAGTATATTTAGAAACTAGATTTTTGTAATATTCTGCAAAGTTAGACCCTAACCTGACAAAATTGCACTCTTTTGAGTTAACCAAGTATACATCAGCTTGAACAAAGGCACTATCTAGATAATAGTAGTAATAATAGCCAATAGGTTTTAAAAAGCCATTGTTCATTGTAAAAAATCCTCGTACTTTTAAAGTCCTTACCCCTTTCCCAAGTAAATGACTTTAGGACATCAAACAGGTGTAAAACTAAAAGTTTCAAAACAGATCGGCAAGATACTTTTCATTACTATTACTTTTATTATTGCAATTTCCTCCTTTCCTCATTCTTGCCTATACAGCCGTTTGGAGTAGATAAATATTGGCAATAGGATTAGATTAATCTCCTCTCTTTGAGGGGAAAGGCTGTTCTGTGGCAAAGTCGAGGTCTACAGTTTGAGCTCTGACATGTCTTTCCTGTAATTCAATCAAAAGTCCTGAAAGTAATTTTGCAAGGATTCTCCTAAACCATGTCTCAGTCAGAACCATGATTCTTTAAATATATGAAGGGAAATCATGCTTCTTGAATAAAAAAAAATCCGAATGTTTCAATGTTTTATATGATTTAGGATATGACTGTTTATATTAACTTTAAAAGCCTTCTATATGCATTGATATCATATTGCAAAGCATACCTCGTAGGGTAAGAGATTTTGGTATTATGTGAAAATTGTTCTATATCTTCTTTTGTTTTTTCTTTCTGTTATATTTCTGTTATATTTCCTGCTATCTGGAAATGCTGCATCCTTTTGGGGGACTTCTGGAAAAAATGGTTTCATCTTCTTCCTAGGAAAGTAGTAAGCTTATTACAGGGTCTTAAGAAATTGCAGCTGAGGAAGATACAGAGCAGCAGGGCAGACAACACTGCACATTTTATCTTCTTGTTAATTATTGAGAAAATATTCTGAGAAATTAAGTGGACAGGGCTCTGAACTAATTTCTTTTCTGTCCTTTCAAGTGCTGGAGATCCTTTAAGTGCATTGCAAGGACTGCAGTAATAGGTTATGCTGACAGTTCCTTCTGAGTGTAGGAATTTATGGCTGATTAAGAGAAAAAGGAAATGGGGAAGAGGGGGCTGGACATTCATCATCTACCCAACCTTTCCAGAAAAAAATACAGACATATTTTCCTGTGTATCCTTCCTCCTCTCAGTAGTCTCCCTTAAAATGGCTGATAGCATCATTTTTCCTGGAACTTGATGAAATTTCCAGCACCTGCTGAAGACAAAGGATTTTCCCACAAATGATCAGTCTTTTGCAAATCTCAGGGAATCTGTAGGCTATAAGAGGGGATCTTCTGCCTGTACTCCTGAGAAGGTGGCTAGCTGGATCTAACTTTTACACATGTAGTCCTTGTGCATCAGATCACTTAGTATCTCATGTGAAGCAAATGTGCCCATTATAGTGAATGCTTGTGTGGATGAGTCACTCATTCTTACTAACCAGGACCATGATAAACCAAAATGGAAGGTGCCCGAATCAGGTTGGTGTCTCCATTTTAAACTTCAATATTTCTAGAGCACCTAAAGCAAAAGTGCTCACCCACTACAGCTGCAGTTCTCATGCCACAGAGGCTCTTAGACTCTATATAGTTGACTGAGAAAGATGAGATAAAGGTCTTTTGTCTCATTTTTGGAGGCATCATCTTCTCTACTTTGACTCCATACCTGAATGCCCAAGATAAGTGCCCTGAGCTTCCTTTGCTGAGACTACTTATTCATTGGGATGTATAAGTTAAGCTCTTACCTTTAAAAATATGACCTCAAATCCCCTAGTCTTATGTACTTTATCTTGAAGTTAGATTATTCCTAAAGAATTTAGGAACTTATTAGAGGACTACAAATACATGTTGTTGTTCTTCATTCTTGTCTTCATTAAGACTATGAGTAGGCAGAGCTATAGGCTTCAGTGAGTTATCTTTCATGGTAGTAAAATAATAAAGACATATTCAAAACTCTTCAAGCTAAAAATGGAAAATCTGCATTTTATTATCCCTGCTTGTCAAAGTATGAGACACTGCATATGTATGTACTTCTGTTAATAGTGGTAATGTATTTATTTTGTACTATGTTCACCAGTAATAATTAATGATAGATCATAATTTTGATTAACTTATTTCTCAAGTTAAAATTAACTCCCAGAAAATATACACACTTTGCAATGAGTAACTATTAAACTTCAAACTACTAAAATTAATTTTATATTTTCTATTGTATTATTATTTCACTTATCTTCCTTTCTGGAAAAGCAGAATACTCTAATTATCTGCCAATTATCTCTTTCACACAAAAGATCATATCTTTCTACATATACCCTTTACTATATTAAAGTCTAAGGCTCATCAAAAACATCTCTTTTTGTGTAAGAATTATCTTTCACATGTAGTTTTTGATATTCTAGAATACAAATTACCAGCGGATAAGTTGCTCTGTATTAAGTAGTTGAATACAGAGACTGTGAGTTGAGCTTATTATATGATGAAAATATGTACATGGGCAGTTACTACTGAGTAACTAACTGACAACCTATAAATTCATAATCTAGTCTACTCTGTGACTTGTTTATATGTCCAAAGACTTATGCAAAAGAGCATTTAAAAGCATGGTTAACTCTATCTGTGCTTAAAATCTAGTGAAGTTAATGAAATTAAATACAGATGGAAAATCAGTGTATTCAAGCATGTAAAACTTAACACAACAGTCATGGAAGCTAATGCTGACTTATTCGAAGCAGTATGGTGGACCTAAAGGGCTAAGGAAGCTAAATAAAAAAGTAAAGCCAAGCTAAGTGAAAGAAGGCAAGAAGAAAAAGACAGAGAGGAAAGAGAGAAAAGAAGGCAAAGAAAGAAAGGAAAAAAAAGAAAGGAAAAATAGGCCAATGTTGCAGACAATGTAAAGGCAACAAAGAGCGATACATACTGTTGTACTCACCTCTTTAAAATTCCTCAGCTCTTAATAGCAGAGCTATATGCTCCATGCCATCTGCCAGCTGTTAACAGAAATAAAATCACACATACAGGTACTGTAAAGTACAATCTAATTAGTGTACTAAAGCTTAATATATTTGAGATTTTTTTGTAAATATAAAACAATTATAATAGAACAAATCTATTCCTATGACAATATAATGAAGAGGCTTATGCTTCTGTAATGAAAGGCTTTATTACACTTAGTTTCATTATCCTGCATCATGCCTTACTGAATATATTACATAGTCTCATGTACAGCAATTAAAATGATAATATACAGAAGCAGACACACAGAATCTGAATCAGTACAGAGTTTGTAGCATGATGCACTGAGCAGACTACTAAGATTTATTAGCTTTTTCATGGATCTGCCATTCTGATGCATGACTTTATCACCCTTTTACGACTCTGGAGTCCTTCAACAAAAAAAGATTCAATATATCCAAAAATAATTATTCCATAAAACTAAAGAAAAAGATATTTAGCAAAATCCTTACATGTGTCAACAAATACTTTTTCCAGTATTTAGACCATCCACTTTTTGGGCTTCAGGACAGGCCCACAATGCCATAACAAGGAAACAGCAATGATTCAGAACAGCTATAGAAAGTGCTTAAGTTGCTTACATGAAAACTGGAACCAAGTATTTCTGAAGCACTATTATGAAGGATCTACTACTTTTCCTTGGCCATTTAGGAATTATGAGAAATTCTGTGGGATGATGCAGCACTCCCACAAGCCAGCCAACAAGAAGCGTGAGGAAGAGAGATATTCTTAAGCAGGCTTGAGTCTAGACATTAAGCACCACTATCCACTCATTGTTTTAGGATATCAGCATTAACAACAGTTCTCTTTTTGGATGATGGTCTAATACAGTGTTTCTTAAACTTTTTGAGAAGGCAACATTCCCCTGGTCATTTATGTTACCGTTTAAGTTCACAAAAGTTCAGTTACTTCACTTTCTTAACCTGGAGGAATGAAGCTGCCACTGAGTGCTGCTCTCTAGCACTTCATAGCCCCTTGTGAACCATCTCACAACCTCCACAGCACGCAGCTAGAAGCAGAAGCAAAGTGCCCACAAGCGAGGAGGACCACAGGACTATAGCCTGGTGGTTAGGGCTTCAGTAAGGACAAGTCAGGCCTTGGTTTCATTTAAGTGCTTCTGTTTTTTCTTTAAGGAAAATGTATAAACATTCGACAGACTATTAACCAGAAACATATCGCAGAATATCATACTGTGTAATCCATGTCAGGGATATACCGTAAAACCAGCGACAAGTGGTTCTAGAGGAACACTTTTTCAGTGGGGAATTACTTGATCCCAAGAGAAGAATAACAATACACTTCCCTGGAGCTGGCTTTTAGTAACTGCTTCAGAACAGATCAGATTTCTTTTACAATTACCACTATAAAGTTTGGAGGGTTTGGAATCTAGTCATAAAATTTAGACAATTTTAACGACCCTGCTGAGGTTAAGGAGCTATTCTTCACGTGTTGCAGCATCTGACTTAGGTCCCTAATGGTCTGGATGTTTTTGTTCATATTGATGCCAAGAGGTAAAGCAGCATATCAGCTTATATGACATAGATGAACACTCATTATGTATTGCTCCTATTAAAGCATTTGGTTTAGAATTTTATCTTGTGTGCATAAGGAATAATAAAAGCACAGTAGTACAAAACATGATATATTTTGAAATACACTCACCACAATTATTGGTAATGTAACCATAGGAAAACCATCCTAATTTACATAAGATACAGTACAAGTAACTTCAAAAGCGAGAAGGAAGTGTGTATACTGTAAGCCAGCATCCTGAAATGTCACACATCTTACAGCACCAGTGACCAATGCGAGATACTGTACATAAGCCACTGAAAGAATAAATGAAATGCATTCATAGCCATAATTAAAGCAAACCACTAGCATTGTTTTGTTATAGGCTCAACGACTGTAAAGCCAGTCTTGGTTCTCCTGACAGCTACCTCTGGGAAACACCATGTGCTCATGCCGCCATGTTCTTGTCTGTGCTTAAGATGCTTTTCCGTATGTTCTTTTTTCTTCCATTTTCTTTTATATGTGCCCCCCAAAATGCACATTTGAAAGTTAAAACATCCTTCTAAGATGTTGTGATAGAGGATATCTGGGAAAGCATTTGGAAATAACTCTTAGAAGCTTAATTTTCCTCTATTCATGCCTGTCATACATGCCAGCTACCCTAGAATAAAACAGATTCTCCATAAATTCTATATGTTTTCTCATTACGCATCACTGCAAATCAAATTTCTGGGAAAATTTTGTCCAAAATTGAAAGGTTCGCAAATTCCTTGATATTAAACTCTGGGGAACTTTTTTTTTTAAAACACCCTTTGCAACTCCAAATTCTCAATGGTTTGATTAACTTGCTGAGAAATGGTCTTTAGTGTACAACTTGACAGTAAAAACATTCCCTAGAGAGCTGTTGGAGGAGGAGGGAGAAAGAGGGAAAGTTATTGTAAAAATATAGATAGAAAATCTTTTTCCTCATTTCCAAAACTGGGAAGTACTGAGGAAGCAGCTCTGAGGGTTTTACAGAGCTTGTAGCATTTGGCCAACACGACAAAAGCAGTAAGATGAAAATAGGACTGGGAAAGAGAGGCATACAGGGGATTCAAACAACCTTGGTGAGAGATATCTAGGAGTAGCATAAACTGAGATCACGGAGAGGTAGTGAGAAGACACAAGTGCTCTACTTAAGAAAAGTTTAATTTAGTTTTATTTTGTTTTCTTTCCCCAAGAAGGTTCTTATAGGTTTCCCATACCTCTTAAGGGAATTCTCAAGATAAAAACTTCTTCAAAAGACTTTCAAAACGTGTTTCTCTTGAGAATACTCTTGAAAAACTCTTCACATATTCTGTATATTAAAAAAGTATATTGTATGTTAACATATATTTTCAGAAATTACACCTTTTTTGAGGCATTGATGTTGTTCTGGGTTCTGTTGTATGTGTGGGATTTGGTATAGACTAAGAAGATGAAGTTGGTGTATGGTTCTCAAGAGCCAACTACAGATGAGTCATTTGAAAAAATGAGTACAGCTAGGAAAAGGAAGACATTATTAAAATGCACTAGGTTCTTGTGTGGACAGGTTACATTTTCTTAGTGTGTTGAAAGAGGGTTAGGTTTAGTGGAGCATGAAAGTAAAGACAAAACAAAAACCAAAACCAGATTAGACAGGACTCAGAGTCTTTCTCTCTAAAAATAAACAGAACTGTAATATGCAACTTGTTTTAGTCGGAGGGGTGAAGGAAGATAGCATAGTGGTTAGAGAGGGTGATCACAAGCCTTCTGTGGAAATGCGCCAGAGCATGTTAGAATGAAAAGATTCGGAGCATAATAAACCCATTGCTCCATTACTCCCATTCCCCTCTAAAATTCAACCAGTGCATCAAATCTCTAGCTGCCACTGTGGCTTGAATACTTTCCAGTCGCTGATATGTTCCAAATTATTATAAGTTCAGCTTCTCATATAAAAGCCAGAGCAATGTAACATGTTTTTGGTGTGAGACTGAAAGCAGACATGGCTTTGTCCCAGCTGGTGGAAATGTGGTAATGAATTTCAAATAAATTTTAAACATTTGTTAAACTCCTCCTGAACAGTTTTATTTGCTACCAGTAAAATATAGATGCCACAACTGAACACTGTCACTTAAGATTTTAATTACACTTAGACTGGAAATAAAGTATCATATTTAAATGGAGTGTCTTCTGTTCCACTAGCCTGCTGCCCTTAAAAATCTGAGTGTGAACTTTCTGATTCTCTTTTTTCTCTCTTTTTTACTTCATTTGCTATGTATTAAAATCTACAGTTTCACAGTGATCATTGAAACTATGTTAACATATATCAGCTGATGATCTGAAATTCTTAAGTAGATTTTTTTGAAAAATGGATTTCACCAAAATCCTTGTTTTCATTGACTTATACACTGCATTTGACTCTCTTATTGGCTCATGTTAATAAACATTGTTAATAAATACATGAGGATCAAACAGTAAGAACTGTTCAGCCAACAAGAGCCTGCCATGATAGCTCAATTTCTCAACTCAACTTCTTTCACTTCACTGGAATTAAGCTAGTTCCTTCCAAACGAGGTTTAGCCTCTGAATAGTCAAAGCAAAGTAGCTACCCTGGTAGTCTGTAATTATACTGAGTTTAATTGCATGTAAAAGTATGTGAGCTGAAACATCTGCTTTTGATTGGTAGAAATAGAATCAGTGTGTCCTATTTTCTGTTGTCCACCTCAATTTTTTTACTTCTTTCCTCCAAGTCCTGAAATGGAAGACACTCCATCCAACACCCATCAGCACAGGAGGAGTGGAAGATGTGGTAATGTATATTACACATTTGGAAAGTCAGTGAATTGCACGGGCTGCCAAAGAGTGCAGAAAAGATTCTGCTTTTCATTGCTTCCATCTGCTGGTTTCATTTTGTGTTGAACTGGCAAGACAGGCAGCATCTGATGATGTACAACTGGCGAAAGACTAACAGGAAAACAGCAATTTCCTATGTCGAATTATAACCTGCTGTATTTCACCACACTGTGAAGTTAATATATATAGCAAAATGCAAAGACAATTAAATTACACTTTAAAATGCTATCTCATGCCCAGAATGTAAGTTTGCATAAAGGTTAACATGATGTCTTTCACAATTTCTCCATTTTTGATAGAAAAAGCCCCTACACAGGAATCTAAGTAACTACTTTGTTTTCAAAAATGCACCTAAAAACTTTTGTAGTACTTGAGTATAGTCAGCTTGTTTAAAAAAAAACCTATTTTTATTTGAGGTATGAATGACAGAGTTGACTACCATTAGGCATCCAGGTCTGAGACGCTGCAGCATTTTCTAGTCTGTTACCAAAAGTATTTTACTAAATGTGCAAAGATACCATTTCATTTATTTAATTTGCTGACTATCCTAAATCAATTCCATGTGAATCATTTCCTTTTGCATTGCAATGTGTATGATCAGCCAATTTTCAATGTTATTTTTTGAAGTTTGTAAACTTATTCTTTAGTGATAAAAGAATCCGCCTCTTTGAGACTATGCAATATTCTCAGCAAGTAGACGTTTGAGTGATAGAGGTGTTCTCTTTTAGATGAGACTTTCAAGATAAAACTTGAATGTCTGAATATCAATTGGGCATGATGCCTATTCATATACAGCAAGATTAGTTGCCCTGTAAATTGGCCACTTTGGAATGCCTCTTCCCCCTCCCTTTCTGTATTTATTTCAAAAAGAATAAAAACAGATTCCAAATCATGCACATTTTTTGAGAAATAGACTATAATATCTAAGGTGCAAATCATTTGACCTAACTGTGAGTGTTTATTATGCAGATGGCTACATGTGTGATAGTCACCTTACATTCCCTTCACATGTAATAGGGGAATTCTTTTAGAGAAGAATTTATCTAATCTGTTTTAGATACTTGTTTAAAGGTAAAATGATTTTTTCTGAATAATGCCACCTCCTCTCTGTTGATTGTAGAGAGATTCTAGACACCTGGCTCTGATGTAAACATCTACCTTTTAAACATTTGGAGAGATACATCCCATCCTTTGGATCCAATCAAGGTGATGCTTGTTAAAACTTTTGAGGTTACTAATAATGATGGCAAATGAAAAAACTCAACCATGGATGTCTTGTACAATGCTTTGATTTTGAGACGCCAGCACAGTAAATGGAAACAATTGAGGAGGCTGGGTCATGGTCACAATTGCAAAGAAACATGGGGAGCTTTTTCTGCTTTGCTTTCACAGTTTCATGAAAGCGTCCTGATGTCTGGGCCCTAAGTACTTCCCCCCCTTCAGCGGGAGGAAGTCCCCGCCCAGGGCTTTGGCTACTTGAGCTCAGGACCAGCCTTCCTGGAGCAGTCACCAGCTTTGATGTTTTTTGAGAAGCCTTGATGGGAACTCAGAAGTTAAATTTAAGCTCAGGCTCCTGCCCTTAGTCCTTGCTGAGCTACACTGCAGCCATGTCGATGTCTGGCCCTGTGCCTCACTGGTCTGCACCCAACTTGACCTGCTGTCTTGGCTTCCTAGCTTAACTTTGGACCTGCTTCATCACCATGGTCCTGCCTGGCCACCACTGGACTGTCTGAATCTGGTTACTGTCAGCCGACCTGCCTGCTCTCCTTGTTCGGGTACCATGGGACTGCACCTCCGTTGGCAAGGTCACTGTTCTGCCAGCTTTGCTGTCACCCTGAGCTCTTGGCTCACCTTCCCTTGCAGAGCAGTCTGTCCTTGCTGTTCTCTGACACCTGATGGCATGAACTAAAGAAAAACAAAATCTGTTTCTTCAATCTGATATAAAAGAGTTAAAAAGCAAATGAGAGTTGGAAAAATGTTAACTTTTTATCTGCAGTTATTCATGATCCATTTTGAGTGTAAAATGTAAAATACATTTTACATTTATGGAGAACTTTCATTATGATGAACACCAAGCTTATTTGCCAGAAAATGGATATGTAGCAACTCATGAGAAACTAGATACTCAATGGGGAGCACGTTAACTGGTGGCATCTCCAGTGAGAAGGATAAGGGTGTTATCATGGCTGGAGCATCAGACCAGAAATATTCTGAGGATAAGATTTTATTGAAACTATGGAAATGATCCAGAACACCGAAGTTAGTACTAAAGAGAAATTTTAATTATGCTCAGAGAAGAATCTAGCAGCATATAGATTTCCTACTAAGCTCCTTGAATGTCTTTGGCTTTTTTTTTTTTTTTTTTTTTTATGAAGAAAACTATTTGAGGGAAGAGGAGGAGCTGTCTGTTTTATCCTCAATTTGATTCTAAACAATATCGATGAAATAACAGAAAAGATCCAGTATTCACTGGAGAGGGGAAGCTATTGAAAGCTTATATTGAACAGTCAAACTGTTTACACCTTTTTCAGGTGTTATCACAACTAACTCCGTCTTATGAAGGAAAGAACTCCAACTATAAGAAAGAAAGAAAGAAAAAAACCACAAGTATTTCTCCGAGTTATATTCTCTGAGTCCTCAAATTGTCTGAGCCCAGTGAAATGACTTACAAAGGAAAGTTACCTATGAAAATTCATGGAGGAGAAATGATGTCCATATGGCTAGAAAAGAGTTTACTATATCTGCCTTTACAAAGAGGGTGTCAGGACCTGGAAAATTATAGACAATCAGTTTAACTTCTGTTCCTGGAAAAAAACCTCAAATGACATAAAATTATTTCTAAGTACCCAGGAGATAGCAAGGAGACAAATAATAGCTAACGCAAATTTGCCAAGACTAAAATTATATCAAGTCAATCTAATTTCCTGTAAGTGGATAGGACTAAGGAGAAACAACAGATACTGTGTATCTTGAGTTCTTTAAGAGTTTTGAAATTGCCCTACAGAACATTCTCATAACAATTTAGAGACATAGGTTTAGATAAAATCCCCATTGGGTGAGTGCACAATTGTTTGGAAAACTATAATGAGAAAAATTGACAGATCCATATCACAGTGATGCTTCCAGAGGTATCTGTTTTGGCACTAATAAATCAGTTAATTTTTTGGCGATGACTTAAAGGTAGCAAAAAGTGTTTACAATTTGCATAAGACATGTCAGGAGACAGATCTATAGGCAAACTGGAATTGGAATTCAAAATGATCTTGACAGAAATAAGGAAATGTTTTGAAAAACGTAGGATGAATTCTAATACAGACAAATGAATACTTACAAATAGAGATAAATAATCATATAAATACAGGATGAAAATAAGTGGCTAGTTAGCAGTACCTGAGAAGAGCACCTGAGTGTTATGGTGGATCACAAGCTGTGCCTGAGCTGAAACATCCAAACCTCATATGGGATGATGGGATGTGTAAATAGAATACCATACATAAGAATCACAAAGTAATACTGGGCACTTTATTTAAAGAAAGCTGTCAACCACAGCAGAGCAAGTACAATATTCAGATATTTTAAAGGTATACCTGCAAGAGAGACTGAAGGAACTGCTGTTTAGTCTACAGAAAAGGGAAGGGAGAATGGCAAAAATGAAAGTAGCCAGAAAGAAGACCGAAATAAACTCTTCTCAAAGTTCACTGAGAACAGCGAAAACAGGAATGAAGCTAAATCAAAGGAGAGTTTGCTTACTTATGAGGAAAAGAAAACAATTCAAGACTTTCTATCAGTATGGACAGTCAGCCCTTGGAATATACTGTCAAGAGAGGTTAGACACTCTGTCCTTAAAGGCTTAAGGACATTTTGGATAGCATCTGCAGAATGTCAGACATCCCTTTCACGCTTATTTCCTGCAATTCCATGGCAATGTAGTAGTACTGCACTACTGGCAACACAACATCTCTGCCGTGACCCATTGGCGATGGATGGACCCATGCTTCTCTTTCTGTGGACAAGATAGTACCATTAAAGAAATTTAGGTGTTTACGTTATTCCTAAAAAAGTTCATTATGTCAAGTTGTTAACCCAAAGAGGCGTTTACCATTCTCAGGTAAGAAACGTCTCTAAGCTGGCTGCATTATAGTGCTTTATAGAAGCTAAATGTATGCAGCAGAGCAAATCAAAACCAGCAAGATGTAAAAATGGCCATTTAGCCATCTGTCTCCTTCAGCTTAATATCTAACTTTATATTTCACATTGTGGAGCACCCATGTAAGAACATTGAATACTAGAATGTGAAGATGCATTTTATCTAAATGACATTGACACAAAACTGTAGATGTCAGGAGAAAATTGCATGCAAATAAATTAACTGGATTCTATATAAACACACATACCTTAACTAATTAAAATACCTAAATATATTAATATCTATATATTACATAAAGAAGTTAATAACCTATTGAACTTTTAGGACTTAATATTAGGATAGACTGTGATTTGTCTTCTTTTAACTGAAGATATTCACCCCCAATTTAATTACCAAAGAGAAATTATGTTCATTATCCTGATATTATAACAAAAAGGAAGATTTAAAAAAATCCTATACGAAATTTTGGAAGGAATTTGGAATTTTACTAAGTTTGCCCATACCTCTTAGTAAATTCTTTCAACTCTTCGTGCAAATGTTTCCGTTTAATTTCATTATATCCATGCTCTTGACCTGTTCTTTACCTCTGCCTCATCTGAGCTATCTATGTTGCTACAAAGATGGGTCTTAACTAAACAAACAGATAAGAAATCTCATTGTACAGGTATCCCATGTCTCTGTTCAGGTCTGGTCATCCTCTAACTATCTTCTGTTATGGAATCCATAATTTCTTGTCTCATATTATATGTGATTAAAAAAAAGAGTACTCAAGAGTTCGCAAAGAGAACTAGCCTTTAAATAGCCTGTGATGGGGGAAAGCCTAGCCCTGACAGTCTGAACAACAGTCACCAATCAGTACGCTATGGCAAAGCTGTTCCTGGATCCTCAGAACCCCAGAGGGACATTACCACAACTCAAGAAGCCTGATATGAATATTTAATCTCTCTAAAATTGGATGATTATGCAGATAGTGTGCATCTGGGAGAGTTGTTCCCCCAGAGGCTTATAAAAATAAATACTACATCTAAAATGTAACAGCCAAAATGCAGGTGGTGAATTCTCTCTCCACCACTTGCTTGCAGCTCTACTTGGCTTGTCCTGATGTGCCACTGAAACAAATGGGTGTTCTCTGACAAACAATTGCCAAGGCACATGTACCGTCCGTAAGTGATGAGGGGGCTCATCACTGGAATATGAGGTGTTCCTCTAGGCCATCTACTACCGTATGGTTGATTGGTTTGATGATATGGAGGAGAATAGTTTATAGGATTTCTTTTTAGTGCATGGTATATTAGCGTCTCACATTTTAATGAATTCCATAAATAAAAGATGATGAAACGCCAATGTTTTGCGCACTACACGCAGTTAGTTTCATATGGAAATCTGGCTACAAAAACAACGCTGTAACCAACATTTTTTACCCTGTCTTCTGTGTTGATGTTCTTGGAATTACTAGTTAAACAGCAATAGATCACTTTCATTACCAAAAATAAAATATTGAGCTGGTATCATTCTGGTTTTTGTACTTTCACCTCAGCTTCGTCAGTCACACTGAGAGCAATTGATCTGTTCTGGGTAACGGAGACCTGTCTTTATGTGGGAAACTATTTGTTGTTCTAGCTGCAGCCTTTGGCATATTTCACTGTGGTGCTCGAATACAGTGTCTAAAGTGGGGACGTTAGACTCAGAGCCAATCCCTTGGTTTCCTTCTCTGCCATATTCTGGACCTCAGGGAGGTTATACTACAGAAGAGAGGAGCTTTGACCTAGACATATGTGCAACAGGAGAGTTCTGAGAGCATTATTTAAAGGAGTGTAAACTCTCATGGAATGACATTTTTTTCCAGTTGGATGAAAATAATGATAAAACATTCATCAGATTCTGGTTTTGTCTGGAGCAAACAGCAGCTTGATGAGCTTTTACAACTGCTGTTCATACACATACCCTGAGGGGGAAAAAAAAAGAGAGGATTAATAGCTTATTTGATTTTGTTACTAAGAAAGAAGCTGGTGGTTGTAGGAGAATATCTTAATCAGAAAAATTCTCTAATAAATACATAATTTTTCACTTATTGTCAGAGAAAAAAGAAAATCTACTCTGACTTCAGATCACCAGATCTGTGTGAGACTTAAAACCATGAAGTGTAAAGAAGCTGCTCCTGGTGGCAGAGGATCTTAATCCCATTTAAAAATAATGCCTATGCTGCAGAAAGCATTCAGCATATTGCCATGGAGAGTGTAGAAAGCTCTAACAGTTTTCTTTCACCCTCAGGTGGCTGGGCTGGAGCACAGTGTCACACTGCTGATCAAAAGCAGAGTTTTTGGTTTTTAACCTTTCTGCCCCTGTCCCCAGTAAAAGAAGCAAAGGTCACAGAGCAGAGGGGTTACCCTATCTGCCACCCTAGCCCAGCAACTAAGCCTCTAGCAAACACATTAGTGTTTAATTTGTCATCCTGGATGGTGTGGCACTAGTGCTTGCTCTCCCACCACACCCTCCGAGCTCTCTTTGGAGGCTTTGTGCGGGCAGCGGAGCGAGGCAGAGATGTGCCTAGCAGGAAGCGGATTAAGAGCTGGGGCTGGGTCCACATTCTTTGAGTTTGTTGCCTTACCTTGAACACTAGATTTTTACACTGAGCGTCAGGGGCAGCAGGGAAGGGGCTGGAAGGCGGTGGAAGCACCAGGCAGCGGCAGCAGCTGGTTCTTCAAATATCTCCCCCTCTGCTCTCCCCCTCTCCGCCATCCTCCAGCATCGCTCTGCAAACAAAGACTGTTTTGATTGCTTGGATGACAGCACAGGAATTCTCCTTTTCAAAAGCACTTAGTATATATATATGTGACCTAAGTAGTGTAACCAGAAGCACCTTTAACAGCCATAATGAGGAATGGCGAGTTCTAGCAGTGGCCAGATACATTCTGAACCAGAGTTTCTGATGAACAAATAAAACTAAATTGGAGAAGTCTACGTAGTGGTTCAACGGCATTATGGGCAACAGTCAGTAAAAAATGTGGGTTGGCAGAATTGTTTCTATCACCTTTGGTTATGTTTGAGTCCCTCCAGTCTCTTTGTATACAAAGTCCTATGTTTACAAAGCTGTCTCAAATATACCTTTAAATTCATTCTATAATGCACAAAAATCAATCTTCTTGTTCAGCAGCCAAAGGGCAGAGGAACTAATTTTTGTGCACCACACCATCATTTCAAACTGGCCTATTTGTGACAGGTTTCCAAATGTACATTATGTCAAGGTAGATGAAAGACACTGTGAATTATGTCCAGTAATGGTACCTAGGGAAGCAGTCATCATAGCTTTCTGAAAAGAAGACAAGATTTCTGCGAAGTCTGAGAAGCATGAAGGCAGGTGAGTAAATTTGTGTCCTGCAGAACTATTCGATTTAAAGAGAATTCTCAAAATTAAACCATATTTTACAAAATTTGTCTCCTTGCAAGCCATGTGTTTCTAGCTTGGCTCTCCCATGCCACATCGTTCTCATATTACAACCTTGTCTCTGATGCATTCTTCTTTGTTTTTTCCGTCATAGAATTTTCTTGCCAAGTCCTAATCTCTGGGCTCTCAAGGCTCTGCCTTTCTATTCACTCGCCAAACTTGTTTTTCAGTCTGTCAATCATTCTGACTTTAACGTATTCTAAACTTAACTCCTGCCTACCCAGTACTCCAGCTTCTGTGCTGGTACTGTCCAGAGCTCTTCTCTAGTCTCGACCTGACTATTTGGGTCTTTCTATCCACCATGCTATTCGTTGTCCTGTTCCTATTCTTAACTCCCATCCTGCTGGCATTGTGTGCTCCCACTCTTGATCTGCTGAATGCTCTGGAGAAGATTCTCTAAATCTAACATTCTTTATGAATACTACTTTCATCACTTCATCTTTTCTGTTTTCTAGGGTAGGTTCATTATGTTCCCTCCCAACTCTTGTTTTCAAAAGCTCTTTACAACTTTCAGTTCTACTTTCCTTAGCCTAAGATCTTGCTGACATTTCAAAAAGTAAAACTGACAGTATCATGTGCAGCCGATTTCTGCGTTTACTTATTCCAACAATTTTCTTTCCCATTTACCTATTTCTATTCCAGTGCCATTCTCAAAGGTGTCATCTGAAGCCTATCTCCTTGTTTCTCAGTTCAAACTTCTTGTTTTCCCCTCAGCCATGATTCATTGTCAGTGACTTTATTAGATCATTCTTTCTTGCCTATCTGCATCTTGTTGTGCCCTTTGCCATTGCTGAGTTTCACCCATCTCTCCTTGTTGTCTTCTCTCCCTCCTTCTCTGCCATCTTTGTGAACAGACTCTCTCTGCTCAAGGATACCACATAAACTTCTCTGATTCCTTCCTCATTCCTCTCTAGCTCTGATTATAATCTATGAACCCTATTGAAATTGCCTTTATAAAAGTAAAAAGGCTCTTATTATCCACCTGTGATAATAAGTCTTTGCTGTTATGATTATCTTCAGTCTCTTTTCTAAGTTCACTCTTCAGCTCCTCTTGGCTAGCGCTTTATGGATTTCTACTGAATACCTTTTCTGTTTTTTTTTTTTTCCTACTTACTTAACGTCTGTCCCTTTTATGTTACATTTATTGAATCTTCTTCCCTCTCTTCTCTTCTTCCACAGTGTTCCTCAGGATTTGCTGGCTTACCTTTCGTTTATATTGCTTCCTGCCAGACAACAAGGACTTGCTCATCACATTTATGCTAACAATTTTTGTATCTTGTTTAGCAACCACTAATTCTTCCCATCTCCCTAGCACTTTCTCACAGCTGTCTCACATCCTGCTTAAAGTATGCACGGAAAAACTGGACATCTTATTTTCATATTCATCCGACTCTTTTCCTGCTTTCTTGGCAGGAAATTTTTCTCTGCTATTGAGTTTATAAATTTAGAATACCTCTCACTTCTCCCTTTCCCTCTGTCCCATTCACACAGATTGTCCCAAAATTCATATACTTGCTATTAATACAATGTACGAAAAATCACTTCTTTCTTTCCCATTTAACACACTTTTTCATTTCTGCAATAGTTCTTCCTCTCCAACAACGGTGATAGTCTCTTCCCCTCTCCTCAGTTCTTTCCTCCCATAATTCTTTATTAGCTTTAGATCAGATGCAGTGATACCCCCTTAGATATCCAGAGGTAATCTGAGTTTAGGTATCTGATTCTGTCCATTCAGTGTTTAAGAAAGAAAAGGAAATATTTGATAATACCCTCAACTATTCTGAGGATATGCATGAAATATGCAGTATGAAGTAGGCTAGGGGAAAAAAAAAGTAGAGTTAGAAGTATCATCCTCTAGCAAAATATCCTATGATTAGACCACTTACCTTCAAAGTAGAAGGTATGCGTTCACACCTCCTTTACCCTTCAATTCACATTAGAGGAAAGTTAGGTGACCACACCTGCTCTAGAGCATCACACATAGCCAGTCTTTTCCTCTGGAAACTGGGACACTATGCAACCAGAAATATAAATCATGGAGCCAGACGAAGAGGAGACAAGGAGTTTAATTTGTATGGAAGGGATTCCAGGTCTTCCTGCTTGCAATATATGCAAAGTCATGCTGAGAACTCCAAATCTTCCTCCTCCTTTCAGGAGGATATGGTTTCAGCCTCTGACCTATCTATTCTCATTTTGACACCTTGACTCTTGCAATCCTGGACAGATAGAAAGCACTACTACTTGGAATATCACTTAACCTAATGGTTAGGGTTGTTTTCATGTAAGTCTCAACTCAAGTTCAACATTTCTAGGCTGGAGAGACCTTAGAATCAAGGTTGCCCACTTTCTGTACCAGTGCTATAGGTTATGATGCAAAAAATTTTTCTCCAGGCAGTCAGTGATGTTAGCCATAGTCAAAATCCCAGAATGTGAAATCTGGGCCACAGCAAAACTCTGAGCAAGTGACAGATGCCTGTCTCTGCAGGGTAGCCACATGTGCATGAATACATAAAGATAGGCACTTAGGAAAATTTAGGCAGCACTATGAGGTGTACAGCGAGTTTAGGATTTCACAGTATTATGTAGTTGTGGACACCAGACTGCACGGATTATTGTCTGGGACTTAGCTGAGGTGTTTCAGTCCCAATATAAAGGAGATTTAGGCGTAGGAGGTCGAGCTATGTGTGCATTTTATCCAAACTTCTACTGTTATGTTTAAATATTCACCTTACCTTTCTTTGTCTCTATTTGCTTTTCCTCTTCTTAAATAGCTGCCTTCTGCAGTAATGGTATGACTTAGGTCCTGACCATTAGGAGAAATCACATTGGCATTCCTGTTTTGTGGGTGGGTGTCTTAGCCACAGTTACACTAAAACCAGCATCCACAAAGGCAGAGGCCTCTGCTTACAGCCAATTCCCTTGAGCATCAGCCAAATAGCAGTCAGGCAGCTAATAACTTTCTCATTTTGCTTCTACACCACAAGGAACCTATAGCAGATCAGGAAACAATCCTAGAATTTTTGTGGCCAAGGATAGTATGGTAACCACTAAAAAGCCCTCCATTTATGAATTTTGTTTATCGAGTTTTGATTGCAAAATTGATTTTGCATTTTCAAATCATACCAGCAATATTATTGTAAAATAACAATACTGAGGGGGAAATAAAGCTTTATTTAATTGAGTGAAAAAAACAATCTCAAAAATGTTAAGAATTTAGAAGTGTTTATTCCCCTTTATGAGGTTTCTTTCATAGGAGCATATAAACACAGAGTGTTACTTAATTCTTTGTAAAGGAGATACCATCACATCTGTTTGACCATCAGAATGTAAGTTAGTGTCAACTTGCACTATTCAAATCACATTTAAAGCCTTAATTACCCTGCTGTGAGAACTTTATAGCCATTTGAGATACTGAATGCTTACTGTACATATTGATTTTATCCTATGACTATTTTAATAAAAATGAAACTTGTACTAAAAACTGACTTTATTGATACTTAGTGCTGCTTAAGTATTTTTATTGGTCCTATAAGGCCAATAATATGATATATTTTTATTATATCATTTGCAGGGTCTTAAGATATTATAGAATATGGAAAGTGTTATATTCACTGGTGTTACACTGGTACTTGGTATTACATTGGTTACATTAGTATTACAGTGGTAGGTATATCTGGCGTTACATTAGTACTGTGATACACAATGCTGTCACCCAAATGCAAATAAAACCAGTTTAGTTAGTAGAAGGTCAAAACAAAGAAAATAGTAAAATCTTTGCTATGAAACTCTGGTGGCTTACGTAAGAGACAAATTCAGATTTCACCCTACTGTTTCAGAAAAGAAGTGCTTTTTTCCTAACCTAATTTCTAACCCACAATAAATAATAATTTAAATTTTCTGCTAATCTTACATAGATAGGAATCTAGCCTTTCAGTTGGCTTTTGGATGACAGGGACATCTCATGTTTATAATTGGTTTGCTGTTTTTAAAATATTAACCTTTCTGAAGGGAATGTATAGATTTCAGGCAGGATATTGAAGGAAGGTTTGGGTAGTTGTTTCCTTTTTTTTTTTTTTTTTTTTTTTTTGGTAATCATTCCTGTGTAGGATTTGTCTTTCAGTCTCCCTATGATTTCTTTGAGCTTAACAAAAAACAAAGTTTGGAAGATTTGTTTGGTGTTTAACTTGATTATTTAAATAAGAGATAAGCAATTGCCATTACAGCAGCTAGGCAATAATTTCCTGGGGTCATGGTCTCTCCTGCCCAGCATACACCCCTATTGTTAATGGAGCAGAACATGCACACACACATTTTTAGAAGGGAATGTTAAACAGTCCCCATTTATTTTACAGTGCAAATACTTACATGACAAAATGCAGACAGACTTCAGGGGTCTGTCTGAAGACTACAAAAAAGAGCTAGAAGAACAAAGAGATTTAACTACCTACCCATTACTTTCACACCTCCCTGAGTCCAAATTTTAGAAATTCAGAACCTAAATTAACTGTCTTAACTTCCCTTAGTCATCACTTGGAGTGCAGTGGGGCACAGGCATCAACTTTTTCCTCAATATTTTTTCGGTGAGCTAGTTTAGCTCTGCTTTTAGAAACCTAATATGTCTCATGAATTGTACAGAGAGCTTAGGTACAGGTGCCTACTAAGTAGCAGCTAACTCTCCTTGCAAAATCCCTAAGTGGACATTACCCAAACAGCTTTCTTGTTCATTTGGATGAGCATCCAAACTATTAAGTATTAGGAGTCAAACTGTGACCTTTAAAGTACAGTGCTTTAAAGCACTGCGACCTGTAAAACACACTCCCAGTGTGCAGCAGGAGCCCCAGAGAAGGATCTTGTGCCAGCCAGAAATCTAGGGCTTCATGCTAAAAATGACATCTTTTTCTCTTTAAAACAGGTATGCCTTTTAGTTACCTTTTAGCTAGCACAGAATTGGGCTTCCCCTCATTTTTCTTGGTTAGGCTGGCTTCTGCTACTCTCTCTGAGGGAAAAATCAAAGTGCAGTAGGTAGTTAGCCAGAATGTTAGATTCTAGACTTGAAAGTCTCCCCCACACACTGCCATCACCACTTCAGTGGCAACCAGAACAATAAACCTGACTGAAGGATTTATCACATCTACCTTGGGCCTGGCTTAGTACCATACTTTCCCTTTATTCCCCTTCCCTTTTCACATCAGGAGCAGCCTAGCCCCTTTTATTGTTGGACAGAAAAACTGTAAGAAGCCTTTGGTTAGTTTTGAGGGCAACTTTTACACTTTTTAGCACCTGTATTTTCCAGACCAAGATGATATTTTACTTCAGGCGGAACAGATTTGCCAGCCGGAGCAGCTGATTACCTTAAAGATGCTTTGCAGACAGTGCTTTAAAGCTCAGTGGCCACAGCAGAATGAGTCTTCCTGAGGAAGTCAACTTTACAATTGCTTTATAAAGAAAAATATTGCCATAATTTACATTTTGAGGATTATTAGTAGTAAAAAGTGTGTCTCACAGAGGAAAATATTGTCACAGAGTCCAATCCATTTGGCATTCAAATGACAAAAATTTCATCAGAGTTCCTTAGTTTTCAAGAACATAGGTTCTGTAGACTTTTAACTGGACTTGCATTGCTAAATCCCTGGGTAGCTCTTGGAAATTTCACCCTAGTGATCCTTGAGGGAACTTGCTTCTGGAGACTGGCACTTATGGCCAACCCAACGTTGTCGTCCATTCCTGCTTGTAACGGCTTTCTTCAGTCACTGCACAACTTGAAAGCTGTGTAAACCCTTGGCAGGCATGGCTTAAGGACTGTCTGTGCAAGGCAAATATCTGATCCATTTTGGTCACTTGATTCCTTTTTGTTTTTCCTGACAGTTCCAGGTGAACCTGTATAATTTACACAAGAATGAAGCAAGTAGCTTGAGATGACATAAAAGAGAAAACTAATGGTGTCTGGTAATCAGCCAGGAGGGGTTTACTATGAGGATATGGCAAGGCTCTGTGTTAGACATAGTGACATTTTATATCTTTAATAATCAACACTATGTTAATGAAACTTCAGATGGACCATGTGTAAAGATGTCCCACTGTAATTCAGCTGAGCTGAAAAGTTGCTTCTTTAACAGTAAGCAAATATAGAAAGATAAAGTAACACAAGCATCTTAGGGCTTCCTTCCTTTCTTACACTTTTTAAAAGCCGAAGCTTCAATTCCTAGAAGAAAAAGCATGCTAAAGGCAAAGAATATGGAAGGCACATGAAACCACAACAGTCTATCCTGAAAAAGCTGATATTCAAGAGATACAACATATCAAAAGATAAAGGGTTTGCAGAGGCTGTGCTTTACACTCATAAATTGCTTATTGTCAGTTATAAAATGTCATCTATCTCAAATCTAACAGGAAAGTTGCTTACCATGAATACAAAGGTGTTCATCTTTTGTTACGGGATGACTTGTTAAGGTGCATGGACCTGTTATTCCAATTAGAAGAAACAGATATATTTCATTTTGTGTATAGAAAATACATATGAGGAGGCCAGATGCATAAAGTTGATCTACAAATAGTGCTGAAGGTCTGTATGTATCTACCCATTGCTTATCTCAGTCTCTGGATGGACTTTTGTGTGAGAATTGATATAAAGCTTTCTTTTTTAGGTATTCCAAGCTCCCTTCACAATATGTGAGCATTGCAGTTAAAGTTATGAAGTTTTCCACGTGAAGAAATTCAATGAATAGGATAAGAAACATCCGAGTGCATTTTGCCCTGTATCTATAGCCCATTGTCTCTAAGATCTTGTGCCTTTGACATAATAGACAATGAACTTCCTTCTGCTTTCAGTTACACCCATATAAATCCAGAGTAACACCTTTGGAATCTGAGATGAGTGTCCACCTCAATCTCTCTCTATTTAGATGCTGGATTGTGGCCAAGCTTTTTACTTTGAATAACTGCCACTAATGTTAGGATTCTATTCATAAGTAACCGATAGGAGGTGCATTAGAAAATACAGTACTAAACCTAGGGAAATGCTAGGCAATTAAAGTCTGTGCCATGTAAATCTGAACTCTAACCCTTAAGTTTCAGGAAATGTATCTATCTGCGCATCCTATGCATACAGCTGAAGAACAAACATGCCCACACAAGATCTGCAGCTTGCAGACTATCTGGTATGTGAGACTGCTTGGAGAATCCCTCTGTTCTTCCCTTTTCATATGTCCTCTGTTTATCTCATTTTAAAATACTTCCTTAGGTAAAATTGAGAAAATGTATCCCAACCCTATTTTCACAAGCATTTAGAGCTTTAGATTGCCTTGCAAGCCACTGCAGGCAGTTGCACATTACATTACATCACATTGATTCATTCTGTAAAGAAAGGACACTGACATAGTTTTTCATCAGTCACATTATTTGTAAACCAGGTGAACCAGGTAAATAAACCAGGTAAATAAAATAACCTTGATTAAAATGAAGCAAACCAACCCATCAGAAATTACCATTCTGGAGTTTTAATTTCCTGCAAAATTATTTTATATCTTACAGTAAATTTAATTAAATTATTACAGAATCTGCTGCTTTCCAAAAAATTTTTCTGAGAAACATCTATGTTTTAGAAATTCACTGCTATCTCTAAGTCTAAAAATAATGCCATAGAAAATTGTCTTGACGGAGACTCAATGAAATGATTTAAGTTCTTCTTGTCAAGGTCAGAGACATCCTTCCAGTTTTGTTTGTGCAAGTGTGTGTGCATGTGTGTGTGTGCAATTCATTTTTTTTCCATGACTGTTTATTTTTTCATAGGAAAAATTCACATGTCAATAACATTTTCTGTCAATGTGAATTTTGACTAATTTCTTATTTTGTTAAGAATACTGGCTGCCTTTACTTGTATACCAAGTCTTAAATGTCTTTTCTTGTATTTAAGAGACAAATATATAGTAACTGCATCTCCAGCTACTTAACAACTCATGCGTAATGTGTTTCTCATTTCAACAATTCCCACCACTCATCTCACACTTTCATTAATTTTTCAGGTGAAGTTTTGTTGATATGTGGCTAAGGGATTGAAAACGTTGAAATCCATTAAACTGTACTTCTATGCTCTGAGTTTCCCTTGGAGTAATTTACTTAGTGCTAGTACAACACTGCTCCACACCACTATGTCAAAAATTAGAGAAAGATATTGCACTTCTGAAGGCAAGAGCTCTTAGATCAGCTTTGCACTAGCTCAGACAGTTTCCCCGGTAATAACTTATCACTATTATTAAGAATTAGCTGGGTTAAATTCTCTAGAAAGGTTATTTTTGCACAGGGGACTGAAAGCACACTGAGCTTCTGTTTCTAGGAGAAAAGGGTAAAAAGTGAGATAAAACTGGAATGCTGTTTTTTAAATAGCAAGAATTAAAAAGAAAATGTAAATAATTTTTTAGGATCCAAATCATGCTAAAGCAAGGTATGACAAAATAGGAAACTGTGTGGATAATCAGTGCTGCCATGAAGCACATGGCTGTGCTACCACCAGAGACAGAATGCTAGGCTGGTCAGTTAGCCTGACTTGGTCTAAAAGCACCTAGCTGGAATTAAAATTCACTCTTATTTTTAATAGAACATTTTAGAACATAACTTAGAAGAAAAAGTTGCTTCCTATCAAATAAAGGACCTCACCAGTCCTTCTAGGCAGATTAGAATCACTGGGCCAAGTCTTAACATTCATACTTATTTTAATATAATCTTGTTGTGGCCCCCAAATGTTACCTTAAAACTTAAGCCACCTCAAGATCTTAGATTGAATCTCTCTGGAGTAAACTGGAGTCTTTCTATTTACTTTGTTATGTCCTACATGAGGCCCAAAGAACTGTAAAAATTTGAATATATGAGTAGGCATTTATTTTACAGCATGCATGCACCTGCTGTGGAAACCTGAGTTGCTTCCACTCAAGAAGGCAGCAGTTCCCAGAGCACTATCAAATAACACAAAACTTGAAAATCAGCCATTCATACTGTGCAAACTAGTGCCTGTAGGGAACAGGGAAATGCCTACATGAAATATGCCAGGACCGAGTTTATACATATGGCATGATGGAAGGGCTGAGCACTCTTACACCTTGCAAACAAAAGAAAAGTGAAGGCCTGGCTTTGCCTCCCAAAATGTCTAAACCTTGATAAAAATTCTTACTGCAAAGATTTCTCATAATGGAGTGAATTACGTGCCCTGTGCTCTGACGCTTTTAGTGTCTCTAATGCCTCTGATGGGGGAAAAAGACAGAGCACTCAGTTTAAAATATTGCTGAGAAGTAATTTAACAAAGAAACCCTGATTAAAATAGTCCCTGAACTATTCAGCATTGGAAGGTTCTTTTTATTTTCTTTCTTTCTTTTAATATAAAACGAGGTCTGAATGGCAGATGTTGTGTGTGTGCCTTGGCAATAGGATTAAAATCTTCCAGCAAGTTTGGGGAGGTTTTCAATTTCAGTGTGGGCATAGCTTCCCTTAGGCCTTCCTAACGCTTCCCTAATGAGGTGATCCCTACCCACCTAGAAAGCCCGCCACAGCGCCGCGTGGGGCTCCCGCATCCTGAGAGAAAAGCAGCACTGGAGCACAGATGGGGCCTGATGGATGCTAAAAGGGAGGCATTACCTGCTGAAGTCGCAGAGCAGCCACAATTATTACAGGGCTCTGGGTTCATTGTCAATTAGAGTGGCAGTTAAAGCGAGCAGCAGCTGTGACAGATGGCTGAGCTCCAGCCACGTTGTGGTAATGGGATCAGAGCCAACTCCAATTTTTTCTTCCCTCTTTAAAAAAAAAAAAAAAAAAAAAAAAGCCCCCCCAAATCAACACATAGTTGTCAATTAGTCACAATGTATAAGGGGGAAGTATCATATCTACAAAGGCATCATTTATCTGTTCTCTATTAACCCTTAGTTTCAGCTTTTTGAAGTCAAGATTTTGTTTATTTATTACTTACTTCAAACATGTTTTAGCAGGATGCTCAGCCGAGAAGACAGTTTACATTAAATCTTTGTTCTGAGGGAACTTAGAAGATGCTTTACTCATAACTGAACCAATTTAACCCAGTTGTTAGCTTTTTAATTGCAGAAATCTTTTGTGCAGAAATGTAAAGGCTTTGGTTGAGGACAAAGCACATTAAAATAAATCCAAGGCTGAATCTATTGTCTCTGGTGAATCTGAACACATCTATTACCTCTAGATTATATTTACTCAGAGTTAAAGACTCGAGTCATAGCACCCATACCAGTTTCATGTAGGCAAGTCCCCAAGAGGGTCTCTAAAGAGCTTTCATTTCTTACATTTCTGGCTTGGTGTGCCAAACAGCTCTTCATTCTTCTCAAGGTTCAGCCCCTATCAGCCTAAACCTGCCCTTGCAGGTCCTCAGGAAACACTTCAAACTCTATCTAAGAACAATAACTGCCCAAACAACACAATTCCACTCAACACAGGTCACGTCTTCACAGCATTCTGCACCAAATTAAACTTCCCGAGCAATTTAAGCCTTTGACCATGGTGTACAACATTGTTAATCTGGTCGAATGTGTTTTTGAGTCTTGTTCATACCATGCTGGCTATATCAGTGTCAATAGCAAAAGTGTGGTTCTCTAGGGTGTAATATTAATGTTCTGTAAGAAGATGGTAGGGAATACACAAATAGGAATGACGGGATCCCATCAGAGGAAGTCCTCCTATTTCATCAGCAGTCAATTTGACAACACAACTGCAGAACAGCATGGAAATTAAGTGAACTGAGACTGTCTGATGATGAATACAACGTGTTGATTGGTAGTGGGTATAAATCTAAGAAGGAAACGTATAGACTCCTTGTCAGCTAGATCAGTGGATTCTTTGGAAAAGAAGAAGCAAGAAGAAAGCAAAGAAAGGAGTGGATTACTTTCATACTGACTTTAAACTAGTCTTTCTGTAAAAGCCAGGACAAGAGGCATCTTCTATCAAGATCCTAGCAGCCCAGCAGAGATTTACAGTCAAAAGACAAAACATTTTCAACTATCCAGCACAAAGGACATTTCTTTTCATAGAAGGGGGAAGTTTGGGTAGGCTAAGTGTAAACAAAAGCTAACAGGATCAAGGCATAAGAAATTAGAACAATCTGTAACAAATGAAAGACTACAAAACAGCTCTTTCCGGACTTTCACTAAACACAAAAAAAGAGAAAGAAGGGGGAAAAATGAAGCAGAAGAAGACCCAGAAGCATTGTTAATTACAATAATTTATATTATAATGGTGTCTTGAGGTCCTGATCTAGAGTTAAAATTTAAGCTTGAGATATGATCTGCTGTGTATCTGGTTGGTTAATGCTCCCAAGGGGGTGGGAGAATAGAAAGAAAACTTAATATCTCGTTGTTAATAGTGCTTGCAATTGAGTATAGTCTTAGGACAACACAAAGGCAAAATGTTTTTCTTGTTACTATTTATTTGAGCTTTGTGATAATTAAAAAAACCCTACATTTCTTCGAGCTGAATTCAACACTGGAAATAGGGCTTGATCAACAGTTACGTTGCTTAGTGTTTATGTTGAAAAGGTTTGATTGACTTATTCAACTTTCTTCTTATTCATTCAGTAAGTAAATTAAACAAAAACAGGTGGCTTTCCTGTTTATATTAAAGATTTTGTTGCTTGTATACAGGGAAAAAATAAACAAAACTTTCCCTTTGGTGCATATGTTGGTTTTTGGAGGATGATAGGACAAGAGAGCATTCTCCTCAAAATATTTTTAGAATTTGGATTGCTCTGTCAAAACCATAACTACAGCTGGTAAGTGAGGTATGCAGAGTATACCATGCCTTATACTTTTTTTGTTTTATACTTCTGTTTTTCTGTCCTCCTACGGACTGCTCTACTCAACTGTGTGAACTATGACCAGCCACTGTTTTTTTTTCCTCCAAAACTCCCAAAAGTGTTTACAGCCCAGGTAGGCAGAAAAGATAGAGAAAAGGAGGTAGGAGAGAATATCCTATTCTGATTTTGCAGATGGAGAACAGATATACACAGAGAATAAAGGAAATGTCCATAGTCACACAAGCAATCTGGGAAAAGAAGGAGGAGAAATGCAATCTTCTTGGTTCCAGTCAAGCATCCTAATCATATAATCAGCTCTTATATTTTGAAGGGCAAGCGGGTCAAAATACAGTAGAAGAGATGCAAGTCCTTTAAAGGGCAGTGATAGAGTATTTGCATTTTTTATATGGACTTTGACCCACATCTTATCAATAATGCAACTCAAAACAAAATGATCTGAACAAAAATGACTTACTGATGAAAATAAGTTATTTTAAAATGCAAAGAGACTCCTTCTTTACCTCCAAATAATAACCATTGCTCTGTAGTTTAGTGAAATACTGAAATACACTTGAATAAATTATTTGAAAAGTATTGTTAAATTCAGCAACACATATTTTGATAAATATTATTTAAACTACTCTGGAAAACACCAGACTTTGGAAACAGTGCTTCTGAATAATTATAAGCATATCAAAGAAGTTCTCCTTTCACTAATTATATCATGTCTGCAATTTCAGAAAGAACAGAAGTTGAGATCTATGTAAAGGTTAAAGTCAGATTTAAAATGAAAAGATACTTTCAGCACTTAAGCAGGTGAGTAACTCCACGCGTAAGAACCATTCCATTTGGCACTCTTCATGTGTATAGTGGCATAGCATCACACTGGAGTTTAATTCTGCTAATCCTTATTTTGGGCTGGGTCACATTGCCAGTTTTTAAAAGACTGTCCATCCAGTTCAGTGTATGTTTCTGGCTGGGATGCAAAACAGCTCTTTCATTTAAAAATATTCTCAAAAACAAAAACAAAAAAAAACAAAAAAAAAAACAAAAAAAACCTTTGAGAAGTAGCCCTTCTCTCTGACACTAAAGTTATTGTTTCCACTATCAACAGATAACGATAATTTAGTAGTTAAGTGATACAGATGATATGCAAATGAATAACCACAGTCTGCAGCAGGGAAAAAAGATAAGGCAGCTCTTTTACAAGGCCACCTTGTAGCTCTTTATTAACTTGCAGCCTCTGCAATATCTTGTATATTGTTGACATTCCTTAGCTTAGGCTAACAGTAACATGCATACAATACGCCCATCACACCCTTCACTAACTCAGTCAACCCTATTCATGTGTTACACACCTGTGTATATTTGCAGTCCATTTAGATGTGGTGTGAGAATATTAGCTTTCAAGGTGGACTCAGTAAAGATGTTTCCCCCACTTTTTGGACTTTGCAAGTGTTAAAAGAAAAGTTGGAAAGTCACAGGTCCTACATTTTACATATCCTTAGGTTTGATGCTATCACAATCTTGTATCAGTTTCTCTTCATCAGAGACACAAGTCCATCAACAGAAACCTTACCCCGGACAGTATGTTTTTTCTCGCAGCTGTATCAGCTGGTCTAGTGAAAGACAAAGCTTTTTCCTCTTGTATCAAAGATGATCATACATATAATATCATCAACGTCACGAATGTTCAACACATACAGAAGGATACTGGTTCTTTAGGGAGATAAGACTTTTAATGGTTCTGTATTACTAAATTGTACCAGGAATCATCCCTTAAGGAAGTGATGGGTTTATTAATAGCAGTAAGTAATTTAATGACTTATGCCATTTTTTTTACAGTGAATTTGAATGTCTATATCTGATTATGGCAAATGAAATGCACTGTATTTATCTTTGTGCACTAAAATCCTGATCTATTTGGAGAACTCTTAATGGATGAAGGGTATCTTACTATTTATAATCTACTGCAGGCTGCAGTATGCACAAAACACTCTTATTCCTAAATGCCTGGTCTCTCATGCAAAATTCAGTTGCAGTGTAACACTGAGCTTGAGTTGACCCCCACATCTATCATCTGACTGCTGCAATTTTAGCCTTTTATATCATTAATAGAGTGTTTCTGCTTGACCTGAATGAGGACAACCCAATTCCAGCTTATATGGAAGTTCACCTCAACCAGAGCCAAGAGAAAGTACTCCATTTTTAGTTTATTTACATAACAATTATTCTCTACTACAAACTACTTGCTGTTAGAGGAAATAACTGTCATGCTCATTACTAACATAAAGTTAAAAATGGAGAAGATATTTACTTACAAAAATCTTTATGAAGATAACCACATGTAGTACGGATGGTGTTTAGGTGTCAGTGATGGAGGATATCAAAATTCACCTTAAGTTTTGGATCAAATGATGAATTAAAAATGATTTTGAACAAAAAATGAACAATTGGTAATATCCTTTCATAAGTGTTTGCTGAATTCTTGTTTTTCATGTACCTTCTCAAATGGTTCAAGGATATACATCACAGCTACTGAAGATATGCAGAAGCCCTGCATTATGTTTTAAAGGCCTGTCCTCATCTGTTTCCTGACTTAGCCTTGTGCTTGAAGGCTTTTTAATACATCTTACTACACCATCAGAGAACACTATGAATGTATTTCCTCTTGAATGAATGGGGAAAACGAAAAAGGTCTAAAACCTGCATGACTATCATGAAGAAAAGCTGTAAGGCAGCAAATATCTTTTCAAGGAAGTAGCAAAATTCCTAGTTTTTATGACTTCTAAAGCCTTTAAATTTTTACAATTAGAGTGGACAGAAAGTTGGAAAATAGAGTTTAGAAGTGAATTCATCACAGGCAGTTATTTTGCTAAATGAACAGATGAATCTTTTAGAGTCTCTGAATCCTATCATAAAGTCATAAAAAGAATTCCCAAATTAGTACAGTGGGGCATTGCATTGGGAAGACGATGGCACAATATCGTTCCATGACTTTATGATTCTGTCTGCATTAACTTTTACAAAGAAGGTAATTGAACTTAAGATAATAAACATACATTTGCAGCACTTCAGGCAACGTTAAACCACTGCTCGGGGGGGGGGGGGGGAAGAGGCAATATAAAGTGAATGATTTTCAGGAAAAAAAAGTTTATCGTCTTCATTTTGCCATGAATTAGTAAAATGGCTATGGAACTCAGAAAGAAAAAGACAGTAAACAAACACACTACAATTTCTTCTGAGTGCCTGACTAAAATGCACCCACACCTGTAGATTTTAGAGAGCACTGGTTTTCCAAACAATCTCAAGGGAGAATCATGTTTCAACCTTTCTTTCTTTCTTCAGCCTTTATTTCTACCAGTGAGATGATGAAAATGAACTCAAAGAACCAATCTGGAAATGATTATTTTTTCCATTGCAAATTCGTAATGTTACCATAAGGTTGCAGAAAGCATAGGAGCCTGCAAAATGAAATATTCGTTTGTGCATAGTTAAGTTTACAGAGCACTAATAACCTCACAAAAAGAGTCTGTGTGCCAGTTCTGAACAAATCTGAAGTTACTGGATGTATTACTTTTTAACTATCTATAAGTGAGATATTGTAATGTCTCAGTTACTGGAAGACTTTGAAATATTTGTGTTGCCTAAGGCTAAGTACAAACATAAAACACATAATATGGTCAAAGAATTTGCAGATTAGTATAACACCATCTAACTATGCGAGACTATGCCATCCTCAGATGTTTTCTTTCACAGTCACTGGTGTCAGTTCAGTATATCTTTATGAAATACATAATGAATTCTAGTTACACAGGCTTGGAATTTGCCTGATAACTTTTAATATTTTTTAATGAAATGGAACTGTATTTACAGCACAATTTTAAAGCAGTTTTACTACAATTTTTAACATATTGCTAATTGCTGTAAAGAAAGAAGTAGCTCAGAATTATTTCTGACACTCGTAAATAAATGAAACAGTCACACTCTGGAAGATTGGTACCACAGGATTTAAGCATTTTTTAAACTCTGTAGGGTTTTACAGTGTAAATGGCAATTCTGAGTTCTATGTAAATACAGTTGCATAATTAATTGATGCAGTAATTGCAATGTATAAGCTTGAAATCCAGAGGCAAGATTGGTCATCTCATTTTATGTTTATAAAGTGAGCATATACATCTCAGGTTGTCACTCAAGGAGTCTTTTACAGGCAATGGATTTGGGATGCAGTTCAACTCATCAGGTAGAGGTGTCTACTTTAGGATAAAACATGCTGTGTCCTGTTCCCCACTGACAATATGGACTCAATCTCCACTTACTGTATGGGCAGCCTCAGGTGACTAATTCACATATTGATGGCTATATTGTGAGCAAAAACGCTTAGTGATATGAGCCTCACCATTATTATCCATACTCAGTCCCATTTAAGTCGCTGGTAAATTGCCATTTGCTAAACCATTTTGAGGAGAGAGACAGGGCAAACATGAGTACTTTGTTAATAAATTGATTGTTATTTTTGATTGTGTGTGGAGGATATTCACCTTAGGTATTAGAAACAGAAATCCACTGAAAAATTCCTGTCTTACTGCTTGAGTGCATGTACTTTCGTACAGGAATTCCCAATTGCACTGATTTCCTGGCCTCATCATTGCTTAGCCAAGCATTACTTCAGGTTGCAATTGGAACTCCATGTTTCTTGAACTTTAGCTAAGCACCTTATCTCTGATTTTAAATGACTTCAGATCATGCAAGCTCATTGTTCTCTTGCCAGCTGCGATCATAAATTCTAATTTATTCCAAAGTTAAACGTGTCCATTAGTCTCACAGTTAAGCAAGTTTGCAAAACAAAGAAGGGAAAAGAAAATCACTGAAAATCATGTTGTTAAACTGGCAGGAAATCCAAACAGCTCCAAGCATGTGATATGGTGAAATGAAAGAAAATATTGATACAATCCACTATGGGCCTGCTCCAGCAAGATTGAACTTAACAGGAACTATTGACATCTGCAGGAAGAGCAAGCCTTCTAAAATGACCTATTTGATAATATTTAGAGAAATGGTTCAAAGAACACCTGCCTATATTTTAAGAATGCCCTTGATAACAATTCAAGAAAAATTCATGTGTAACAATTTAAGAAAACTTATTCCTTTCCCCCTAAGCAATTCTGAAGTATTAGACTGAGAAAAGCCCTATCAGGTCAGAGCAAATGTCCTGGAATCCTGTCTCAGAGAGGGCCAAAGGCAAGGGAAGAGATTAAGAACAGAGCAAACCTGTAGCAATGCTTCTGCGGTGATTTGGGGAGCAGAGACCACCTGAGCTGAGTGTTGTCATTACATTCAACGATTTCGGATAGCTTTTACTTCCATTAATTTTTACAGGTATTTTTTTGATCCCTTTTAGACTTTTAGCAGCCACAATAAGTGAAGAACAACCTTGTTTGTTTGTTTTGCATACACAACCTGCAAGGATGTGTGTATGTGATGCTTCCTAACTTTTTATTGAGCAAACATGGAATCAACTATTCCGTATTGAATATCTCCAGGCCACTCATGATTTTATAGTTCTTCTATCATACCCACCCTTTAGCTAGCTCTCTTGTTTCCTTAACACTGAGTTAGTTTTTTCTGACCATTGCTGATCACTGAGCTGACGTTTTCATAAAATGATTATAAAGTATACATGCATGTACATATTATGCAAATACATTCCCCAAGACTTGTTCATGATATGATGCCTATTTTTGATGCCCTAGAGGCATTTCACAAACATGTATTTTAATCCTGGTTTTCCTCCCTAGCCAAAGAAGAAAACTAGATACTTCCATAAAGCAATCCAAAGTAGTGACCAAACATCACCTCTTTCTCTCTGCTGACTGCAGGAAGAGTCCAGGAAGATTAGAAGCCTAATTTAGCTGATATCTAAAACTTCATAATATGAAAACCACCATAATCCCCAGTGTGCTGATGGATGAGGATCCTTTGTTTTCTCGAAAGGCACTTCCATACAGAAATGCCTCATACACAGCTCTTCAGATTTATGGTTAAAGTTACATCAGTCCAAGAGAAAGAATAAGCCCAAAGTTTTCAGTGAGTCTCTGCATAGCTTACCCACAACCATACAGTTGCAGGTTTCAACCCCCCTCTCTCCACCTTGCTTGAAGGAATTCTGATCTACCTCCATTCCTGTTAATACTTAAAACACTTTCTCTGGGCTTCTCTGAGAAAGCTAATATAATTACCTTTGACCTGTTGACTAGCCTTATCCATGTTTTTCTGTACCAGCTATTGTTCTTAATGTTTGAGTATTCCTATTTAAATCAATGAAGGTAAAGGTGGTGGAATTTGTATGTAAATGAAAGCTGTCCTTGCATATTATACGTGCTGTCATGTTGGCTCCTTAAACTTATTCTAATTTCACAAGGAAATTATGAGTGCATTTTAGTGGAAAATCCCCTGCAGGAGCCAGTTTTGCCTCTTAATTAAAGTATTCTTTATAAAAATAAGCAGTTCTCTTGGTATTGTGTATCACCTGTAGAAGGACATGGTATAATACATCACCCCTATTAAGTTTCAACTTAGTATCGATACTTAGGCACCCCTGATTAGTACTTCAAAGATGTGTCAGGGTGCATTTGAACTCAGTTCATTCTGCTGCACTTTGAAGTACTTTCAACAGTAGTGATAACAAGGACAGAAAATGAGCCGCCTGGAATCCATGCAGAGATCGTATTTCCTTGCTAGGGATCAGTTTTTGAAATGATATAAAATGTATAAAGATGTGCTGCTGGCTGAAAGATCTTTATTGTTTGTCTATTACTAGATGAAATGACTTTTGCTCCATAAACTATAATTTATGCCTGAATGCCATTTTTTGGATGAGAAGCCACCATCTCTCAGAAGTCAAGAAAACAGCTAGCAAAATGTGATAATTTTACAAGTGTCATCAAAAGGCACATGCTTGTAGAAGTCAGCTTGGGTAGGAAGAACCAGCCATAGCAAAGGTAAGTGCCACAGTTTGGCAATGGATTGTGAAAACCCCTGAAATACCTCTCAGGTAAGCTGACTTCTTTGATGCACGTAAGGTTGGGACTATGCAGCTTGCAATAAAACAGACTGTCCCATTCCCAAGGGCAGCGAGAAACTGCTCTCCTCTTATCCAAAAGCAGATCCACAGATCCTGTGACACAAGAAACCATTAGAAGGGAATTGCATAGGCAAAGAATGATTTAACATTCTCAGTATATTCTGTGACTGTTGTTTTCCTTCCTTTCACTTACATTTTGGAGCAGGGCAGAACCCCGGCTGAACTTGCTTTTTCTCTTTTCCACATGTAGTTCCTCTTTTCAGTCACAAATGCTCCTCTAAGTACATGACAATTCTGCTATGTCCTTCAGGGGATTGCATAAGGGGCTTGGGCAAAGATCCCTCTTTTCTCCTCTAGGTCAGGCAAAAGCTTGTTGTCTTTGCTAAAATTTCACTTCAAAACAACAAGCAGGGTTTTGGGTGGTTTTTGATCCTACAGACAAGTAATAGAGTGAAAGAGCAGTGACTGCAGGGGATGGCATAAATCTTGGAGCAAAGAATGAGTCGAGACTGTGCTGTGCACTCACTTCCTGTCTTCTCATTTGTTTAGCCCTTCGCCTCAGTTCTCACGAGCCCCAGTGTCGTCCTGCTTACATGCTTGACAGCAGTGTTCTTATTAAAGAGAGAGAAAAATTGTCAAACTCTTTGAAGAAAATTGACAATACCTTGGACTGAGCCTACTTCTTACCCTTCCTTATTGTGTCTGAAAGAAAAAAAGGGGTATGAATCAATCCAGCTGTTCCCAGGATACCCACAAGGGGAGGTCACTCAGCCTGGTTTAAAACCCCACTTTAACAATAGCAAAGTTAAATTATTGGCCACATGCTTATTCCAGGCAGGAAGAAAAACATCAGCGAAGGAAGTTTAGGTGTCTGGGTCACTAGCATAATACAGGGATGGGAAGATCACTGCAGTTGTAGCTATCTGTATTGTGTGACTGGGTGATGATCTTGAAGTTTTGGGAATGCTTTGAATGAATAAGTGAAAATCTGGCTATTTATGCAGCTTAAATAAAATTTGGAATATACTCAAGAAAGGGTTTTGCTAGCTATGTTTGTTTGATGATACAGCCCAATGTGCTGTATTAAAAAGGGATAGCCACACATTTTATAAACTATCCATCTATTTTACATTACACCAAAGTTCTATTTGTACAGGGTTTTTTTTGGTTTTTTTTTGTTTTTGTTTTTTTTTGATGGAATACCAATGGCTACGTTTCATGGAGAAAGCTGGTGAAAAGGCTTGCTACACATGTGTACTGTATCAAGCA
Organism: Dromaius novaehollandiae; assembly: GCF_036370855.1. Classification (NCBI taxonomy): domain Eukaryota; kingdom Metazoa; phylum Chordata; class Aves; order Casuariiformes; family Dromaiidae; genus Dromaius; species Dromaius novaehollandiae. Next base: position 19,517,611 of record NC_088100.1, read on the forward strand.
GAGCAAAAACCTGCCTCAGCTGGAGCCTCTTAGGGCTACTGTCAAATAAATAATACCAGCAAGAGGGATTTCATTTATAAGAAAAGGATTTTTTGTGTGTGTTTTGTGGCCCCTAGATCCTTAACAATGGACAAATTCATCAATAGGATGAGGAGTATTCAGTTGCATTTTATCCAAATGAGTTAGTTCATATCAAATTTCAGTGTTGCTGCTCAAACCATAAGGAGATTGTATTATCTTTATAATTAATAACTGCTCCAGTGATTTCACTGTTTGGGAGACTAATCTTACTTTGGAGCTTTTTGATTAAAATCCCAGATCTACCCTGGAATCTTTACATTTGTTTTAAATAGCAACAGCATTATTGCAAATACATGGATCCTATTAGAGTGCAACAGAGATTAAAGTTTCCTTAAGTCACTGTCCCCTGAGATTAACTATGGTTGACTTTTCCCTGAGAAGTTTCTGGAGGAGGATAAAATCATCTCTACCAAAAGGCATTTTCATTCCCAAGATATCTTTCCTGGTTTTCATTTTATTAGGATGAATTAGCTTTGAAGTTCTTCGGCTTCCTACCAACACACACTTTCACCAGTTGAATGTAAGTCCTTATTCAGTTTCTCCACTGTTTCTGCAGATAACGGTAACATACCTTCAGTTCCAGGACTGGCTTCTTGGTTTGTTTTACAAAAAAAGTAGGAACATCCATTACCAGCACAGACAAAAAAGTTCAAGGCTGTAGAGTACACAGTCTTAATAGAAAGCCAGTCCCGATTATCTCGTCAATGAAATTGAATTAGAAACATTTTCTGCTTGCTGTTTTAAGTGCACCTGTCTGTAGGCATAAGATCAGATACTGTAAACTTGCATAGTGGATTTGACAATAATTAGATATCTGCTCTTCAAGAAATACTTTTATAAGCAGACATGAGGAGTTCTGGCTGCTGCCAATTGAAGTCATGCGTCTCCTCTAAGCTACTGAGGCATGTTTTGAACTGAGACATTGGCTGTCTTAGCGCAGTGTTGTCTCAGGCAGCATAATAGTCTAAAGGTGCAGGACCTTTCCCTAAATCTCTGTATTAGGATCCAAAATATATTTATGAATATGTGAGCAGAAAGTCCATTCAAGATTTCCACAATCCATGACATCTTTAATAAATTCCCCAGATTTTCCCCCTTTTCATCATCATTCTGGTTTTTAATATGTTTGAAACTGAACCATGCCTAGGAAGTCTAAGAAACAATCCTTCTAAGAATATACTTTCATCTGAATTCAGGCATATGAAATTAAGAACTCTCAAATTTACCACATGAATACTCTACCTTATCATGTATCCTGCCTCCAGCCATGGCCAGTAAAGATAATTCACAGGAAGAGAAAAAAGTCTTGAGAACTAAAATGAAACTTTCAGTTCAGTTGTGACTAAAAGGCAATACCTGTGCTTGGTTCTGGATCTTTTTCTTGCTGCATTTTGCTTGGGGCAATATTTAGCCTTGAAAAAACAGCTGTTTTAATCCATTGTCTCAATGTATTAATTTCACCTCATTCAGAATGGGAGGATATAACGAAAAATTTCTGGTTCTCTCTTCCATGGAGGTCAGGAGTTCACTTAAGCTCAAACAGACCAGGAATTTTTAAGGTTCACAGGGGCCAGCCACAAACACACAAGTCCCCAGTGAAAACGACTCACTGACAGCAGGGGGGGAATGGGGGGGTGGGATGGGATGGGGGAGAGCCTTTGGCACAAGTCCATAAGGGGGATGGAAACTCCCTCTGTAGCAAGAGGCTGTAGCCGTTCTGCTTCGCAGCCTATGTTCTCTCGCTATCCTTCTTGTTATTTTAATATTGCCTTTACTGTCCCGCATATAGCTCTCCTTTTGTAACTGTCCATTCTTCCCACTTTCATGTCTAGGTGTTACCAAAAAGCTTTAGGAATGTGAGAATGTCAGCTAGATCCTTCTGCAGCTTTTAGTCTCTCTTGGTTAATACTTTTTTCACAATTCAGAACAAATTAGACTCCACCAACTACTGAAAAGAAATTCTAATAAATTGAAAAATCATTCATTGATTGTCTGGTAACTGGATACCTGTATAAAATCAGATTAATTTCCATCAATACAATGGAAACCATTTATAGTAGTCCAGTCCATATGCAATTTGTGCAATGGAGATCAGATTTTGGGCAAACATATATAAAATATGTAAGGCCTACCATTACCTGGTGTATATATGTCACCAGATACCACAGACATGTCTTGATCTCATCTCTTATACTGATTGAGGAGGAATATACTATCTGGCTGTATAGCCATCATCTGCCTTCTTGCATACTGATATCTTATTCATGAGGGTCAGATCATATACAGAGAAACAGGACAACTGGTCTTCATGCTTGTGTGAATGCGTAGCTTCCATTGGATTTAATACTATGTACACTTAACAAAGAGATAGCTTTGCCTGCAAGACAGATCTAAATCCTTAATGGCATTAAAATTCACTGAATAGGAATGGTGTGCAGATTTGAGCCCCAAACACTAGTCATTATTGCACTCTATATGTTTGATAAAATGTAAGCCATATCCCATTTCCACCCTTTCTACTGAAATCATCCCAGTTGGCTTTGGTGTTAATTTATGGAGAATCAGACCTCTAGTCACTGTTTTATGTACTTTCATTTGGTGCCACATACCTCTTCATTTCGGTCTTTTTATTCTAAGACAATGTACAGCTTTATGCCTAGGCACCTGTTTGTACTGTTCTGTTCTCTGTCCACATCTAAAACTCAATAAAATATACTCCATTTGCAAAAAAAAAAAAAAAAAAAAAGTAGAAGAAAGTCTGTTATGTTTGTACTTTTAATTTAGCATTGGTTGGGATATCAGCAAATATAATATAGGCACTTTTCTGTGCACTGGAAAACCCAATTAGGATTTGTTCTTAGTTCGATTATCAGTCAGAAACATGCATACGGAAATATTCATTAGAGACCTACTGAGAGCTGTGATAAAGCAGCAGACAGCTGAATTATAGAGTCTGTCAGCATCCCCACTACAATTTTACATTTTCTTGATAAAGGACAAGTAACAAAATATCTAAGATGTAATTTGGTGTCCACTGGAACTGTACTTCATTATGGCAGATATTGTTCTGACTCTCTTCAGGAGGCTGGTGAGTGTTTCATGACATGATATTGTGCACAAATGATAAATCACCAGGCTAAGTGTTGCACCAGAGTTCTGTGCACATAGAGGCAACATAAGCGTTAGCTGGCGATTGCCTCTCAGTCACAGCCTAAAGCCAGTAATTTGGGGACTGCAAACATAAGATAGATTCCAAAAGCTTGGATTGAAAATGATGATAATTTTTAAGAATGATGATTCCATCTCACTCATCCAAATTAAACAATGGTCCTGTTCAGAGGCCAGGCAGAAAGGAAATAAAAATAATTCCTTGTTGGTTTTATGACTAGAATTTGTGTAAACTATTTCAATTAACATTAGATAGTTGTTTTTTTAGCTTACTAGCCCTCTTCTCTGAGCTTTAACTTCTAGTAATCACACCGACTGGCAGTACAGCACAATTTGAATGGGTAATAGGCTTTCAAGAGAATTGAGAAGGACAGACGCACAGAACTGTGATATCAGTCAGCTAACTAGATCAAAGTCTCTCATACAGTTTATTTAAAAAGCAGTTGGGAAATATCGTTCCAATAATGACTTCAGTGTGTCTTCCTTTCAAACAGAAAAAATATCACATTTGTAAATAAAAAGAAAAGACATTTGATCCCATTATCGAATGTGGTATTTTAGTAACAAAGTCATTCAAGATCTATCATCTTCCATCTAAAATTAAATTATTTAAATAAATATTCAAAAAATTTGTAAGGATGGATAATAAAGGTCCATCTGATATTCTCAACATATTGGATCAGAATCTTCAGCAGTATACCTGCTGCAGCAATCCACCTAAAATTGAGCAAAAATTGTAGTAGTGTTTATTCTTTATGTTGTGATTGAATTTTATTTAGACTAGGATTCCTTAGCAGGTTTTATTATATAGCATGTATTGCATCAGCAACCCTAAAATAAATACATGTTAAATCATGTTACTAAACAAAACTGTTGAAAGATCAAATTCCCTAGGCCATTCTGGCTATGTGTGTATATTCAACAATTTTACAGTATTCTCTGATGGAGGATTAAAACCAGTTCACCATATGAAAATAAAGCTGAGACACATGCATAAATGAAGCACTTTAAAACATGCACAGTCTTAAAACAGAATTGCAGAGCAGGATACTAAAATATAAGTATTCCCTTTTCAATATCGTCATCATTTTCTATTTGAGAAGTGTATTCATAGTTTTGGCATAGTTGTCTGAGATGCCTGACTGGCCCATCTTACTTCAGTAACTGAAGCCTCACATGCTGTGAAAGCATTTTCCCTTAGAATATGTTTCCCTGTCATATAAAACAATATTGTTTTCCCTAAATTAATAGACAAAGAACAGATGCACAGAAACCATGTGGAGGTGTACATTAGCAGGTACAGGCAGATCTGAGCTCAGTCTTCCCATGCTAATATTGGAGTTGAAAATATGATGGAAAAAGGCACCAATGTAGGTGGTTGCATCTAAATTTTGGGTCCAGACACAGTTCTAGCCACATGCTGCACCAGAGCTAAGGTATTCTGCTGAATGCCTTAGGGCTCAGTTTCACAGTGAAGGATGTTGCTGAAGGGGTAGATCAGACTTTCTCCTTTTACTTGTGTGTTCCTAACAACTCCCTTTTGCCTGGACTGAAGTTAGTTCAGATGAGTGGGAAAACAGAAAAGTGACCAAGCTGAAAATTAACACAGCAAAGAAAAATTGTCATTTTCCATCAGATCACTGTGCAGCCTCATGTATCCTAACACTGTCAGAAAGCAGGTAATGGGGACCTGCACCCATGGCAAGGTGGGGAAGGCTGGGCCACCTCTTTTGGTAGCACCATGGTCATGTGAGTGTAAAAAGACAAGGAAACCCGCCCCAACTATATTCACGTGGATGAGTACTGGGCTGATACCTAGCAACTTGCCCAAAGGTAGAGCTGATGACTACTGGGGACAGGAGTTTAAGCCTTGTCTTCTACATGTTCAACTCCCCTGCTGCACTCAGTGATCTGCAATGCACCTTGTGCACACATGCATATTGGGAGCTGTCATGATGGAGTCTCCATATGGAACTGGAAGTTAATAAGGTTTCTCTTAAGCAAAGTGCTTTCAACATGTGTTTAAAATTATGTGTGATCAAAATGTTCTGCTGAAGAAGGAGGGTCTTAAGTCTGTGCCCAACAACTCTGCTAAAACAAGATCTTCAACTTTATTGCAAACTTCAATGAAGTAGTAAAGTGAGAAAAAGACCCAGTGATTTCTGAGTCTTTAAGACATTTCGGTCTCCCAGTGCCTGGGCCTATTTTTAGGTATCTTATAATTAGAGCTCAGAAAACAACATATTGTCAATAAGTTATGAAATGAAATCTTTTTTCTATTTGTAAATTGTGAATCTACCCAAATTTTTGTGACTATATTTGATCCTTGTAAGTATTCACGTATTGTACAAAAGAATCATTCTCAGGATACTCATTTAAACATAGGCCTGCACAGATACGGCTCAAATGGGACCATGATTATGTTTCGATATGTACTACTTCTCTACACAGAACCTAATTTTACCATCTTAAATTGCGGGGAATCTCACCAAAATTGGGGTCTGATGAGTGGAACCCCATGGCATCTGAAAGGATATTTGCAAACACCGTTGCTCATATACTCAGATAGTTCTAGTTTCTAATATTTTAACATTATTCAATTCCTACTGTGATTTTATTTTCATTTTTAAGGAACCGTATACTTTCATGGAACCATAAAGACACATATACATGTATATTAATACTGTATCATATATTTTTTCCAGCTGAAATTCATTCTGAAAAAAACCAACAAAGCTACAGCTGAATGCCACATGCACTATTTATATATCAAAAATCTTTATTAAAATCATGGGAGCACACTGCTGAGTAAAAACATCTGTCATTTCCCTCCATCTTCTTTTTTTTTCTCCTTTAAACAGTAACACCCACATTTCAAATGGCTGGAGAGTTTATTTAAGTTATTCTGAGCATATGGAAAGTCCCTGTATCATCTACATGTGAAGACAGATAGCACTGTAACTCAGAGAAGAAAACTTCCAAAACACAGAACACGAAGGGAAAAGACTGAAAGAAAACAAAATCATTATATGCCGGCAATATATTGGATATGTTAAGTTTGGTGATACATGCTCAGAGTAGTTCTAGGAACTGACCTTTTCCCCTCTGTCATTACTAAAGATTGGGTGGGTGAGCCATCTTTCTCAAAAGATATATTTATGCTTTACTGACAATGTTTTTCATGTTTAAAAATAAAAATCTTCCTTATAATAGACATATAATTATTCTTACTGTGGAGGATCTCATCTCAGTATGTGGAATACTGGAGAAAAAGGATGGTCCCTGCCTTGAATAGTTTACAGTCTACTCTATAAATCTGTTATGCAGCATAAATTTAAAAAAACTGGCCAAACTTTTTATTCTTGCTTGAGCCTGTTTTTACTGATGTTGCTTATATATTGATAGTAACCCTCCAATCTCAGTGGTGTTACTCCTGATTTATAGCAATGCACCTGTAAAGGAACATCATCAGGTCAAATGACTACTTGAATGAGTCAGATTACTCAAATGAGTAAGAGCTGAACTGCAGCATGATGAGCATGGAGGAACCAATCTGAGTCTCCTCCAAGTCAGGAGGCAACAAGTCAGGAGGAATTCTGTGACAGTACAGCATTAATAAGGACTGTAGACCAGGGTTTGCCTGGTCTCCAGACAGTCTCTTAGCTGATGGACAGGTTAGGTCACCAAGCTTCTGGTACTCTGTAGTCATTTCTCATGATTTTTAAGGGGAAATCTTCTCATCTTCAGCAGCTGCATAATTCTTGATCAGACTTTACATGACACTTCTTTTTCCAGAACAGAGTTAATAACTCTGTCCTGGCCTCCTGCCATGTATGTATTTATATACTGCTTCCACCTCTGCTTGTTTGAAGAAGGAGAGAGAGACGCTGTGCATATAACATACAGTAGATTTCTCACAGGGAAATGTTTTGTATTAATGTGCTGCTAGGCCAGTTTTGCACTTGAAAAAAGAATTCTTCTCACCATCTTTTTCTGAACTCTGTACTCAAGTGAAAGTTCTTAGATTTCTCCTCTTTTCTTATTTTATTTCTGTTCTGTACACATTTTCTCTTCTGTATTTTTCTCTTCTGGAATGCTAATTGCATGACTAACTTCACATTTCTTGAAGTTGCAGAGGTCTCCACAGGAGCTGAAATCAAATCGAAGACACTCACAGAAGGTTAGGTTGCTCACTGGAGGAACTTGGTCGGTTCCATTAAGGAAGCAGTCTAACTTTCGTAGTTCTATGTTTTTAAGTTACAGGAAACCTGCCAGTTCTATATGAGAACCTAGCTGTCAGGTTTAAGTTCAGTAACAGGAAGAAAAGCTGTAATCTAGAGACTTGTTTAGATCTCACAAATGTGAGGCAACATATAGATGAAACTGAATTTAGACTGAATTGAGTTATAGCAATGATTCAGTTACAGAAAAAATGGCTTTTGTTCATTTTGTTCTTTTGTCTTTGGTTTTTAAGTTTATTTCATAGCATTCCAGAGACAGTGAAAAAAATGTAGAAGATTTTGACAAATGTTGGCCAGTTCCATAAGCGTGCCAGATACACAAGGTATTTTCATCTGGTTAGAGACTACCACGAAATTTTTCAAGCTCAGTTGAAGAAGTTTGTGATTTAAGTGCCCACAAGTCATCTTCTTTTCCCCCCACAGCTGTTATATTATGGCATCCTCTATTTGGAAAAGAAGAGACACAGCTGGGTCTTTCTTCCGTGCTGTTATTGACCCTTGCCCTGTTCATTAATTGTCCATCACTGGCGATATCTGCTCCCCTACCTCCTCATCAAACACTTCCATATCCAGATATGCCTAATCAGTTCTCAGAGGTCTAGGACTGACATGGCAAAGCGATTGTACACTATGCAGACTGCATACGCTGTCCATCCACTTAAACAAATTTTCCTGCTACAGTAGTTGACATCTGTGATGCACTGAATCTGCAAAAGGAAAGGATGTAGGGGGTGGGAGTGATTATTTTGCTTTGAAAGACTTTGACAGGGGATACGCTGCCTATCTCAGAAGGAAAGCCAAAGGGCTAATAGAAGGAAGCCTCAACAGGGAAGGAGATGCAGAGACATTTGGACTTCTGAGCAGAGCAAGCTGCTCTTGAGAATAGACTTATATCACCATAGAGGACATAAATCACAGACTGAAACAAACACTTTTGAGACATCCAGATTTTGCTCCAAATAGTTAAATGATAAAAGGCTGCACCATGTATATTAAAAAATGCCAGAGGATCTTTCCAGCACTGCAGCTCCATGATTTGAACTGTTACATTTTTAGAACAGCTCTGGCACAGTCTTGAACCAGGATAGACAAATAACATTTTTAGAAACAATGCTTGGGCACAGTTCAGGAGTCAGTGTTGTCCAGGGATCTTCCTAGTATGAGATGTGAGTATTGACCATCTTACTCTGAAGGTCAAGGAAGTTTGGTCATCTGAACATAGGAAATACCATGGCAGTTGCCCTCAGTGCCAGAGAGTACATTTAATTTACTAATACAGATGTGTCCAATGTTCAAAGTTGAATGCTTCTGGAATTGTCAATAGTCCCTCTAGGGACAGAAGAAAATTTCTTTAAACTGAATGCTTCTTCTGGTCTCCTGGAAGCAATGGAGCAGCACATGTCTGAATGCAATTTTCACTGATAAAACAGGATCTAAAACTATCAATGCCTGTGAAGAACCTTAGATGGTAAGTCAGACAGACATAGTTAAGGGCTGCCACTTGGTATAGACAACAGCACACAGGGATAAGCCTGCATTCAAATCAGATTGCAAACTGAATGGCCAGTGATCCATTCATAGCTTGGTCAGACTTTGACGTAACTCTATAACTTTAACATAACAAGACTCACACTTGCATAGCTAGGGACATCCTGCCACCATATCCTGTTTAAACACATTAAAGCAGACACACTTTGTTTTACCTTATATCAAATAGGGGTGTATTTCAGAAAAAATAGGAGAACAGATACCTAATCCAAAATAAAAGCCTCCAAAATCTGTGTAGCTGCTGCTCCTTCAGCAGCTAGATTTTAGTGTTTCCATTTCCCGTGCAGCTGTCACCATCCACGTGGCTCTCTGCAGGTGACAGTGCCTTGCTGCAGGATGGTGGGAGCGCAGAGGCAGGAACCTGGGGCGCTGCCAGTGAGATGGCTCTGCAGTGCAGGCGACCCCAGAGGGACGGGAACAGGAGGCATCGGGGAGGATGCGGGCAGTGCAGGGAGCAGAAGCAGGAGGCTGGGGACAAACAGACTGCAGGAACAGGGGGACACACAAAAAAAGAGACCCTTAAAAGCAGAAGGAGGAAAAATCAGATGAGGAAGCAGAAAGGGTAGAAGCTGCCATTATGGTAAAGGCTGGAGGGTAAGGAATATTTAAAAGTACTTCTCTGTCACGATCCCCTAAAGAAGGAAAGGGTGGCAGGAGGCTGATGGCTGCTTTTGCACCTCTAGAAGACCTCTGTGGCTCAATGAACCATTAAGAATGCTGTATATCTTATGATGATGGCAAATCCCAATTAGATTTTGCCTTAGTGGGAAAGCCTAAGACAGGCTCACAGACTGTTCCTCAGTCCTGATCCTAAGCACCTTCACAGCCCTTCAGCCATCTATTGTTTTCCAAAGGAAAGGAATGTTTCCTCTAGATTCGGGATAAACAGTCTTGTCACTTTGTTACTGCTGTGATAACATAAATCATAAAAGGACTTAAAGGAGCAAACTAATGGATCTTAAAATGCAAAGATGTGACTTGATCCTAGGTGGCAAAACAACCTGAATGGACTAAAAAATCCAAATTACATGGCAAAAGGAAGGTGTGGAATCTCTTTCTCTCTCTTTTTTTTTTTTTATCTTTGAAAAGTTGGCCCAGCTTCAATATGATTATGCAATTACATAGTCCTACTTTGTTGCAGTCTATTTTTTTCATTTTTAAGGAAAAGAAAACAGGAAAATGTGCCTTTGCAAGGGACAAATAGAAGGAGATGAGAAGAGAAGGGATGATGAAGAATAAGCTAAGCAATAGAGCTGGTGAAGGTTTGCAAACTTGGAAGTTCAACTAGAGTATTTTTCAAAGTATTTTAAATTAATCATATTTTTAACTCCCTCTTCCAACAAACAAACAAATGAACAAACAAACAAAAAGAGTCCATGGAAATTAACTTCTATATTCTATTAAATAGTATCTCTTCTTAAGGCCACAAATTATTCTTTAAATTTCAAGGGTTTAATTTTACGGAGAAGAGGTTTCCCAAAGACTGTATGTTTATCTATCAATACAGGACATTTCTGTGGTCAGATATCAGTTAATCTCACTTTGTTTGTTGCTCCATTCTTTGTTCATATTAGGGCTTATTCTTAAGCATTTTTAAATTTATTCTTTTGTGAAAAAGAATTAGGAAATAACTCATTGCTTCTCAACTTAAATGGCCAATTTCACAGCTTTATGTGAGGGTGGAGCAGTATGTATCTTTCTTAGTGAAGATGGGGAATCATGGGATTCAGTAACAGACCTTAGGGAGCTGGACAAATTGGCAGTGTACAAAACAGTCGCTCTGAAAACAATCATGTTTCTAAACCATCAATTCTCATTCATATGTAATGTCATGATCCTACTCCTACTGAAATAATTGGCAAAGCCTTTCCTAATTCCATCGGGACCAAGATTGGCCTTTTGGGCTTCCATTCTGCAAACTCACATGCACATGCTGAACAGGCCTATTCACACGATTAAGTTAAGCATGCAAATAAGTCTTTTCACTTGCAGTTTGGACATTACTAATGTTTGGAAGAACTGAAAAGTTACTTTTCTTCCTGAAACCTTTGGTGTAATAAATCCACTGTTTCCATTGATTATAAATGAAAGATGTTGCTTCATGAGCAGAAAATACCCCAAGTTCTTTGTTGGTGTGTTTTTTAATCCTAAATATTAGAAAAAGTAGTTACAAAGGGTCTTTGTCCCTATGCAAGTTAGCTGCGGTAAGAATTTCATTAAGTTGTTTACTGACCGTGGCCCTTTCCCTTCTAGATGAGTCTGGAAAATCCAGACAACCCTCAAGGAAATGTATAAATCAAGAAAAATGTATTTGAACAGAATAATGAAAAAATATGTTCTACCAAGTTGACATTGTTCAAAATTATTTGGTCAAAATTAATATCCTTTCAGAAACACACTACTTTTTTTCAGGCATCATGTACTATAAAAAAGGGGGGGAAAAAAAAGAAAGAAAAACCATGAAAGAACTTCTTTGCTTTTTTATCTGATGCTACTTGCTCCTTTCCTATATCCGTGCTCACAGACCACTTCTTTTCTAAAAATGACTCACATCCCATTTCCTCACTTTAAAACCTAGTGAACTGCAAATATTACATTTCTAGAATTACATGTGCACTCTCCCCACTAATCGACTAAAATAAGAGAATTTGTACTAGCATTCCAAACCTCTAACCAATTTCAATATCTGTATTTTATCTAAATAAACAGGATTGTCAGGGAAATACTTTTTTTCCTTTGTTTTCCAGGAAATATGGAATTCCTTTCTTTCAGCTAATAGGTTGGTAAATACTGGAATGACAAAGTATTGGGATTTAATATGGCATTACTTTGGAGGAAAGGTGGAGCATCAGGATAGATATTATGCTCTCCATGATAGCTGGTGTTGTTCTACCAGGTATGAGGTTGACTCAGTCACTGGGGGACTGAACTTGCCACTGCTGATCTGGAGCCTGGCAGGGTGCAACACAAGGCGGAGAATGGGATGTCACAAAGCTAAATTCTCCATTCCCACTGGTGAAGGTCCAGGGAGACACCATGGGCTTAAATGTGTCCCAGTGCTGGTAAGCTCAGCTGTGGGACATGAATCCTGGATTCTCTCCTGAGTGAAGATTTGTCAATACATTGTCTGTATGTTTAATGCACATGGCATAAACAGGACTTGGAGCAGGGGCTAAAGCCGTCACCTCCCTTACAGTACTTAAATACGAGCCTGTGATTATAGTTCTGCCTTCACACTCTTTCTCACTTTTTAACTGAAATTAATCTTGGATTCTTTTCTGCAAGATGTTTCAACCACTCTTTGTTGTTGCCACAGTAACATACATAATGAGAACAAGCATTTTTCAAGATCATAAACTTTAGCTTATTGAAAGATGAACTTCAGGTTGCTTTTGGTCTCATATATATTTGGCCAGATGAGACAGGGATCACACAATTTCTGTCTCCTTTCGGGCTGTTCAGCTTTTGCAGTGCCTAGACTAGAGTGCCTCCTTTTGTTTCATGGTCTCTCTGTGATTACCTCAATTCACTCTCTGTTCTTCACAACCTTGTATGAGATAAAGAACAATTTCAACCTGAATTTCAGATGAGGTGTCCTTTGATTTATCTGTGATTATTATTTCTGTGCTCACCTCTGTAGCGCAGGGTGTGGTCTGTATACTATGGGGAGCCAGAAAGGTCTGGTTCCAGGCCCTAGGACATTGACCTTTCCTGCTCTCTTCTGGTGGAACAAAAGAGCTATCGCGTTACCTTTTTTTAACATAGATTTTAACAGACTTCTGGGAAAAGTTCTGCAGCCTATGGAGTGAGATGGCATTAGGAATAGCCGTCTTTCAGGCCTTTCTGAACAAAACAGTCCTACACAGTTTTCTAAACTTCTGGAGTACTTGATGACTTGAATGGCCTCACCTCTGACTGTATTCCTCTAGTCACTTAAACTCAGCTACTGTCTGGGACCTAAAATAAGCCTTTAAGATACAATTGCAGCCGTGCTTAAGTGAAATTGCTAAGTGGAGTCAAGGTAGATTTATTAAAAAATGAGTTGCGGAATTTTGCTTCCTGGGACTTGCTCAGTACTGTTCAAAACTCTTCAAAGCATGTAAAGGAAAGCCCAACTGGATGCAGAGAGTCAGAAGCAGCTATTGATTGGGAAGGAAAACTAATTCTATGTAGAAAGCATTACCTTGGCTTCCAAATGGATTATTTTTTTTCCAAGCTATTACATCCCAACAGGTAGATCTCTCCAAAAAGCTTTTAAGAAACATGCATGACTTGATGAATTCCTGATCAGTGTGAGTCAGTTGCAGACAAGTGATTTGCCAGGTGCACCTGAGGATACATAAGCCTTCTAGATCTGACTTTGATTGTTCTAGATCTGTTTCTTTGATCGCAAATAAGCATAGATCACTAAAGATAGCAGTTTTCAAACAACAATGTGTTCTTCTCCAATTAAGGAGCTGAAGTTTCCAAAAGTAGCAGAGGCATTTTGGGTTAAGGAACCTGGACCTTTCTGCTATTATTAAAACCATGTAATCTAAAGTCAGTCAAATACTGACTGTCAAATACTGACATGCAAACACTAAGAGATTTCTACCAAATTTCAAAACAAAGTTTAATAGGACTTTTGGGTGCACTCTATATCTGATTAACAGGATTGCTGATGCCTGATGAGTTTTTAGAGTAGAGGACTTTTTGTATGTCCTCTGGAAAAAAAATTCTTAATTTTTGTGTTTTTGAGAGACCAGGAGACATTTTTTAATATACTATTTACATGCCTTAATTGATGCATTTCTTAAAATATATGACAGTTTATATGTAGTCTTCATAGCATAACTTTAAGGCCAAACTCCACTCACTAAGAAAGAGATTGAGAGACTCCTATGATTTGCTGGCATTGAATCAAACTAATATGATTAAGTAAAAATCCCTAATAAATATAGGAAGACCCTATCTTTACATTTTTACTTCATCATATACATTGATATTACAATATACTTTCTAATTTTATCATATTTTATTATAAGTCAATATTCATTGATATTCTTTTATATTTGGCTGCAAATACATATGTTTGTATGAAGGTGTCTGGCTGCAGAAGTTGTTTCATTTGTATATGTATATGCATATATAGAGAGATGTGTATGCACATACATAAGCATTTTCCTTTAAGGAACTGTTGAACACTTAAGCTTAATAGAACTTCTTCTTAATATAATAAAATAATCTAATAAATGGTACTAATACGGTACTGCTATAAGAATTTACATCATTCCTGCATATTTTTTATAAAGAACAACAAGATGTATTTATTTATAGCACACCAACCTCTTTCCCCAAACATCTAACCTTATGAACATATCAGATGATGTATTGCATTACTCATTGCAAAATTACACCAATTTTTGAGCTGAGGCCCGACAAGCTAGAGTTTTAAGTAGTAATCAGCAGTAATGTATTGCTTGTATCTTAATGTCACTATTGGTGATTTAGTGATTAATTATCTGACTGCTGTGTAGTGCTTAAAATAATCTAAATGCATAGGGAAAATTAGTTGATCAGGAGAAAAGTCAGCCATGCAAATTCAGTTCTTACAGAACCTTCCCGTCACACACATCAATGACAGCCTAAGTGGGTCACCAGAGTGGATGGCCCCTGTTAATTTATTTTCTCAGACACGCAATACATATTCATGATATCCTGCTGTTTGTCTGTCACCTCAAAGAAACTCTCCATCTCCTCCAAATTATAATTAATGAAAATATGCACAGTTAGGCTTAGGGGCTTGGAAGAAGAGATACTGGTATTATGTTCCAGGGGGTTGCAAGGTATTGGTATCAGCAGTTGCTTGCTAATGTGGTAGAGGAAAAATGTAGCTTTGCCTGGTATCCTTTTTCCTTTCTCCAGAAGACAGATATAAAAGATCATATATAAATATATATATATTTACTGTACAGGAGCATTACTCACAGAGGAGCTTTTAGAAAGATGCTATCCCAATGAAAAGTAAGAGTTGGGTTTTTTTCAGGCCATAACAATAGAAGATCTGTACACAAGCTAACCATACCCAGTCATATTAAACTTTCAAAATAATTGTTTTTTTCTATTTTCGTTGGTTTAGTACTTTTTGATGAGTATGCGTTTTATCCAGAATTTTCCACATTAATACAAGCCATTTCCTATCATCATCACAGCAATATATAATATATGAAAAGACATTTTTTATAATTTGTTTATAATATCTTACAGATCTGATCAAATGCACCTTAGAGCTAAACTAGTGAAAAATAGAGGTAAATACACACAAACAAATGTGTATTTCTATACAGGTAAATGGTAATAGCAATGAGATCAATTGCGCAGCCATATGATAAATTGCAAAACCATGCTATAAATAAAATTCATCACATGCCTCTTCAATTTATCGGTTACCTTTGACTGTCTCATCTTTTTCCTGCCGCTAATCCATCTCCTCTAAGACTGGTTTGAACATTCCAGTCCTCTGAATAGCTTCAGACAACTATCAGTTCAGTAAGAAAAACAAAAAATACGATTTTCAGATAAGCACTTTTTCCATGTAGAATATTTCTAGCATTTACATTGACCAAAGAACAAAATGTTATATTTTGCTCTGCATCAGAATATGCTTTTCTACTGATTCTTATCAGAATCACAGGTTCTGTTCCAAAAAGTAATAGGTTATTTGGGTTGTATTAATGTCTTGTTTAAGTGTTGTCTTTACTCCTTGTAAATGAATGACAACTAAGTATAACTTTACTCAAATACAGAAGAGTTTTTAAAATTTAAATTGAGCTATGTGTTTGCAATTAATTTGAATTCTTTATGGTCAGATGGAGGGGCATTAAGAAAGGAGAGTAATGGATCTCATCACTTTTAAACAGTTTAAAACATTTGAAAAATAGTCCTTCTCTTATATCGATAATATGTGAGAAACTCATGACAGTGAAGTAGAAGGATTTTATCGCTGACCTGCATGACTTACTTGTGGCTTTGTCACTCATAAATAATGTATTCAGCCCCAGCTCATGCCACTGAAACATTTATACCACAACACATCACTGTGTATGTTATATAAATATTTATTATGATGAATTATTAAAATGAGCAATGAATATTTATTCTTTTTGCAGCGTGAGTATATGCATGTATGTATATTCTGTTTATAAAGATATGCACATACATAAGTGTTTAGGAAGGCTTTACGCATGGCTCTATATGCTTATGTGCTTTCCCATGCATATACTCTCATGTGCATAGACCCATACATATATGCCTTTGTGGATGTACACACACAATTGTAATTCTGCAAGGCTACAAGCATGCTCTTTATAGATGTACATTATTTATAAATAAAAGTATTTACATGAAAGGTGGAATTATGTACATTTAATTTTTTTTATTATCTATGATTAATTCTGACAGGACCATGGCTTAGCTGCAACTATTGTAACAAAAGCAGGGCAAAGGCCTCAGCTGAGCAGTATCTGAGTCTCTGAGAACACGACGTCTTTCATTAGCCAAGATTTACAACACAGGAGAATTCTTTCAGCCACTGTTTTCACACAACATTTGTCCGCTTATACCAAAAAATCACTATATAGCTTTCATGATATCCAAAATGCATTTAAAGGAACAATGTCAGACTGTGCTTCAGAAGGCTCCCTACAATAGATGCCTGTTGAATGCTGGAGACTGTCTGGATGCATCTATCTAATCATATCTGATTTCATAGACTGTTGGCACATTTTTTACAAATTTGCCAGGAAATCATATGACAGCATAGACAGAATAGACAAAAAGCTATAACCATCACTAGGAGAACACAGCCAAGGGAAAAAGTTTGGGAACTAGACATTAGATGCATTTTCCAGTCTCCGAGAAACTTTTCATACAAATGTTGCACACCATGACATAAAACATTCCAAAGCTGGACGCACATTTGAAATATTAATAGGACTGTATCAGGTTCCATAGACAGCTGCCTATTTCCCCTATTTGAGATGTACAAAGCAAAGGATTAACACCACTGGCAATATTTGTGTCAGGCCATACTGATTAATTTAATATTCTGATTGGATGAGCAGCAGAGCTTTAACGGCTGTTAACTTTCTGGCAAGCAGTGCTGAGAAGGTGATAATGAGATTAACATTTGGAGGACCTGATTTGCTTTTGCGCTGTATTTAATTACTACTTTGACACCAACTGGTATGCACTATGGATTGTGCAGATATGCCGATAGGTATCCATACTTGCTAAACTATATTACTGGCTTCAAATAAATATGTTAAATTCTGTGATTTCAAAAATACTTTGCACAAGACATGAAAAATATGTAATCTCATGCTAAATTCACAGCACCTTAAAGATGGTATTCAGAATAAGCAGAGTGCCTATGGCAAATGAGAAAAAGTGATTCATCAGCAAAGAAAGTTATACATTCATTAAAGGTTAGGAAATGTAGGAATAAAGTAAAAATTGCCAAAAGTCAAGCTGGCTGAGATTTTGCAAAGGAAATTGAAACAAATGTTAAACCTCTTGAGCTCTATCAATAAAAGTAGAATAAGGGGCGGGGAATGAGACATTAGTACTGTTAGGACTGGGTCAAGATTTTGGCATTTCCCTCTCCCTCTTAAAAAAAAAAAGAAGCAGCAGCGTGGTCTGACTTAGCATTCAGTGAGATTCTGTAGGAGCTTAATAATATCTTAGGAAGCTTAAGTTAAATTTGAAGGACAAAGTAATTAATGCAGTCCTTCCCCACATCAACTCATGATGCCTAACCTGACACTTTTCTCTATGAGCAGAACTGATTTTCTGAACAAGTGGAATGTGGCATTGACAAGCCATGGTTGACAAGACAAAAGACAACAGGTAAGGCTATCAAGTTGGAAGGAATTCATTACAGAGATGGCCAACAGTTGGTCTCGGGATTAATATTATTGAACATTTTCTTTAAAGATTTTGTTTCTAAAGGCAGGAAGATGAAATTTGCGTCGACATAAAAGCTCATGCTGTTGCTACTTGGTTCACCAAAAAAGACTTTCACTCATTTATATGCAGTTCAGAACTGAAGAACCAAATGCTTTAAAAGTATCTCTTCCAAACTCACAGTTTGTACTTCTACAAAATCATATACCTTAGTGTCAGTTTTTACTGGTTGAGCAAACCATGGATTTAATTATCTCAATCTCCATAAGTAAAACTCAAGAGAGACCTCATTTTAGACATCTATTATTTTGGACCCAAACTTCAAGCTGAAACAATCATTGTGGAAATATCAGAGCACAGTGGGACTGTTAATACATACTGAGTATGTCCTTCAGGACCATTCTCTTCCCAATAGCAGATGTCTTGGAAGGAAAGAAATAGAGAGAATCCAATTGACATGTATACAAAAACCCATTTTACTGTTCTACAACTGCAAATGCAATTTTCACACACTATATAAGTTCATTTACACTGTTAGGGCAAGGAAAAAGACCTTAGGCTAAATGAGAACCAAGCCTTTAGCTTGAGGTACTGCTGTCTCTTCATAATAACTAATTGATATCCCTTGCAGCTCTCTTTTGCTGACAAAATAAGTGTGGTCTAGATATCAAAGGTCAGGTTCAGCAAGCGAGACCCTGGGATGATTTTCTTTCTCTTCTATTGATTCATTCTGCAATATTAGGCATGTTATTTATGTTTTCCTCACTTGCATTTATATTTCCTCCTTTACAACACTGAAAATTTACTCACTGATTTGGGACCAATTTTATGAAATCACTTCCTATGCTTCCTTCAAATTCATCTCTACATGACCAGAGCTCAATCCTCCTGTAACTTAAAACCTGTCAAGACCAATGAGAGAAATAAATTTTGACGAAGCTGGAATGAAATTCTTAATCAATGTTGCTGAAGGAGTTGAGTCAGCTCTGGTTGGTCTTGAACTTTTGGATCAGTGGTACATTCCTAGTGATTCTTAAAAAACATAGAATAGCTAGACTTCTCGAGATATCTACAGCACAACTTGAAAGTGTCTAGACTGAATCATGGCTCTTTGGCACTGCTCACAGGAGAATTGTCTCAAATTTTTTTTGAATTACTTTGCTGACCAGTCAGAAGTAGAAGTCTTCTTCAGGAATTTTTTACCAAAATAAGACAGCTATTGACATAACAGAGGTTTTCTAAGTTGTTGAGGCAACTGGGTAACTTCGTAACTCTTTTTAACAAAGGAATTCTAAATGTAATGAAGCAATCTAGACCCAGCAATCAAACCAAGAAATGCTATAAAGAATGAGATTATAGTGCCACTAATTTTAAGAAAGGATTAGCACTCAATAATACACAAAGGACATGCAAATTTACATTTGAGTTGTAGCATTTGTTTGTGTTAAAGTGTCCTCACTGCAGATTTATATTCCTAACAGTACTCTCTAGTCACACCCTGGACATTACACATCTGCCTGCCCACTATAAGCTTTTTGTTGT
Organism: Dromaius novaehollandiae; assembly: GCF_036370855.1. Lineage (NCBI taxonomy): Eukaryota > Metazoa > Chordata > Aves > Casuariiformes > Dromaiidae > Dromaius > Dromaius novaehollandiae. Next base: position 19,537,134 of record NC_088100.1, read on the forward strand.
TGTTGTTTACTTCACTAATATTTGAAATCCAATCCAAGGCATCTTGCTTATTAAACTGGAGAGGCTTCAAATTTGCTTTCATACAATCGGAGCTAATTGTCTGAGACAATTTACATCCATCAGCACAGTGTTTTATGGCTTTCAGACTCAGTGCAAAATGAATAAATAAGAGAGTTGAAATCATTATTCTCTTTTATTACTAGAGATGTGCTGGCTAATCTGAAAATAATTTGAATGCTAGAGGCCCATCAAACACTTGACATCTGTCAAGCTCTAGGTTCAGCTGCTAGTTCACAATCTGTGCCATTTAGTAACCTCCTTTCTTTCTGTCCTGAACATATCCCAGACAAAAACAAAAGTTAAAGCTAGTCATTTGGCATGAGTATTCTTTTCTTTACTTGCTTGAAGAACTATTTGGACAGTTATGATTTTGCTTTTTGCTTAAGCTTAGTATTGACTTTATTTTCATGCTGTTGGAGGATGATGCTCCAGTAAATTTTTATGAGTAATCTAAGGCATCATTGCTATATTAGCATCATTTTCAGATATAAATCAGAGAAAAAGGACCACCTGTCAATTACAACTATTTATTTCCCTCATCTTCACAGAGGTTGTAGCTGCTTTACACAGAGCCACAGAACTGTGGAAGCAGAATGGGAAACAACACATGGAAAATTGAGAAAAAAATTGGGATACAGGTCTAGAAGGAAGATCATAAAAATCTGTGGGAGAAAGAGAGACTTAGCAACAGAGCAAACAAAACATTTGAGGGATGTGGGGAAAATAAGGGTGGAAATAATCTGGCAAGAGAGAAAAACAAAGGAGAGATAGATATTGTTTATAAGTATGAATTTGGAAATACTTGGTGAAAATTGGGAAGGAAAAAATAAGAGAAGACCTGGAAAAAGGGAACTATAATTGGAAATGGAAAAGTAAACATGTAGAGAAACTGATGTAACTGGGAGTGAGACATCATATAAAGGGAAATGGAAGAGGAGTAGCTGCAAATCCATTCCAAAGATTCAGAAAAGTTCAGGTAGAGAGAAAAATATTATCTGCTGCATGAAAACATCTTCTGATCTTCCATTCAAAAGAAGATGAACTTGACATTATAGTCAAGAAAATCTTTAAAGAAACATAACTGCAACTGTTACGCCACTTTTGTAATGTTTAGTCGTTATCAAAAATTCTGTGGCAGATGTGTGTGTGCTATATTCTATTCCTACTTCTTCCCACTTTCCTCCAGGGGGGATATATATCCCTGTACCACAAAATATCCTGACAGGAATTACCACCTGCAAATCCGACACTTTTGTATGGAGTTGGGCTAAGGCTGCAAGGTTCTGAAAAGTAGCAGGTGGTTAGGGATAACCTGGCTTCAGAGGAGCCTTCCTTCCAGGGCCACAAAAACTACAGTTTTCTTCTGTCTGATACAAGACAACTTAAAATAAATCTTGAGATTTCATACCAGGATGCTTGATATTCAGATCCAGATTCAGAGAGTATGTACAGATCATTTATGTACTCTTTTAACTGATGAGTATTTGAGTCTCAGTGTCATTTAACAAGGAGACCTTAGCTGCTCATTATGTTCTCATAAGAAACACTAAGCAGCGGGTCCCAATGTATCTTTTTACTACTACTAACTATTCTGTTTCATTTAATCATGCACCCTTCTATTCTGTTCCAATCTAAAATAAACCATCTCATTCTTTCCATTCATGATATGAATTTATTTTCATGGCTTTAATTATTCTTACTGCCCTTCTCCAAATTGTCTTACTCTATCTTGTTTTTAAGGAGGACCAAACACAGTATTTTGGATACAGAGCTACCACTGAGATATATCCTATATTATTTACAACTATCAAATATTCCTAGTTAAGTAATCAAGCTAATCACTCAGAGAATCAGTGATGCAAATGTCCATGAGGTATTTTTGTTCTCATGGGTGATGAAAGTGTCTTCCACAGGTTTATTCACATAAGAAATGTCTGCAGAGCCAAACAAATGTTATTGTCAATCATCAATTTTGAATTACAGGTTATTTTTGCCAAATTTAATACCATATGCAGCTTTTAAATCTAGTAAAATTTTAGTGATGTTTATTATTCATAGAAATTACAAAATTCAATGAGATAGAGAAAAATGTGAAACATCTGAATTTTCCTTAGGAATACTTAGTCTTACTCTTATAAAATGAAAAACTGAATGAAGTGAAGCTTGAAAGATCTTTTTCTGTTTAATCTTCTAACACCTAAATTTGACTTTGTTTTGTAATACTTTGCAGCATATACTTTGATTGCATTCTCCCCCCAAGAACTGGAGGATGCTTTATGATGTACTGTCTATGTTGTAGTATGGAAAGTACTGAAAATTACACTACCTTATTCCTAAGGGACTGTAATTGGATCCATCTGAATCAGCATGTGCGTTTCCAAGTACCAATGCATAGCTTGATATCTAACAAACAACCTTATTGCATGTTCAAGTTTAATTGTGAGTGTTGTTACTATCAGTAGTAATGTATTAACATCTGCAGAACCTAACATACACAAGTATTTTGTGCTTGCGCTATACATGTGAACAGTCGGAGAAACTTTCCTGGTCCTGGAATGCTGTTGTCCACAATGTTGATATACTGAGATGTTAGAGCAATAGATGGCTGTAGGGCTTGGCCATCTAACACTCTCCCAGGCAGTTCTGCCATACACCACAGGACCATTTCCAGTCAGTAGACTGTATGATGCTGCTGTCTTCCGGAGAGGAAGAGAAGGTGAGAGTAGTATTGCACTACATGTCATCCAGCTGGCTTTAGTACCAGAGGACTGTCCCAGGCATATTTAATTTACTAGTAGAGATGTAGCTTGTGTACCAGGTGATATACTGCATAAAGCAATGAATAATTGTTGTCTTAAAGAGACTGTTGTGAAAAGGGAAGGAAGCAGTAATATCTCTTTATAACTAATAAGGACCTGAGAGATGAGTGACTGACATGTTTTGAAAACCAATTAGATTTCACAAAACAAATGGCCTCATTTTTTTTACAGAGCTAAGACTACTAGTTGTAGGGTATATAGCCCTTTTCAAAGCTTAACAGTAAATATCACAAGACAGGAATGTAAAGAAAAAAAATGGGTTTTAGATACTCTTGAAAATAAACAGCTTTGTTGTGGTGAAAACAGATCTGTTTTGGTAATGTGGTCCCAAATTTCAACAGAAAATCAATAACTAAGGGTCCTTTGTTTTTGATCCTATCTGATTGATCCTACAGAAGTACTGGTGGCATTTCCAGATACAGTCTTTCCCCTACAAGATGATGGGCAGAATATGACTCAGATTATCCACTGTTAAAATATAACTCATATATTTTGTTAACATACTGCAGTTAATGTGCCATAAGGCTTAATTTATGGCATGTAAAATGCTTTGAGATTTTCAAAGATCCAAAAGTGTGAAGCTTTGCTATTTTAAGTGCACATTTTTGATTATATTCCTACGGTGACAGCAGTTAAATTACAATATGTAATATGCATGGTAATTTTTGTAAACTAATGTCTTTTATTTTCAAAATTAGACTGCACTATCTTCCACTGGAAAATAAAAGGAAAAAAAGCCAAAAGAAGCACGTAGTAAATCTACCTCACAGATGATATTCCACTGAATTTAAGCATTTACACCATTATAGCTGTGACCAGAATATGACTCAGATTAAAATTCATTTTAGCACAGATAGATGCTACTTTAGTGACCTGTGAAAAGCGTGGAAGAGAGATGACTAATAGTAATATCTGTTTGAGAAATGATATGTCAGGTACAGTATGAAGGAAATGATCCTCTGAGGTTGTACATCAATTAGACATGTACAATAATTGTGCAAGGATAAGGATTTGTGAATGATTTTTAAAATAATCAGGAAGTCTTCATAACCGATATACTAATAGACTAAGTCCTGCAAGTCTCAGTGTTCATTGATCCATATCATCAGGGTATGATCTGACTTTAGTGGATCTGCAGATTAAACACTAGCTGAGAGTCTGGCCCCTAAGAACATGCAAATGTTCTTTCTGCATCAGACACCAGGCATTATCTAGTCCAGTTTTTTAGAGAGTGGTCAGGAGCAGATGCTTGGGAAGGAGTATAAAATCAAGGTAAATAAAGTTTCCTCCTACCTTGTGGCAAACAGAGTATTGCATCTGAGACTGGATCCTGCAATAAGACTTGCTGCAAGACGCCAAGAAAGTGGGGGAGACCTATCTGCTTGGATGTGTCATACAACTGAACTTCAAAATGATTGTACGTAATTTGGCTATGCAGTTCATTCCCAGGTTCTAGTCCTTCAATTATCCACATTGCATAAATGTTAGTCTATTGCTCTCTTCTATTTTGGAGTGAACAAGCATTCTCATGATACAATCTGAGGCAAGTCACTCATACTAGCAGTTTCATACTATAAAGATAGCAAAACTGGAAAGGGAAGTGGTGTCAGCAGCATCCTCTATATTTGCTTTTATTATGGGAATGTTCTATTATTTATAATGCAAATTCCATTTGGGTATAGAATATTTCATATTAGGATTACTGCTAGGGAAATGCCAAGAAGGTACTTTAATACTGAATTCTTCAAGTTGCCTGAGTTAGGCCTATGTCCTTTCCTTATCCTTTTTTGTACCAATTAGTCCTTTGGCTATAACTGAGGTTGGGGTTTAGGGCTGGGTATGTACAGTTTCAAGAGCAAATCTATTGCTGGATTTTGCCAGGCTCAGGGAGCTAGAGAGGGAGCTGGTGTTAAAAATTTGTTAAATTCTTACATTCGCTTTTCATGTAAAGCTTAGTCCATATATTGAAAAGCTTCTGGGTTAGGCTAGAGTTTGGGAATATAACCTCTCAATAACCACATTCATTACTAGCTTCTACGAGGCCCGAGAATTAGACAGAAGTTAGTATTCAGAAATTCTAAAACCTCCTAGGCTCCTGTAATACTTTTGCAAGACCTTGAGAAAGGGATTGGGTTACTTTTGATGAGGATCAGTACATTGCAGGTGGAGGGCAATCCATTGGCAGCTACCAATCCATTGGGCAAGTTAATATTTGGGTTAGATTTGGGGTTAAGGCATGGTAAGGTCCGATCATTTTGCTACAATTTAGGCTAGACCTAGAACTGAGATTTAAGATAGACCTTGGGAATATAAAGCTTCCAAAGTTCAGTTTATTACTGCAGTGTTAGAAGTTAGGAAGAGGGAATGCTATCCATAGAAGACATTATCATGTTTTTTTTTCTCTGTAGGGAATGAAGTAGTCAATGAGTAGAAACTGAAGTATGGGTTTGGGGAGGGACTTGGGAATTAGCCTTCAGAATTCCATTTTATTAACAGTCACTGAAAGGCCCACAGAATTAGGGAAAGGTCCAATGAGTCATGTTTTCTTTTAAGGTACAATTGGTCCTTCAATAATTAAAGTTAAGTTTAATTAGGGTTAGAATTCAGGAATGGTGCTCGGGTTAGAATTTGAGAATGTACATATTTAAAGCCTTGATTACTTCTGAATTCAAAAGTGCCTGTAGGCCTAGGAAGAGGGCATGATGTTAACAGGATCGAAATAATAGGATCTCATTTAGCTCAGGGATTTATTTCCTGGCTCTAATTAGCATTATAGTAAGGACAAGGTTAGGAATAAAAAGAGCTTGAAAATCTTTATTTTCCAGTTTACTCTTGAGACTTGCGAGGACTGCAGAATCATATAGGAAGTTGGCTTCTTCATAGATGTGGGTGTTTACATGAGCTATGAGAGTGGTGAACGGTCTTATGGTTACAGTTTGAATACCTAATTTATTTGGGGCCTTTTGTTTTGGTGCATGCTGCAGAGTTTACTGGATTAGGAAACTGGCATTTATCAGGCCTCTACTCTGCCTTACAGGCCTTCCCTCCCAGAGGGTGTGAGGACTCTGCATATACTTAGGATTAGAGTTTGGGAACGAAAAGCTTCATTGGCCCACTTAACCAGTATATCTGCCAGGGTTTGCAGAGTGAAGAATAGGGTTAGTGTTTATAATCACCATGGCCTCACCTTTTCTTTAAGACTGTGGATAGATACCTTCTCCATAAATAGGCTTATGGCTACTTAGTACTAGATTTTTTTGAGTGTACTGGCATAGAAATACATAGAAATAGTTCACTGATGCCCTTTCAAACTCAGTGGCCCATACAGGATGCTCCAGTATTTAGGAACAACTGCCTGTCAGTTCCCAAATCTTAATCCTCACTTATCCTTAATCCTAATCCTCACTCATCATGTTACCATAATTATGTTTCACTTTATAAATTTATCCAGTTTATTTTTTTTTCTTGAACATACTAAAATAGTATCAATGACTAATAGAACTTGATACCTTCCCTTTTGCTGAAATATCACTGATAACTCTCTTCTCTAATCATGTGTTCTGTTTTTCTTTTGTGTTATGCATATGACTTTATTTTCATGAACTTTGGGAACAGAAGATCCTGCTGTTAGGTTAATGGCCAATAAGTCTGTCTTCACTCTGACTGAATTAGAAAGCCAATCATGGTTGGATTCCTAGTTCCCAGAGTTGAGGTTATAAAATACTGGGGACACTTCCCTTCTGTAGTGACTGTGTGTTTATCAGCTTGCAGAACTGGGCACATGCTAGTACACTAATTTCTAATATTCCCAGGTACAGACAAGTTCTTCATTGGTAGAGGGATTCTGTAGTACACTGTCGTTCTTTCTATTTCCTCTCTCATTGACTTGGTAATTTTAGTGATAGGACTGCATTTTTCTCATTTCTGATTGGAAAGTCAGCCTAAGAAAAAAATTGAAAAACGTGCAAAGGAGGTCATTTGTCTTTGCTGTTTATAGTCCACAATAAATACTAACTAAAACTATTGAGAGGATAAAATATTATCTTTCCTTTTTTTTTGTGGAAATAAGCATTGCTCATAAGTGCTGGAACTGAGATATTTACTTTCAAGAGTGCAAATGATCATGGTATTACTTTTTTATATTATACTAATGTCACATTCCTGTATGCAAGCTTCATTTTGCTTATAATTAACTGTCTTCAAGTATTTAAGATGTATACAGAAGGCAGCTGGAATAACAGTTTTACTGGGAGAAACATTTCTTCAAAAGGATCCCATTAGGTGAGTTACCATCTCAGGGTCTTAAATCTCTACGTAATGTAGGAACATTAAGGTTCAGAGAATGAATATTGAACTTCCTACAGCATTCCCTAAGCAAAATATATAGTGGATGAAATACTTAACACAGGATTTAACAGATCCCATTCACAGTTTTTAAATGCAATTTCTGTTACATTTGATGTGTTGAATTTTAAGAGTAGTTCATTACTTTAGACAATCTGGATGATTTTCATCAAAAAGAGTGTTCAATATCTGGTAGAACAGGATCAGGGAGCAGCGCAAAAAGTCTTGATATGTATGACTCATTTACCTAATGAAATAAGGATAGTAGTAGCCTGCGCTGAGTGCAAGGAGTTTTGACACCAATGTACGTCCAGAAGTGAAACACTCCAACTCAGCACAGGTAGAATGAAAGGGAATCAGCAGTAGTCAGGTTGGCACGATCGCTAAAACTAGTGGCACTGGAATTATAGGGAAGACTGCTCTCACCTGTAATAAAAGGACAGAAACTGAAAGGACAGAAGCTATCCTTTTCTGTAAACTCTGTAAACAGATGAGAAAACACCTCATCTGTATATGTGAATCACGTCAAGAATAGGCGCTGCTTTCCTGTAACTTCTTCCATTTCTGATGCTGAAAACAAGCCAGATTCTCCCTGAGACTACTATGACCAAAGGGAGGACTAGCCACTGGATTCCCTGTTTTTGGCCTGAGGCCAGAGGCAGAACTCACTAGTAAAAAAGTTTGTATTCTTGCTCTTGCAAAGGCAATATTTGAAGTATTGTCAGTAGTAGGCATTACAAAAAGACCTTTCATGTGAGATTTTTGTCCATTTTTGTACACGGTGGAAATACAAATAAGCAATATGCTTGGGAAGAAAATGAAAGGTGAGTCCAGAGGAGATCCCACTTTTGGAAATTTGGGTTTTTAAGCCTTATTTCTTCTAATTTTGAATCCTACCTTGAGCCTTTATTTAAAATCTCAAGAATTATGGTGGAATTGTTTTATATCTTTAATTCTACTGATTAGATTTTGATAGAATAGGGAGACGTGAATAGAAATACAAATATAGTGTTGCAGGTATACAGGAGTGGATGTTCCTGTTCTTTTCCATGTCTTTATACAGCATCAAAAACAAATATCTGTTATTTTGCCTGTACTAGGGACTTTGTAGAAGATACTGACAGTTTGATCTTTTGACAGTTAAATGAATAGGGCAAAAGCAGACTTCAGTGATTTTTGCTCTGGCTCTAGACTTGACAAGATGAGATCAAAGAAGTTATAGAAGTGTGAAATGAAAGAGGTGGAGGGGAAAAGGGAAAGGAAAGTCATGAGTATCGAATATTCAGTCATCAGGCATGATTAATATAAGTGATTTAAGGGCAAAATCTACAAAATAATAAAGCTTTGACTGTTTGTCTGATATGGCTGTTATTAAACATGAATCAATAGCTGAAAACACTCTTAGATCAGTCAAAACTTTGCAAGTAATAATAGAGTGTAAGGTTGATTATGGCAACACATTTAGACTGAATAAGACTTCAAGTACATTCCTTTTTGGCTAGTCATAAAAAGAGATCAAAAGCAAAAGCCTAGAAGGACTGATAGCTAAATGTTAATATTACACTCAATTTATTTGTAGGGAGGTCAACATTATTTTAAAGTTCTTTATTTGTGATATAATTTACCCAGAGCAGTACAAAAATATTTATGTGGAGAGGTGAAAGGATAGCAAGTGACCTAGCTGTGCTTTAATCAAAACAAAAGGTGGGCTGAATAGAGAATGTGTCTGCAATTTACCAAACAAAACCAGGAAGATCATGACAGGTCACATCAGGCCTCCTGCAGATAAAAAGTACATTTTCCAAAAAAACACCAACCAAACCCAAACACATAAAACAACCAACTTTTGCTCTGAAGACTACTGTCCCCATCCTGCTCTCCTGAAAAGCTATTCCATTCTAACGATGAAATTTTCTTGCAGTTAAATGATTTTGTAACTGGATTTGGTCTAATTTACCTTTTCATTTTCAATAGAAATAACAGCTGCATTGTACCAATGTGTAAACATCTGTTATAAGCAGAATTATTCTGTTTGAATGAATCCTACCAGTTAGCAACACAAGGAGCCTAATTCTCACCTCCACAATTCTGACAATTAAAATAGATCATAGACTAAAGTTTGCATTGCCCAAGTGACTTTATAGAAACTAGAAAAGAGAGCTGTACATTAAGGCAAAAATTCTATTATACCATTACTGATTTCTTTTAAGATTGTATTTTTGTGGCATACTCCAGATTTATTGGATCGTTGCCCAAATAACTTTAGACAAAACAGCTCAGTAACAGTAGTCACAAAAGTGCACTTTTTTGTTGTTTTTACAATAAAATAAAACTATGTTAGGAAAGTGAAAGGCAGGCAAAGCAGAAGGACTAAAATGAAGTGGACAAGCTAGGCAGAATTAATTCCTGAACGTTGTCACTGAGGACAATACATGTGAATCCAGTCTCATTTAAAATGTTCTATATATGTAGTGGAACAAATTAAGTTCTGCTAATCTGATCACTATCTGCCCCATGATAAACTGTATGTGAAACACTCCTGGGTGAAAGAGTAGCACTTACACTTATAAAGTAATCTTCTAAATGAGTGCACAAGGTGAATGATGGCAGGATAGGTGTAAGAAAGGCCGAGAGCTTTAAGGAGAGTTACAACAGACAGAGAGAAAGGAGTGAGGGAAGAGTGAACAGGCAACCCTGGAAGATTTCAGAGGGAAAGATTGCTCCCTGTCTGTGAAGGGCACAGTACAAGAACGCACATATGAGCTTTGCTGGACAAGCGGTGAAAGGGATCAGTACACAGTGCTGGGAACATTCAAATTGTGGTGCACCTAACAGGAAACATTGGCATCCTGATGCTTCCTGATACTCTCTTGTTTGGGATGGCATGCTCTGGTTTATGAAATCCAGCTCTTCTCATCTCTGGCTACTAAGAATATTATATTAATCAGGTAAAACAATTATAAGGTGTCTGTTACTTGCTAAAAACAATAGAGATAAGATACTGAACTCATTTTGTATATCTATTAAAAAAACAGAAAAATCCCTTATTTTAATGAATCATCCATATTTATTTTAATTAATCATCCATATTTAAAGCAATATGGATTTTATAGGGCTTCAGGAACCTTGCGATGGCCAAAGATGAGCATCCTTTTTTTCTTTTTCTTTCATTTCCCTTTTAAGCTAAAACTTTAACAAAAATAAGAAACCCTCTTCTTTTTATTCAGAGTGGGAAATATATAGGACTTTAGTAGAGAGATTTGAAAAACACAATCATACAAACGTTTCACAATCTTACAATGATATTTTTCTTTTATTATTATTAATTATCATTATTACTACTACTGGTACTAAGATTTTTTATTTTGTCTTATGGTTTCTTTCAAAAAGAATATCAATCTATTTTGTTAGTCCTGTTGCTTATTTGAGAGACCACTGTAAATCACTGTAACTCAGGACTTTTTAACATGCACTGATGTCTGATTAACTTAGATGGGAATGAACAGTAGCATTGCACTTTTCGTCTGTTGGTACGTCAGGATTTCTGCTACTGAAAAATGAAGCTGTTTGCTATTATAAATATATAGATAGATAGATAGATAGATATAGATGTAGATATATATAGATAAAAGCATTTTGAGCGACCTGACCCATTAAGCACTTCCCAGGTATAATGCTCGCTCACCAGGGTCAGTGGGAATTCCACACACAGTGACAAGTTGCCCTGTCAGTAGCTAATTCATTGGAGTCCTTTATACCCGGACAAAAATATAAATGATTATTTTCAAATTTTTCCCTAAATCCCACCAAGTATTTAAGCCCTCAAAGGTTGCTTTTTTATATTCATATGTGCAAATTTTGCTTTAAGAAATATTTGTGTGCCTGTCACTGCATGGTTATAAATGTTGGTGAATGCATATTCCTGAAGGAAACATATCTGCAGATATTTGTATGCAACATGACCTGCAGCTCTTTCACCTGAAAAAACTTTGGTAAACTAAGTACTTCAGTCTACTCATGGCTTGCATATTAAAGGGCAAAATTATCTGACCTATTATTTCAAAATTAATTCAAAATATGATCTGTGCATAAAGTGGTTGAAAAGTTCTGTTTAGTTTCAGGATAAAAAAAGAAAGAAGATTAGAGATTTGTGGTAGAAGAGCTTCCTAAAAACTTTTGCACATTTTTCTTTTTCCTTTCTCTCTTCTCCCAGGACATCAGTTTTTCGGTTTTATATTTTATAAAGAAAATTGAGATAAATAAATGCAAATTCCTCACAAACTGTTCCCCAAAAAACCTCTGTTCACTGAAAATGGTTTTCAGCAAAACAATTATGACTACAGTCAAACACCATAATTTTCCTTAGTATAGACCTATTATTTTTCTAATTTACTGTTTACTCTTACTACGGACAATTTCACCCTTGGTCACACCACTTGTACAAGTCCCAGTACAGAAGCACAAGTATCATCCTCTGCCTGTGGTTTCCTCTAGCTGGTACCACAGACACAGTGCCATAATATTTCCATTATTACATGATGTACTTTTTCTAATCTAATAGGTAAGAGTGTTTCATTCCTCTGACCCTCATTCAAATCTGAGAAAGCCTCTTAAGTAGCAGCTGTGTGACATTTCAATATAGTAATAAAAAGGAAGGCATTTTTGACCTTTTACTTCCACAATTACATTGGTTGATAATACATAAAAAATAGACAGGTAGCCTGGAAACAGTATTGAGAGTTTCGGGGATACTAACACTTCATTGCACTTATATTGATGCATTAATGGAGAGAAATCTAGTCATGTTTTGTCATTCACCACCACACCGCATTCAAGTTATTTTTTCTCTTAGTGATAGAGCTAGAACTGTTGACTCTGTGGCCTCTGTGATTAATACCTCCCTCTAAATGCTTGTACAAAACAGAAAATAGGCTGTTTTCCACATTATTTGCCAGTCTAACCACTTGTTAATGTAGATGCTGAAAAGCTGAGTAATTCGAAATAAATCCATATGATCCATGGCTGGATTGGGGAAGGAAAAACTCTGTGTCAGCAAGTGGATCAGAAAGTTTTACAGTTTGAGTACTTATAACCAACTAACTTATGCCATATACATCTCCCCCTTCCCGTATATCCACACAGGTACCAATGAAAAAATTGAGATGGGTAATGTGTGCATATGTATACATGTGTGTGTGTATATATATGCATATGGTATATGTATATATATGCATAGTATATGTGTAATATATATATATGTATGTGTTCATATATGTATGTGCATATATGTAGGTCTATACACAAACACATATATATACACATGTGGTGCCCAGCGACAGGACAAGAAGCAACGGGCACAAACTGAAACATAGGAAGTTCCATCTGAATATGAGGAAAAACTTCTTTACGGTGAGGGTGACAGAGCACTGGAGCAGGTTGCCCAGAGAGGTTGTGGAGCCTCCTTCTCTGGAGATATTCAAAATCCACCTGGATGCGATCCTGTGCAGTGTGCTCTAGGTAACCCTGCTTGAGCAGGGGGGTTGGACCAGATGATGTCCAGAGGTCCCTTCCAACCTCAACCCTTCTGTGATTCTGTGATATATATATATGTATATATTCGCTACCATGAAATACTGGATAGAGATGGAGCTGTTCCTTTATAGGTTTATTATGGCTGAAGAATAACAGCCTCCCTTAAGTAAAGGAGCAGAGGCAAATACAACCCTTTGGTAAGCAACAAAGTATAGCTGCTTCGCCTCCCATCGGCTCTGAGGATGAGAATGGACTTGCAGTACCAAGCAATATCAAAGGCACACCCTCAGCTCTGTTTCCCTTCTTCCAGCACATGAGTGCGAGAAATGTGAAGGTTACCTATGCTGTGATGAAAAAGAGTGAGTTACTAATACTGTGTCAGGGCAGTAGGTAGTTATGGCTAATGAGAATGTAAAACTTTGTTAATCAGCCCTGGAAAATTTTTCCTGACAGGTTGGTGCTTTCAGAACAGTGAAATCTGAACTTTTGAGTCTGTATTGCTAGGAAATTCTGACTGACCATTGTGTACAGGACCATGTTGCATGCAAAGCCCTCTGTGACCAAAGATCCTTTATGAAAAGAGAGTGAATTACTTATAGTCCACCTTTGGAAGTTATCCCAGTGAGAATGTGCAATATTTCTCCAAGATAGATCCAATCTCTTACAAAAAGGCAAGAAGTCTGTGTTTTCCTGTTGGAAATATGGAGCTGGATCTCCCACTATTGATGGGTAAAAAAAGATACAGAATTCATTAAGCAGTGTGCTTCTGCTTTGATTTCTAATTAATCAGGTGATAAAACCACCTAGAACGGTAATTCAAATAAATCAGATCATGGATGACAGTGATTCCAAGTCTTAAAAGAATTAAAGGAGTTGTGCTCTGTTAAAACAAAATGGAGTAGCCTCTGCCAACAGCTATACTCTTACAGTTGCTTTGAAGCCAGGAGGAATATGTGCTGTTACTGCCTTGAAATTTAACCCATTGTATGTATATGAAATAGGAGTTTTCAGCTAGTGGAGATATAGCAGATGGAGTAAATCCACAAAGCTCCACTGGGACCAGAAGATCTTTGTAGTTTTACATTGCCTAGGAGTGTGGCCAGCAATGCTCCAAAGGAAGGAAAGGATGATGCCTAGACTTGGAAAAGGTTGGGATAACACCATCGGTGGAATCCGGCTAAGGTTGTGCTGCAGTACCGCTCTTGAGGGAAGCCAGATTAAGTGAAAGTGGACACTCTAAAGGTCTTGCAGCTGAATTCTGACACTGGATAACATAGTTCCCAGACATGTTGAACCTTCAAGGAAGATAGTACTGAGCAAACAGCTTCCTTCACACTTCTTTGTAGACAGCTCAATTGGATGCCCAGAGCTTCCAGGTAGACTACAACTTTTTTTTTTTTTTCTCTCTTTCTAGCACCTTGCCATTATTTAAACTCAAAATTATTTTAAAGTACAAAGAAATTGGCCAAGAAAGTGGAATATGGGCTACTGTAGAGCAAGCAACGATCACCTGATGAACCCATAATTTACATTTCTACAAAGGCTTTTATCTTAACATCTCAAAGCCATTTCCCTTGAGGGTTCTATTAACAGGCACAACACCTTTCTTTGAGGTAGATATTTTAATAGCAGTATTATAAAGCTGAAGAAAGATGCATAAGTTCAGGCTCTAGACTATATATTAAAGTATCAATATAGCATTCCACTGGTGACTCTACCTGTACAAAGTCTTTCCTGTGGCTTTTTATCACCTAAAAGACAGTCTAATTTTGTAGTGTGGGGCTCACCATAATTAAGTCACCTAAAAATTAGGCATCTGAGTTGAACTTTGTGACCATGTTCCCTCAGTAATCAAGGAAGAGAGAGACACTTCCAAAGAATGATTCGTTCCACACTAAGACAGGTATCTAAGATATGTAGGGTGAGTCATCCATAGGAGATTAAAATCTTCTGTCTTGATAGAGCTTAAAAAAACAGTGTAGATTTGAGGAACTCATAAACATGACTGAGGCAGTCTCCATCCTAGAAGATGTGGATTGATGTCCTCAAACTTCAGCTTCGCCATGCATTTTCATCACTGATTTCCAGCATGCAGTGGTCGCATCTCACAATGCTCTGTGCTTCCTCTGGAAAATGGGAATACAAATAACTAGAGAACACAGCTCCTCAGGAGCATGGGAGGCCTATTTTATAAATACCAGAGTAGCTTTCAGATCAAATAGTGACAGTAGCAAGACTGAGTGCAGAACACTATAGACCAGTGTACTACAACCTGAATATGCATTAGTGTTTTAGCACAGGTTTTGGCATCTCCATCCACACAAAATTAGTTCTGGATTAAAGCCATGCAAGTCATTAGACAGAAAAGTAGCAGCTGAAATGCAAGCTTGTGTGGGGCAGAGTCAGTAAATTCTGCATTCTCACTTCTGTAAAGTGACCACTTTTTACCAACTTCACAAGGCAATGGAGGAAAAAGAGTTTAGAAGTGGTATTTCAGAGACTGCCTCAGCTGAATGAATCAAAGTACATATATTATTTATTGCTGCTCTTGATCTGTGAAAATGTATTGCTCAGACTGTGCTCCCTTCTTCTCTATTCTTAGTATTTCCTTCTCAATGTCTTCAACATATTTTTAGATGTTTAGATGTGCAAATTCATTATCTTTCATTTACATAGTATGTTTCATCATCTCAGAGCACTTTACAAATTTAAGAATGAAATATAGAAAATCTGAGGCAGATTGCAGTTGGCTTTTCTTACACATGCAGGGCCAGACATTTCCCCTGAGTATCTCTCCTCCCAGCTGCAATCCATGCAGTCTTCTGACTGCAAATATTATACACAAATACCACCTGGACAAAGAAGTGGCCAGAAAGAGGAAATGTCATTGTATGCTGCTTTATTTGACATCAAGCAAGTGCTTCCTGAAAGAGGGAGTGTATAAACAATTCTTGTTGCTGTATATTGGTATCATTTCCCCTGTAAACAGGTCACCAAAAAAAAAGAAAAAACAACCACATATATGTCTGGTTTTATATGTATGTGTAAGTGTGCATGTGTACATACATATAAGCATGTGGCATTTCTTCTAATTTTTATTGTTATTTAAAACTAAAAAATAGATAAAAATTTTAGAGAATTTTCTATCAAGTTCTGCTGTCAATATTGCATAGCAATAATATACAGCAGTTTAGGAAGAGTCTTCATTTTGTGTTGAAGCAATCAGGGGGATTTTAGAGAGGTGAAATGTAATTACCTCTTACAAACTGGATAACAATACTTTCATTAATTATGTTTGAATACTATCTTTCATTACAACAGCTCTGCAGACTTTTGCAGGTGTGAATGTCTGAATTACCCACTGGCTGCAAAACATAATTTGTAACCTTTTAAGGCTAACCTAAACTGAAATGAACAATAGAGCAAGCCACACACAAGCTTATGCTTATAGGCTTGGAGGGTTTTGAGTCTTTCAGCACTGCTGCTCATTGAATAAGTGAATTAATTCTATTGGCTGAGAAGTATTTTCAGTGCTCACTAAAGGGATACCTAATAGCAATGAAAATTCAGGACCTTATACATGCATACAATGTGCTTATTCACGTGGTTTCTCTGACAGAGAATTTGAACATCCATTTGGGTATTTCTTGCTAGCTGTTTCCCGTTCTCTATCTCTTTGAACAGCATGAGCAGATATTTCAAAATTAATACTTTAATTGAAAATAAACCAGATAAATTCTTGGTGGGAATGAACTTTCAGAACCGTTGAGGGAAATATTTGTTGCATTTGGGGATATGTCTTTGTGGAGGTGGAGGTTTTTACATGCAAGATGCTTATTCCAGCCTTCAAGAGGGATAGATTGCCTTTCTTTTCATTTATAAAACTGAACTGAAATGCATGTAGGCTGCTAAAATAAACATGCCTCTCACAGAGAGTGCTGCAAATGCCTGCCTATGAATTCTCTTTGCTAGAAACACAGCTTTTCTTGAGGAGAGAGTCAGAAGGGAAATATCCATTTATGCCACTAGGATTTACATATCTGAAATGCTTGTTGACATGTACAAAACACAAACTGACTAAAAACTAAACTCATAGACAAGGTTCTATGCCACAGGATTAAAGTAATGGGAGCAATCTGAATGGAAAGCATGTGACACATTTTCAGGCCAGCTGTCTGTAAATTGCCCCGTCTGCGCAAAGGTGCTGCTGTGTGGTCTCTGCTTCACTGCATCATGCTGCAGCCATGCTACAAAGGCAGAGCTGAAAGCCAATATTCAAATGAGGCCTGAAACCGAAATACTATTTTTCTCCATTAGAGGGTGGTCCCTCCTCATTGTGGTTGAATTCCACTGACAGCAGGAGAAGACCTGCAATGCAGTCAGCTGCGTCGTAGATGACACATGAATCAGGAGATGTCTGCGGTCTTCCTTCTCATGCCTTGCGAGCCCTTTTGAACATAGCAATTAAAGAATATAAACGTGCGTGGCCACAAGCCAAGCATGTACACACATACGTTCAGTACCTGCCTTCACGCATATGACGTATGCACCCAAACATATGCACCTGCACATGTATGTATCTGTACCAACAAGGCAGCTTAAAAACAGCTAACAGCCTTGCCGTAGCAGCTGTAGTGAAAGAAACTGAATCCACCATTACACAATTACTCTTCTGTCAATAGCATCTACTTAATTCTAGCCATGCTATTGAATTGTACATATTTTTAAAAACATTCAGCATATGCATATAAGTGCACACAAAAAATACCATGTTAGAAATAAATCCATTATTTTAAGAAAATGTTAGGATTAAGAATTTGAAAGCCAGTGAATGACAAAATTCTACTTGCCAGACAAATATTGCTACACTCTCGCGTGAACTTGAACAATATAAAAAGCCTTTCACAACATGATTGCATTCATTATTGTAATATCCTAATTCCATGCAGGCAAACTATTCATGCAGCATGTTTTCAAGCTTATATGGAATAAGGCTATGTCTTTTTACAGCTCAAAGTTAATAATAAGAAAAAATACTCAATAGAATTTGCTACTGTGCAATATCCTGTGGAATAAGCATTGCAATGAAACATAAGAAAGAATGGCTGCTGGCATAATGAAATTTCTTACACTTTGTGTTTCATTACCTTAATAGTAGTGAACTGTCTCATTCACAGCATTGCCTATTACAAATTGTACTTAACACAGAACACCTATAGAAAAGACCTTTGAAGATTTTTACTAAATCTAAAAACCCCAGAACCCCCCCTTGAATCAGGGCCAAACAGAGAAATTTGATCCCCCAGAGAATTTTGGGATGCTGAGAGCCCATGAAAGCAGACTGCTATAAACAGAACAAGTTGTAACTGCAGGGCAACAATACTAGCTATTTTAAATTGTCATTGCTCCATTAAAGTCACTTCAAACTAGCAGAGGGTTTGGTCCCTTATCACTGCCTGCACCAACAAAGGTATTTGATCTAACAGGAATGATCCAGCAGTGGAACCAGTGAAATAGTGAAATGCTTAATGTTACACATGTGTTTAAATACTTGTGATCAGGAGCAGAGTACTTGTATTCTCCCAGAATCAAACTTAATTCCCAAGAAATGAAATGAATCTATTTTCTTAATGTCATTTTTACTGCATAGCCTACAATGTATAACTGCAAACCCTAGGAGTGTATCCCCTTATGGATGTCTACATATAAGGATATTTCACAAGGCTGTCATAATTACCTCACATACAAATTAGAGAAGCAAGTGTCAAAGGTTTTGTTATGTTTAGAAAGACCTATTTGGAAAAGATATCCAGGGAGAATAGACACTTCTTTCATTGCTTTCCCTATTATTCTTCTTCATGTCAATGTTAAAAGAGAGTGTTGCATAAGAAACATTTTCTAGATCCTTACCAGCAAAATAAACAGCTGGAATACAGTTACTTTACTAATTCTGTATGGTCAGATTTTGAGAACTAATGCAATCCTTTCAGGATTGTTATTCAGCCTTCAGATTTCAAAGGTACACAAAATATGGGCTTGCTATCCATCAGCTCAGTCTGACTGTGAGCCTCAAGCCTAATAAGACTGCACTTTAGAAACAGCACATGAACATTTCCTTGTAGAGAGTATGGCAGAGTAGCAATAATCTGGGAAAAAATGTCGATCTGCACAGTGCATGCCACAAAACAATTTATGCAGCAGAAGTGTATAGCAGTGATCTTATTAGAACAAGGCCATTCTTATCCAGTGAAAGACTCAGACAGCTGTTGTATGGACAAAGCTTAATATTCCTTCATTTCCCATGCAAGCCTATTTTTCAAGCCCACAATGTCCCCAGTCCACTGCATTACGTTTAATACTACCTGGAGAGCTTTTTCACGCAGAGCTTGTGTTACTCATTCTACATATGGTGTGAAGTTCACAGATGAGAAATGCGAGTGCCTAAAATAAATACTACATGAACCCTGAGATGTGTGAGGGCCCTTGGGAGTTCAGCAAATGAAATGCCTATCAGTCTCTGACACAGCAGACGCTCCCTACAATTGGCAGCTTCATGCTTCATTATGCATGGATCAGATATATAGGTATGGCCCCAGGCAAACTCCCTGGTTTAATGGAGAGGTGCATGCTGGGGAAAGGCAAATGTCATTTGCCCATGAATTTGAAAGATGAGGGGAAAAGGGGAATAGAGTTGATTAATCAAATGTATGAGGGGTTTATTTTGTACCATTTATCCTACAGTTTCCTTACTGAGAGTTATTTCCAGCATTATATGCCTTGCACCTTTTATGTTTTGTGGATGTGACAATGTTTAAAAACATAATTATTCTTGTCCACCCAGCTGAACAGATCCACAATAAATAACAAGCAGCCAGGTTTGTTACTTGCAGAAAAAAGAAATTAAAAATTTTCACAGCCTTTTATAATCCTCAGAATAAGCCCCATGCCATGTTTGCAGCACGGGGTCAGTAGACTTGCTGAAATTGTGCAGGAGCTGTTAGACATCACTAAAACATATTATGCTGCCTTAATGAATCAAAATTATACTAGAGGCTCAGCTACTTCAGGATGTTATTCAAGGGTATTCCCTATACAGAAAAAAACCAACTAAAAACTAACAACGCAGTAGTTTGCATCACATACATGTAGTTCTAATTAAAAGAAACAGTGACAACAGCAAATCCATCGTGATCCACAATTAAATGAGGTGGAAGGGAGGAGAGAGAAAGAATAAAGGGAAAAATCATTACTTACAATCTCTTAAGAAAGCAGAAGGCCAAAATGTTTACAGGGAAGGAAACTGTATTTCGTCATTCCCTAAGAAAATTATGACCCTGAGGAATCAATCGAGAAAAAATGCTACTGGGTATTGGTGTGTCTCAATGAAAACTCTTCTTTCCTCCTACAGTGTTTTCATTTGGAGATTTCAATCATGATATGTTCTGTCATTTAAACTTCAAAATGTCACTGTAAAATCTTTTTCTACCATGCCAATAACAACCATGCCAGTTGAGATCAGTTATATATGTATTAATGTGCATGTGTGTGCGTGCGTGTGTGTGTGTGTGTGTGTATCTTTTTTTTCTTTTTTTTTGGTGAGCATTCTGTAAAAGAACAGTATGGAATTGTTTTGAACCTAAAACATGGATGAAAATAAATTAAGCCAAGTCTATAAAACTGAGACATTTAAGAAGATAAGCCTTCAGCAGCTGTAAAAAATAGAATGAGAAAGAAAGAAAGAAAGAGAAAAAGAATGCCAGTGATGTCTCTCAATGCTCCTTCTGTGTGTTCAAACAAGTTATGGTTAGGAATGTAAAACTTGAATTTAAAGAAAGTGCATCTGGTGGAGATTAAACAGGATAAAGGGAGGAAAATCAGTTTGATGTACACTTCAAAATGCTGCTCATAATATAGTTTGTTCTATTACTTGAAAAGAGGGTATCACTGTTCTTTTATGTCTAGTTTTTAATCCTATGCTTTTAAAGTATCTTTTATTTGCTCCTATTTGAGGTGAATTGCCTCACTTCAAACCTTAAATCTAGTTTGGGGATTTTGACTTTAGAGTGGCTTCCTTTGAATAATCTTCTGAAGTCATATTTTATCCTCCATTTTACCACTTCTCAGGTTTTACTGGGTAGTACTGATTACGTGATCTTCTGCACTGAGATTCACCTGCAGGCTCAAGAGTGCATGCTTCACACTGAAGCTGCCAATGTGTTGTATCAGGGAGACAAGAGAGGTATTTTCTCAAGTCTGTTGAATTATAAACATGAATATAGTCAAACTAAGTCAGGTAAGCACTTTATTGCTCTATTTCACAACCCATGACTCTACCATTAGCTGCTGGAAAAACAAATTATTTGTAGTCCGTTTTGGAGCTTGGCTAGAGTTTAGAAAGTGAACTTCTGTTCACTAATTACCTCGTGTGCCTTGTCACACACTTCTTAAGTATCCCAGAAATCTCCCAGAAATCAATTAGGATATTTATCTGTTGATAAACTACTTAGTCCTTTATTCACAAGATGATAGAAAGAGGGAAGAATTGAATTTCTCCAGCACATCAGTGAATGAAGATCATAAAACTAAAGTCAAGGGGCTCAAAACTGTAAGCAAAACATCACTACTCTTATGGGACGTATGAAATGACTACAATGAAACTTGAAACTCCATCAGGCTTGAGTAGATCGTAGCTACTTTACATTTCTTTCCAAAAAACTACAAGGAAATTGTGAGTTTTCTTCTTAGGGCTTTGTGTTCAATTATTGTGGAAATTCTTCATAGCTGTCCCAGTCTTTTTGCTGCATATTTTAACATTGCTTTGCTTGGTGAGTTAGTGACCAATGACTGGCGCCTGGAGTTCTGACATAGATAATAAATCATTAGAAGAAACTATGAGGTTGTAGAGGCAAGACCAGCTGGGACTTGATGCTTCTCAGAGCATTCATTTGTAAGTTCAAAATTCAAAGTACACACACACATATTGGATATGATTCTCATTTACATTCAAGCAGAGTGGCTGTCTTTCAAGGAGACATAAGTTGAACTGAATTCAGCAGAAAAAACTTTACACTGCCGAAATGGTATAAAAAGGCTTCAGTGAAAAGGAAAATCAGGCTCTTAGAAATTGAAGAGGGAATTTCTCAATTTTGCATTCTATTTTAGCTCTTTTAAAAATTTTAGCTAGCTGTTGTTACTCAAACTCCTTCAGCTTGTTTCAACTTACAGGCCTGTTTGTTAATCATGTACAAATCTCACCAACCAAAAAAAAAAAGAGTAGATATTTCTGGGCATATGAGGCATCTGATTCAATTCAGTCAATGAGCTCTATCAGCCACTTCAGGTAACAGCCAAGTGCAACATGGAACTAGTGAACACCAAGAAATTTATTTATGGAAAAATAGTTCAGATTTCCTATATCTTAGAATTCTTGTGCTACTGGGAGAATAAAACAGCTGGTTAATGTTTAATTTATTTTTTACTAATGACATTTTGCCCAAACTGAAACCTGTCATTCCAGTTTTGTGGATATACTTTGGTCTTTCATATTAGAGAGATCAACTGTATGTTTTGGTTAAGTGGGCATAACTACCACTGCACACAATGGGCCATGCCAGATACAACCCAGTGGTTTTACAAATTTAAATGCATATGACATTAAGACAATGAGAGTTGACCTCTTGAACTGTTCAAAGCCTTCAGAAGTCTTAGGGTGCCACAACAGCACCACTAGTTCCCCTTTTTGCATCTTTTAAAGATGTGAAGTGATTGGTCTTTTCTCTTTAATACAGTAAGCCTGGCTACATCTCAGCTGTACCTATCAGCAAGACTGAGCCACATTTATGAAAAGACAGTGCCCTGCAAATAAAATACTCTTAGTCTTCACTGGTTCTTTAAGAAAATCCAAAGTTTGGTAAAAAATGCAGATTCACAGCTTGATAAATTTTAACCATGAGTCCGGAGGAAAATGTTTGAAGAGATTGCACCATCCTGAAGAGAAATTTTGATTTTGTCCCTGCTTTATGTCCTTTTTACAAGCAACCGCTTTCCTTTTCTCTTCTTCCACAGTGTTCAGAAAGCTTCCCACCCCCCACCCCACCCCCCCACCCCCAGTTCATATGTTTTTCCTCAAGCTTTAGCGTGTTGTTTGTTCAGACTGACGTGTGTGACTGGCATTGGGAACTGAAATGAAGGACCTACTAACAAGAGCACTCCTCTCAGTGTGTGCTTCACACACAGCGGGCAGCAACTGATTAACGGGATGACTGGAGGGGAGGACTGCGCGGATGGGTGAAACCGTCCTGCACTGCTGTCAGGATCTGGAGAGAGTGGCAGAAAGCATCCACCAAATTTACATCTCTCTTTTCTTCCTCAAAATTTATTAAGTACCTCCTTGCCTCAGTTTAGCCTTATTCATTATTTCCACCCTCTCCTGATTTCATGTCTCCTTCAAATATCTGCACACAAATATCTTCTTCTATCCCCCTCACAGCATTTGACCTTCAGCTGCTCCCCAACATATAGAAGCTCTACAAGATACATTTGGTGAGGTGTTGGTGAGCCTTCTTCTGTCCATCAGCCAACAGCAAGCT
Organism: Dromaius novaehollandiae; assembly: GCF_036370855.1. Taxonomy (NCBI): domain Eukaryota; kingdom Metazoa; phylum Chordata; class Aves; order Casuariiformes; family Dromaiidae; genus Dromaius; species Dromaius novaehollandiae. Next base: position 19,560,478 of record NC_088100.1, read on the forward strand.
CTAACCAGGGGAAATGGGCAGAACTATTGTGTTGTGAATGCTCTTCGCTTGGACACAATAAAAATTATTCTATTTGTGCAATTTTCTTTAGCCATCCCAGTATATAAATTTCCTAGGGGAATGGAGGAGTAGGAGGGGAAATGGGATCAGCCCAGGAGACCCAGGCAAGATATAACAGGAAGCATGTAGGGGAACGCTCAGTTAGGATATAATGACAGTGAGGATACTTTCAGCTAAAGTGCAGCTGTTTTCCTTGTTCAATGCTGCAATTGGAGCAACTAAATCCCACTATCCATTATGAAGGAAAAAATAATTCTTTTTTTTTCTTTTTAACCTTCTTCATACACTGTTTGGGAAGTACAACTCATGTTTTCATTTAGCTGTCAAAATGAATCATGCTCTCCCTCTCCTGTCTCTTACCCCTCTCCTGTCCCCTTTGCTCTGCGCAGTAAGATCAAAGCCCAGTTCAACATTGTTGTTAACTAAGCTAAGTGCATAAGCACTATTCTGCTGCCCTGTGACCATGGTGACCCCAGATCTAAAGTTCATGATTTGAAGATTGCACCACCTCTTTTTAGCTGAATCAGAAGCAGTTAAAATGAAGTAATCAATTTTATACAGTACAATGTATAACATACAATAGTATATAATAAATATAGTCAGCTTGCTTGAGGGGCTCTAACATCTATTGCTTGAGCTGAAATTCTGCCTGGTGTTGTCCTGTGCATAATAAACTTGCCTTAAACTGGAAAAAAATATTTATTCCCATTCCTTAAAGTTAATAATCTGAGTCACTTCTGAAATTGCTTGTTTCACAGTAAGACTGATATGTTTATTGGGGATCTTCACACAGGAGATGTAGAACAGTGGTCACAGAACTTCTGTTCAGGAAACAAGTCTTCACAGAGAGGACTTTACCTTAAAACCACTCGAGGTAGAGAGGATTTTAAGCAAAACCATTAGAGGTTGCTTGTTATTGTCCTTTTGCAGGCTGACAACCCTGAGCTCTTTCAGTCAGAATAAATTTAACAGACATGGCAAAATTCCCTCAAAAACTGCAATTTGCTAGTCCTAACTTCTGTCATCCTTCAGCAGCTCCAGAGAATGTTCTCAATATATAACATTTTGAGGCAAATAAATATTGTTTATACAAATTAATATAAATAAAACCCACTGTTCTACAGAGATTTACATTCCCAGGGTTAGAAAAATGCATTTATTTGACATATACGGTATCATATCATTGCCTTTTCATTCACTATAAAGTCATCATTACAATACTATTTAAAAGGTCCTTTCGCAAGTCTCGTGAATCTTTTCAGATTAAGTATCAAAATATTTTAGCTGTTAGTTTCAACCTTGTTCTAGCCACTTTGGCATATGACCCAAAATGAGCACAATCCAGCGTGTTTTGAACAAAATGTCATTCAGTTAGATTGTAAGTGTGAGGTATAATTGGTGAGATTAAAAGAGAGTGGAAAAACTATACCCTTTGTAATGAGGTGTTGTTTTTCTGTACAAATGAAAAGGGTCTACAATGGCAGCTGACATCAGCAGAAATGTCAAACCTCAGTACAGAACAGAAAACTCAGTACAGAACACAACTTGTATTGCTCATTTACCAGCCTTGTTAAAAACTTCTCATCAGTGACATATGCATTTTCAGTAACAAGATAACTTCTGCAGCAAAAGTTAAATCTCTGCCTCTAGAATGTTCTATGTCCAAATCTGTGGGATTACTGAAATAAACTAAAAAATTTTTCATACCACCTAGTGCCAACAAGAACATAATAAATTTAAGCTACATAGCTGCTGTGAGACTTGTGCATGGAAATTTGCTTCTAGGTCTTTAGAAACATCTTTTGCCTTTTCTTATGCTATGACATTATAGTAACTGGGTGTAATGTTAAAAATGGATGAATAACCATTAACTCATTTGAACTCCAGAAGGATGTAACTTTTCAGGGTATTTTGAAGGCTGTTGTTCACAAAACCCTCAGAGCTCATTTTTACAAGTATGCCACTGCCATAGGAAATCTCAGTGTGGTTTGCCTCTTTGATGGTGCCTCTATTGATACTTTACTAATATGTAAGAAGTGCAAATGAATGGGTTGATGGGGAAAAAAAGAAATAAATAAATTCTGTTTACTTGCATTCTGACCTTGCAGATGTGTTTCATCTCTGCATGTGTGAAAGGTTCATTCCCCAGTCGCAGCCTCTAATATGACAGACTGCTACCAACGAAAATAGCTAGCCTACTCAGGTAATTAGAGAAACTAATGGACTTATCTTGAGAAGGGATCTGCCAAAGCCTTCCCTGTAGGCAAGAGGGTTTTCCCACAGCATACAGGGTAAGAGAGGTTAAAATTATCCTGTACTCTGAAATCCCTTCAGAGTCTGAGGTGGTGGTGGAGAAGGTCTGTTATTCTTCAGAAACCATCTGCAGAGACCTCCTGGTATCTGGTTACTGCTGGCATGTCCTGGCCATGCTAAAAAGCCAATCAGGTGCTGTTACAACACAGAGAAAAGGGTAAAATTTAGGAAGGAGTGTTCCTTCTCTATATAATTTTTCAGCCCACCGAGATCCCCTGAGCTGTCATTCATGTCTCTGTCAATCAGTACTGTCATTTGTCGTGACAGTACTGGTTACTAATCAATGAAAAATGCATAATCAAATATATCTGCAACAAATATGTGCAACTGATATAAAGGGTTACTTGTGAGATAGAGCTGTTCTACGATACAGTTGACTTTGCCAGAAACTCCTTTCAGTTATTCACTAAGGGACGACAAGTCTGCCATTCAGGGCTAACCCTGAGCCACATTAGGTGTCCTTCCTCATCTATATACTGTCTTGGAACTGGTATCAAAGCCATTTGCATTGTGATTCTTGCTGTTTGAGCAGAACTACTAGATTCAACTGCAAAATGAAGATGTGGTGGGAGAGCATTAAATCATTTACCTGGAACAAGAGAGAGAACACTATTCAGTGAATATGTCCCTGCCTTTAGATTGGTGGGTTGCTTGCCACATGGTGATTGTCAGCATCTTGTAATCTCAGACCTGCCCTGGTTACCTGACTGTTCTGAACATAGGCTGTCCAAAAACTGAGATTCCCTTAGTCAGAGCTGTCATCTCTCTGGTCCTCCCTCAGAGCACCCAACCTCTCTTCTGCCCTGTCAGGTGTCTCCTCTCAACTTTTTCTTTCCTATCAAAGAGCTCCTTTAATGGATTCTTCCAGGCTTTTAACTAATTCTAAACTCTTCTAAAACCTTTCCCATGAGAGATATCTAGGGTCCACTTTGACAACTTACTCTAAAACAACCACTACCCCAGAGACTGGCACCTTTCCCAAACTCTTTGCTCCCCCACATCAAACCTGTTGCATCCTACCTTCCTACTCTGGTGACTTCACCCCTGAGTCCCACCAAGATCCCCAGCAGTACCTACATATCTTTCAGAGCCTTCCTTAGCCCATAAGATTAACCCTCCTACATTCCCATAGCCTATTGAGACCTGCTACCAGCTACCTCTATGGGATGCATATGGTCAAGACTATTTCCTTCATCCAGGATATTATTTTTTCAGGAACGTCACTGGCAAAAGCAAAGTCCAGGCAGAACTTTCCAAATCCTATACATAAGACGCTAAAAACCACCTCCCCAAAATCCTGTGGGCAGAAGAGGAAGAAATAAAGTAGCTAAATGATGATCTAATATAAACACAGCCATTTAAAGGATTAATCTTTTATCTAATTATCAACAGCTGGGAGAAGAGTTGAGATGTAAAAGAACACAAAATCAGGAAAATGAAATTGGAAATTTTGGCATGAATAACTGTGTGTTTACATCCTTCAGCATGTGAACGGATGCTGTGCATGACAAGAGAAGGTGGGCAGGACAGCAGGCTTATCCTTAGACCTCCTTGGAGTTCCCATGTTGAAGCTGGACATCTGCTGGAGGCCAATTTGAAAGGCTTTTAGAAGCAAGGACAGGGAGGTGTGCGACTGTGAATCATCTTTAGAGGTTGTAATAAACACTCAAAGACTCAGATTCTCAGAAGTGTTTACACTGAGATTGAATGCAGACATGGTTACTGTAGATCAGCTGACATGCAGTAACTCATTCTCTCAGCGCATTAGGACCTTAATGAGCCTAAGCACTCACTTTGGGCACTATTCTTAGGTAAGAATTATTGCCAGATCTTTTATTAAAAGAATTATTATTTCAGCATGGGATAACTCAGTTAGTTTTATTATATTTTGGATACAGTTAATATATTTTCTTTAAAGCTTGATGAAGGCAAGAATGAATAATTGTGAATATTTGAGCCAGATTCACCAGTACTCTTCATCTACTTTGCAATATTCCGAAGCAGTTATTGACCAGCCATAGCAAAACAGATAACATAGATTTACCATTTCCCTGCATCATTTGAAGTGGCATAAAACAGTCCAGACCCTACAGTGAATCCCACTGTTTTGTCATGTTAGCCTTTCAGTTAAACTATACCAAGTCTCAGTATTTCAATATTTGCAGAACTGAAAAGTTTCAAAACTGAAGACATTCATATGACATACTGATGTCTGAGGCACCCAGGTTTGAAATTCAGATCACAAATAACAGCATCTACGACTTTTCAGATATCCTCATTTGTGTACAATACAGAGATACACTTGACTTTAATGAATTTCTAAATTGTAGAATTGTCTTGATAATGCTTTATAAAAGTGAAAGACAAAAATAACATCATTCTATATCCATGAGTACTATTCAAACAGCTCTAATTTGTGTATAGCTGATACTGTGGTATTCCGGGTTTATAGGCTTCCAGAGGCATCTTCAGCTAGAATTATTGTTGATCTTTGCAGTAGATCTCCTGACACCAAAATTGATGTATACTCATATTTAATTTTAATGGCCCTGAAGATGATGCTTCTGTTGCTGTAATAAGTATTGTCTTCAGGACTCATGGAGCTTAAGGCTGGATCAGAACTCCCGTTTAAGTATCAGTAATGCTGCTAATACTGATCCTATTAAACTGTATATAAACTTCTTTAGTCACTTAAAAGATACAAATCTGGTCAGTAATACAGTTCAGTATGCATCTAGACTGTTGTGTCCACAAGTACAGCATCATCTAGATTGCTCATGGAAAGTAATACACTTGCTCTCGCTTTCTCCTCCTTTCTAGGAAAACATTGTACATTATTATTCCTCACGAAAAAAAAAAAAAAGCTTTTAGGAAATGGGATTGCTTGGGATGAAACTTCCGGTTTTAGATAACCACAGACACTTGCCTGCCAGTTAGCTAAACCTGTTTTGGACCCTATCAAGCTTTCTGAAGTGGGATTGATAACACTGTAGCACCTTACAAATGGAAAGTGTAGGTTCATACTAGATTTTATTACACTCACTATGTCTGCAGATGGGAGACAACAATTCTGTAGTGTTCCTTCCACAACCTTCTTTAGATCATGGATTGCACATGCCTTCATGGACAATTATTTTCAGTGCTTAAAGAGGAAGGGTATGCAGTAAAAACATGATACAACAAATCTTTTTTAAAGATCATCCATTCTAACATTTGTTTACGAAAGGACTGCATAGACAGACATCCATAAGAACTCAGTGACAGTATCTGTCTCACACAGAGGTTTGATACACCTCATCGGTTTCCACTACGTGTCAAAATGGCAACATCTGGTTTGACTGTGAGACAGTGGTTTCAGGCTCCCACCTCCCTATAGCTCAAATCGCAGTGTCATCCTGGACCTTTGCATCACAGGCATGCAAGAACCAAATTTGCCACAGTGCAATGCAGTGGCCACCCAGCCTATGGGATTTCTGCAGAGGCCTGCAACGTGCATGGGCTAGTCAGCCACATCTCGCTCGGTGACTTCCTTGACTTTGGAATCAGCAGTTCTACTTTGTGATATTCCAGCACTGGCCAAATTAAATGAAGATTTGCTGCTGCAGTTGTTTTCCTGCACCCACCTTGAGAAGAATACGAACTGAGTTTAATGGGCTGAGAAAGCCAGCTCTTGTTTCTTCATCTTCTTGATCTTGCCACTTTGTACTGTTTCGACAGTGCAAGAAAACTGGCTGAACTGGGCATGGTATCAGTAGTCCCACCAGCTGACAGGACCAGAAGATTACACAACAAGATGGCACACCATTATGCTAGTTGTATGGTCCAAAGAGAGGCTGGCAACACGGATGGTTCAGATCTGTACTTACTGAAGTCCTGAATCTTCTGTGATTTTGCACATGAGTGCCAAGTGAGACTGAAATGTTACTCACATGGGAAAGAAGTTCTGTATCTTTTTTTTTTTTTGCATTTACTGGGCCCACTACAGTTGTCTTCTTAAGGTTAAAGGCTTCTGAAATATCCAAATTATGCTCCCTTCTTAGTTGTTTCAAAAATAGAGTGAAGAGAAAGAGACTCTGAAAAACATGATGGCATTATAGTAACAAAATACGACCACAAGACTGGTTAGCATTTCTATCCCTAACTGTCAGTTGTATTAATGTCTGAAACTCCAGGTAATCAGAAAAAAATAAAGGCAGCTGCAGTGGCAGATTGAGGTTTCTGACCAGATTTTTTCTGAATGTTTTGCAAAGCAGTTAAAAATTCCCTGTACCTGTTATCCCACATTTGATTATTATTGGAAAGCAGTGATAATACCGAAACACAAAAGACTGGATTCGAAGGGCCTCATTACTTGTCAGCAGTGCCATATGGAATGTTTAGGAGCACTGATGTAAGGGAATCGTAAATGGATGTCACACAAGGGGTACTGAGAAGATTGTCATCCTCTGTGCATCGTAAAGTATTTGAACATAATGTGTCAGCACCTTCTGAATCTTTTCAAAATAAGGATACTGAACAAAACTGAACAAATTACTAGTCTGGGTATTTCTAATTAAATGGAAATATTCCACACGAGAAAGGGCATCTGAATCTGACTCACAGCAAGCTGCACGAATTATTTAGCAAAACTGCTTACTACAGTTAACAGTGCAATACAGTTCTATAACTCCTTAAAATAATTTGGCTGCAGTATCTCAGATCTTCAGCAAAGATGTTTGAGTGCACTGAGGACCCAAGTAATAAGGATTTATATCCAGAAAGGCCAAGATGTCTGAAATAGAGTGGAGAGGAGAAAATCCTGAACTGAAGTACAACCATCAAAATTTTTAGATGTCTGAACTCCAAAACCTTTACCACTTTTTTCTTTTACTTTGAATTTCCCTGAATTCTGAATCTGCTTTGCTCTGGAAGGGATGAACAGCTGGGCATTTGGCACATCCTTAAGCTAGCTGGTAATCGGAAACTGCATATTCCTCCCTTTACATCCTCGGAGGGGCTCACATATCAGGAAAAAACAGCACAAAAAGCCTGATGTTCATGCTGATGACGCTAAGCAGTCATGGAACTTAACTGGAAGCAGAAAGGTCATCATGAAATCCAATCCTCACTCCCAGGACTATGTATTTTTTTAACATTTTCATACATATATTATATTTATATGCATTTTTCTTAATTGCTGTTTCATATTAAAGTCCACAATAGCTCTGGGAATAGAAATCAGAATTCTCTGAAGCCTATGTGAGTGCGCAGTTACAGCAATGTCTCAGCACACCACTGTTACACCTTTCCCTGCTTTCACCTGTCATAAATGCAGTGAGCAGGAAAACGACCCAGAATGAAAAGTAATCTTCCCAGAAGCTCTCAGTCAGGTGCCAAGACACTCTAGAGGGCTTAGGGTCCTTCCTTAGCCTTAATTGTTCCTAATGGCTAGCTACAAGTGGTTTGTAGCTTGTGTTAGTGTTAGATATCTCTCTAGTCAGAAAGCAGTTTTATGTCACTTTCAGAAGCACATAAATAATCCCATAATCCAATCACTAGGAGCCCACAAAACTTTGGCAGGTATTTGGTGCAAACAGCAGTCTACAAACTACAATTGCTGGGTACTTACAGGGTGCTTCGACTTTCTCCTAAACCTCATTCTTGTAAGAAATGAGATATTTACTAAATATTATCAGCAAGCTGAATAACTTAGAAATATTAGTTGCATGCTTATTTTAGACTGAAAAGTTGTGTAAGGCACTATTTGTATAACCAAGTTTTTTCTAAGAAGGATACTTTTCATGCCTAAGTAAATACCATCCTGAAAGTGTGTTTATGTAGTAAGTTGGCAACAAGCAATTTGTAGGTGCTAATTTGTGCTAAGCTATCATTTTTAGGCACTGAAATTGCCTTGGAGCCATTTGTTTTTTAAAAAAATTATTTCTTTCATTTAACCTGCTGCAGGCACATAAAATAATCTGTCTTTAAGAAGACACATCTTTCTCAATTTTCAATTTTACTGCACTTCCGTTCAAGTTTGATGAAATCTGAAGCAATCAGGGATAAAAGAGTCTTCCTGTGGGAGTAAACTATATTTACACCCTCTGTCAAGCCTTTTTACTGTGCCAGAAGAGTATAGTATAATCAGAATCAGGTGTTCTCTTTGCCTACCGTTTTTTTGCTTGCTCTATCATATGATTCCATTTTGCTTTTATGAAATGGCTGGAGCTCTGCTAGCTAGCAGGCCTGGTCCTTCAGGGCTCTGTATTTTACTGTTGATGGCTTCTGCTACCATTCAAAATTCCTCACCCGTTTATTGTGCAGGCTAAGTTTGCCTTCCTAGGGCCAAATCAGACGCAGAGAGAAAATGAAAGAAACATCTTTAAAGGAGGGATAAACTGGTGTCTGGAGGTACCCGTCTCTCCTTATAATTTGGAGCAGAAACCCATTAAACTTGCATAGACTGGACACCTAAATTAAAGATGGCTGAAATTCAGTGAGTTGAGTCCCTCCTTGGAATTTCTTTACAGCTCTTCAGCAATTACAAAAGGGAATTAAAGTGAACATAAATGTGATGTAATACCTACCTTAAGGATTCTAAATATTGCCACAATGGAGTAAAGGGATTTGAGTATAAATAAATATCCCTTATACTGAGCAATCCTAAAACTATCATAGGCTGCCTCGGTAAAATCAGTCCAAATAGTGGGGATCCCTCAGAGCTAATGTAATTCTCCCTGCACCATCTTTTGATCCCTGGGGTAATGTGCAGCCTGAACTCTGAAATGATATTCAGAACTCAAGTTGTCTTACATTTGAGCTGTTTCTATTTGCAAGAGAAAGGACCAGGTTTTAAAATTAGGGGAAAAAATCTGTTTCAGTTAAAGAACAGCAATAATAGAAGTACAAGCGTGGAAATATCTAAGACTAGAGAAGAGACTAGGACTGGCCAGAGAAGGAGACAGGCTGTGACTTAGAGCCACTGGTGCATAGGGAGCCATTTTGAAAAGAAGACTTTTATTCATGTCATTAAATTAAACATGCTGCAGGTACACAAAGGGTAAAAAAAACCTTTGTAAGTAACATAAAGAATCATCTTCAAATACAGTGGAAAAATAGTTCCTTTGTGTCCCAACACCAAACTGTAGGAGGAAAAAGCAAGTGGATTTTGCACTGACCAGTTGATTAATAAATCTCAGCCCTAGCAGGCAAAGGTGAGGGAATAAGTTCTAGAGCTACTGATCTGCCACAAAAATTGTCCCAGAGGTTAGCCCTCACTTCCCACTTATGACAAGGGAACTCCAGCACTTCCCCTGGCTGCAGCAACAAGCTGTGTGCAAATGGAAAGGAAGCTGCATTCATTTTCTGCATCAGCCTTCTCCAGAGTCTGCTTGGGGAAATGCACAAGCCTGCCTATCTGCCTGCGTGCGAAAACTGGCAGGGTAAACAAGCTAATCAGCTCCAACCATGCCTTTGCAATCAGACTCTCTTGAGAATTGCACACACTTTTTCCACACGGTTTCTTTTGAAAATAAGCACTCATATTACACAGACAATCTGCATTGAATTAGTGGCAGCTCTGGGTGCACACCAACCCACTCAATTTAGGCAAGTCTGCTTGTCAGCTTTGTTTTTTAACTGTCCAGTAACACATGTGCCCTTGCAGCATCGCCTGGTGCTATTTTCCTATGTTCTTTAGGCACTTGGGAATAGTATACCTGCAATACGGCAGATTCAAGAAAGGAGTTGGTTAGCTCATTTAATTTTTATATCAGCACTCAGATCTTTGCCTCTTTCTTTCTCAGGTAGCAGAAGCTGAAAACTAACGAGATACCATAGTACCTTGACAGCACTCATTCTTAGAAGAAACTGAATCTTTCAAGCAAGGCCATCATCCAGTTGCCCAGGGCAAGAGATGCTGGGGGATAAGCAACATCCTCTGGCAGCAGAACAGGTCCCTTTCAGGACACCAGGACATCAGGAGTAGGCAGGGACACCATCCCCATCAACAGGCATCCATGATCTTGCTTCCCAACATGTGGCCACAGCCTTTGCATGACTCTGCCACAGCCCCATGCTGCTGAGGAACGAGCATTTTAGGGCCATCACAGAAATGGGCAGAGAATTAAGTTAGCCATATGTCCCTTTAGCTTACAGCCCCTTTTCTCTTATCCCTTCCCCTGCCCTAGGGGAGCACCGTTGAAACACGAGGTTTAGTGTTTTTATCTTTAATCTAGGGGTTACAGAGTTTTACCTTCTCTGACAGAAGGTTTAAGGTGATTCTGTTGCAAGAAAACACTGCCCAGGAAGACATGTAATTGCAGTGGTTACTCCTTCTCTTCCGTGATGGAGACAAAAAACAGATCTTTCCCTCCCTTTTTCACTAGCCTGTATGTGTTTGATTCAGCTGTAGTGCCTCTGTTCTGTATTCTTTTCAAACATCACCTGATAAGGTTTAGGTGAATCTACACAAGTGAACAGCAATGGTTCCTGCAGTCTTCCTCTAAGCCTTTCTGTAGATAAAAGTGTGTTGCATGCTGGAGCATGCAGTCCTGTTCCCTGACTGTTGCCATAAAGAGACATACTGGGGAGTACATAGTCTTCAAACTGTGTGCGCCTTTCCTCTGTGAAACCCACACTCACGCATAGATGGAACCCAGCGTGGTCTTCCAGGCATGGAGCTGGGCTGCAAACAGGGTGAGTTCAGGTAATAGGGTTGAAGGCACACCACCGAACATGCCTACAGGCTCAGCCCAAAGGGTATATACATCTTGCCTGTCAGTGTAATCCCTGGTCATTTCCTTCTGCATTCCTGATTGACTCAGGAGCCTTTTCAGTCAACTAGGTCATGAAGACCCCTTTCAGGAGCACCTGGGTTGTGTTGGGAGCCTTAACTGAAGTGGCAGACCACAGGGTGATTAGGTGAGGGCTGTTGCAATGCCTAGCTGTCTTTGAGGCTGCAACTGTCAGTGTCCAGCAGTGTAATTTTTAATTTATTAATCACTCCAAGTACATATAAAAGCAAAATGTATCAAGAACTATACAACCCTATTTATCAGGGTTTGTTCCTATATCATAATTATGATTTTCTTTTGCCATGAAATCCTTAAATAGAGGGGTTTTTTTCAACAAAGTTTGACTATGCATATAATAATATTTGACTGACTGTTGTTAGTGCAATTGGAGAGCCATTACATTAGGCAGAGGAATACCTCTGCACTTCACTATGCTAAAAGGCAACTGTTATATTTATTTCCACTCTGCCCTGTTAATTTATGTGGTATGCTCTGATTGGAGGCATATATTGAATAAAATGGGAGTAACATGATTGAAAGAAGATGTTTATATTCCATCATTACTCCAAAATACGAGTATATGTGTGTAAAGAAAACAAGTCAGTCAGTGAGTGGCAAAATGTGTCCCTTCCTTACTCTTCCTCCAGTGACGAACCACAGCCCACTCCAGATGGTATCAATGAAATGCTCTTCACAGCAACTTGAAGTGAGACTGGAAGGAGTACAGATATATCTTTGCTGCTTTTATGTAGTTATCTTAGGGAAGAAATCTTCAGCAAAACAACAGCATGGGCTAGCAATCTGAGAACGTGCCTAGCAGGCATCCCCGAGTGCTTATACACGGCATAGCAGATGCCCCTGCCACCAATTCTTCTCTGTCAGTCACACTAGCAACACTGAAGCTGTAGAAGGATTCCTTACCTGCACTACTTTCATTTGTTATGGAGGTATGTCCCTTTGAAAGGAATCCAGAAAAGAGCAAAACCGAGTCATACTGAAGAACTGCTTATCTGTTAAGACTATATAGGAGAAACATCCTTTAGCCAAGATGCCCTACGTATTAAAATGATTATGCACAGTAGCTGGTGATAGGTACCCATTTGTGAGAGTGAGATAATGTATTACTTTCCCCAAAGTAGGCAGGCTGCTTATTAAATTTAACTTGCCGTCTGTGCCTTCTGGCAATGCCAGTGACAAAACAAATTACCTGGGTTTGGGCCATATTGGAACAAGAAATGAGGTAAACAATGACATTAAAAAGTAATTCTCTGCAATGGCTTTTCTTTTTACTAAGTCATTCTATTGTACTCTTCCATACATGTAAATTATGTGTGATAGTCATAAAAAGGCTTTGAATTACTTTCATTATTTGCTGGTCCTTTCAGACTATGGATATAACTGGAATATAGGCAAGCTGGCAAACCACAGTCATTTAAGGTGATTGATGGATATGTCTGGTAAAAGCCCCTGAGATTTTCAGCTTCTGGTGCAACCAGATTCATGGAACAATGTATAGTGGGTATTCACACTACCAGAAGAATATATACCAAAGCAAAAGATATTAACAGTTAATCTTAACAGAGCATGAGCTGGAATCCAAAAAACTCAAAAGAAGTATCAACAGCTTGTGGGAAAGTGTCACTTTGTAATCTAAAAACTTGGTCTAAAGTCATTGGTCCCTGGAACAGTTTGATTGTTTAAACAAGATTCAGACATTAGTAGTCTCGATGCTGTAAGAGGGCTCATGGGACTGTACACGCTGGTGTAGAGCTAACTGATGGACCAGATCCAAAATGCAGGAATAAGCACCTAAATCCAAAATTGGACTTTAGATATGTAAGTCCAAAGTGGCATGGTCCTTAAAGACCTGCCTGCACACCATAGGCATCTGGCTTTTTTACTGTAAGTAGATGAAATTTCTATAAGCAAGTGCCTATAGTCAAAAGATTTGTCTTGATGTGACTGAGTTTCTTCACACAGAGCTCCTGCCTAATCTTAGATGGGAAACTCAGTATAGAATGCTGTTGATGAGGGCCTTGAAGGGTAGTGAGCATTTTTGAAAACACCTTATAGCTAATCCTGAGATGTAGTATCTTCATGAAGTACAGTAACAGCTGCTATTTCCTTTTAAAATGGTGGCCCAGGGTGTGGGTGGTATGTAGTGGCCTAGCTGCTACACCATTTGCACATGCAATATGTAACCTAGCTTTATTTCCCTCCTCAGACTGAGTCAAGCCTACATCTACTATACTATCTAACTCTATTAGTGGATGAAACTAGACACAGCTCCTTCTTCCTTTCTGTGCCTTTCCCTGTTATAGCAGCTATGGCAAGACTGGGGAGAGTAGAGCTCCAACGATTTCACCAGCCTAACTGCTTGAAGGGGACTATTACCATCAGGCAGAAATTAATAATTCCATAACTGAGAACATGAGATTAAATTCTCTCTCACCTTCCCCTTCCCAAGTCATCAGTGTCAGAGAAGTGTTGTGGTGGCCTGGGACTCATCAACATAGTGCTGCATCTGGCAATTCAGCCTAGCATTTGTAATCGGACTCATGACCCGCTCTTCATGCCTGAGCACAGCATGCTTTGCCATTTGTGCAGTCATCTATGCTAGTCCAAAGGGGTGGATAATCAACAGTCTGGAAAATAAGGCTTGATGCCTATTTTATATTCATTGTGCATGGGTAAAAATGACTGGACAAGTGCCAAATGATAAGGCATCAGATCTATATAGGTGTTAAATAAACAGCAAATAGTCCCCACTTTATTTCCAAGTATAATTAGTTTGATCAGTGGAAGAAACTTCAATATAGCTGATAGCCAGTAACATATGAAAATATAAAGTATTTCTATGAAACATAATATTCATATATTTCCACAGTGTCTGAAGTTCAATAATGTTCGGTACTGATATAATTTGTATTAAATATGAAACATTACAGATATCAAATGTTTTTCCACAACAGTTGGAATATAGTATTGGTAACTAAAATCAATAGTTAATTGAATTATAACACCACGATTAGATTACATGACAGCCATGTACTTACTTGTCAGTCAGCTGTAACTTGTGTTAATAAGATTCACTGAGCTCATTATCTTTTGTAGACTGTTAATTTCTGAAAAAAGACCTGTGAACAGAAAGGATGTTGTCTTGTTAAGCAAATGCCAGATTGTTATTGAACACTCCAGGAATAATGAAAAGAAATAATTTCCGGAGAGGATCTGAAATTATTTCGTTGACCTTTATGATTTCTACTCCTTAACACAGACAAGATCAGAAATGGAAAAATCTCCTGATCTAGGTGTTATTAAAAGCCTATGTAAGGCTTTTAATAGGATGAAGGATAGAACTAGTCTAGGAAAATGCCCATGAAATATGGATTTTTGGATTTTTAATGAATCAAACTCACCTTGACAGTAACCCTATCTCATCTTATGGCTACCCAATAATGCACATGAAGTGCCTTAAGACACAGGACCAAAAAAAAGCTACCAGTCCGGATTGCTACTATACAGATAACTGCACAATTGACATTTCCTCCAGTGGATACTGTAAACTTTTATTTTCTACCCTCTACATGCCTCAGTGAACAAACAGCATTTACCATCCTTACACACTTAAGTTTCAGTATTAAAGACCAGAAGTCCAAAAATCTTACAGTATGCCGAGGAAGAACAGCAGACGTGACTGAGTACATTAGCAATGTCTTAGGTGCTATTCTTTAACAATGATATCAGAGAAGTGAGAATACCCAGATAACTCAGACATGAATTACAACTTAAGCTACTGAGTTAAAAAAAAAAATAGTTCCTAAGAATCTGACCTTGGGAAAAACTTCATTCCAGCATCCAAGAATCAGTTCAACTCTGAGTGCTGGAAAGACACATAGAGTGTGTCCTACATGTCCTAAGAAACTAGAGTTTCTCAGTATAATGAAGAACTTCAGAGCACTCCACTCAGCACTCAGTTTTGTGGCTAGTCCCCTGACCATTACAAGAAGGAAAACAAGCTATAAGGAAAAGAGGAAAATATTTTTTTCTTCATTGCTTACATGTGACCAGAAGTGTATAGTTACTTACATTCAATATAAATACATCACAAATCATTGATTACATTTCCTTTCAACTCCATTTCAAGGATACCAGAAAGTCTCATCTTGCAAATGTGTGTTTTAAGCACCAAAATTGCCTATCTTCTGTCACACAGCCCTTTGTATAAACTTACCAAGCTTCATCTTGAAACAATTTAGGTCCTTGCCTCCACTACCTTCTTTGAAAGGCTACTAGAAACTGCAGATATGTTATAAGATTTCTTATTTCCATGACCAATTTCCTGACCAATTTTATAGTCTTTTTTTTCCCCCTTTCTCTCAGTTTTAAAATTGGTAGTTTTGCAGAAATTCCTGTAGTTGGTCTGCAAATGCTTGACCTTTCAATTTTTTCCATAACATTTTATCCTGTTTCTGTTACTCTAGCATATAAGGTGGTCAAGCTCTATTTTTTAGGTTGGTCCATCAGATTGTACCAAGCGTGAAAAGCAGGCCATCTACCCTCTTCTCATGCTCTCTCCCCCAGCCACTGGATAAAGCACTCCCTCCAGCATTGAGAACGCTCTGCCCTCCTTTAGTTTATGAGCATTTACCTCTTCCTCTATTAATTACTAACTACGATAATAAAAAGTGTTGGCCCCAAAATCTTTCTTGTGTGGAATATCTCTATATTCGGATAACTCCTCAGTACAATCACTGTAGGCTGCTATAGAATTATCTCTTTATCATCCTTACGATTCTCATACTAATCTTTGTCTCACCTTAATCAGAATTGTTATGGGGCAATTCCATGTGAAATGTTTTTGTTATACCTAACAAGCTACACTACTATATTTCCTTTGCCAAAAAAGTTAGAAATCTTAACAGAAATGATACTAATTTAGTGGTAATGGGCAGTTTCAGGACAGTTCCAAGGCCTTGACACAAATGGACTACTAACAGTGGAGAAGAAAGATCAGACAATTTCTACTTCAAAACTGTCATTATTCTGAATGCTTCCCAAACTGGACAAATAAATCTGACTGCACGAGCTTTGTGCCACCAAGACCTCCTTATGTTAGACTACAAATCAAAGTCAGTCTCAAGCAGAAGAGTGAAAGTTCTGTGGAATCTGTATTCTGCCTTTCCTTTGCTTCCTCAAGGCTAAGGAACATAGATAGGAGAGTCTGGGAGGCATTTGCTAGTCATTTGGATAAGTATTCTGAGCCTAGTATGAGCTAGCACTTTCTATGCACAATACTCTTTTAAAAAGAAAAATAAAAAGGTTGTGTTTAAGAGATAAATAAAAGATAAATAACTATGAAGTAATAAAGCAGTAAGCACTGATACTATAATTTTTTTTCTAATGATAATACCACAAATATCAATTTAAATGTTTTTGACAATGGGTTTTCAGGATCTGTAGTCTTTATTGCTTAATCTGTTTTGGCCAGCAAATTTAGTCTCACTGAGAGACTTCATCCCACAGTGACGCCCACATGTTGAAGTGTATCTGGGGTCATGGGAACTTCTTTCTGCTCCCTCAATAACCCTGAATTACAGAGTCTCTTTCACCTAACTACCTCCCAGGACCCACAGCAACCCTCACACCACTGTACACACTGACTCCACACACATACAAACACCTCTGCCCTCCCCTCACTGGGCTATAAAAAGGCCACATGATGGAAAAGTGGAGCAGGGATAACTTAGCTCCCTCACTGTACTGCTGTAGTAAAGACACTGAGTTCATAGTACAGCTCCAGATGTGGAGAACTATGTGAATATCTGGACACAACACCAGCAGCATCATTGGTTTCACCAGAACTCATGATAGCAGCAGGTTGTCTTTACACTATCCATCACTAATACATAAGCAATCCTTATGACTCTAGTTAAAAGCCTTAAAGCAATCACTCTCGGCTCCAGGATCCTCAGGATTTCTGCCTTAAAATCATGTAAAGCCTGTGGCTATATTTTTACCTAAGAGTATTCAATGGCTGTGATTATGTCTTTAAAGTAAGTGAGGATCCAACCAGAGGCAGAGTGACCACCTGAGAGAAAACAACCTTTGCTGGTGGTGGCTTTATTTTATTATTATTTTAAAGATTCTTCTTTCTTTATCGTTGTTCTTGTGGTCAGGTGAGCTTGTTCAGACAGAAGAAAAATAAAGGACCTTTTTTCTGAAAACAGCTGCTCCCCTCTTTACTTCATGGAGCCTCAGTTCCTCTTATGTCTGTTTCTCAGGCTTCACTGAGAAATTCTGAGTGCCTTAAGGGATGGGAGCGAATGCTGCATATTTCCCGCAGAAATAAAGTCTGTTGTGTTTGTGTACACATTGAGTCTCACATTAGTTTTTTCCTGTAGGAATAGGAGGAGGATTGGCCAGGTAACACTAGGTATAAACGTGTTACACCACTGAGTCAGCAGAGCTCCCTCCAGGCTGGAATTCACGCAGCTACTTCAGCCTCAGTTAAGTTAGTCCTAATCCAGCTGTACTGCTGCTGGGGGTGGAGCTAGGGTGTCTGCTTTGCTCAGCCAGGTAGATCTATGGGCTTGGGCAGGAGGAATGATGCAAATCTCTCTCCACACTTCTCACCACAGTAAAAACTTTGGACAGTGAAATAATAAATTAACTAAGTTACTGTGTAGATCTATTATTATTGTGCTTTTTGTTCTTTGTTCTCCATAACCTATGGAAAATAAGAAGCTTGAATAATCCTTTTCTTTAGAAAGGGTGAACTAAAGCATAAAAAGGCTCTTATTGAGACCTAGTGGTACCAAGTTTGCTTACCTTCCTTCTATTATTTTCCATTAATATACATTTTGTTACTTTTAAGACTGATGCCTCAGCTGTAATTTAGTAGAACATTATCCATTGGTCTTTGCTGATAAAGAATCACCTGCTGTGTTTAAGCACCGTCTTCTGATGCTTGCCAAAATCTATGATATTCATTACTGCAAAGTGATACAGTCTATTACAGTACTTTCACCTAATTCCCAAGTTTGCCTCGGGACGTGCAGTTCCACATACTGGTTTTGTGTCATTTAATGGATTATCACTCTGAGTTCCATATGTCTTTCTGTACCAGATCTTTTTTCAAGAACTTCTGACTACAGAAAGTGCACAGTGACAAAGCTATTCACAGTATACTTTCGGTCTGTAACGTCTGAATTCTCTTACGTGGCAATTTCTAATTTCTAACTGAGTTTAGGACTGGTAAATTTTGCATCCTCCAATATGCTTTAGTGTTGTATTTCCTATCCCAACCATAATCTCATCAAACCCTCTATAAATTACTGGAATTGCAAAGTGCATTCTTCAACTTCCAATTATTCACAGACTGCTCTATATTTTCAATCAGTTTGTGTGTCTCTTGATAAGAAACATCTCTCTGAGATGCTTCATAGAGTACGATACCCTTCAGACTATAACACAGTTTCAGAGTTGCCCTCTTATGACTGAGCTAACTGAAGATGACAAGAACAACAAGTGCTTCAGAACAAGACATTGAAAGAAATAGGGCTGAACACCTTTCTTGTACCTTTTGGTGCAAATGGAAACACTGTCAAAATCTTTTTCAATTCCACATTCGCAGAGAGTATCAGCTCCACCAAAGATTTTAATTGCTCCATTCCTCCAGTCAGAGTATATTCTTAGTTGCTTTACCCTTGACACTGCGTGGTGTTCAGAAACCGCTGAGACACGGGAAGCATGAGCTCTCACTGATTCACCTCACATGTACTGTGACCCTCTGCATGCAAGAGCAGCTGGCTCCAAGCAGCTCAGACCACAGCACCTGTAAGGACAGTCCCCCCAAAGGGAGAGCAGGAGTGGTAGACCAGCATCTCTCGGGAGCATCACTAGAAAGGTGACAGTGAGAAGTCTCCTTAGCACAGCAGCCCAGTTCTCCCTTGTCAAATTCCTGATCTGCAGACCCAGCCTCCTCTACAATAACTCGCACACTTACCTAGACACTGAAGTTGTGTTCTTTCCACAGACTCCTTTTCCAGATCTGCTCCCTTGAATCTGCTTGTAATGTCCACTAACATCAGACAAAGTCCTCCCCCATGCTGCTGCCATGGTGATGTCTGTGGGACACTGATGGATCCGTATTCACCTTGCAGTACTTTAGACTTCTACCTGAAGCACTTAGATCAGGAGTGTAATTACTCCAGGATGCCCCTACAGTCAGTGGGAAAAGTCACTCTGGTTTTAGGTGCTCTGAATTGCCCTCTTTCCACACACAGAAGAGAGAACCCATAAAGATCCTAATTTAGAAACCTCTTTAGGAGGGATGTATCTGGGTCTGAGAGTAGAGCCTAGGGATGTAATGTCCCCAGGGTCTCTGGATCTGGGAATAGAGACATTGTATCCTGCCCAGAAACATCCAATGACAGTAGAATTTTAGAGAAGTAAACCACAAAGAGCCACTCTGTCTCTGCAGAACATGTGTTTATCTGGTCATATTTGGGAAGATTTTCAAAAGAAAAACAAAAGGTGTATCTATATTACAGCTTTTATATTTCTGCCCCCAAATTCAGAAACGCTGCTGCATTTGACATACATTCCTCCACTTTCTTTATAAGAAATGGCTAAACCATTTCAGATGATATGTCACCAGAAATTCACCTGCTTTCACCCATTCGGTAAAGTATCAATATTGTTAGTATTTGGCAAAGTTAAAAAGTGATTGAAAACATTCATTGATCTTAATGAAACACAATGATATTAGTAATCTTCTTCATATACTCAATGCAAATAAGTTTAGAATCTCAGTCGACAAATACAAAGCATTACTTACAGCAAAATAAAGATCAAAACTTTTCAAATAAATCAACAATTTAAAATTTTCTTTAGAATTCCTTAGCCTAATCAACACACATCTGTTCTTCTAAGCCCACTGGAACAGTATAGTCTGTATTTATAATGAGTAAATTATACTAAATTAATTAAATATTTCAATTTCAGCAGTGTGAATTGCAACAGTATAAATTCAAAGAGTTTTCACCATTGAAGAAAACACTTCCTCTTTGATTTAACTACCAATTTTTAATCTACACAAAGAATATTCTTTGCATTTTACAAAAAGAATGCCTTTTAGATATAATCTTTTATAGTGGCAAAGTGGAAACATAAGACTTATTATGGCAGTAATAATTCAACTTTGCTGTATTTTTCTTTACAAATTCTCAGGTGATTTGGGGGTATTTAGTCAGGTCACTGTAACAATCTATCCTAAGTCAGGTCAGCAGGTTGCCTGGCAACTGTGTTGAGGATTGACAAAGGCAGGCTACCTTCCTGTTTTTTTTTACCTCCCCTATAAAATCAATATGACAAGCTTGATATTGGTGATGTGAGATTAGCTGAGAAAATGCATGACATTGCTGGAGAAGTGCATTGCTCAAGATATTTAATTTAGAAGGTGAGGTCTGGGCACATCACTCTCTTACAGCTGTGTCATTATGGTTTTCCCTACCAGCAGCATTTGTTAAAATATTATTTGCAAAGACACTGCTTCATTTAGTACATGTGCTTCATCTCAGCACTGGCTTGTCTTTTTTTCTTCTTTTTTTTTCCTTTTTTCTTTTTGAAGCAGTTCCTTTGCTGAGCAAGAAGAGATCAGCCTGAGTTTCATGACAGTATCATTACACGTTTTGCACTGAGCATTGAGTTTGGGGTTGTTCGGAGGAGAAATTGATTACAGAGCGAGGTGTTTCTGAGGCAGTACTGTTTATTCTTTCCTCAACACAGCAAAATGCAAGAGACAGTGTATGTCCACTAATCCAAATCCCTTTTTCAGCCATAGGGCCTTCTGCTTTTCTCAGTCACTTTCTCAGTCACTGAAACAAGTTCAGTGCTTGCACCTAGGGCTCGCCTTCATCCTCCCTTTTAAGCTTCCTTAGTCTCTCTGCAGTTTTCGGTGCAAACTTACAAGATACCACCAAAAAATGTCCAAAAGAAAAAAAAAAACCTCCTGCCAATTTGAAAGAATTTGTGCCTGCATTTGAAATCAATATTGTTATCTGATCATGCCAGGATGCACCATTTTGGGCACCTGAGTTAGAAATAAATCATGGCCTAAGCCAAAGTCCTCACCAAGTCCCTGGCTGCCTCGGTGTCAGCCACGCAGCTCGTCTCTGATCAAAGAGAAGTGAGGGCAGCTGCAGCTGCCTTCACGTATAACGAGACATGACCTTGAATATCTTTACCCACAAACCAAGGTGGAGCTATTCTAAATTGGTTTTATTTCAGGAAAATAGCAGGCAATAATATCAGCTCCATGTTCAAGTGTAAGAAAGCTAAAGGGTGGCAGGAAAGCATGCCAGGGTGCTGCCATTTTTAAAAGGGTTGCTCCCCATCCTTCTTTCCCGAGCTTAAAATTTTAGCGGCAGGGGAACAGACATGATTATTGAATTTCACATCTGTAATCTCACACTCCTACCATTACGTAAGAGACTGCAACTGTCAGCATTTATTATCAGGATTATACAGGTTAGTGTAGAAAGTAGAATGGGGGATAATGCAATCATGATTTTAACAAAAATGAGTTACAGTGTCTAAGTATTTGCTGAATCGCCCAGTGATAGGCATGTAGGCTGCTTATGTATGAACTATCGACTACTTACCACCTGGTTGTATGACTGGTTACCTTGGCCATTAGACATTTTTTTCTGCTGTCTAGTTTGACAAATGAGTCTTGTAAGATAGGAGAGGGATGAAAGAAAAGGCATGAATAGTGAAGTCCTCATTTTTAATGCACCATTACCGAAGTCTGCAGGTAAAGATGGGTATAGACTAGCTCCTAATATTTTGTGTGAACAAAAAACTTTTGTGAAAGCTTTTGGCAGTTACCAAGGAGGCATAAATATAGTCCATATGAAAAGCCATTTAGATTTCTAGTCAGTTCACAAATGTTTTTTTAAGGTTTTGAGTAGCTAAGCTGAACCCAAAGTTTATATATATATTTTTTTTGATGGAAAAGTATATTTGTTTATGCTCAAATAGTAGCTGTGCTTATATCTGGCTGTCAAAAACTTTTCCATTTCACTTACCTTCTGAGAGATGTACAGTGTGTTTTTCAAAAATCTGACAGAATATACTACCCATGCAGAAAAACTGATTTCTAGCCTAGCTTTCTTTTTGCAAACTGCAGGGTGGGAGGCAAGTAACTCCAAGAGGCCTCATCAGGTTCTTCTTTCTGATTCTGTAAGTGGAATATCCAGGAGAAAGATATTTGCTCTCCCAATAAGTCTCCCTTCTCCCAGTTCTGTCTGATTTAGCTGAAATTCTTCTGAGTGCATTGAGTAGAGTAAAGAAGTAAGCAGGTGGAGAAGTAACAAAGTTGAGCAAAGAGTCCTGGTTGGGGCTAAGCTGACACAGTTGCTTATAGAGTGTAATGAAATGAGGATAGTGTCAGCATTACATTTGGACCTTTCTGTCACAAAATATTTATTTTTATAGGCAAAAACCACATCAGAGTTACATTAATGGACCATTACATCCTTTTTTTTTTTTTTTTTTTTTTTTTTTTTGAATTCACACAAGCAAAAATGTACCATGCTGGACATCAGTTTAGATGCAAACTTGTTTTATAAATGTCTTCAAATATGTAAACTTTTTAGTGCTCAGTGTGTTTAGCCTGGTGAGCTTAACTGATTTAGCTAGAATTACCCCCCTTTGTGAAAAGCGTAGTGACAGAATATAGAATGATAGCTAATTTTGGAGACCAGAAGTTGTTCCCACATCTCTGGTTGCTAGCAATTCACAGGGAAGTCTATCTTGACAGAAAAAATGAGAATAAAATAACTTGGATAGTTTGAACATCAGACACTTTTTTTTTTAAACATGTCTACTGATATTTTAAATAACTTCATCAGACAAACTCAGCACATTGCAGAATTCGTTGCAATCTTTGTTTCATATGACAAAACAAAACTAAAAGAGTAAAAACAGTCACTCCCCCTTCTAGAAGCTATGTACCGAAACAGCAAACACACAAAATTACAATTAAAAAGGGGAGAACTCTTGTCAGACTAAATACAATCTCCTGCAGTTGTATACATGTATAATGTCCGGTGATTAAGTTTGAAGCCCTGTCTCGAAAACTATGGTGAAAAAGTGTCTGAGCTATAATTTCCTTTGATCTTTAGTCTAAGTGAAAGATTTCTTGAGGGTCTCACAATAACCATCGAAAGTGAGGACATTCAGATTCTAGTAAGTGAAGACAGACAGTTTATGGTTTATGCCTGAAATACAAGGGGAAAAATGATGACCCATGCTAGTACTAAAATTACATCCATGGAGCCACTTAGTTTCCTAAGTAAAAGGCATAGTACGCAGTAAACTTCCATTTATAGAGAGCATATTACCCTTTTAAACAGAATATTCAAGTCTCACATGGCTGACAGAACTTTTATCAGCTTTCCATTTAATTCTTCCTTGTGTTATTAATTCAAAATGCAGATATATCAGAGGCATATCATAGTAAATTAATAGGTATAGATAAAATCTTCTATAAATATTCATTACACCTCATTATTGCAAATTAATGAGTAAGATTTTAAAATTAAGGGTAGTCACATTTGGAGATATGTATCACTTCTCCTACATATGAGACATAAGAAATAAATTATGCTCCAAAGCAAAGTTCTAGTTCACTCCAAGGGTGGCCCTGAAAGTCTGACAGTATATTCTAAATGGGATAAGCAGATTGACTAGAAAGCAAAGACAGGACAGCTGCTTGGCTTTAGGTACGATAAACAGCTGCCCAGAACATTCGTTTTTAACAGCTGGATCATTTCTTGCATTACTGTGTCTTATACTCAAACAATTCTGCTCTGGTGTTACGGCTGCATCCCTACCAGTTTGCAGAAGTGGCCCTGAGGTCGTATCCACGGTCATGTCTGCTACTTGTTCACATTAGATCAGCTCAGTTAAGACTCTCAGCAGGGTAACCACAAGTCACCAGGTTTCTGAAAATACAGCCAGGACGTACTTATCTGTCCTGTATATGGGACACAGTAACTTGTGTCTCATCTAGCAGCCTCTATCTATATTCTCTGCATTTGCAGTGATGTTAAGTGACTTTTGCTTCTGATACTGACACTATGGAAGAAGGGATCTGGAGATGCACAGAATTCAAAATGAATTTTGGTGGCCTACAAGGACAAAATGGAGTATTGTGGTATCTTCGTAGGACTAACTGCTCAGACATCCAGAGCGCTACAACACAAATGATGAGCTCCAGAGGTCTCTGCAATGTAAATTATTGTGATTCTGTGAAAGCTGGGCTTTGTAACCCAATGGTGGGGGGCAGCCCTCCAAAAGTGGGCTGTCTTAATTTGCAGTCCTTGCTGGAGAAACTTCTTAGCTATTTTGCTTTTAAAGACAAGGAATAAAATATAGAATTCTGGATGCGGGAAGGAGGGATTTTCAATTCATGTAGAAATGCTGTTATCAACGGGCCATTTTGAAAAAGGAGAATGGTACCATTATCTCCTACTCCAAGCATTTTTTGGAAAGAAATCATAATGCAGAATACTACCATAATGCAGAATGTACATCTGGACTCTCAGGAGCAGGGATATCATGCTGCCTAACTGCAGAACCGCAGGAGGACCCCAGGTCCAGGCAAGACACACTGGATAGTACTAATTTCAGAACATTAGTCAACAATGTGAATTCCACCCCTGAAGCAAAGTGCCTCAGTTTTAGGAGTCTCAGCAACTACTGTTGTAATGTTCAGTGTCCCTTTGGAGGCCTTGGAGCACAAATGAATTCCTGTTGTATTGGGTGCTGTAGAGTGCGAGGTGCAGATGCAAAACTAGAGTTAGATATAAAATTTACCTTGAGGCTCCATGAACCTCATGGAACCTGGGAAAAGACCATCATATTAAAGCCAGGAGGATGTGAAATCAGAAATATGAGGTTAGGAAAAGGTATATTAGACTATTCCCATTGACAGAAGCGGAATCAGTTCTTAAAAGGAAATTTAAAAATGAGAATTTTCATTCAAGTGGAAATATGAAATAGTCTAAATAGTTACACTCCTTCATACAAATCTATGAAGAAAAACAACCTTGCAGTCCCATCTTAGAAAATATCGTAGCACTTCATTAGAATTATTACTGCAGTCTTATCATTGAAATATTAGAGAGCCTTTGGAAGATCATTAAGGCTGGGATGTATTCAACTAAATGTAGCCCTCTTACAGTTGGTTTCTAGTCTGCTCTAGTTATCTGGCTAACTAGTAATCTGATTAATAACTACTATTTTAGTCTGGGGTATTTTCAGAATCATTGCCTAAAAATATAAAGAAAAATCGTCTTCCTGAAAATGTATAAAACAAAGTTCCAATATTACAAAGACTCATGTGCAAGATAAATTTAGCATAGGTCTTTTAATATGAATTAGAGGGAAAAAACAACAGGTGATTCACAGCATCTGCAATAAATGAGTGAAGGAAGTGGTTATAAATCACACCTCTGGAAATGCCTCTTTCTGCCCACTTACTGCAAGGGACTCTCAACAACACCCTAGACGAGATGGCTAATGAATCCCACCTTTAGGAGACCTAACAAGCATTTCTTACGTGTGAATCTGTCTCTTTTATTTTCATCTTCTGGATTCCTGGTTCCTCATTCACAGAAGAATGAGATGCAAAGCTGGCCTCCTCATTTTAAAGCTTGCTATGGGCTTGCTCTTGCCTATTGAAAGAGTTTTGCCTTCCTCCCTGCCTGTGCCTCTCGCTCAGCTGACAGTGGCTTTTCTCCCTCTCCTCATTCCATGTTGCTGCTGTGGGTCAGACCTCTCTTGTCTGCAACTTTGGCCCTCTGGGGAGAGAAAAGCCTTTTGCTGTCTCACAAACCCTCCACATACACTTTATTTTCAAAGCTCAGACAGGAAGATTTCTCTTGATGGCTTGCTTAATACTTTGTTTATTTCTCCTTCTATCTGCTTTTCAGTTTTGAGTTGATATTATTATTTAGTTCTAAAGCATTCTCGGAATTAATGTCTAAAAATATAAATAAAATTCTCCTAACCTCAAATGTGTAAAATAAAGTACCAGTGTTTCAAAGACTCATACACATGATAAAATTAATATAGAGCAAATACTTTCACTGATATATCTGAGACTTAGGTAAATAAAGTTTGACATATATTCAAGGAATGTGGCTTATCTTTGCCATGCAGTAAGAAAGATGAGGGCTTTAAAAATGAGCATCATTAGCAAGTGTCCATTTAAACTCTGGAAACCAAATTCTGTGACCTTTGTCAATAGGATTTTTGCCTGATTAATGAAAGAAGAAAAGACTGAAATATTTTGCTGAGATTAATAACAGCACAAGAGGTACATTCATAAGATCCTCTGTTGTCAGTGGATACACAGTCAAACCTTTGTTAGACAGTACCCATCCTCCCTCCCTAGGGGAGATACAAATCATGTCTTTCTCAAGAGAAAAAAAGTCTCCTTTGCTCTTCCAAAAAGAAAATTCTAATGTACTTTGGAGTGGTTTTTTTTTTTTTTTTTAATAGATACTGCTGGCCACAAAAGAAATATAACTTAAGACACAGAACAGTTTTAGAGTGTAAACTTCTGATGCCATATAATATGTCTTAATATTACAGGTTTAATACTAACTGTGCCCCAGTAATTTAATAATTCTGTGGGAAGACTGCTGGGTTATAGAGGATATTTGTCTTGTGATTTTTTTTGTGGCAAATCAGAAATTACAGCAGTGCTCAAAGGAATAGAAATCTTAGATACTCATGACCTTCACTGAAACCCCTTTCGTCACTTGTCAGTTCTTTAAGGGGCAATTTAATTGTAGCTCTTTGGCGGTGACAAGGTAAGTGCTGGCATTTTGGCACTGTCATTCATTAACCTCATGCAATGTCAGCAGCAGTGCCTCAGACATGTCACCATTTCCCCAGTGATGGCAAGCTGACTTTTAGGACATATGTTATTCCAGAGATGCCTACCAGACAAGTCTGCATGCCTTACATTCTTATGTACTGGGCATCATTTGTGAATTGTTTATGCAGTTAAATAGTTTCAAGAGTAAAAACAATTTGTCTATGTACCAGGAGAAGAAAATCTGCTGTGTGCTGTGAGCAGAAAACTAGCTATATTGTTTATGCTGCTCAGAGATGAAAAAAAACAAAACAAAACGAAAAGCCTGGAATTTAGACTGAGAGTGAACAACAATATATTGTTGTGATACATGAAGGCTTAACAAAATTCTTTTATGTACAAATTTTTGAAACATAATTCAATAAAATGCCAGAATGCAAGGCATACAATATGCATTATGATTATTATTATTTATTCTGCGTTTCCTATTTCTGCATCCTTATAAGAAATCAGACTATTAATAATGAATAGGTTGAGGGGAAGAATGGATGGCGAGAACTGATAACAACAATAACTGTCAATGTCTAGAAAAATTGCATATATTTGATTGCACCTTTCCTCTACTCCTTCTTCATTAAGGCCTCAGAGTGACTGGGGATTCTGTGCACTACTGCAATATAAATGTTAATAACAATAATAATAATAATAAATGAACATGAATTCACTTTGCAAAATGCACTGTATGAAGACTAAAGATCACTGAAAAATAATGTAGTTATGTTAATATTATGCTTGTCTCGAGACATAAACACTTGAATCTGGATTTTAAATAACAGAGATAGATACCAATTTTTTTTTGGTTCTATCTACTCCTTAACCTCTTTTAAAATCTGGATCCAAGATGAGTCTGGATCTCAAAATGTTCCCAGAATTCCCAGATATATGAAAGCCTGGAAGCTATTCTGACCAGTCCAGAGCTCAAACCAGCATCCAGTGCCAGAAATCGCAGAAATGAGAATAACCAGTTTTGGAGTTCATCGCCTCATTAAAAATAGCCAAACGATATTATTTTCTTGAACCAAAATGAAAGCATTTGCTTCTGTCGCTGAAACAGCCTCCCAAAACAGCATATCAGAAGGAGCAAAGTAGTCATCAAAAATTGATGGGATTAGGTTTAGTAGGGATGCATGAGGAGAAAGTTGAAAGACATTCTACCAAATGCATCATGCAAAACCTATAAATATATGAGTATTTTGACCATTTTCTCTCTTTTTTTGCCTTGGGGAGTTTCCATTTTATATTGATTAAGAGGCATTATCCATGAATACATGAGTGAGAACAGAAGGTACACTAAAACAATATCCTTTTATTTCCAAAATATTTTCCTTTTATTTTTAATAAATATTGATCACATCACTGTGATTTTGTGAAAAATATTATTTAATCAAAGCAGCAATTTCCAAAGAAAAATGTTTAAATGAGTTCTTTCTATCAGCTCTGCTACTGCCTTTAATAGAAACCATGTAGGTGAAAGCAAGGGCATCTCTGAGAATATGAGAGAGTGGTGTGTAAGCAGAATAACTGAAACTCCAGGCAGGTTCAAGTTAAACAAATTGCAGCAATTGCTGAGGGCCAAAAACAGACACCTTAGTGCACCATTATAGTATACCTATATGAAATACTAATCATTTCTGAATGTTTTATTAGGGGCAAAGGTATACATTATACAAAAACAGTTAACCAAAACATGTAAAATGCTATTCATGCTAAAGAAATGTTAAATCTTTACAAAGTATTAACGACATCTGTAGAAAACCTATAGTAACTGTAGTGAAGACTTTCCTAGTCAAACCAGTGGTGATAGATGTAAAGAGAAGAAAAAAAAAAAAGCTTAATCAGAGAGTTAGCATCCTATCCAGTGAAATCAGTTCTGTACTGATAAACCAGGCAGTTTGAGATTCCTCTATTTCAAGGAATAACATTGCACTAAGGAGCTGCAGCTTAGACCCACACTTTTTGCCAGGAGGGCCCATTGCAGATTCTTGCCAATCATACTAATTGATCCAAGAGTATTTGCTACAGCAGTTTAAGAGAATTTAGATTCTGTCTCTGTGTTTTATTCCCCCCAAGGGCTGGCAATACCGATGAGTGATCTCCCTTCCTTGTACACAGAGTTTTGGAGACACAACATTAATTGCTGCCCTGACAGTTTCCAATTTGATGACCAAAAACCGAACCTAAGCAAAAATAAAGTGCAGGAATGATCGGATGGAAAGATTATGATGAATCTCCGAGGGTTTTTTTCCAGTTTACCCGATACCTTTCCAGAGTTAAATTACTTCTCAAATATTAACCACAGCATTATAAAATTGTAACATTTCCTGCTGCTAAATTAAAGACATTTCTTTCACTGCACAAATAACTAAATACAAATTCTCAGTGGAAGGAGCAAGTTGTAAATAAGCTCATAAGAGACTGATAGGTAAAGCTGATCCTGCACTGCCTTGTTTGCTTTTCTTCTAAGTAGAAAGTCATGTCCTTCTCTACCTTAAATTCATATTGGTCCCCACTTCAATGCTCTCTCACTTAGGGGGCTTCTCAGATGATTAATCCTGAAGTAAGAAAGGGTTGGATGGAGTCCTTCCCTCCTGTGAATGGGAAAAATGTACTACTAGTTCTGGAGAACCAAGCAGGTGATGTGAGGGCAGAAATGATTCATTATCTTGGCTTTATATCCACTTAACCAAAAAGGTGAGAGCACTTAAATGACATGATACACAGCCTGAGAGAGCCGGCAGTGTAGGAAAGCAACAAACAAAAAACATTGCTCATTTGCTCCTCCCAAATAGCAGGACCAAAGTTGCTTTGCTAACTTTCCTTCAAAAATCTCAAATAGCAAACATTGATTAGTTGTCCACAACAAGACAGAAATTATCATTAACTCTAGGACAAGGAGAAACAGGAAATAGTTGTGATTCTGGTGCACACTAACCATCATTTCATCAGAATTAAGTCCAAAGAAATTTAATCACTTGGTGACGGTCAGACAAGGGATTTCTCTCCAGACCCAGATACTTGTTTGCTTGTGTTTATGCCTAAATATAAGAGTCTGTAGCCTTTTGAGTTGTCATAGGATATCTGAGGGTATCTGCATGGGACTGGCAGGTAGGATATAAGACTCATGTCTTCTGTAGCAGCTCCTGAAAGGCAAAATGGGATACCTGAGAGTATCTCAAATGGTACTTGATGCTATGCATAGACAATCCATACCCTTAAACTTAGCTGTTTATAACATGGGTTTCTATATGGTCTGTATCTAAAAGCATCATCTAAAGCCAGGGGATATGCAGTCAATACAACCAGTGGACACTGAAGAGGAATTCAGATCACCCCAAAGTGCTGGATCATCTGAATTGCTCTCTGGGCTTCAGTTGACTGTATTGATAAGATCTTTATGGATACTCAGAGATCTCTGAACACATTCTAAACTATTCTTAGACATCTTATAAATATTCTATCCAGACATTATCCCTGGAAAAAGTTTATATTTTCATCCTATAACACCAGGCCTCATTTTTCATCCACAGAGCAATATACTGATTATTTGAGGTTACTGTAAATATACCAAAGGCAAAACAAGAGACTGTCTTCCTTTTACAAGGCAGTAACAGAATACATGAATTTTGGTTTTAATTATGAAATTACTTCATCATGGAATAAGACAGTTACTGTCATTGCTCTATCAAAGGTTTGTCAGAACAGGAAAATATTGAGCTTTCTAACCACTCATTTTGATGGGAGTGCTTTGGACTGGGCTAGGAGAACCAGTATTTCCAAATTTTTGCTGAAAAAGAGAAAGCTGAGAGTGGAGAATTGCCAAAGGCTGAACAAAAGAATGATAGTGCATATAATTTTGAAAGACTCAAAGAGCAGGTCAGTGAGCTTTAAGTGGGAGACAGGAAGCTCCATGTATGTTTTCACAGCAAAATAATCTTTTGTGAATGCAGGACCAGCCAAAATCATGGAAAAGTAATCTCCATCAAAGAGAGGGAGTGAAAGAACATGATTCAGTGGAAAGAAAAACATATCAGAAAGAGGAGTTCAGGAATCTTGAAAGGATGCTGTCTTTGGCTAAAATTCCTGTGAGAAATGAGAGGAAACTCCAATAAAGAAATGTATATAGGTGTGTGTTCACTACTTTGCATAGGTCTGTGCATTTCCTATGCTACAAAGGTACAAAAGACTCTTGAAGTGTATGCCTTTTTCCGCATGTCATTTTAGTCCAGTTAGGAATTAAACAATAAAATGGAGTATCTAGAGCTATCTCTGTCCTGGTAGATATTCTGGGCTAAAGCCAGTTCTCTCACCCTGAAGCCAGCTGACATGGCCCAGGTCATTTCCATGCAGAAAAACTCTCCTCACCCTCAGAACACAGTGGCCCCTATGGCAAACCCGGGGCAGTCCGCGACTTGCACCAGCCCAGGCAGCACCTGGCAGAGCCAGTCCCGTGCCTGTGAAGCGATAGCAGATTTGCTGACAAATGCAGGACTTTTGGGTGTCAGTAGGTGAAACAAAGCGAACTTTGGCCCCAGTGCACAGGACCCAGGCGTCCACCCCCACGAACACTCGGGGCTCAGCCTGGGCTCCAGCTGTGCGACAGCAGCCTGCCGGCATTCATGTTCAGGGGATTTGCGAGCTCACATTAATTTATTCTCTTCATTTTCCCTTTTCCCTTCCACTTCCCTCCCTCTTGTCTTTTCAATATTTTATCTGTCATTAAAAAAAGCTTTAAAATAATATTTGGCACTTATAGTTTCTTCTTTTTCTCTGGTTCACACTCAAACCTGGCCAAGTTCATACTTTATCCACCCGAACAGACATGCAGACACTTTCAGGAACCCCTAATGCATTATCCCATATTTCATTACCATTCATTCTTTTTCACAGTTATAAAAACCTGCCCTTAATGTATAGAAGTATTGCACAGGACAAATAAATTCGATGATAATATCAGTGACTGTTTGACTCCAGATTTTCAAAACACGTAGTGAACCTCAACTCTGAACCCACATCTCTGAACATTTCTGGGCAAAGGGTGTTTTGCACTGGCCCATATGCTTACATGATATAAATCAACATACTTTCATAAATTTAATGAAACTGTATTCTGCTCTTGTTTGCCTGCAGTGAGATTACCAATGCAAATTATCCAGGTCACAGAATGCAGCATCACTCCAGACCTCAAAGTGTTGCTGCTTAAAGCACAATACAACACGAACAAAGCTATATTGTTTTGAGCACCGTAATGTTTTCTGATTCAAGGAACAAGAAGGGATGAAAACTACTTTACCCAAGCTAATTTTACACAAAGCTTTATGTTCACAGGATGAGGAGGGCAGGCAAAAGCAGTACAATATCATTGCTGACCACACTGTATAAACCCAGGCACAACTATAGGTATAAGCATTGACAGCAGCATGTACTACATCAACACCAAACTTTAAGCCCCTTCCCTAGTAGCACTGACTTAGTGTTTCAGAAATATCCAGACCAACACCTTTTCTGGTGCCTAAGTAGACAAAGCTCTATGCATGATGAGGCAGAAGTCTTAGGTCCAGTTCAAAACTGAAATTAGTGGCTAGAGCTGTACTATTAAATTATATAGTGCCAGGGAAGAAACATGGTCAAGCAAACTCTATCATCTACTCTGCAACTTTGTCAGATCTGTTCCCTAGGACAGTATGGACTGCACTAAGCGACACTTTCCCAGTCAACGTTCAGACACGCTCATGAACCACCCAAAATAGGCAATTTAGATATGTTCACCTTGTTCTGGAGAACTACAAAGTATAAATGTACCAAAGCAATATCAATTAGCTTTTGGGCAAGAGAACAGAACCCAATACTTTTTAATTTAGTAGTGTATATGTAGACAATAAATCTAGATGCACTCAGGCTAATTCTAGTCCAGGCCAACTCTAGCAGAGTTTCTGTGGTGCCTCCCTAACCAACCCCACAATAGTCCGGGTTTCTGAAAGCATCTCACCTTTCAGGGAGGCGTGCGGGGCAGTTCTGAACAAATGCTGTGCACAGTTATAAACATTAGTAAGAACTAGTAGGCAGTGGAAAAATCAGTGGAAGTAAATTAGCTTTTCTAAGATCACCCAGTAATAGAATCCAGGAGTTCAGAACATCAAGTTTCCATTATAGCTATAGCATACACTGGTTATTTACCAGTCTTACAATAATTGGTGTTTCAGCTATCCTAGCTGTCTTTGATAACATGAATCCCATAAGCAAATGAAGAATCAGAAGCAGAGATAAATTTAAACACCTTCATACAATTTAAAACACTGCAATGAAAAAATATGTAAAAATTTGCAAAAGCTAAAGGAAACTTTTTCTTTTAATCTATCATTCTGTAATATTCTCTGTGGCATTTTGATTCAAACCCAGTTCTTCTTGGTCTCTCTTATTATTCACTGTTGAACTGTTTAATGCCAGAGTTGTAGGCCAACTGGCAGCAAGACACAGGGAGAGTATTCTTTCCTTGTAACATGAAATTGGACATTTCACTTTTGTTTTCTTTCATATCATAGATATATCCTGAGTTGCATCACAATGGCCCGCCTCGATGAAAATACTAAAAAGATAAGAAAAGAGAGAAAATGAAAGCCTTCTACAGAGAAGTATTAAAGAAAATCAAGGTCATGCCTTTTAGCCATTTGAAATCTTTGCATCAGCTCCTGTTTGGCACAATTACAGATGTTTGTTAAGGAGTTAGAGTGAAATCTCAGTTCAATTGAATTAAATGATGAAATTCCAAAGGTCTTTAAAAGTGGCAATGTTTCTCTCTTGCTGCTTTTACGATAGAAACTTGCAAACTACCTTTTTGCTAACCAGGACCACCTTTCTCATGCAACACCTAAGATATATACGGGACAGTGGTAAGAACTGAGTTTGGTATTTCCCTCTGTATATAGGCACCTAGGTCTCGATCCAACGTGACAGAAGACAGTAAAAGTTCCAGAGATTCCCAGTGAAAGCAGTATTACTTTATAGAGAGAAGGAAAAAAAGTATATGCATACTTTGAAGCTTCACACGCATACTTTGAAGCTTCATGCCAATATTAGATAAAATCTGCTTTTGATTAAATCTGCTAAAATCTTAGAACAGACATGACAGACTGCAGGCTGAAGCACTTTCGTATATTTGATGACTTGCATCAGGCATATGTAAATGACTCTATCAGTAGTTCTCAAAATAAGGGTCAAATTCAGCTGTAGAAGTGAGGATCACAACCAGAAGTGGAAATTATCAGCAGAAGTCTGAGAGCTGTTGCTATGTTAAGCCTGGGCTGTATTTTAAGGATGGTTATGTTTCACATGGTAACTAACGTCACTCCCATTCTCCAGGCTCTTTTCATGCTTTAAAATCTTTTATTCTATTCTTTAATTCTAGAGTATTTTTGTACTTATAGGCAACATTTAATTTAGTATACTTGGGTGCAACTCAGCCTCTTGTCCTCTGGTTCACTCAGTTCCTTCCTCCCCAAGAGGGGGAACTGAAAGGTAATTAACTGAAAGGTAATACCTTCCAAATGCCTCCCCTGTTCTACTCTCCATCCAAATACTACCCATCACTTTTCTCCACTTTGTTACATTAAAAAAAAGACCAGCCATCCTGCCTTTCCACTTGCATCATATCTCACTGGTTCTCACAATCTCTTGCATGCCTGTGAGAAGAGATGTCTCTATTTTTCTCTTTTTCCCCAGTTCTGATATTAGAACGTAAAGATGAGATGTACTGGCAGATTCATCTGGATCTATCAAGTTAGAGCTCCTAATACAACTTTTCTGTTGTCTGTAGGACACTGACATATGCTATAATTATTGTTCCATCGCTGCCCTCAAGAGTAAACATCTGCTCCTACCCTACCATCACAGTTTTAATCTTCATGTAGCTCCTGTTTCCTTGAAGAGCAATCCAAATGAGACAGACCCTGTCTTTTAACTTTCCTCCAGTTTTTGAACAGCTTCCAGGCTTTCACCAGAGCAAAGTGAATACCTCAAGCTCCCACCAGTATTCATTTAAATGAAAAACTGAATTCCCTTTAGTTGTGCTTGTGCCTGTGAGCAGATGGAGTGAGGTGGGAATCCAACTTGCTCACAGGCATAAACACAGTAACAGCAAATTGATTTTGCTATTCAAGAGGTAGGGGTCACAGTGCAAGCCCTGCTGCTTGGAGAGCCAACACAGCCACTCTGCACATGGTACTGAGTGTTGGGGCTGCAAGATTTGCATGAGTACCGTGTGCCCTCCCTCCAGCTCACAGGCACAGGGCTCTCGCAGCCTTTCCTGGCTGTCCTGGAGAGCCTCCGTTTGCCCATTCCAACGTGGTTCACTGCTACAAATCACATGTTTTGTTCACATTTTTGCCTATACCCTCTGGCCAGGAAAAATGTTGCCCTTCGAAAGCACCCAAGGCAGGAACAAAAATAAAATATTTGCACAACAGGTCACAGTTCACTGGTAAAGAAAACCTGTAGGTACATGAAATAATATTTTTGTGTTGTCAAAAAATTCTGTGGTGGCAATGCAAAACCAGCCACATGAAGTCTACTTGACATTGTTTAGAAGCCCTTCCTACACTGACCCCCATCTGATGAACACATAAGATATTGCACCCATGATACAAACACTGCATTTCTTTAACAGAATAAGTTATAACTTAAAGCAATTTAAAATGGCATTGAGTCAGAACCAAAATGCTGCATGTTAATACTGCACCCCTATAAAGCTCTTAAATTTCACAGAAATTTTTTATTTCTTTGAATAAACCATAACTTGGATGAAAACACCCTGGCATATTATGATACTTGAAATCCAGATCTGAGTACCCTTTTCTGGGTGATGGTGTGAGTCTACATAATTTAAAGCTAGACAGACCAACGTTATCAAATGGCGTCATCTGTATACAGGCTGTTACTGTTCACCAGCCCAGCCTTCACTGCTTTGAAAGATTCTTTTGCAATGCAGCCTGCTTTATCCCCCTGCAAGATCTGAGCCTCCTATGTAAATTTCTCCATTGTAACATTAAATTATTGTTTCCTAATAACCCTTATCTACTGAATAATGAAATGGAGCACCCCCCTCACAATTTCAATAACATATATTAATCTTTCTGCTTATTTGAGGGTGACAGGTGTCTGTGCTTGGCAGGTCTTTTCAATGCTACATCAGATTTCACCGTCCTGTGTAGAAATACTGTTTGTTTCTTGCCTTACAGTAAATATTACAGGAGACATTCAACAGTGCAAGAAATAATTTCTTCTAATGTTTTATAATCAAAAATATTTTTGACCAAATCAAAGATGCTTTCAGTAGAAAAGCATGAGAAATAACTCTGATGATGTCTCAATTTCTGCAGCATTTGGGCCTAAATTGCACACATTTACAAGAGTGTCATTACCACCTGAATTTAAAATGACTTGAAAAATGTCTTCTAAAGAAAAAAGAAAAAGCTGATTTTTAACCTGCTATTCTAAGGAAAGGAGACAGATGTGATCACACCTCTCTTGATCACCTCTATTAGTTTGTCCCCTACTTCAAATCTCTTGGCTAATTTCAACAAATTGGATAGAAAACTAAAGGTCTTAAGGGTATTAAAACCCTACAAAGTACCTAATGATAGGTACCGTATAGAGGAAGGACATCCAGATTAGTGTGCCCACTGAGGTAAAAGCCATAAGGTCAAAGACCAGAGCAGCCATAAAGGAAGCAGCCGCATGGGAAGGAGCCTGAAGTTCTGCTGCTTGTGCAACTATTTGTTTTTTGGGAAGACTCCTAAAAAGTAAAATACAGTGCATTTTTTGGACTTTGATATAGTAGATCTCATTATGCTCTTAACACACACAGGTTTGTATGCAGGAAGTACTGAGAAACTAGGAAGAAGGTTGAGTGGCATAAGACTGCCTCGGTGGGCAGTCTATTAGGGCTGTTTGCCTCAGACTTCCTCTTCTCCCTGTCAGAGAAAATTACACCAGCAAAGGCTGCCTTTATGGAAGTAATATCAGCAATTCCCTGTTGAGCCCTATCAATGCTGGTTGTAAAAATACATCAAAACATGTCTGAAATGTGACTCCTCATGTAATTCCTTTGTTACCTGCAAATGATTTTTTAACTGATAAAGTAGCAGTACCTGTCAACCCAAGCATTTCGATATCAAGATCTGGCCACAGTGAAT
This sequence comes from Dromaius novaehollandiae, assembly GCF_036370855.1. Lineage (NCBI taxonomy): Eukaryota > Metazoa > Chordata > Aves > Casuariiformes > Dromaiidae > Dromaius > Dromaius novaehollandiae. The sequence goes on from NC_088100.1 coordinate 19,597,767, forward strand.
TAGTGTGACTATGTTACATGTACAGCATAGGGCTTTACTTTAGGTCACATCAAAGCAGGCAGAAGCATGGCATGGCATAACCTGATGTGACATGGCACCATCGTGATTTCCGAATAAGAATCTGCATATTTTAAAAGAAGCATATAGAAATGAACGTATTTCTGATGAGAGACGTTTTCTAAATGTAAAGAGTAGTCATGGAACGTAAATGGTCAGAGGATAGTTTGATGACTAGAAAATCAAAATGATTTTAACTAAGAGAGCAGATTCAGTGCTTAAATACAAATGAATACATTTCATATAACTCCTATGTGATCTCCAGATTTGCTATTTCAGTATCTTCTTGCTGCATTGGTCTTCAAACTAATGTAGTATTTGCTTTTCCTTAAAAAAAAACTGAAATAAAGAATCATTCCCAGCATCTACAAACTTCTAGGCTAGCCTAGCCTAGGATAAAAGAATTTAAAAGTAAAAAGGAAAGTTGCTGGGCTCCCCTTGCTCTCCCAAGAATACAAGTCAAGACTGTTCAGAGCATGGCCAGAGTATTTCAATAATTCCATGCAGAAATCTCATATTCACTAATACTATGAAACTCACCCAATTTCAGAGGAAAAAACTTGTCCTTATGATCCTAAAGCAAACAGTTCACAAATGCTAGCATATAACAAAATTTTTCCCTCAGTAATACTGAAATTTGAAAATGCTACTTAAACCTTGACTTTTATGGAGTAATGCTAGTTGTATACAGGTTTAATTTGAATGTTAGTTCCCTCAGTGGAACAGAAATGATGTAAATAATTCAGGAAAATTGTTAGAAAGATAAGTATAGCACGCACTTTTGCTACAGTCAAAGTTTTTGTTTTGAACAGGAAGGGAAAAAAATAAAAGAAATCAAATAAAGCAATATTTAGTGTGCTTTGGAAAGGCTTTGGTTGTGGACTGCTTAAAGCATTGTATTTTTATGGGCTAGGTTCTTGGTATATTTGCACTTTGTTGGTCATTTTCCTCATTGCTTAAAAATAAAGTCTTTATAAATACCAGAACTATCCTTTTATCAAAATGTTTTTAATAAGGTTTTTAAAAGAGGCAGGACATTTAAAAGGTACTCCACCAAAAGCAGAACCTAATGCAGTCACCCTACTGAGTGATGGATCCATGACCAACGGCACCAGCTTTTAGACTATGAAGTGCCTGTGCACACGTGCGAGGAGCATGGCAGTGCCACAGAAGTACACAGCACAGTGGGACATCATCAAGGGTGCTGCTAATTAGCAGCTGTCAGGATATTTCCCCACCCATGATTTGATGCTGAACTCTGCCTGCTAGCTATGATTGCTTCTTTGAAATTGCAAGAAACGGATGGACCATGATGATTCTCCATATGATGTTGCAAAGCGAGCAAAAAATAAATAAATAAAAGAACAACAGAAAAGATACTCATAAAGTATTATTCAGCATGCCAAGGAAAATATTCCTTTCTTCTTTCTTGACTCCAAATATGTGAATCAGCTTAAACTGACACATCTGAGGGATTAGTAAATGCATAAATATTCATTAATTTTCAACCAAGAGCAAGGGACTTTTTAAATAATAAAAAGAAAATCAGTTCAGGCACACAGTCTTATTTTTAGAGAATACTTGTTAAGACAATATTAGAGGGAGGAGGGACTGGGCATAGTAATGTGTTAATGACAGTTCTTGCAGAAAAAATTAAATAATTGGAGTTAGTGATACTACAGATTTAAAAAGAATGAATAGAAAACAAAGCAGATCTGGCAGTTTACTTGCCACCATCATTTTCTCACAGTTCACACTGCCTAAATACTTTATGCAAGAACATAAAATTATCCACAATATGCTGAAGCCATTTCACATTGAACAATCGGGAGATCATTTTTTTATATAAACAAGCTGGATAGCTCTTTGATGATACCTCAATTATAAACTGCCAAAGATTTGCATGTTAAAGTTACTTTTGGGATCTGTGAGCTTTTATGCTGAGTCCCATGTAAAATGATTCCTTTATACTCTGGATGCTTGTTATGACTATCTTTAAAAAAAAAAGGAGTTATGCTGTAAAAACAAGCATATACATCTCAAGAGATTATGTGTTGGAGATGACCACCAAGATTTGCTAAATTCTTCCAGCTAAGGCCATTTGGACTTTACTTACACTGTCGCTTGTCCATGAAAACACTGAGAACTGTATTTCACAGGTTTAATAGAACGTCGGACTCAAAAGTCTATTAGAGTTTCAAGTCATTTCCATCACACTGTTAGGATCTTGGGACAAATTTTTTGTTGGTGTTGATGTCATGATATGCTACCCTTTTCGCAGCTAAGGACCAGAGCTTCAATCTCCTTAGGAAGTTTAAAGGATGGAATTAAGAAATATATGACAGACAAATACTTAACAATAAATTAGCAGGGTAGTTAGTGGTCTAATATCAAGAAGAGAACATTTTTAGGGCTGGGATCCTGAGTTGTACACGTACACATGCACACACACGTGCATACACACACACGCATGAGCACACATATCTTTCAACACAGATGCAAAACTTTAAGGAGGCCTTTCTGGATCCCGTGCTAGTCATAGGGCTTCAAGCATTTTGATGATAGGACTATGATACAGTACATAATATATGAAAATGTTCCCAGACAAGCTGTTTAAAAAGTTGATTTTTTCTTTGCTTTTTACAGCTCTAGTATCATTCATTTAATTGTTCCAGAAACAACTCCAACTGACTAGACCAAACAAGCGATATATAAACAAGTGTTCTCTTACCTTAAAACCCATCATAAAATGTTTGTTCTGTAAGCTGAAGTCTCTCACAATTCAGAGATCACCATGCATACCAATAAGGTGTAAGAGTAGCAAATGTAAACTGCAAAAATTCTCAGGCTCATAAAAAGTGCTAAAACATTCTCACAGGTCACTGAATTGTCCTGCACTTCAACTGAAATCCAAAACCCACCACCTGCTTCCTCTTTTCCCTGTCATTTTCTCTGTGTGCTGTGATAGGCCCTGTTCTTTTATCTCCAAGAGCATTTCCCTTTTCTATGTTCTTCCTACACTTCAGAGGAGTAACTCCATTCCCTCCCACATTCCCTTTTTACAATGCCAAGGCTTGGTTTACAATAAATAAGGGCAAGGAACACAGTTAACCCTATATTTGCTATACAGCTTGAGAGAGTTTGTACCTCTCACCTGACTGAGCGAGGATGTCCTCTTGGCTTGAGCAAAAACCAAGCTGGGAGTGCAGAACATGTTTATGTACGTGCCTTTATTTTTTCAGATTGTTCATCAAAGGAGGGCATGCTTGGAAAGGCGTCCTTGCAAACCAAGGAACTTTGGGGTTGTAAAAGTCATCACAGACTGAAATAGACCTGTGAATAATGAGAGCTGATTGCCTTTATGGCCCACAGCACCTTTCATCCAGGAAAAGTGCCATGTGCATTGTGAGCAATCACTTCACCCACCAGTGAAAGGCAGCCATTTCGAAGGGAAAATGCAGCCGTTGTATTTTGCAAGTGTTTCTGACACAGTTGATAGCTAATTGGGAACTTTGGAAGTCCAGGAATTTGGAAAAAAAGGGAGGGAAAGAAGATCACTCAGGAATATGGTAATTCTTATGCTTTAAAAAATATGGTACAAGGTTTCCATGCTCTGGCCCAGAAGTCAGCATGACTTCACTTGTACCTCTGCTGACCAGAACACATAAAAAATGGCCAAGAATTCTTTTTTTTCCTCCTTTTTTTCAGTTACATTCAAAGGTTAATGCTCATCACACCTTCACTGGAGGTGTGGTGAGCTCCAACTCAAAGGTTGTCTCACTCCTGTGGCAGCTAGCTTCACTAATTGGTGAGCTCTAGCTATAATCTTACAATGGCATGTATGTACAGGATACAGATTTACGAGTAAATAATGCTGTCCCTTAGCATGACGGTCAAAGGTTTAGAAAAAAAGTAGGAAACTAGAGACAGAGGACTGTGGTTTCATGTTCAAATGAATAAGTTCAATATATACTAGAAAATTTTGAAAACCAAAATATTTGCATTTAGAGTAGAAGTTATAGTTAGGACGTAGATATACATTCCCATTTTCTCATTGCTCTCAGTTAGATAGACACCTAAAATGTACCAGAAATGCCAAGAACATTTTGCCTTCTCACTTTAAAAAGAGAAGTGATGTGTTGTGCAGGGAGATGTCCACGAGAACCAAGCCAGAAAAATAAGCACCCAAACTATGACTTCAAAGAGACACCACAGAACAATAAAATAATATATATATATGTATTTTTAGAAAGAATAATTCTGTTAATAATCCATATTTATTTCAAAAACTTTGATAAGCATGACTTTTTGTTCTTTTGATTTTCCATTTCCTTATTTTCTAATAAGCACTGATTATGCAGTTACGAAAGATGAGGACACTCAAAAAGTTATGTGAGAAACAGTGTTGGAGAAAAGCCTTCCCTATACTAACAATCTGGTGTAGATGCTGTGCTACACTGGATGACACAAAGAAAAATAAGTATTTGTCTTTGAATCCACAATTTACTAAGAATAGCCTTCCTTCAAATAATACTAATAGTTTGGCAATGCAAAGACTGTCATTCAAAAAATGAGTGTTTTAAAGTTAATGGTAACTCCTAATAGACAGATTAATAGATATTTTTCACTATGGTATAGTCATGTGAGAATCATCTTACAGTTTTAGAAATTGGAAAATAAATAACACTCTAGTATCAGTTGCTGAATGAAGATCTTTTTAATGACAACCAATATAGGTCCATGTGAGTTACAAGAAATAGTGATGACAATCAACAAGCTAATTCTGCTAATTACCAGTGGAACCTTAGTCAACTGTCTTGCCATGCTTTCCATGTTTTATCCTATACTGCTTTACAGTTTGTTCTTTCTGTCACCAAACATAAAACATGGTGAACAGATGTGATTTTGAAGAACTCTGCCAAATTTGTATTGTCCTTATGCTACATAAATTATTTTTTCCTGTAACGGAGAGAGCCTAAGCTCTTCACTTGAGATCATTAAACTTTCGGCTTTGGGAATTTCTGGACCACATCCGACTCTGTTGTCTATATATTGCCACTGGTCGTGGGGGAGGAAAAGATCTTTGCATTTTTTCTCTTCCCTTGGAAGCTACATTTCAATTAAAAAATAATGATAATCCATTTTTCTCTCTTAATAAGCCATGAACTACAACTGAGAGGAAAACATGGTGTGCCCTTTTCTCCCCATTTATCTGCTTTTAGACTTCAAGACCTGGATAAGTGCCTTGTGTGTGGAACAGCGAGCAGTTTTACTCTTCCCAGCTTTGGCCTGATAGTACTCCACACTAACCAGCTAAGAAGTGGTGGAAAGAAAGCTTCAGAGGATTTGCCTGTACTCCTGAGTCTTTACTAAGAAAGCTCTCTCAGCTAAGTGACTCTCCCAGCTAAAACATTTTTTCACCTTGGATGCAACTGCAGTAATTAAGAAATTTTATAAGGTTATTTAATGCCATTCCTGGAGGTGATATAGCTTTATCAACTACAACACTTCTTTTCCCAGTCACAACATCCTATACTAAGTTTTGCTGATCTCTTGACAACAGCAGCCCTTCTCCTGCATGAATAGGCAGCCTCACTGACTGGGTGACAAAGCTGGCAGACAAAAGACTAAATTGAGTTTATTCCAAAAACTATACTATTTTTTGGCTTTTATGATGTACTTCTAAATCAGACTGTCTCAGCTCTATCATTGTAAATCTAGATGAACTTTTTTTGTTTTGTGTTACTTTCAATTCCAAAGATAAATGTGTAAATTTGGAGCAAGTTTGAGTCAGTGACCTTGCCTGATTTTTTTAAATAAATGAGTTGTGTGAGCATAAATCTATCAACAGAGAAATCTAGCAGAGTGAGGTTATGGAAGATTGTCAATAGCATAACAGATCAGAATGTGATTCTTTGTATTTTTTGTTCTCTTCACTTTTTATTTCATAAAGGTTTACAGAGTGGATTCTCAGATGGCATAAATCTTCATCGATTTCTGTCTGGTCTTAGATTTAATAGTTCCCACTGTGTGCCCTTTGCAGCCTCATCTGCTCCTATGGAACTATCATGTCAAGCACGTGTAGTAGCCATTTGCTTGAAATGGAGTATGATTTATGACTAAAATGCAGAGATAACAGATTTAGGATAATGCATTCCATGCAGTAGAAGGTGTGTATTTATGAGGTCAAATCCAGTCATTCTCTTCATCTAAATAATACTGAAGTGTTGCTTTAGACTCTAAGAGCAGCAGAGCATGGGGTAGAAATCCTTGAATTAACTCCAGTGCGGTGTTCAGGGCCAGTGCATGGTCCTGAATGAAGGTGACTGCTCTGCAGAGAGCGCCGACTTGTGCATCATGCACTTCTTCCCCATAAATCCCACATAGAGGAATTGGATGAACTTGCTTCAGGACTGTAAACTCTTTAGGGCTCATAGTGTAAGTTACTGCATCTTTTGGGACCATATGTCATTTTAGAGCAGCCTTGAGGCTCTTCTAACCCACACTAGGCCTCGATTAGTCATAGCTGGGGAAATCTGGAAGCTGCAGAAGCCTTTGTATTAACAGATCCTAAGCAAAGGAACCAACTAAAGGACATTACAGCCCTTTGGTTTCCATAGTGCAGACAACAAAGGTCTTGGGCTTCTGCCTAGTACTTTATATGGGAAAACTGGGTAAACTGTTCCTTACAGACAAAACCTCTCAGAATAATTCGTCTGTTACTGTGCTTCTAAATTATTCATTTTTTGATTAATGAAAATATGCTAATTAAGGAATTGCTGTTAAAAAGGTATAAATATCTTTCATTGCCTAAAGTAATTAGAATAAGTAATTACTTAAACATTATGATTTGAAATTAAATTCTTTCTTTGATAGCAAACTGAATAAGGAGAAGATACCTAATATGCTTGATAAAATTTAAACTGCTTAGCATAATGACGGTTCTTTTTATATTGTTTACATAAAATATACATATGCTTCACAAGATCTCAGCATTGATATTAGTATTTTTGAAGATCATCTTTTGCTTTGCTTGTTCATCTTTTGGCTTGATCTTGGAAGGAATGGAGCACGCTGGCCATAAGCCAACCAAGCAATTAGACACATGCCTGACTTCCAGCTTTACAGACATATATTCACTCACTTCCATGGGTGTATTCACAATTTGTTTCCACACTTTTCTGGACAATGGCCATATGGTATAAGAGGTTCTCTGCCACTTAAAAAAATGAATTTTCTCATTCCTCTCAGGAATCAGAAAAAAGTTCAGTATTTTTCAGAGCTTTTTCCTGCAGACAACCACATACCTGGTATTGTATATCTGTGTCCTTCACAGATCCAGATGAAGGGTTCAGTCTTATCCTCGGCAAGGTGCAGCAACTAACTGTTCTGGTGCTCTGGTTAAAGTCTCTGTTTCTTTTTCTCTCCTTCATCTACATTCTAAGAAAGCTAATGCTGCTATATAAACACAGACTCCTACACTTTCATCTTCTCTTCTTCTTTAAATGCTTTTATAGTCTCTGGCATTCCCTATCACTGATAACGTCATTCACGCTGGCTATGTCTTTCAAGCTCATAGACTTTGTCTAAGTACTCCCACTGTGGTGAGGATACAAATTTCCTGCCGTCAGGTTTGTCTGGTGTGCAGATGAGAGACTTCCCGTGAAAATCAAGACAAGCAGAAATACAGTCAAAATGGGAGAGCAATGAGCAGTGGATATGGATCATTTCTAGATCAGGCAGGGAAAAATGATTTCAGTAGTAATCAAAACCAAGAAAGGCGCTCTCATTAGCTTCAATGTTCAGTAATAGCTCCCTTACTAATAGTTCTGTATTTTTCATAAAGCTAGTTGAAGTGATCTGTCAAACTCAAATTCATACAACTTTTCTAGCTGAGAGTATACAGTCTCTAGGAGTAAAAAACTTATACAAAAGACAAAAGGAGTACCAATGCAGCCACTGTATAGTCACCTACTTATATTTTAGAATATAATTACTGCATAGAAATGTATAGTATCAGCTCTGGTTTCTTCCACAGAAGAAGCGTGGATCATAAAAGTCAGCAACAGTTTGAGTGAGCTGAAGAACATCAGAAAACAGGAAGGTTTCTATAGGAGTTTTCAGCTATGACCCGTGGCTCTGTTATTGTGCAAAAAGAAGGCTAGGAAGGAGGAAGCAGAAGGGCTTTCCTTGACTCTCAGCAGATGGCTTGTGAAACATAATCCTGTAGGGAGTGGAGAGGCCCCTGAAGAAGATCTTGGGTAAAGAAAAAGTCATGATTGATGTGTTGAACTTACTTTGGAAGAAGAAATCCTGGAGGAAATAGCACTCAAATTCAGTGGATAGGGTGAGTTCTGCAGTTAGATACCCTGAGTTAATATATCACCTTATGCTCTTGCACTCCATGTTTTGGCATTTCACAGACTTTGGATACTGTCAGAAATAATGCTAGAGATCAGGAAGGGCTTATTAACTCTGTGTTTCTAACATAGCCAGAAGATTAGGACATGAACTCCTAATTTATACACCAGTAAAGAGGAAAAACAAACACTTCCAGAGGGACATCCCACAGCCCTTACATTAATAGCTTAACCATTATCTGCTTAGTTACTCTAACTTACATTCAGGATGCAACTACCTTCCTTCATTTATTTGAGAAAGAACCCTAGTTCTTAACTCAGATGCTGAAAGTAAGAAGACTGGATGTGTTCAAAATGATAGAGCGGGCACTGGCAATCTGCTAAGGTCAGATCCAAACCTGGCAGGTCTGTAGAACCTACAAAATCACTGAGATAATTTTGAAGATGCAAATGCCACGAGCACATGACACAAAGTCCATCAGTCTCTCTGGCTGAGGGTGCATGGGCATTAGTGTTTTAGAACAGAAGTGAGTGTCCTGTTTGTCTTCATGCCCCCTTCTTTGGTCTGCAGCATGGAGCAGGCTCAGAGCACACGCCCTGGAAGACTCATTCCAGGAGCACGCCTAATGCCTCCAGCCACTGATGAACATTCAGTCTATGGGAGCAGATTACAGCTAGACTGAAATAGATCCCAAAACAAATATAGTGTCAATGTTAGGTCCTCATCATCTGTTCTCCCAGATCTACTCCTACTGCTCAGCACTGGTAGTTATTATAAACACAGTCTGAGCGTTAAAGCACCTAATCAGCTCAGTAAATGAGTAAATGAAAAGACATATTCAAGTCTGAGTATTAGAGACATTATAGCAGAATTTTCATGCTCCATCACTGGCTTTGGGCATTCAGTCACATCTCAGTGACCTACTGCAAACTATCCATGTCTTGGCTGCTTGCCCTGTATTAGAAAGACCCATCATCACTTCTCACATAATTATTCTCTTAAGATTATTTCCACAACGCTTGGTGTGAACAACATTCATAAGTTTGCACCTGTTGATTTGTGGCAACAGAATCTGATTTTCTCAAGCAATTCAAGCAATGAAGTTCTGCCAGCACTAGGATGTCAGAACAAGTGAAAAACCTGAATAGACACATTTGTCAATCACATTAGGTGTCCAAGATGAAATGACTGATTAAATGAAAGCCATTTTTCTAGTGAACAGCTGCCCTCATTACTAAAGATCCTGTTAAGAGTAAAGCCGCACTGCCAACTTCATGTTCAGTTAAGAAAAAATAAAATTAACACTAACACTGTTTAATTTAAAATAAGACAATTGAAAATATTTTACATGAATCAAATACTTAAAAATAATCTTTTGCTTGAACTGAACTGAATATTAGAATCTGGTATTAGTTTTATTTTAAAAAATAAAATCAAAAGGAATTTCTAAATAAAAAGATGGTGTTTTCAAATGTAAAATCAAAATGCTCTGATTTTATCACTTTATTTTTTTTCTTTCTTTTCAGCTCACATGAAAACAGCTAAGAGAGACCAAGAAGGCTTTTTGAAACATCTTGACATTGCCAAACCCATAGCGAAAAAGCCAGCTCAGAATGTCCCCTAGCTTATATCCCATCTCAATGCATTTGAGCAAGCAACATAGTTTCTGTGAACGCACTTTTTAAAAAAAAAGGTGGGGGGGAATCTGCTGAGCTGAAAGATTACATTTGAAGGTAAAATATTAATATTCTCCAGCAGTGTAATTATTTCTTATTCCCATGAAGAATCAAATGAGAATGAGGTTCAGGAGGGTAGAGCAGCAGAGACATCTAACCAAGTGTAATTCCGGAAGGGTAACTATAAAGCCGACAACAGCAGTGCCTGTGTAGCTAATGAGGTATCACATCTAAATGCTGGGTGACACTTCCTTTCCATGCTGGCTTGCTATGAACCATACAGAAGTCTGACCTTGCTCTGGAGAAATGAGAGACGAAAGAGAGAAAGGGAGAGAGAGGGAGAAAAAAAGAAAGAAAGAAAGACAGAGACAGACAGACAGACATTTATTAAATGTAACAATGAACACAGAAAATTCTTATAAAACTATTTGCACTGGTAAACATTAATGAGGGCCAGATTTTAAGGAGGAGGAAATCAGTGGTCTACTGATGTCGCAGGCAAAGTTGTTACATGCCTAGTACTTTTCTTTGGGTAGGTGTATATAACAACTGTACAATGATAGAAGGTGAATTTGTGTACCTAACTAGCCTTTAATCCTAAATGCATACACTCCCTCCTTTGTATGCACTCCCTGTCTGCAGTGTTTTCACACACAGACACACTCACACACTTATTTACATTTCAGAAATGGATTAAATGTTACACTGCACCAGACAAGGTTATTTTCTGCCTACAGAAAGTATCAAAACTGTGGTGATTAAGGGCTGGATTTCACAAAACTCAGCCAGAGGCTGATACCTGCCCAGATCACCCTGGTCACATCATGCCGTGAGGCCAGCGCTCCCGCAACGCTAATGACAGACGGGACCTGCTAGCTCCCCTCATTTATCCGGTAAATCTTCTTTCATGTTCATTTCTCACTCTGAGAAACTTCCCCTGATCTTTCAGGGTCACCTTTAAACTTCAGCTTCTACATTCTGTTTGTGGGAAGATTGGAAGCTCATTTAAATGAAGTGCAATTGCTTATGATGCTGCTCAGCAATATATCGCTGTGGTACCCACTCAGCCTGCTTTCTGCCAGTGTGTGCGGTTCCCTTTCATGTTAACATTCATACTGAAAATTTGTTAAAGAAGAACTTTCATGTGCCCCTTCTTTAACATTTTCACTGATTTTCTAAAATAACGATTTTTTTCTGTGCAGCTGCTGTTACACCATGGTAGCCATGAAAACCTCTGTGGGATTAATGGCTTTGACTAAGAAGTAGAGAAAACATCATAATTTTCCTTAATCTTCCTTTGAGTTTGGAGTCTGCTGAAGCCTGAAGCTCAGGGCTTCGAACTGAAAAAGAAATATGTGTGTGGTATCAAAACTATTGGATTTCTCTAAGGACAATTTTTCAAGATTTTGGGTGCAACTTACCTCTTCACACAGGCAATTCTAAAACCAAAGTTTCTGTATATCTTCCCACAAGCAATATTAAATTAATTCTGGAAGCAGTAAAATGCTAATTGCAGATTGTTTCATCTAGTTATATCCACATTGTATGTGGACTGTATATAGAAATCAGGTAGACATTGAATTATGCAGAAATTAAATTATTAAGCACCAAGACCACATTTTTTTGTTTCTAAATGAAATGCAGATAGCTTTTACCATAAATAAAGCAGATTTAAAAAAAAAACTTTTAAAAACTAAATTATTTAATTTTTATCTCCCATTTATTAAGTTCCTATAATATGTCAGAATTAGAACCATAGAATAATTTAGATTTGAAGGGACCTCTGGAATCTCTAGTTCAACCTCCTGCTCAAAACAGGCAAATTCAAAGGTAGATCAAGGCTGCTTGGGGTGTTGTCCAGTCATGTTTTGAAAATCTTGAAGGATGGAGTTTGCACAGCCTCTCTGGGCATCCTGCTCCTTTTTCCCGTATACCCAGGTGGAATTTCACTCATTTCAATATGTGACCAAAAACTATGGCTTTTTGTTGTGCACTTCAGAGAGGAGTCTGGCTCTGCCTAGCTACAAAGTATTACTGTGGGTATTTACTTCTCCAGCACTGGGGAACCCAGAACTACTCATCAAAGTGTCATAGAAATGGCAGTAAGAAACATCAAATAGAGATTTGCCCGGGAACTGGAGCTAGTCACTTTGTAGCTGTCATTCATTCCCTGAAGGGTGACTACTCTCTGGGTCAAAACCTGTGCAAAGGCTTTGAAGATTTTCTGCTGGAGTAACTTTCTGAAAAAAAATCTGAGTAGACTTGTAGCTATTTTAAATAGAAAAGACAGTGGCCAGAGACATACACACCATTATTTTTTACGTATGTTATAGGACCATAAGTTTCTTTTCTCTATTAAAAAATAGAGAGTCAGTTAGTCTATCAGGTTAGCGTAGATAGAGACCTATCTAACTTCTAGAAAATCTAAACTGCTTATTTCTCTCCTTAAAAAGAAAGAGGTAGAAAAGGTACTCTATCCATTAGGCCTCAGCTGCTTTTGACTGCAAAAGCAAAATCATGATCGAGTCAAACAAAATTCAGAGCAAGCTACAAATATAAAACACCCCAGCCAATGAGCACCAAGGAAGCTACATTTTCAGACAAATGTTTTGGCTGCCTGCCTCCTCCAGGGTTTTGAATTGCTTTTCCATTTTGCTCTTGTTCACATATATAGCTGAGTATTTTAGAATAAATGCTGGCATAATCATCTTCTTCCCTGGTGCCTTTAGCTCTCCTTCTCGGGACATTTTTTGTATCTTTGAGCATTCTGAGCCCAGTTCAGGAAATCACTGAGTGTCTGATTCATACAGTAAGGTGGAAATGTGCTGAACATTTAGCATATGCTTAAGCATTTTCTGGAATTGAAAGCTAAAGCCAGGATGAACATGAGGATCAGCAAGGAGAAATGCGCTTCTTTCTCGGAGCAATGGCTAATGGGCAAGCAGGGAACGGTTTGTGTCCTGCGCAGAGTGTGTCTGTGCTGCACCGTTCACCAAAGCATGGAAACGCCTTAGCTAGCTCTCAGTAAACCAGACTCAGGATGAGCTATGTGAGCACAGTCTCCACACAGGCTCCTTTGCCTCTTTTCTTGCCTGCCTTCTTGTTTAAGGTTTAAATGTGTTGAAAGTCAGTCTACATTTAGGAACTTGATTTAGATTTCAGTGGGTCACTTAAGAGCATTTAGAATATTAAAAATAATGGTGTTAAAAGTAAGGCTAGAGTTGTGATGTTTTTCCTTTCTCTTTTATCCATTGTTGCTAGAAATCTTTTGAAGGCAACTCACTCTTCAACTACATGATGCAAAGTCATTCCTTTTTCCAAAGAGATGCTGTAAACCAAGGAAGTATTTTATTTCAACTATCAATATTCAAATCCATCATTTTTTGTTTTAAAATGAATTAAAAGCCCTAGTGGTGATCTGGAGCCTGAACAAGTCCCATGAGCAGTTACCACAGCCCTTGATCACCAGCCAGACTCTGAGATCAGGTTTCTGTAGCAAACAAGGCCATGAATATACTAACAAACAACAAAGTCTGTGCAAGCACACAAGCGCATCCATACTGTTAACACAGTTTTGGCAGACATTTGGATAAAACCAATTAACACTGTCCCAAACAACCAGCGAGTACAATTTGGGGAAAATATGCTCTAAGGATTGCTGTTGAGCAACAGATTAGATGTGGCCACCTTGTTTTGAGAGTTAAGAGAGTTTAGCTGTATGAATGTGAGTCGTGCCACATCAGTTGGCCTAAGGGACAGAGAATAGTCCCTGGTCCATTTTATTTACCAATACAGATATAGCTGTTTTTAAAAAAGACCAAACTTGGTAATAATCTATTTATTTGTATTATGGTTCCAAAAAATCTCTTTTCTGGACACTGCATTGCTATTTTTTACTTCAAAGCCATTAGGCCGAACAGTGCTTAAAAAATCATTATCAAAACCGGGATTGCAAAGGGAAAAACAAACAAAGAAACATTGGATTTTTTCATAAATTGCCTCATGAAATGCTCACGGTAATAAAAGTCACTAATCCCATGAGGAAGCATGTACAGATTTTAATTAAAATATGATCTAAATGTAGTGGATTAAAAAAAAGTTACATGGTTATAGTAGGTGCACAATAATTAAGAAACTTTCTAACTCATACCTAAATGTTTGATTTTCATATTGCATAAACAGGTTATTTGAACAAAATTAATTCTTCTTTGAAAAAACATGTGAAAAAGGAAGACAGATCACAGTTTTAACATAAGCTTCATGTTCCCTCAGCATGTTGTGTTTAGCTTGGGAGCACATCTCAAGCGTGACTCCTTTACCACTACCGATTTGCTCCAGAGAGGGCAAATTTGCCTCTGTAGCAAATTATTTCCTCTGCTGTTCATCTTAGCAGAAAATTATTTCTTTTTTTCCTGTCATTTCTGCTGGACGGTATAGGGTGGAGAGGTGTGCGTAAAGACTACACTTCTCTGGATGGCTACACCAGCAAATAAAAAGGGCCCAAATCCTGGTGCAAAAGCAGAGTGTGAAATTCTCTTTTCCTCCACCATCCAGAGAAGGGCCTTGCCCAGGCTGCCTCCTGGGAGCAGAGTCCTGCAGTTGTGCTGCCCTTAAACCAGGTCTGGCCATGATCTAGGAAAATGCTATCTGGCATGGGTCAAAAACATGGCAATGAGCGTGTTAATAATTAAGCAGTACGCACAATCACAGGTTTTGGTCATGTGCAAGCCCGTGCTTTCCCTGGCGCTGTTTAGTTTATTAATATGGATATAGCCATTGACTCAACATCAGGCGTCGTCCTTGACCCTAAATCTGGGAGCAGCTGTCTTTTTCTGGTGTTTTCCACATGTGCATGGTCTGACTTCAACTATAGCTGTTAAACCTTGGGGGCTGATTATGACCCACCCACTGAAGAGTGGTAACTTCATCTGCAGGCAAAGGTATTACCCGCAAGGGAATTACTCATGCAACCAGGAAGAAGTCAGCACTGGTGTTACAGGTTGCCAACCTGGAGACAGAAATGATAAATTAGAAGAAATGAGAAGGAGGCAGTGGATAGTGGATATACGAGATGACAAAGATCATAACACTATAAATTATGTCAGATAAAGAGATTGCTTGTTAGCACAGTTTAGGATAATATACAAGGAAGTGTCTTCTGAATAAAAAGACACCATTTAGTCCTAGCATGATTTATATGGTTAATACTGTCATTCTGTCTTGAGCAATTTATATTAGGTTTCCAAAACTCTTAGGATTATCAGTTTTAAAAATGATGCTTATTGTAACTATTGTGGAAAGGATTACTAAGGAGGGATTTAAATGCATTTAAAATTTAGTTTCTGAGCTGGCTAAAAGAAATCTGAAACACTGTTTGAAAGATGGAAATATACCAATTTTCAGGAACTAAACTGTTACTTGTTTTTATTACTTAACATTTTTTTTATTCAGAAAAGACAAGATGTTTGTGTAAGAACTTTTTAATGCACTGATAAATGTTGCAATGAAACATTTCAAATTTTGTAGTAATTCTTTAGCAAAAAGAATGACAATTTATGGGATGACAAAAGAATTTGTATGCCTTCAATCTCTTTGGTCTTCAACTGCAATGTTGAGAAGAAAGCTGTATAAACAGGAGACCATTTGGACAATGATCAGGCTGGAGAATTATCACCCTAGTGCCTAGGGAATAAAGTGCATTAAGATAGCTCCTCTCGATCTGTGTAAGGATTAGTCATAACAGGCCATAGATTTCAGTTATATCCTTAAACACAGTATGGGGAGTCAAGAAGAATATGGCATCCTGACAAGAAGAGCATTAGCTTCTCCATCCTTTAAAGCAGTTTTCAAACCAAGAATATGCCTCACTTTGAGGTGGATAGGCAGCCTTGAGTTTTTTATACGGGTAGGAACTACTGTCCTGTACAGGGGTAAATTAACCTCTCTTCATTATGGGGCAGTAGATTCCAGCTCTGTTTGTGTTTTGAGGTCAGCAGGACTTGGAGGTAGGAACCATAAATTCGTACCTTGCATGGAGACTGGGATGCTGCTTACCCCTGTGGAAAATACCACAGTCCAACCTGCAGAAACCTCAGAGCCTGGAGTCGCTGCTTCCCTCCAGCTCTTCCCTCCACAGGGAATGGCGGCCTCCTCTTCATGTAGCATCTAAGAGTTTTTCTACATGAGGGAGTTCATGGGCAGGGCATGCACCTTGGAAGAAAGCATAGCAGAAAGGTTGGAAACCTCTGCATTATGGTGAAGTAGATGATAAAGTTGCTCATCCAGCATACTTTATGAACTATTTTACTCAGTCCTAACATAACTAGTTTTGTAAGTCTCTGCTAAAGGCAATGGGATTCACATCCCTTAGTGTCCTATCAAGGACTCTAGCCCAGAGAGGAGTGTCACAAGAGGTGAGGCTTCACCTGCCCTACTGAAGGGCAAAGAACAAAGACATTGTTATGGGAACTCCTAACCAGGAATTCTTAAATTTGGACCCGTGAGTCCATATTAATAAAACAAATATCGGTGGCCTGATTTTCAGAGGTGATATGTATTTCACGTCCTTCTGAGGGAGCTTACTGGTCTCTGAAAACAGACACTTAATCTCTCCCAGCGTTCCATGTGTTCCATAAAACTTCAAAAAGGGCCACAGAAATAACAACATGCCCTTTATACAATTCTCTGTTTTCCTTACAGAGAAGTTTTTCATTGGGCACCTGAGTTTCTGGAGTCACATAAATATAATTCCTTTAGATGCTACCAGTACAACCAGTGATAACTGGCAGCAGACATATGGCAGTGAAGGGATAGCTACTGGCATGGTTTAACTGGTCCAAGAGAATCATCCTGGGGTTTTCAATATTGTTCCTAAACAGAGAAAAGAGTTTATTTTAGCTGCTGTGGTTGTAACACATTTCTGTTTCATAGGCATTTACTTCATTACACCAATACACTGTGGTATACGAACACTATAAACATTAACATACAAAAGATTAATTTTGTGCTATATGGTGGCAAACTTCACCAGAAAAGAATGGCAGCATCCTTTTTATAAAACCATTCTGCATATGTCATTTTCAGTAAAATGTATGATTTAACTTATTATGAACATAGATTTTCCTTCTTGCTGTCAAAAATCAGTAAAGGCATTAATCCCTATGCATTAGTAATGTATCAGTACAATTCAGTCTGAATTTTCAAAGTGTGAGTGCAAATTTATCAAGCACTGCAATACCCCCGATATATGTAAATATAAATATATATATACACACATGCACAGCCCTACAATACACCAAAAAATGCACATGTATGTGTCCAGTTATGTGAATGGGTTTTGTTTGTGCACAAACATATCACAAGTCTCCAGTTCGTGCAACAGCACTGAATAGGAGAATTAATTCAGTCAACTCATTTGAATGATTTAATTTTTCTGCCACATAGGGACATTCCAATTCACTTTTGTTAAACATCAAGTGATTATTTTCAGAAAATAGTCATCAAAATTAGTATCCCTTGAGATGCAAGTCACAGGCGTTGAACAGTGGGAATAATTATATTAATTTAGATTTTTTTGGACAGTTCAGAAGGTCAAATTTAAATTATGATGATTTTCATAAAGAATAGCTTGATTTTTTTTATGGTAAATTTTTAATAACAGTATTCCTTATAGCCCTTCTGAGATCAGTAAGACAAGCAACATTTAAGAAAGAGAGTGCAAAAGGAAAAAAAAAGGAAGTTCATTATTTCTTCAAGACTTGTCTTTGACAAACTCCACACCTTTTGACAGTTTTGGAGCTGGCAGGTTAGTCTGGTCAGATAAGTCACTGCTGATATCCCGGTTTATACAGTGTCAGTTCAGGCTAGTTCTCACTGTGCTTCACGGTGGTTTTGTTACAGGAGATGGCATGTCTTTTGAGCTGCACTGTTTGACAGGGCAAAAAAACATGTTCCAGCAGAGCAGAAATTCTAAAAGAAAGTCTTCCAAATATGTTACTTCTCTCACTAGAAGTGAGAAAAAATCCTACATATCTATTTTAGTCCAAAAAGGGGAAAGTAAAGGAAGACCAAAGAAAGAAGGAAAAAAGGAGGACAGAATTATTAAATATGATTGAAAAATAAACTGTTGCCTCAGATGTGACCAGCTTTTTTCATAACGTCAATACCACAATTTTCTCAGAATCCACATTCATTAACATGAGATTACCTTTCAGTTCAGCTGTATGACTGTCTGATGCTGGGTAGCATTGTACTCCACAGGCCATCCATCTGAAATCAGTGAAACTCCATGCAGAGTAAATTATAACTCACTGTCAGCAGAGCTACTGCAGTATTCCCTTAAGCACAGGAAGAAAATCTCAATTTGAAAAATGCTACACGCACCCATGTCCTACAGTCACACAAACACAGACACATTGAAGGGAAGGCATACTTGCGACTTTGTTTTCCTTTGGGAACACAGAATTATTGCAACACTCCTCAGGGATGGAGCTCATGGAGAAGAGTTCACTGTATAATCCTTTTGCATCTTCAGGAGGGCTCCCAAATCCTTAAAACAGTTTTTTCTACCAAGCATGTTTATGAGCAGGGTTAAATGAATGCAGTCAGTGGGTTTGGCCATGAGTTTTCCCAGGAAAGATCAAGTACTGGTAGTGGAATGAGATAAAAATACTAAATTATTGTCTCCATGTCCTCTAATACAATAATTCAAGAACAGCTATATTGATTCTGACCAAGGGTCCATCTAGCCTGGTATCCTGTCTCAAACAGTAAGTAGCATTGCTGAGACAATAGGGATGACTACAAACACAAGAAACATATTTGGTAGTTTGCCCTCTCTGTAATACTCTCCCAACGTCTGTTTTCATCTCGGGGGATTTCTTCAGCCCATGTAAGCTGCTGGCACCCACAGTGCCGTCTGACGATGAGTCCCACAGGTCTGTTACCCACTGCAGGAAAAAACACTTCCTTGCTCTATGTTTCAAGCCTGGCTCCCATTAGTTTCATATGCCAGTACCTCAAGTAACTTAATGTTACATAGACTGAGCCTGTTACCCATCAGTCACCACAGTACTTACTTACTTTAGAGACTGAAAAGGAAAACAGAATTTAAGCAGTGTCTAGGCTTTTTGTGCAGAAGGGGAAGGAGGAGGTCACACTTAACTAGCATGGTTTTAAACTCCTCTGTCCCTCTGTCAGTAGTAAAATCTTAGAGTAGTACAATAAAATTGCATTTCCTCCCTCATCCAGTGCTCTAGCAAATTACATACGGAAACCTTACAACTTCCATGAGATTTACTGCACTTTGCTTTCAAAAAAATGCCCCATTACTTGCTGAAGACAAGATACTGAAAGGGATTGGAGACCCGATTCAGATTTATTTTTAAGTCCAGAAGGGACTACTTGATTACGTCATGTTGATCTGCAAGGCACAAGGCATAGGATTTCTTCCCTGCTTTGAGGAAAATAATTTGTTTTATTAAAGCAGCTTTCTGATCCTATGCTGGACCAATCCTCCATGGCAATTCCAGTGCCTGGGGTGATCTTCACATCTCTAAGGTAATGTTCACATGACAGGACTGTGTTTTAAGATGTCATCCCCAAAACTTTCAAATAATAATCTAGCAATTACTGTAAATGATCGTGTCACCAAATGGGAACCTGCTGCATTTGCAAATCAGAAATCTGTTGTTACTATATTGTCTAGCAATGAGGATCAAAGGCTCCGTGTGCTGCTCCCTGAGCCAATGGGCACTCTGGCTGTAACTGTTCAACAAACCTTTGCAAAAAGATTTGTTTCCATTACATTTATGGCATATTAATCAAATGCTTGGCCATTTCTTGGATTGAATCCCTGACTGTGTCTTTTACCCAGGGATTAGTGCATCCTGGAAAATGAAGATGCTTCTCTGAAAGACATTTTCATAATTTTCAGTGAGGGGATATTTTTTTCTATAACAAGGGAAGCTATATAGATGGCACACTTCTTTATGTTGGTTTTTTCGGGTCAATTCCCATGGCAGAGCATGGCGCTATGCAGTCGTATTAGCTCTAAGTATGTGACAGCGCTATGTCAGTTCTGAGTGAGATCCCAGGAACACACAGCATAATAAGATGATACGTGCTAGACTTTTATATTCAAAATTATCTGTAGTATGTGTAGAAACAATGGTTAATTATTCCTTAAACATGCCATGGAAGAACCTTATATTAGGCTCCCCATTTTAGATAACAGTTAGCTGGTCACATAAAGAGCAATGGTATCTTCAGTACAAGTGTTCCTGAAATAATCACTTGAAGACACCAAAGTCCTTATCAGTAATACATACATTTGCTGCTCTAGATAAATGAAATTAACCAGTCTTAAAATAGATATAAGCCACATCAGAACGGAAGATAGAATGTAATCAGAAATACATGAATGATAACTGGAACTGCCTAAGACTATATTATTAAATACTTGACAGACAAAGGAGGACAATTAAAAAAAGATAAAATGACCTAATTTAGAAGGGATTACCAAGGGCTATAAAACTTAACAAAATGGAAGAAAAAGCAAAACATTAGTAATAAATATAAATCAGAAGATTGGATTTGTAGAAAATGGGTAAAGGAATCAGAATAACTCCTAGAAAAAATCTATAGCCAACACAGACAAGAGCAAGAGAATGGAGGGGGTTTTTTTAGACACAAAATAATCCTAACAATGGCATTGGTTCATTATTAAAACAGACAGAATCCTCATTAATAACAGTAAGAATTTTGGAAAAGCAGAAGTGTTTAATAAATAAATCTCTTGTCTCCTTGGGAAAAGCCTGATGATATTCGAATGGTGATTTTTATTTTAAGCATGAGTAAGGAAACATGTAACAGTAGTTACAAAAATGTTTAGGATCAGCAATTCTGGAAAACTTGCATAAAAGAACTTTTAGAGAAATATTACAAAGTGGAGCTATCTGGACCATTATTGTTCATTATCAGCATATCTTTCGACACTATGAAAGTTCCAAAAGACATGAGGCTTGTTAAAATATTTAACTGGCATAACCTAAGTAATTATAGGGCTGTCAGACTGACATAAGCAGGCAAAATAATGTAATGCATAATATGGGATTTGATTAATAAAGAATTAAATATATAGAATGCAATTAATGCCAATCAACAAGGGTTTATAAAAGCAACTCTTGTCAAACTAACTTGCAATTTTTGTCTGAAAGATTTCAAGTTTAGTTAATAAATGCAACAGTATTAATGCTTCTGCCAGTATCTAACTTGGTAACACAGGACATTTTGATTAAATTAAAGGAATATAAAATGGACATGATACTCTAAAAAGGCTTAAAAACTTATGTTTTGTTACATTTTAAAATTTAATACATAATAACTATCAAGTAGCTGTTTTCCTAGTTATATGTTTACACATTAGAGAAATTTTTTTAAGTGATCTGAACTAATGCACAAAATCATTATCAATAAAGATGACATGGCAGAAATAGTAAACCAATGCCATTGTTGAATTCTTTTGTTTCTAACAAAACAGAGGGCAAAGAACAGATTTTTGATTAACTAGGAGTAAGCAATCCAAGAAATGCACTCAGAGTCAAAGAATATAAGAGATAATCCTGGCAAGAACTGGCTCTGATTATACCCAGATTGTGAAGTCCAGGAGTGTCTCTGAATTCCCAGGTGCAGGTGCCACCGCCCACCACATCTTGGCTCACCACTAGCGTGCCAGCTGCATATGCACCAGCCATGTCCCATGTCCCTGTCCCCATGTAGGTGAAATCTAAGCATACAATCTAGTTATCCAAGGACCAGGATCTGTGGTGGCTCCTGGTGTTCTCTTGCAGGTAAGCTTAGACAAGGCCTTTGAAAAGGAATTGCTGATGCTACCACTGCAATTGCAATGTTAGAGTCAAAAAGGTGATCCCTGAGTGTATGATTACAGAAGGTGAAGTAGCAGCAGGGAGGTCAGATTGCATCTGTATCTGGCAGCAATGCAGCATCTACGGGAATGCTAACTCCTTTCTTATGAGCACATTTCAAGGATGTTATAGATTGGAAAGCTCTCACAAGAAAACTTTAAGGACATACAAAAATTGGTAACGTCTCACTGTAAAAGGCAAAAGATCCTCAGTCTGACTTGAAAGACCTGAAGGATAAAATATTACTTGATCACATTCTATACACCTTATTAAATTTCTGTCACCCATATAGTACAGAAGTTTAAAAAGAAGTCTCCTAAACCTATAAAACCAACTTATAATGAGATTAATAGGCAAAGGGTGAAACAAGACATATTTGGCTCATCTTTGAAAGACAGTCTTTAGCTGGAAGGGAAATTAGTTCAGAGATCCTTTATTATAGAGAATGTCATACTAGATGATCACAGTGGCCAAAAAAAATAATATTGGTGTACAACACAGCTTTAAGGCAGTTTTTAAACAAACATTTGGAGAAGAGTCCAAGAGGACTACCCCTCCCTTTCCTTCCCAGCCCTCTCACCCACCCATGCCATGTGTTGAAGGAATGGCCATTTACCTGCATGTCCCCCTTGATCCTCATCTATGTTATGTTGCATATAGCCTTGTGCTAATAAGCTTGTTTAAATTTAACAAATAGCTTAACCAGTGTTTGAAAGCAAAGCGTCAAAAAAAAAAAAAAAAAAAAAAAGCAAGACAAACTCCATCCTCAATTGTATCTATTCATCCTTATCAAGTTTAATATGACAGCAAGTATAAACAAGATCAGAATCTGACCCCACAGTGATCACACATGAATGTTACCGCCAGGTACCTAACTAGTTAGAAGTAATTTTGCAGATACCTTCATAGCCTATCAGCACACCTACATACAGTAACTTGTATAGTAGATAAACTAGATATCATTTGTGCTGTCAGATAAGAATAAATCTTTATAATGACATTTTCTGAAAATACATGAGGATGCAGACAAATTACCTGCTTCACTGATAGTGCTATCTTCTTGGGTCTATCTAATCCAAGCTAAATTCAGTTATATTTTCCTTTAAAATCATGTAGAATATGGACATCTTTAAATCAATATGTATAATATGATCTACTCATATTCTACAAGTCCGCTGCATTACCAAAAACAAATATGAGAAGACTGTTTTGATGTGACAATGACAGACAAATTGGTCATTTGCACAGTATTTTCCCTGCAGAGGCTTGGGATTGTTTTCTTTTTTGTTAACTGATCAATTTTAGAGAAGAAGAAACAGATCATGGATAGAATAATCACATGGTGAAATAACCAAACTGTTTGGAGAAGAAAGAGAAACAAAAGGCTTTTGCAAAACTCTGGAAGAAAACATTGGCTTAAGTGTTTTTCTAAAAAAACAGATTTAGCATTTTCAACATATTCACAGTAGGATAATATTGACTCCATGAGCAAGATGCATAAGTTTGAACAAAATGGAGGGCTGGGGGAACACAGAAGGTGAAAACTCACCTTGATAATAAAGAATAAACAAACCTAATATTCTACCTACAGGACCACCGATTTCCAGCTATACGTCCACCTTCAACAGGGACTGTGGTTTATAACTCCAGCTTTTAGACACCTAGAGAGGAGAAGTTACATTCATATTAAATAACAATAAAACTATAGCTATTTTTGAGTATATGTGCATATGTCAGACTTAAATTAGAGTATCCAAAGAAATAGGCCTGTCTATAAACTATACCACATATGGTAGAAGAGAGCTAAATTCCACTGGTAGCTAAAGAGTAGAAATCCTTATTTTGGGCACTCTCTCCCCTCTGTTGTCATCCCCATACATGAAAAGAAACATCTTACTTCCTTGATAAGCTGCTACTTAAGTCTTGGGTTATCTATATAGCAATTTATTCAAAATGAAAATGGAAAAGTACCTAATGGTACTAGTCCAGATGGTTTCATCCTTAGGTAAGACATTCTCTGCATCTCAGTTCCCCACCAATATTACGAGTCAAGCAGCCTTTCTAAAGCACGTAGACATTCAGTGCGAAAGAACACAGCAAAATTATTTACGCTATTAGCAGGCAAGTTTTTGGACACTATAGTGATTCTGCCCATACATCACCGAGCAGTGCTTACAGATAGATGAACTGCATTAACTTTTAACAGACGGTAGATGAGTGTAAACTACTGTGCATAACACTGTGCAGTGACACCTTTGTGATCCGAATGTCCCTGCTAATGAAAACATTTGTAAGTAGGAACAAAGTAACCTGAACTGTGCTGCTGAGTCTCGTCAAATAAATACGCATTCTTGTATTCTATGAATTGTTTTTCAAATGAAGACTTACAATGGTGCTTATTTATTTATTTTAAAGTAAGTCTTTGAGACAGGAATATCCTGTGGGAAGTCGGGGTAGGAGGAACAGGAAAGAACATGGAGGTCCTCCAAAGCTGAAACAATCTTTTGAGCAAAGCTATTTTTATGGGTGAATTTTCTCCTTTCAGCTATTTGACAGCTTCCAAATTTTTTGCTATCAGCAGTGGGAAAAGAGGAGATTTTTTTCCAACTCAATTAGAGCACATTTTCCTAAGAGAGCTGAACATGAGGGGAAAAAAAACAGTCTAAACAGGCTGCCACTGCTGTTGTTGTATATAAAATACATAATCATAACAATAATATTTAAAATATCTAATTATAAGTGGAAGAGATTGCCTATTTCTTTATGTTTATACAAGCATTTGGAAGTGAAGCAAGAATGACTGATAGGGGAAATGTATTTTTGTTTGTTTGTTTAAATGTGGACATTTTTTCCCATAATACCTATCTCCTCTGACTTATCATGAAGGCTGTAAATACAGAAATTATTCAGCTTTTCGAAGCTTTCCATATGTTTTCCCACACATGTTGGGAAAAGATCACAATATTTGAAGTTCAATATTTTATCTTAAAGTTGAAATATTTGCAGGGAAGTAGTCAATGCAGCCTGATTTACTCAGAGTCCAGGCAATGCCAGGTCTGAATCCAATTACTCAAAAATATCGCTGCTACCCACACCAGGGAGAAAATCTTGCTGCCTAGCCCATGTGCTAGAACTGCTTTATGTCCATACTGCCTTTATCTTTTCATTCACTCTACAGTGAATCTTGGGAACAAAGTAATGCGCAAGCTTGAGGCAAACAAGAAAACACTGGCCTAGAGTGAAAAGCAAACCGAAATGACAGCAGAGCCTGCAGTAATGAATTGCATGACCAACGTGTATATAGGAATTGTAGTTCACCAGTAAAAGTTCAGTCACTTCCCTGCTGGCATGGGGAAAGTGTACAATAGCATTATAAACCATTTTTTGGAAAAAAGGGAAAAAAAGATACATCATATACAGATGCACTTATAGAGTGTGAGGAAAGGCAAGCATTTTAAAAGTAATCCAAAATCAATAAGCTCAAGGAACTGTCATCTATGTTCTGAGAGAAGTGCCATAAAACCCACTGAGGGCAAGATACCACTTTTATTTCTCTACTTAGAATACAATTCTATAGCATGGGTTAAATCTATAATGCTTTCTAATAAATAAATACCCAAGCTAGTTTAAGTACATAAAGCTATCTTACCTTGTAGCATGGAACTGTGTGCAGAAGATCTGGGAGAGCAAGGGAAAGAAGTATACCTCAAAAATTATGTTTTATTGCCATGAACATTTAGCAACCACTAAATATAATCAAACACACCATATCATATCTTCAAGTTGCATGACAAAATCACATGTCTACCCAACAATCATAGTCCCTTGAGTCTGGAAATACCCATTAGAGTGCATATATTTTCTAATGTTAGACTGCCCTTTATTTTGCCCATCAAATTTTAAACTTGAATCTGGATATTTGCTCTTCTAGCACATCATCATCAGATGTATGTTCCCAGTCTTCTTTTACCGGAAAAAAATGCCAACTTCTCTTCTAGAAAATACGATGAAGTTTGGATTAACTTCAAGTTATGTGACTTGAGGTTCATTTCAGCCGTGCAGAATCCCTGCACAAACACCAAAGCAAGTCATCTAGAAGCGTGCGAAACTAAATAGAGGCAGGAAAGAAGAACTGACACCTGACTTCGCAATTAATGGGCCATTTGGATTCACTATTGGCAGTCCCAGAAACAGAGGCACTTTAGTGATGAAAACAGTTTTACAAAACGGGGAATGAAGGAAATAAAAGCAGGTAATTGCCAACATGTTAAAAAAAAAAAAAAAAAAAGGCAACTGTACATATATGCTTATCCCTGTTAAAAATCCCTGCAAATCCCTGATTTTGCAGCTGTTGGGCTTCTTTTTCCACTCTCCTCATTTCTTCATTTACACAAGGATAAAGTGAATATCACAAAACGAAAACAGTAGCATTTTCTACTCCCTTCATGTTGATGTAAATGCCTTTGTGGTTGGAACTTGCATTCCTGGTGTTCAATAGAATAACATGCACGAGAACAAAGTAGTCTACAGGAGTTGGTCCGGCAAAGGAAGAAAGGCTGCGAGCATGCCTGATATAAGTGGAAGGGAGAAGTCAAAAGTAGAATATATGGGTAAGTGGACACAGATGCGTCTTCCTGACTGTGGAGAAGCACCTCCAGAAAGCCATAAGAGTGTCCTACAATCACTGTTTCTCCCAAAGACCTGCCTACATCAGATAAAGCAGGGTTTTGTGTTGTGGCTACAATTCTTCTAACTAATACTCTAATGTGCCTTGTAGAAGGCAATTTTGCTTTTCTTTAGTCTAAAGATCTTTTCCTGTGTTTTATTATCTTTTTCACATTAGGGGAATTAGCTTAGTAGCTTTGTCATTTATTATATTTTGCACAGCAATGATCAATAATCTCCTTAATGCACAATTTTGAAAAATGTGTTTTAAAAAAAAAAAGCTGCTGGGTTTTGGTCACAGCTCAGCAACATCTGATCAGGCCAGATAGCAGTCTGTGAATGCCTGTCAGATTGAAGATATCTGAGGTTTCCAAGCAAAACTGTGATCAGCATGCAGCTCCATTAATCTATTCCTTTCCATTCTTTTCATATGTCATATAATAATGCTAACGAACCAGGCAGTGCATATTTGTAGCCCGCACAATAGGCATAAACAATTTATCATTTTCTGTTTAATTAAAGAACAACAATAAAAAGAAAATTATCCATAACTGTCCAGAGCCTACTGAAGGATTCCAGATTAACATATAGCTAAATGACGGTGAGGCCCACGGTGACCTCCACAGATGAGCGCCAGCAGGCTAACGCAGACCTGGTGCAAGGGAGTGAAAATTCCCTGAATGGTGCTGCTGCAAATCTGAGTTGTGACAGAGACACTAAATAAGTATAACTTACAGTTTGAGAACTGAGAGAGGCAAAGAGGAAAAGGAAAAAGCTAAAGGAAAAAAAACATTTTTAGACCACTGCTTCCTCCATACACACACACAAGCGCTCACATGTGCACACACTGACTACATTCTGTGAAACAAATTAAGCACTGAAAAAAAAAATCCTACCACATAATTAGCAACCAGTTAAATTGCAGGCGCAAACCTGCTCTTTCTGGCAACACCCTGCAGTCATGTTTTTAATTGGGCTCCGCTGCGTCTCATGAGCCCAGGCGGCGGGTGTGAGGTGAGGTGCGGGGCTCCCCGCAAGGCACTCACCAGGGGCATCGCAGCCGGCTGCGGCTGCTGGCTGCCGTGCTGGCATGGATCCTCCCACACAGCCGGGGCAGCGCAACCTGCCCTTGCTCTTCTCAGAACCCTAACATTTTATTTTTCCTCAGGAGGTGCCACTGTAGGAGCAGTGAAGGTTTAAACTGCATTTCTTCCCAGACCTGCTGGCAAAGGCGTACTCTATTCATACCTTGTGCCAAGCAGCAAGGCTATAAACTCATGCTGTATGTGAACACACAGCGCAGCAGCCGGGCTTAAATAGAAAGAAGCCTCAGGAAATCTAACTTCTACTTGAACTCTATTTACCTTTCAAAAAGCTTGCTTTCTATCCACCTAGAAAATGCAAAGGAAGCGATGGAGCAAACTGAGTAAGCTGTGGAAGAGTGCACTACTTCTCCAGAAACCCGGAGCTTGCAGCCTGCACTTTGCACAGGGAGCTGTGATGTGCTGTGTCAGAAAGCGAGCAAGTGAACTCAGGGCAATTAACTTCTCAGCTGCCTGGCTGCTGCTTTCATTAGCTTTGTGCATTCAATGAATATTCCTTCCTAATCCTGCAAAGGGATGGCCTTAAACTTTAAAGAGAAGCCTGACACAGAAGAGTCCTGAGAGTGCCAAAGTTTCTTCATGCTTCAGTTTCCTTATCTGTAAAATGGGATTGATACAACGGCAGCTCTCCAGTAATCTGGTATTCCCTCATGCTTTGCTATTTGCTTAGTGAAGTGCAGTGGCATATACAGGTAGAACCAAAAAACAAAAAAAGTGTAAAGGAGCTGAATTCATCAGTCTCTACACTTTACTCTCAAATTTACTTTTCTTTTACTTCCCCTTTACCCCAGGGGCTGAGGGGGTTGGGGGGAAGGGAGAGACCTTTCCCAGTTCCAGGACTGCATTTCTTGGCAATACTGTATCCAAATTTATATCCTGACAGACTCAAAGTTTCCAAGTTGTTTTATGAAACTTGAGGGAAAACTTGCAGCTTGAGTTGCTTTATGAAGATGAGAGAAAAATCCCCATGGTGGGTTACAGTGCCAGTCTGTTGCCTCAGTTATGGATCTTCCCTGAACACCTGGTGTTTCTTTTACACAAAATTCTGTTTGACAGGGCATGTGTCTTGTTCTGGGTCTCACATTGCACATTTCAAAAGCAAAATTCTTCAGTAAATGTCTACAGTGAAACCAACTGGTGAGGCTACCATAGGTATGCCTTCTCCTCAATCCTGTGTGGTGCAGAAAAAGCCAGTTTTCAAGCATACCAACCATACCAAACAGCACTACTCTGCTACAAAAATAGCTCATTTCCTCTGTTTTAAATATGGTTTTACTTTTTCATCTTGTTTTAACTGAAATCTCATTAATTTAAGTATGTCTGCTGTAAATCATTCAGAAGTGTTTCTTATTTCTATCCTTTTTTATGTAAGCATTCAATAATTTGTACATGGGAGTCACCTGCAAGTTAGTTGTCTAACTTAAGCTCAGCATCCAGACTTACCTATAGTCAGTGAAGAGAGAGAGCCACATCCAGTTAAGTGACTCATTCTACCTCTTTGAGATGCCTATGTTAGAATGGAAAAACCACTCCCTGAAGAGGTTTTCCTCTCTCCGTCAACTACGGAAAGTGTAAATGCTAGACTTGGACTACACACCTTGCTTGAAGCAAGTGAAGTTAGTCTGTGATTCATGTTCATGATGCAATCAGCTTTCAAACTAAAGACCGTTTTCATGCTGTTCTTCTTGGCTGTTGATGTATCTGGTACATAACTGATCATCTGAGGTTATAGCAAAGGACACAGTAGATGATCATTTTGCAGCCTCTGTATGTTTGGGTTTTCTCCCTGTGAAAACAAAGGCAAGAGATAGCAGAGCCAGAGCTGGTGAACAGTAAGATCTTGTGCAACATTTAGTGTAACTGAGTCCAAGGCATGATGCAGATCCAGAGCTGGAAAGAGATATTGGACATACTGTTTATGGGAGCAGAATTAATAAAAAGCAATCATAGCTAAAGAAGAGAAAGCTAAATAACAGATGAACAACAAACTTCTAGTTATAAGCAGTCATCCATAATCAGAGCTGTATTATACTGGGAATCTGTGACCATTTCACATCCCAAACTAGCATAATCCAAATATTCAGGAGAACCAAATAACATGACTCATTCTGGAGAGACAGAATGAACTTCCTTCTTTTGTCTTTCTCGGTCAGTGTTACTAGCCTGTCTAGAAAAGGCAGTATGAGCACATGGTTTTACAACAATACTACATCTAGTCATAAAGTTAGTAGACTTTACAATCATTAGCACAAAATATTACTCATATTTAGAGGGACTGTTTGATCATTTTCCATCTCTCTCTGTCACTCTTACCTCTTCATTAATAGCATGGTGACTTCATCTGTAAACATGGAGAAGGAGCTCTACAATAATTGCAAGACTGGAAAACACTATTTTTGTCAGAGGAGAGGATCTGAGCTCTTGTAAAAGCAGCTAGATCTGTCAGAGCTCAATGACTAATGGCAAAGTTGTCCCCATTTCTACACCCCATTCTTCTACTAGAGAGTTCTTCTTACCACCCCTGCAAAGGAGCTAAGAAATTGGGCATGAAACCACCAGCAAATGCTTTTCACAGTCTACCAGCTTACACTATAGATGAAGATGGCTTTATGTTAAAGACACCTGCCTGAGGGAAGTTTTCCAAATCCTGACCTGAGACAGGGCATAGAGGCCTTAAATTGCCACGGTTCATCTACCAAAGTTCATGTACCAGACTCCCTAGATGCACTGTGTTTTTGTCACACCGCTAGGATGCATGAGGCTGGCAATGACCATCTTTCATCTCACTACGACATGCAAAAGTATTAATTTTAAAAAGGAAAATGCTCATTAGAATAATAATTTTAAAACCACACAATAAAACCACAGACACCTTTACTAAAAAGACTCCAAATTAAGAATTTTATGATGATTTTTAAGAGGCAACATATCCTAAATCTCCCCGTCTCAAAGGCTTATATTGATAAATCCCGATTCAACTTGTGCTTGACTTACAGAACATGGTGTAGCACTCCATCCAGCTTTTCAATATTTACTAGTTAGACATTGCATACTCCCCTGGAATTTCTCTGCAAATCCAAGGACTAAGGTTACTTGAAAATTGCCATAAAAAATAACAACTAAACGACTGCATATTCTCGTCAGGATGGGACAGAATAAGACATCGGTCATCTCTAAACTGTTGAGTCACTCCAAGGATGTTGAATCTTCCTGAATTGCACTCAGTAGCTGAAACAGGCCACTTAGACCTATCTGCTTTACCACCACCCCCATTGGGCATTTGGATAAAATACTTTGCTTCAGAAAAGGCAAAGCAGTTAGGAGTATTTCAGCACAAAACACTGTGGAAACAGGATGTTCTCACTGCATGCAGACTTTTGCTTTCCACACCTTTACATGAGCAAGGGACTGCTAGTGGGAGCAGGGAGAGGAAATGAGTTTCTGTCCTCAGAATCCCCCCACTCTGGCAGTTTATTCTGCAGAATGGTGCAACAGCAATATAAAATATAATGGCCCTGGTATTATCCGGTTTGGCAAATATCTTGCCACTAAAAAAACACACTAACTTGCCAGTAAGAATCTCTCTACACATTACATCTTTAACCCCATTCTCCAGTAGACACTTCTGTAATTAGCATAGTACTCCTTTATGATAGCTAAAGAAGTAATTTTATTATATTCAGAAAGGAAGGAAGCATTCTCACAGGTTTTCTTCTGTTCTGTTCTTTAATTCTTATAAACAGAAGAAATGCAAAGCTATGTGCTTTATATTTATATATAGATACATATATATACACACAGGTTTTAGCAAAGCATAATTATAGCAAAGCAGCAAAACATGCAAAGAAATTGGTATTCAAATATGGTGTAGTCAATACAATGCTTTCAATTCTTTCCCTTTCCTAGTTTCTAAACTCTGAGAACATTTGCAAGCTGAAGCAATATCTTTCTCCAGCATGCTGGTGCTCATATTACATAAACAGTACTTGGCTGCTTTCTTCCATAGGAGCATCTGCTCAGCTGACAGTCCCTAGCGTACCAGCTTTGTTTTGTCCAAGGCACCAGTGATGAGTAATGGATCTGGCTAATCCTGATAATGTATGATGTAATTGTCAAAGGGGTTTAATTATCAGAACATTACATGTGGGATTATTTTGCAGTATAGTTTTTTAGTTCACTTACAGACAGTTCTGAATTTGCAAGAACTACGATAAGTTAGAACTATCCAATCAGCCATCATACTAACACATCTCCCCTACCATGTTTAGAAGTACAGAGACAGAGTGCAGAAGCTCAGCTCATTACTTGCAAAAATAAATGATCTGTATCTTTCCATAAAACTATCATCAGAGCACTTTGGGTTCTAACATAAATCCAAAGCTCTCCTACCAGTTAAAATGAAAATATTCATAAGATTTCAAAACCACTAGGCAATCAAGCTTGCAGTAAAAGTTTTACTGTAAGTGAAAGTGATGATTAGTCCGTGTTAGCCCTAAACCATTGATCTTAGGGTCTGCACCTCAAACTCCATTTCTCATTGTCATAGGAAAAGTGAAAGAAAGAGAAAGGGAGGTTGCTGTCTGCCTGCGGCAATAGCACGGGAAGGGTGCTATACCTTTGCAAGCTAGCGTGGGATGCAGTGATGATGGTTTGCCATCCATTAGAGAGAAGCAAAGGAAACACCAGTTCCTCTCACACACAAACTAGAAGGGTGTTAGGTAGAAGGAGTATTTAGTAGGGGAAGCTGGCAGTGCTGAGCATTGGGGTCTGACAGGTGACTGGGACCACAAAATTCCAAATTAAAAACAGCTAAAGCATGCTTCTACATACACTTTTTGCTCTCCTGTTCCCCCAGCCATGTGAAAAAGCAGCGGTCTTCAAAGTGAATGCAGAATACTCCCTCAGCTCTCACTGCCAAGATGCAGCTTTGTGCCAGCCCTTGCTGTGACAGAGCAACTACGCGTCAGCCCTCAGCAACCCCCTCCGTGTCGACGGGGAGGAGCGCAGGGCGCAGCAGGATGCCTGCGACTAAGCAGCCAGAGATGCTGACCTAGGTGTCTGCTCCCTAGGCAGTAGTCCCAGCTTTGCTGCTGACTCTTCTTTTCACATCAAATGAGCATCTGTATCTCATATTTTAAAAGAAAAATAAAAGATCTCCTGGGAATATTTTGATAGTTAAAGGAACCCAGCAATCCCAATTACCATTGGTGCCCCAGATTGCAAATGATTTTCCAGGATCATGCATCTATAAAGCATACATAATAACAGAGCCTTCATACTGAAAAGATCCATCCCTTTTGACAAAGTTTCTATCCAGACACACCAAGAAACTCAGATCTCATGTACATGTTTAGGCCACTTTGATGCTGAGTTACATTTCTGTAACATGGGAGTTTTTGACAGAGCTGATCCCATGGCCACATGCTGTTTTTCTGCTTGATGAGGGATCGCCATCAATACATAGAACTACTGATGAGAAAACAATAGTGTTTATTGTTTTTCTGCATCTCTTATGCCTGTTAGACCACCTGACTCTCTGAACTCTTTCTGACTTTTAGGCTCTCACTTCCATGTATCTCAATGTGTCATGCTTGCAACAAGCTTACATAAAGATGAGGCTTATACCTTGTAAAGACAGAATACAATACTAGAACAAGCATACCATGCTATTTCATCTTATTTTATTTTGTTGTTTATGAGCACGTCAGGATAGATACTGTGCGTAAAATGTTCATACCACTAAAATTTTTGAAAATGCTCCCTCTGATTTAAGTAGAGTTGGGACTCCATTGTGTATATCATATACAGCTGTGTAACTTATAGCCTAATGATCCCTGAATCCTTCCTTGGATATTTATGTACTTTTCAAATATAAATATTTAAAATATAACCTCCACAGATACCTCACTTACTTCTCCTGAATATTATTGCATTGGTGAGGAACATCCACTTTACAGCAATGATCCACTTTTATTTATTTACTTATTTTTGTTATTTGGACATCCAGTTGGTTTTCCTCCCTCAAACTGTTCACACCCATTGATAAAGTAAGAGAAAAGAGATTATAATCAGTACAACGTGAGATTAAGTTTTCTCTATAGGATATTATATTTGTAGGATTCGAGAAGACAGGCGGCCAAAGTGTTTTTCTTAATGTGAGGATAAAATAAATATAGCTAATTAGTGAGGGTTTCTTCTTTTTTATAGCACTAAACAAAGCTGAATCTCTTCTAAATGTGATAGCAATGGTCTTGGGTAACTGCTGCACTTGAGTTGGTTAGGAACAAATGCTATCTGATCACCTACTGGTTTGAAGGCACTTCAGTGCAGTGGTCTGGTTCTCCCACCTTTGTGAGCAATAGTTTTAAACTCTCACAAACTGTTCATCCCTGTCTTTTATCCTCACTTTTGCTTATGGAGTTCTTTGACCATAACATTATATGGCATTAGTTTTCCTGCCAGTCCTCTGAATATACATAGAAATCATTTTGATCTTCTGGCAGAGACTTATAGATCAATTCACAGCATGACATAGCAATAATCTAAAGCTGTAGTTTATGGAGACTTTTTTAACAGTATAATTTCACCATATTTAATAATGCTAACATGATTTCCAGCTACCTGCGGGATTGGCAGTCTAATTTAATAGTACCTACTGAGTCAAAAGTGTTGCATTCACCTATTAAGAACTGGTTCTAACATCTGATTCTCTTCTGGCGCTCGAAGTCCAATTCTCTTTTAGGGCTGCTGCTTTTCTGTGCAAAATCATAATCCTGAATCTTTCAGAGTTTTCTTTATGTCTCACTGTGCTTAGACGTCTTTCTACAGAAGATTTATAAGAATACTTGAGATGTCTGATTTAGATCCATGTTCCTCCCCAGCTCTAAAATAATCACTGAAGCACAAATAAATATTTTCAAATGGCAGCCAAGAAAATGAAAAGTCTTTAGCATTCCCTTTCACCAAACGTATTTTAATATTCAGATTTTCCTAAAATATTTTAAAGGAAGTAAGATGAAGTAAGACTTGTATGGATTAAATGGACAGCCAGCACATCAGGTATTTTCACAGTGATGAATATGAGTTTCTACAGCATTTGTTAACAACCTAGTGCCTCAAGCTTAAAAATTATAAGAAGGTTAAGGAATCAAAATCAGAGGACTGTCAGGGATGTAATTCATAATGGCCAGTGTAAGCTTTCCCTACCATCTCTATGATGACAATGCACAATTTGCTTTCACACTCCCTGTTGCCAAGTGAAGACTCTAAATCAGAACTCTAGCTTTTTCCTAAAATCTCTCAGCTTTTTCAGTCACTGGCGACAATAACACTATCCTAAGGCCTCTCACATGGACCCAGGGCTGGAAGTGATCTATAGGGCTGAGTGCAGTCCCCTGCTGTCACGTTACAGACTGCCCTCATAAACTAATCAAGTTCAGTTATAAAAGCACTTAAGCTTTTCCATCTCCTCCCATGACCAGGACTGACACGGCCCAGCACATCACTGTTGGAATAGTTAGGGACTTTCTTCTCACTTCCAGGTAGATTTTAGTCATACTTAATTCATACCCGCTGTTCTTGTGCCAGAAGTATCTGTTAGCTTCACTGATTTCCTCTCTAGCTGGTGCTTAGTCTACTATAACAGAGCCTGAGAGCATATCTGGACATTATCTATAAATAAACAGGGGCTGGGGCGGAAGCAGAAAACCTAAACACTCGGTTACCAAATAACCTGTATGCCACCCTCAGCATGCTCTTCTGCGTTGGATCTCCCATCCAGACTGTGTCTACATCTTGCACATTTGATTTACATCATGTCTAAAGCACAGCACCTTCTGCCCAGACATGCAGTGAGACCATTCACAGGCAAGCCTTTGCAAATCAGATCTCGCAGCATCTCTTAATGGATTCAAACACGTTGTGTTCATATCCACAATAAACTTTTCCTTGTCTATGTGAACTTAGTCTATAAAGTCAGTCTTCCTCACCAACTTGTTACATTTTCAATCTAGCACCTTTTTTTTCCTTCCACGCTGTGAGTTATGCTTGGGAGGATACTCCTATAAATATCTGCTAAGCAATGGCATTGTTCTCCTCAAATTCCTCTGTAAACACTTTTGCTGTGGCACTTACGAAAACATAACAGTGATGACATTTGGGTACAGTTGCAGCCCCCAGTCTATCCAGCTGACCAATATGGCCACACTGTTTCCTGGTACTTCCCAGATCTATTGATCCCTTTTGTTCTTATTGAATTGGAAACTCACAGGGAGATGAGCTTTCTGTAAAGCACTTGAGGTTTTGTGCCAGGAGCATTTCTCCTAGACACAGGGACGTCATAATATAAAAAACAGCAGCAACATTAGTTGCAATTTTTAACTGGCACTTATATCTCTTTAAAAATAAGCAAAGTACATCTTCACTCAGATCCACTAATTTTTTGATATATCTTGCCTAGTAACAATTACTTGTGTTGGAGAGGGCTTTTTTTTTTTTTTAATTACAAGCTGGATACATAAGCAAAGATCCTGTTTCTCTCTTGCTTGAGTATGTTACATGGCCTTACTGTTTCCAGAGATAGGTTGACAAAAAGAAAAATCTTTTGAAAAATCCCAGAGTTTTATCAGCATTTTATGGTCTGGGAGTAGTGCATCAACTCAATTTCTTTCCTATGCCTATGTAGTGGGAAATGGCTACTTGGAGCAGCCAGTTTAATGCTCCACAAGAATGTTAACTGTCGCTCCTGTATCAGAATTAATGGCACAATGAAGCTGAAAGAAGATAATCATAGGCCACAACATTTTGATGTGCTCACAGTATAAACATTACCCTAAGTTTACACTAGAATTTGTCCATAGTAGTATCTCTGCTTAGAGGGATAATGTTCCCTCTGCCCTAAGGAGCTTATCACACAGAGTGGAAAACCAGACCTAAACCTGATTTCAAGCATTAGGCCTGTCAAAAGAAAATTTAAAGCATGGCAGTTAATCTCAGAGCTGTTCAGTTGAGCAGTCAGTAAAACAAGGAGAGTGATGTTAATCCACCTTTTAGAACATTTTGAGAAGTAAAATATTTTCAATCAGCTGCTCATAAAGCCAAATTCTCACTTACACAAGATTAATTTCTCCCATTGGAGTATTGCCCATAGAAAGAGGGAGACTCTTTTCCATGTCTTCATCCTGAGAGATAATGAGTGCCCTCAATTCTCAATTAACTTGGTAGGACATATTCTTTGAAACATGTTTAGTGGTTTAAATAGGCTCTTTTCCTGTCATGTCTCCTCTGAAGTGTATGTTTCAGATTCTATCCTTCATTATCTCTACAAAACTTTTTCTCTACAAAATTACATTAGAAAATGAAAAATCACTAGTCTGGCAGATAGAGCTATAGAAGAAAGAGCTAGGATTAAATGGATAATCAAATCCCATAAAAAGTCCCAGTCAAATACCTTTTTCCTCTGCCGCCAATTCCCCTTGCTCTCATCCTAGCAGTAGAAGAAGGCAAGAGAGAAATAAGTTGAAAGGTTTTTCTCTTCCTAAGCTTTTACAACAGGCTTTTAAAAGAAACTTTACAACTTTCAACTGACAGCAGAATTCTCTTTATTTACTATATGCAATGAAATGTAAACAGATTATCGTATAAAATCCTGGTTGTTTCCTAAATCAGCTTATGCCCTGTGAAGAACAAGAAACTTTCTTAAGAGCATAGAAAAGGCTAATGTTCTAAGACCACATCAAAATCAGACTATGGCATCATTGACTTCTGTGTTTGAAAAGGGGATGTTTTAAAGAGGCAGTGTGGGTGTTTCTCTAACTCGGAGGTGCCTGTTTCTAGACAGGAGATGTACCTACCCACTGGGCACAGCGCTGCTTAGTAACCACGAGAAGCGAGGCTCTTCGCTGAGTGCACAGCGCATAGTAGGGGACTGCTGGACTGCTCACAGGACTCTTAACAGCAAATAGTCATAACAGTGTGAGCACATGAGGGTGAGAAAATATCAGGCACCGTGGGCAAGCAGCTTGCTTGCTTTGCAGCAGCAAAGCTTGCTGCTTTGGGTCTGTCTCTCAGCAAAGGCTCAGATCAAATGATTCACGAAGTACAACACTACCATAAATCTAATGGAAGTCTTTTGAGAGAGAGGTAGGAATGACACTCATCACTAGCTCTTACGTGGTGGTATATAACATCACACCCTACCATCTGTGGAATATAGGGCAATTTGACATGATGTGATGCAATCAAACATGACATTTCATTTTTAGATCAGGTACCCACTATCACCTTTTATAGTAGGCATCAAAACAGATTTTCTGCTAGAAGCAGTTGGCCATTATGTTCTGACAGACTTAGATAATTGTATGTAGAATAAAAAATCCAGGTTGCAAAGGATCCCAAGATTTAAATATTCTTTTTATCTCCAGTTAGGAAAAATCCTTAAATTCCAAAAAGCCTCATTTTCCAGGAATAAAATTTGACAGAATTAATCATTATAGGTGACTCTAAAAGCTCTGTCTTAAGCTGGAACTTTGTATTTTCAGTATGCTACATTCACAATTCAAAATACAACCTACTGAAATGAAAAGTCATTAGAAAGAGAAAAGCATTTCAAAATGAAAATTGAAAATATGTCCTTTCAAAAAAAATTGAATTGACTATTTGAAGATTGTCAGAACTTTGTTTCTCATTCAAATACAAACACACACATATGTAGATATATATATTGATACATATGTCTTGAGATCCAACCAATGAAATCTTCTTACCTCAGTGTAATTTCACAACCTGCTTTTCTCAAAATCTTATACTATATGTTCTTATGGAGCTCAGGTCTGCAAAATTCCTAAACACATTTCTATTCTTCCAAGTATTAAGCATTTGCTTGATATCAGGTGTCCAACTTTGAGGTTTAATAAGTTCTTAGAAGAAATACGTCTTCTGCTCAACACAGATAGACTATTTCTGGTTATTCTTTTGCAACACTAGCTAGAGTAAACCAGTAATGTTTTTGACAAGAGTCATTGATTCGAAGACATGTAGACAGCTAGCTTCATTGGAATAGCATAGTTGTTTTCATTGTGCCCTGTAATCACACGTGAGGAGAGAAAAATATCATTATCTTTACTATTAACTGGTTAATTGAAGCTCCTAAAACTAGCTTATATAATTCAATTTCAAACTAAAATAGACCTAGCCATTAAAAATAATTTCTAGCATAGTAAAGCTTGATTTGAACTCCAATATCACTAAGAAAACCACAGGTCTATTCCACCGTATTCAGCAGATACAGGAGCGTACATCTTATTTGGAAAAGCTGGTGCAACCTTCAAAGCTTCCATATTCCAAATGCTTTCAAACAAGATTAAGGTTATATCTATTGGGCCATTTTTTAGGGATTTAAATTAATTCTGGCTGCACTGATCAGAAAAATTTGTAATGACACTTGCTGCAGCTCTGCCTCCAGGTACAGGATAGGGTTTATTTGCCCAGGCACACAACCAAGCAGCAGAGCTACGCCTGGTCTCCTCATCCGCAGGAGAGTGTGCAGGTATGCCTTTGCACTGCTGAAGCTGGTTAGAAGTCAAACCTCTGCTCAGGAGACTATTCATCTGTAACTCAGCCTTACACTGAAGCCTCCACCAGTTTGCAGGCACAAAAACACTAGTTGCTTCACCAAACATAACGCTGAGAAACCCCTGTGACAGAGCCTGCTGCAGCAGGCTCTGGCAGGGACCCTTGGAGAGGGAGTCCCAGTGAGGCATTATTTTAGTGGATATTTAAACTCTGATTCGCTACAGTGAATTTAGCTAAGAAATCAAAGCAAAATACCTTTTACCTTCTCTGGGTTTTTTTATCTCTGTTCACTGAGAGAAACAGTGACTATGTGTCTCAAACAGTTTAATTATGGAAGGGGATTGGCAGCTGTGAAGTTGTGATTGATTTTATTGATGTTTGGTAGTATTTAACTGCAGTATAAATCTACTTATATTCCTCTTTTTCAATTAATTATTGCTGCAAATTGTAAATCTATCAGCTATTGATCTTGGATTCTGTTTTAGAAGTAATGGGAACTTCACATAGACCAGCTGCAAGAAGTAAACTTAGTAAGTATACTAGCACTATAAGCCTGGGTAATTGTAAGTTTCTGAATTACACTGCTTTTTTATGGTTAAGTTTTAACCAAGCTGTCTGAAAAAATATTAAAGATTTAGCAGATTAGACACTAAGGAACAATGTACCTTCAGTTTAATTTTAACTCTGCTAGTCTAGTAGTATTCCTTACTGTTATGTGTTGCCTCTTCTTATTATAAACATTCTGAATTTATTATAAGACCATAGAGTCTAATGGATGTAATTCTAGCAATATGACTATATGATAATAAATAATGAATAAAAAAGTCTCAATGGATAAAAGTTTCCTTGAGTAAAAATAATGTATCAAAAGTAAGTAAAGAAATTCAATAACAAACTACACGGTTAAATATAACTAACACCAAAACATTGCCATTCCACCCCAAAATAATGGTAATAATTGTGCCTAAATAACCCATCACTCTCAAAGAATACCCACCTGACCAATGATTTCAAAGAAAATGAGCAACTTTGTACTTAATTGTGTTATGGTTTTAAAACACTAAGGCCAGAAGCTTTTTGGGCCCTGAATTGGATTCAGTATTTATACAGATAATGAGAACACTTATGATTCCACTAGATAGAGTCAAATGATTTTTAGATGAGATATAAACCTGAGGGCTTCAAAGCAAAACTCAGCCTAAAAGTAGATGGGACTAGAAAATCCCATAGTAGCAGAAAATGGGGATATTTTACACTTAGAAGAGATTCTCCCTCTTACCTTTTGAGCTCACAGCAGTACCTAGCACCAACAGAATCACAAATATGCTATTTATTGTAATTTTAGAAGCATTTTATACACATGCATATATAGATATTCATTTACAATGTCTCTCTCAGAAAGTACAAAAAAACACACCATGTGCATTACAATAATTTGAAAGTAAGTAAGAAATTGTAAATACAAGGAAGTTCCTCCAAAGGAGTAGATTAGTAATATAGACTAAAGTAAGAATCTCTTTCTTTCCATGTGGTTGGTCTGCACAGGACTAACAAAGACTAAAACAGAAAAGCTATTCCATATCACTCACCATAGGAAGACTAATCTCATTATCTTACATCTTTGTTAGATAAGACTCCGAGTTATAAAAAAAAAAAAAAAAACTAGTTCTTTATACCACTGATCCATGCTTTTAGGGAAGCAAAGTATTTTGCTGTTTTCCTAGTGGAATTTCTGTGTTTGTTTAGTTATTAGCACAAGAAAAATAGGGAGAGAAAATAGCTAGCTGATTCTAACAACTAGTCTTATCGTATGAAAACCAAGTGTTCTGATGGCCTGCCTGATGCTTAAGGCCCAGACAGCCTACACTAAGCACCACCAAGAACATATGAGACTTGGCAGGGATGTCCCAGTTGAATCCCTCTTCTATTTCTGAAAACACCATTATGATATCATGTTCTTTGATCTCAAAACCCCAGGATGTTCTCTCAGCCACTACCTAAAATTACTCTTTAGGAATAAGGCAGTGGAACTGAATTACCTGAAGTCCCACATCTGTACTAATAATACCTTCTTTAGTAACATGCGTAAATTTATATAACAGATTTTCTTTTCCTTGATTTTATATGCAAGCATATGCCCACTGTATACGAATCCCTTTACTTACCACATAAATGCACATACCTGTGATGTGAAACAAATCATCACTTTGGACTGAGTCC
The DNA here is from genome assembly GCF_036370855.1 of Dromaius novaehollandiae. Lineage (NCBI taxonomy): Eukaryota > Metazoa > Chordata > Aves > Casuariiformes > Dromaiidae > Dromaius > Dromaius novaehollandiae. The sequence continues at coordinate 19,639,344 of NC_088100.1, forward strand.
TTTCTTTTGGCTTTTCCTCCCTAATATTTCTAATTGCAACCGGATACATTGATATAAGAAGAGTTTTATTTCTTCCCTCTGTGCCAAATTTTACCCAAGAGATGCACAGTATTTATTACGGTGGGGCTGGTATTTTTCTTTTTTTGAGAAGGGGGAGCTGTTATAGATATAAATCTCAAGGATCCTGAATTAGTAGAATATCTGAGTCTCTGGCTCCTATCAGCCTATAAGGTTGCAAAACAACATCCTAAAGAACTATTTTTTTATCTGTTAGCATTACTGTTATTCTAGTTGGAATTTTAATTATTTTATATGTTTATTTATTGCAAGTGTTATCATTAATCATCACTAATTACAGTGATTACAATGACAGAAGTTTGAGCGCTTATATAATTGGGGAACAGATTTTGGAGGAGTATAACATTGGCATGTGACACAAGTGTTACACTGGCTAATATTAACAAGGCTAAGGCAATTCAAAAAAGTTAAATAACAGAAAAGTGAGACACCTTTACAGATATTTATAGTCTCTCTTCTGAAGCATAAAAAAAGCTATGAAGACTTTTGAAATTCTGTCTTGCATCAAGCCCAGTCAGTCAGAAATTAAATATTTGATATCAGACATAAGACGACAAGTATTGTAAAGAAAACTGTGACAGGCAGGCCTTGAAAGCAAAAACAAGTATCTTATGTTTAATCTCAGCTTTTCTCAATTAAAATCATGTACATGAGTTTTACATTAGCTAGTGTGTCCAAAAGATTTTTTTCCAGTTCTTTCTAGTAAAGAACATTGCAGCCCTTTTTTCTTACTCACACCTTCTTAAATCTTCATCTTAGGCAGTGCTAACTCACTAGAGATAGGTGCAATTTTTAATTGAAATAATTTTCTGTAGGGAATGTTATTTTAAAATATTTTCTGAAAGAGGAACTTAAATCATCTTGATTTTTTTCATTCATAAAACAGCAACAAGTCCTATTTCAGCTTTTAAAACAGAACTCTCCATTTATCACTTGAAATACTACCTCCAATGTCATTTTATATATTTAAAATGAAATAATAAAGTTGTTAATCCACCCAATTTTTAAAATGGCATTTAGCCAAAAATTCACTTTAGATTTATTTCGAGAACAAAAATAACATTTTTTCCTGACTTATTGTAGAGACATGCCTCTTAGTTACAAGTCTATTTTATCTCTGTATGTATCCTAGTGTAATATGCAATGAAGTATACATTGTCCACATAGAGGAGTGAATATGTATTCTAAATATGCAATTTATGAAGGCTCATATATATCTATATTTAGAATGACTTATTCCTTATGTGTTAGAACCACTGATAGCTTTCATTTGAATTAAATAGTGCAAATTTCTATTGACCAATATGTAACTTCTCTGCATGTAAAATACACCACTAAAATATACCTCTTCTGTACACAGCTATTCTATAGTGCTGAGCAATCAGTGCACCTCGTGTTTGCATTTTTATCATTTAGATTCTTCCAGATGTTCAGATGCTTGTGGTTTATTCTCATTTTGCAGTCACTGCCCTTTTTTGATCAATGCTAAATATGTCAGATCCTTGTCTTTTCAATCACATTTCCACCATATCAAAGACAGCAGGACATCAAAACATCAGTGTTTAACTAAGTTAAAATATGAGTTTGATCTTAAATATGCATTATGAGATTATACACATGATTTTAGTTCATAGATATCTTTAACTGGTTTCCTCAAAGTTGAAACAAACAAAAAAGAAATTATTTTACCAATTTTTTCTCTAATTTATCTGGAGAGTTAAATTTTGTGATTTCATATTACTAGACTGACAAACATATAGACACTAGTAGTTAAACAGTTCATGAATTCATCTTAGGTGTATAGCAAAGTAACAATGACAAAGTGTCATCTAAATCTTTGGGTACTATGACAAACAACGACTGCGACAGTAAGAACAGACTCTGGACTCTGCTGTGTTTAAGGATCAGTTCGGATTTGTCTGCAAGTCTGGATATGAATTTAGTGTTTTAACTACTCTGCAGTATTACCTTTCCTTTCTCTGCCTCCTGTGATTGCCCTTAATGTACTCTGAAGTTACTCCTACAAGGACAGATGCAGATGAAGATGTTCTTCTGTCCATAATCTGAACTGTCCCAAAACAAGCCAATTCCTGTTCCAAACGTTAAGCAGAGGCGTTAGTGCAGGGTTATGGCCAAAGAAAAAAGTTGTCTTAGTAAATGAATGCCCTTCATCTCAGTAACACAATTATATGGTTTCTGCACGAGAGCTAATGCCCTCTGGCCAGTTTGGTGCATCTTTTCATTCTCATCTTCTAAAGTGGAAAAATATGATGGATTTTCTGGGAGTTATCTTAGCCTCCCTTGAAAGCAAAGACACCTTACACATTGTGCAGGCACAGAGACCAGCTCAGGGTAGCAAGTTTCCTGTAAATTCACACCTCAGCTTCCTGTGAACGAATTTCCCATGTAGACAAGTCCTGACAGGCTGACAAGGTATCAGGAATTTTTAGATGTTCTCAACTACCCTCACTGCAGAAATTAAAATAATAATGGCTCATTATTTCACACACTTATTATACTGTGAAGTCATTCATTAAAGGTTTTAAGACTGTAATGGTGGTGTCATGTTACTGCTAAATCCACTCAAATGTCCAATGAATAATTTGCATGTTCGTTGTTTCGCATGGAATATAAAGCACATAAGGAGGGGAATAATCCAAAAGTACAGCCAGTCCTTTCCTTCCTGGAGATTTCTCCCATCTTCAGAAGCTTGTCTAACATTTCTTACTTACACACTGTGAATATTAAGGCAAAACAATTTTTTTTTTTTGCCCAGTTTACGCTATATGCTATACAAAATGTCCCTGGCACTTGGCAATGGCATGAGCATGGACAGTCATCATTCTACTTTGCTGCAAAAATCCGTTACCTTTTACGATTTTACTGTTGCATTCACTCACACCTACATTGCCTCTGCTGGTTCCTCTGTCATCTCCTGAATTGAATCCAAGCTCTTCATTCTTTCCTCCTAAACCAGCATAATATGACAGTTATGGTAAGTTGCATGCACACCACTTATTTCCTGAGTAGGTCTTTTCTTCCTATTATCCTCTGCTCTACGTTTAGACCTTGTTCAGCTGATACCAAAATAGCAGCATAAAAAAGCTGCATAGGGGCACTTCTACATATATAGAGTATATCCACAAAGCGGTATGACTAGCATTTGTGTTACAGTGGAGCCTAAAAATCCTAGCTGAGATCAGCACCTTACTATGCCAGGCACTGGGAAGAACAATAGCACGTTACGTATCTTGGCACTGATGAGCTTACAGTAAAAAAGTACAAAGTGTTGGAGGCTTTACAGAGACACAAAAAGATGGAAAGTCACACAGCAAGTCAGAGGGATAATCAGGAGCTGACCCTTGACTGTCTGCATTTTGAAGCCTTTCCATATTTTGCAATAATAATTTAAGGCAGGCCTGGCTTTTGCAAGACCTGAAGCTAAGAGATCCAAAGGTTTTAAGGCATCTGAATACCTGTGTCAAAAAGGGCAAACATATTTTTATGACTTCTGTGCTGTCCATTCTTCTCTTTGAAATTCTTTCTGTATTTAAAACATGCTTCATGATGTGTTTCTGTTCCCTTTTTTACTCCCCAGAAGCTACAGCTAAAAATCCTGAGTGCATATACTAGTACCTTTGTAGACTTTGCCTGTAACAACTAATGAGGATTACAGATAACAAGTGAGTGGTGAAAGAACCTCAAAGGAACAAGAATCCAATTTTCTGTAAAAGATGTGACTGGATCGCTGTCATAAAAATCTATTCACTTTTTAATGACCTAAACTGGTTATATTATGAGATCCTGTCTATTTAGCACATCTCCTTACACTGTCACTACCATCCACATTTACTTAAGGAGACATCAACCGCAGAAAGAGAGATCTTCATATCTAGTGAGCTCAAAACCATGTAAAACTTGACCAACAGATGGGTTAGTGCTCAACCTATCCCTGAATGTTTCTTTCCAGGAGTCATTATTCAGTCATTTGGAAAGTGACTGAGTGTCTCTTCCACTTTAATTAAAGCCAGAACCTCAAAATTATCTCCCATGAGAAAAGCCATTAGGATGCGTAGGAGAATGATACCACACAAGCCCATAAATTCTTTTGAGAGAATGGAAAATTTGTTCTATTTGTCTATGAAGGAGCATTTTTAAATCCTAGAAAGAGAGAAGATAGAGATTCCCAGTGGATGTGTGATTACGCTTTCTATTTTCTTCTAAAATAAGTTTTATTTCACGTTCTTTTCCACTCAGGATTCAGGGCTCTGACTGAGTTTGAAAGAGGAGGGGAGATGATTTACGATGTCACTGCAAAGCAGAGAGCAGATGGATGTGCCACTTCCTCTGACAGTCAGCTGGTCTAATTCAGGACAGTGCATGGCTCTACAAGGGAGAGGACTCACTGGGCTGTTGTTATTGCTCCTTTCTGCCAAAGATGTGGGGACAGAGAGGGACAGTCGTTACTTAGTCTAGAGAAAAGCTGAAAGAGAACCTGGCCATATTAAAGTATTAGTCAAAACTACAGGAAATGAAAGGGAGCATTTCAGCTGATCTTGACTGGTTTGGGATCACATCTTGTGAACATGGAAATGGGATTGAAGAGTTTGAATGTAGAACCTAAATCTAGAACTTTGATAATGACAAATCAGTGACTATGGTTTTAATAATATTTTAACACATAGCACTTTTATAAATGTATTGTTATAAATAAATTTTCAGTGATAGATGAATACTTTTAACAGTTGCTATAACTATTGATTAGGTCGCTCACCATGGACTATTCAAAACTATTGAGATTGTACTGTGATTATGTAGAAATGAAATTCTCCAATTGGGAAGCAGTCTATGAAGAGGAAAAATCTCTAACAACCAAATATCATTTGCACATAGAATGAACTTAGCTCTAAACATATAAAGACATTGCACACTTGGTAACGATGATAAGAAATTAATATATAATTCTTGGTTGTGCAGTAAAACTACTCATAGCAATGAGGTTTGGAGGAGAAAAATTAATAGATGGACATACTAGGATCCACTTGAAATGATGGGTATGGAAGTAGTTTTGACGGTTTTACTGCTCAACTCTCAAGATCATCAAGCATTGCAGAAAGTTGGAAGTAAATATTAGATGTTGGCTTTACAATACAAAATTGATTTTCCTACAGGTGGAGTGACCATTTGCCAATGTTTATTCATTTATAGCTGCCTTTTAAATTGATTTAGCAGTAGAGAAAAGATAGAGTTCAAAAGGTTGGCTGGATCTCCTTTTATTCTCTCTATTTTAAGAGATTTATGGAAACTGTCAGTGATAGTACAAAGAAGCTTTTTATCTGTGTACGTCTACGGCTTGTTTTGGCTATTCTTAGATTGTGTGGGAAGAAAAGCAATTCACCAATACTTTTTAGCATAAGAATTATTAAAGGATAGTAAAAAAAAAAAAAAAAAAAAAAAAAAAAGAAAAGAAAAGAAAAGAAAGGCTTTGAATAAAGTGAGACATTCCTTAAAGGTAGAGGATTTGGTATAGTATGAAAGGAAGCAGTATCAGGCTCAAAAGGTTATTAGAACATCTAAGAAGCCCTGCTGCCAAAATCTCTGTAGCGCTATTAATAAACATACTTCGGTGGGTAAAATATGAAATAAGATTATAAGGATCAGTATAAAAGAGCACAGATCCTTTGCAATATCCAGTTTAATTAAAAGTGGTATTACTGTTGATTCTAATGCATTGAAGCTGAACATGGAGAAGGTTTCACTTAATGTTATTAAAAGCATGATGATATGAAGTAGATTTTGTAGGTGTCAGGAATATTTTTTTAAAGAAATGTTTGATGTTAGACTTTAAGATTGGAATGAGGAAGCTATGCAATTCTGTTGCCAGTTAGTGAATTTGAAGAGGAAGCATTATTTGATTTTGAGATATCTTCCCTTGACTGGCTTAATATGACTTACAGAGTGTGTTTAATAATGTGAGTGTCAAATATGTTTGTTAATATTTTTAAGCTTATTTGAAGCAAGAGGCAAATTTCATCTGTTTCAAAATCTTATAATGTTATAACGGCTATATGAAAGATCCATAATAAAGCACAGAGTAGGAATATTTCATTAGATTTCATGTTTGTTACTAATAGAATCCAAATCCATGATACTCGAAGATGATTCCAGGCCAAATTTTGGTTGAATGTGAAAAAGGGCAGGGGGGAGTTGTCACATATAGAAGCCACTAATGTGATGTGTTAACATATTTATTTTGGCAGAGATTTGACTAAGCTTGAACCTTTTAAAAAAAAAATAAAGATGGAAAAGACAAGTAAAATTTCGAGGATATTGAATCCACCCAAAATGAAGAGAGGAACATCAGGGGATGGGAAGAAATCCATAATATAAGATGAGGTTGGGGTAAATACTTCTGACTTTTGAAGCTTAGGTTTACATATATACTGTTCAGTTGTCCTGACAAGAGGCTTGCTGGAAACAGAAGCTCTTAGAGATAAAAAGGAAAAGTGAGGGCTTCCTCTCTGTTGCTAACTGCAGTTTGTGGGTGTGTATGTGTGAGAGGAGTAATTCCTAAGAACAACGGAATCTCAGAATCACAGAATCACAGAACAGCTGAGGTTGGAAGGGACCTCTGGAGATCATCTAGTCCAACCTCCCTGCTCAAGCAGGGCCACCTAGAGCACATTGCACAGGATCACATCCAGGTGGGTTTTGAATATCTCCAGAGAAGGAGACTCCACAACCTCTCTGGGCAACCTGCTCCATTGCTCTGTCACCCTCACCGTAAAGAAGTTTTTCCTCATATTCAGATGGAACTTCCTATGTTTCAGTTTGTGCCTGTTGCTTCTTGTCCTATTTCTGTGCACAACTGAAAAGTGTCTGGCCCCATCCTCTTTACACCCTCCATTAAGATATTTGTATACATTGATAAGATCCCCTCTTCTCCAGGCTAGACAGGCCCAGCTCTCTCAGCCTTTCCTCGTAGGGGAGATGCTCCAGTCCCTTAATCATCTTAGTAGCCCTTTGCTGGACTTGTTCTAGTAGCTCCATGTCTCTCTTGTATTGGGGAGCCCACAACTGGACACAGTACTCCAGATGTGGCCTCACCAGGGCAGAGTAGAGGGGAAGGATCACCTCCCTCGATCTGCTGGCAACACGCTTCCTAATGCAGCCCAGGATACCATTGCCCTTCTTGGCCACAAGGGCACATTGCTGGATCATGGTTAACTTAGTGTCCACCAGGACTCCCAGGTCCTTCTCTGCAGAGCTGCTTTCCAGCAGGTCAGCCCCCAGCCTGTACTGGGACATGGGGTTATTCCTCCCTAGGTGCAGGACCCTGCATTCGCCTTTGTTGAATTGCATGAGGTTCCTCTCTGCCCAACTCTCCAGCTTGTCAAGGTCTCTCTGAACGGCAGCACAGCCCTCTGATGTATCAGCCACTTCTCCCAGTTTTGCATCATCAGCAAACTTGCTGAGGGTGCACTCTGTCCCTTCATGCAGGTCACTGATGAATAAGTTGAATGAGACTGGTCCCAGTACTGACCCCTGGGGGACACCACTAGCTACAGGTCTCCAACTAGACTTTGCACCACTGATCACAACCCTCTGAGCTCTGCCATTCAGCCAGTTCCCAATCCACCTCACTGTCCGCTCATCTCGCCTGCACTTCCTGAGCTCGCCTATGAGGATGTTATGGGAGACAGTGTCAAAAGCCTTGCTGAAGTCAAGGTAGACAACATCCACTGCTCTCCCCTCATCTATGCAGCCAGTCATTCCATCAAGGAAGGCTATCAGGTTGGTTAAGCATGATTTCTCCTTTGTGAATCCATGCTGACTACTGCTGATCACCTGCTTTTCCTCCACATGCTTAGACATGACATCCAGGATGAGCTGCTCTATCACCTTTCCAGGGATGGAGGTGAGGCTGACTGGCCTGTAGTTTCCTGGGTCTTCCTTCTTGCTCTTTTTGAAGATTGGAGTGACACTGGCTTTCTCCCAGTTCTCAGGCACCTCTTCTGTTCTCCATGACCTTTCAAAGATGATGGAAAATTGCCTAGCAATAACATCTGCCAGCTCCCTCAGTACTCTTGGGCACAACCCCCATAGGGGCCCATGGATTTGTGGGTGTCAGGTTTGCCCAGAGGAAAGCCTTCCTTTCTCCAGATTTCTCTCTTGTCTCCAGGATCTGGGATTCCTGAGGGCTGTCCCTAGCAGTAAAGACTGAAGCAAAGAAGGCATCCAGTATCTCTGCCTTCTCTGTATCTTTCATCACGAGGGCCCCTGCCCCTTTTGGTAGTGGGCCCACATTCTCCCTAGTCTTTCTTTTGTTGCTGATGCATTTAAAGAAGCCCTTTTTGTTGTCCTTGACATCCCTTGCCAGATTTAACTCCACATGGGCCTTGGCCCACTCAGGGGTACAAACTAGCCAGACTGCACAAAGTAAGCTATAACTGTGTAGATTTGCATACATTGTTCTGTCCTTCTATTCTTCTGTATGTGATCACTTTTTCTCCCTACCCTTTCAAGTGCTATATCTGTATATTTATGCATATAAATGACTCTTTCTGTATAGATATATGTGGGTTGTATACCTCTGCACTTTCCTCCTGTGTGTGCCACTGTCCCTCTGCCACCTCTTTTCGAGGTGTTTCTCTCCCTTACTCTGCAAGACATCACACTGAATTCAGGAACCATGTTCCTTGGGTAAAAACTAAGCATATTTCAAATTGGCAGAATCTATCCTTAAGAAACCTGGTCCTTCACTCTTACCCATATTATGCCTCTAATGTAGTATATGAAGCTAAAGCAGGGTGGTAATTCATGGCAGAATAAGGAAAGAACAAATTCAAATCTTAAATAAATGGAATCATTTCAAAATGGGAGTACCTGACAGTATTCATTCTAGAATTCTTAGGGAACTGGCTTAAGCAATTTCAGCCTTTAGCAATATTTTTCTCTGATAATCTGTGGAAGACAAAAGAAATTCAAAGTCCAGGAGGCCAGGAAATTATAGACCAGTTATCCTAACTTCAGTTTCTGGAAAAAAAGACAGGAACTAATCAGCAGAGATTAAGTTAAGACTAGCACCGAGTATGGTCTTGTCAAAAACATATCACATAAGAACAACCTGTTTTACTTTTATGACAAGGTAGCAAGTATTGTGGACAGGAGAGGCAGGAGATACACGTTGCTGTCTCAGGCTTTACACTGTCTCAGATGATACACTCGGACAAAATGTAGTTTAGAAAATAAACTGCTGTAGCCTACATAGCAGAAAGTAGTTATCAGTGGTCCACATTTCAAACCAGACAGATGTATCAAAGAGGGAAGATAGGTCTGGTACCATTATTTGCATTAGAAGGCACAGTAGAGAGTACACACATTACATGAACCATGATAAACTATGCTGGGAAGGGCCACCAGGTAAGAATTTCAGCTGCTCTTGAAGTATTGGAAAAAGGGTGTGAGAAACAAGGTGAAATTTCACATGGACAAGTGAAAACCTTATATTTCTGTGCAAATAACAGTACAAATAACACAGGGAGCAGCAGAGCGAGCAGAAGTGTTCTGCAGAAGTAGGTCTGGAAGAGGCGGTTCACAACTACTTTAATCCAGATGTTGTGACTCACAGTGTAACAAAAGCAAGTCCTTTTTACCATCCTGGGACGCTTTTGCCATGAGGATAAAATGATAATAAAAAAGTTATAAGAACCCTGAATTGTACAGTGCTTTCAATACATGAATGGAAAAAATTATGGACAAGAACCTTCTAAATATATTACTGCTATAATTATCCTTCTTTGAAATCAACATAACAGTGTTTTGGCTAGGTATTTAATTTAGCTTTGTTTTCTTTGCTTTTGCATGTATGTTCTTTGTTTGGTTTTGAGTCTCAAAATAGAACACCCTAATTATAATCTACTATAAACTTTTTACCGTGGACCAAATGTAGTTGCCTTTCATCTCAGACCATTATGTAAGCCACAGAAAAATGTGTAGAAGATCCTCTGATATTTTTCTGACTTTACACTGATGTAAATGACTGTACAAGGTGACAGCTTACACAAACCTGGAGACTATGAGCCATGTGTAGACAGCCCGATAGGATGCCCAATGCAGCACCCAAGTTTAAGCAAGCAATGCGTAACCGGTATTTGGTTGGCTTGCCAAAGAAATGTAAAGTACTTTTTGTCTTCAGACTGTTGCACTAATAATTGGAGGTAGATGGGAAGTAATAATAAGATCCCAAACCATTCCTTTCATAAGGGAATCAGTTCTTACCGATTTGTTGCCGGATTAAATAAAATCAAGCAACAAAACAACATACATTACATATAGGATGAGTAGCTGCTTGTTCACAGCCTCTTTGGCCAGGTTTCCAATTGCAACATGGGGGAGATTTCTGTGTGATTTACATAACAGTTCTTCCTTCTTCAGCTCCCATCTTGCTTGTTTAACCTCCCTTCTTATAGGGTGTTTGCTTCCATTAATTACAATACTGTATTATTAACATTCAATTGACAATGTTTAAATGTCCTTGACAAAGAATAATACAAATAAAATTGATATCTATTTATGTTTTAATTTCTTTCTTGAGAAAATTCTGTCTCTACAACATCATGCTTGTAACAGTATCACTTATGCCTTTGTTTTACATTGTCTTATTCACAGAAATCAAGGATCTGAAAATAAACATCTCCTTGTATTAATACAGGAGGAGTACATTCTTTGTATTTTATTTATTTTAGTTTAAAGGATCTGAAATGCTCTGAAAGCTGTATTGCAGACTATCCAAATGGTGTTTTTATAGCTATTGCACATGGAGGCTCATGAGTGTTTGAGAGTACAAAGTGCTGGTGCTGCAGATCTGTCAGACAGAGGGAGTCAGGTCACCTTGGCCTTGTCCATACTGCCTACCCCAAATCATGTCTGGTGTTGTCGGGGGGAGTGACATAGGTCAAAGCCTTGCCAGAGAAGATGCTAAAAATTAAACAGTAAGGAAGATGACAGGCATTCTTGAAAACCACATCTTAGTCCTGTTTTTATTTACAAATATCAAAGTAATCCAGGAGACAGCATGAATCTAATACTCGAGTAGAAGCTGGAGGTATTATTCCATTCCCACCATGTGGACACACCACTAATAAAGTTGTGGCATAAGGATTTATGATATTATTGCATGTATGTGATGAGTACTGTTAAATACAGAAGGGGAGAAGTACCTCAGTAGAAATAATTGAAATATTTCATTCTGTGTTTTTGTTGGTTTGTTTTAATAAACAAAAGGTCAAATCCAGCTGTCCTCACAACTCACAACTGAACTGAGTTCCATAGTCTGATATGTCAAACACAACTTAAAATTCCGTGCCACAATGCTGCATTCATTTGCCTGTGACAGACATTTGACAAAAAGGTGCTGATATTATAGACACACAATTTGCTATCTGTCAGTATTTAAATTATTATTACATCTCATCTGATAAAGACTGAAACTGAAACTTAATGCAGAATTGCCATTAAGCATGTAGCAGGAAAAAAAAGGAAAATTAATAAGCTTATCTTTATTTAAATCCTCCCATCTTAAATAGTGCCTGGATCTTTAATACAAAAGCAGAAGAAAGCCTCTTTTTTTAGATTCCGTACTGGGATCACTGCCGACTGTCAGACATTATGCCTTATGCCTGAGTTTTGTTCTGAATGTTTTCTCCCTGCAACAGTAGAAGAAGAATACACTCTAAGTAAACTTTTGCACAATTATTGCAAAGAATGAAGGAGAATTTCAATTACTCGCATACTGTATTTTCAGAGGAGCTAACTGTGTATTCAGTTGGAGGCATTAAATAGATACAACCGCATCTAAAAAGAATGCTTTTTCCTGTGACCTCAGCCGTCAGAAGAAGAAAAACACAGCTGGGAGCAGTATCACAAAGCAGACAACCTAGAGGAAGAGAAGGCTGCAAGCTGTGGCTCAGTAGGGCACGGACAGCTGCAGACATGGAGCTGTGAAGCAGCCGGTTGGAGAAAGCCAAGCCAAGCAGTAGCGTCGCTATGATAAAGCTGTGGGAAGCTTTTTGAAGCTCTGACACGACTCCCCAAGCAGCGTGGTCCATTGAAAGAGAAGCTTTGCCCAGGGCACAGTGGCCTGCGGACACGCTGGGGAGGAGAGGTAAAGCATGTGTGCCAAAGGGCAGGAGGCAGCTGGGCTGCAACAGGCAGGGAGAGAAATCACTAACTGCCTGCTGACCCAAAGAGCACAGAAGGGAAGCCAGGGCCATGCTAAAACTTAGGGTAAGTAAAGGTTAGTAAGCCATTCATGCAACTGGTATGAATGGCATGCTAGCGCTGTGGGGTAATGAGGGAGGAAGTAAACTAAACTTGAAATCTTTTTGTTGGGGAGTGTATTTCCAAAGGAGATCGTTAGAGGAGACAGGATAATGAGACCAAATACACTATTGGAAGGAAACATGTCAAGACTCAGCAGGGCAGTATGTTAAAATGAAGCAGCAGTGCTCTCAGTGTCATCAGACAAGGGGATCTAGCCCTGAGCTGACGGCCAAAATTCAATCACAAAATGTAGCACTCCTGCCAGGTTGGCTTTCTCCTGTGATTTGATGCAAGCAGAATGGTCCTTCCTATACCTATAATGAGAAAAGGAGAACTGCAGAGTGCCTTGGCAACCTGACTGGGAACAAGCAGAAAGAGCCTCTCCGTGACTAGGGTGGCAAATATGTGCTCCGACTTGCTAGGCTTAGTTAAATGAAATTATACAGAGAGTTGTGGCTGACCTCAGACTCCAACCACATTGGCAGGTACATATAACCATAGCCAAGCAGACCATAGAAAGGGTCAAATCCAATCCTGGGGAGGAATTCGGCATTGATACTACAATTCAATCAGTTCTAGCTATTCATTCTCCTGGAGTTGCATCCCTGCTGATTTCTGTGCCTCATTTACAGTACAAACTGTCCAAAGCATATCATTTTATGCTTTTTTTTCAGTATAGTGCAATGCTGAGAAGAGTGTCTGGAGGCGACAGACAATAAAAATAATATGTAAAGGGAAAATGTGAACAACTTGAAACATTTTTAGAGCCTTTAATAGTGTAAAGTGTCTTATTATTTTCCTAACATAAATGAAAAACAACAGGGATAGAAATGGTTGGTAATATACCAAGAAACAGCTGTATGTTGCATGAAGCCTGTTGGAAATATTGCAAGTTGTTGCAGGATAAAGAAAACTTCAAGACCCTGCGCAAACTCAGCAAACAGTTTCAGTTTAGACCAGTTAAACAGATGTGCGCATTACAAGGGCTACTGTTAAAAATTACTGCTCATTGTCAACACTGGGTTTATATTCTCAATTGTCCAGCAAAAGAGTGGGCAGAAAAAGCAGACTGTCCTCCAGCTCTAGTTGTTACAACAGTTTTGGGCCACACAGGGCACTGCACATGGATAATATTTGAATGACTTCTGTCATAATATTCAAATGTCTCGGATAACATTTGGAAGCCTTCCTCCTAAATTTTTGAGAGACCTTTCCCTAACTAGGCAAAAATGAAGGTTTGATAGGCTACATAAGGGCTTTCCCCTGCATCTCTTATTTGTTTGATTGTTTTTTGTTTTTGTTAGAAGGTATCTGGGAGTGAGACATCCCTTGTTATTTATCCTTCTGATAAGGAAAACACATCATCTGACACTTTATTTACACCAAATAATTTATAAGAAAGACACACTGTTTTTACCTCTGAAGTCATGGGTGGAATGGTTCAAATGAAAAATTTTAGGAATAAAAAAGAAAAAAAGAGGTGGTTTAAACTGTTGGGGTTTTTTTGTTCCTGGGTTTTTCTTCTCCTTTTTCAGTAGGAATTAGGCAAAAGATCCTCCCCTTTTTTTCCCCACTCATCTTATTAGCCAATGCCCTTGAACCACACTGCAGTTTACAGTATCTGTGAGCAACATCCTCTTGAATATTAGTCATTATGGATTAGATTCAAAACTAAGGATTTAGGAAATGTCTTTAGACCAGCTATGGAAGTTTGACAAATTTCATTAGTATCCTATAGTTTAGTTTCCTAAAGTATAGTTTTATTAGCACCCTACAGTTCAAGGGATCCGAAGAGATTCAGCTAAGTTTGCAATGGCAAGTTATTTGGAGCAATGGGATCACATCAGGAGACCAAAGCAGTCAGAGCTGAGGCTGCTACCAACATTTGCACTGTATGTGGTTCAGAGGTTTTACCTAGATTAGATTTAGTCTAGTGCACTGAATCAAAAATCTCTGCCACACATGAGATTTGAAACTATCCAAAGGACCAAACAGTGGGTGAGACCTTTATGAGGATTTGGAATTCATTTGGTGTGCACCACAAGCATAGTTTCTGATTTTGTTTCCTCTGGAGAGAATTGATATACTGTACACCAAATACATGTGCAGTTAAGTGGAAACTTCTGGGGGATTTGCTTCAAAACTATGCTATTAATCTGAACCAAAATACTGATGCACATACCATCTCAGACTAGCTATTTCCACAGCTGTCAGGTGTGATTCCTCAATCTATTACCAGAGAGGAGTAGTCATAAAGTTTGAGTTGTCCATTTATAGTAGCCTGTATGAATATAGTCTAGTTTAGGTTTCTTAGTATCAAATTTAGAACTTTCACATACAGACTCAGGTATTACTTAGTGCTTAAGCTGTCCACAGCTCAGTTTCTGATGTGAAAGTTCTGGGTGACATTAAAGTAGACAGTTCCAGTTTTCAGTGTTTCTTATCAGTTTGCTTAGGTGACTCCTGGCTTCTGCGACTTCTGTGAATCACATTCATATGCACCTACATTTATCTAGACGTTATTCAGGGATCCAATATGATGAATTCAGATCTGTTGATTTTTCCGTGCCGATTATGCACTTATGTAAGTTCACGGGTCCCAGCCTTGGTGTCTCCTTGTGCACTGGCTTCCATTTAAAAGAAACTAGTTGTTTATTTCCTCATCTCTGGACCATGTGGCTTCTGTAGTTCTCCAAGCAACTAAAAATTAAGTCAGATTCTCAACTCCAATTGCTTGTTTTGCAGCGCTAAAGCTAGCAGTGGTTACTGCTTCTACCATCAGCTTTTTTAAATTTCCATTTTCATTCTTAAAGATGCTATATTAACAGCTGGACTTCAGATATTAAAAAAAAATGTTTTTTATTGACTAGCTAAAGGTGCTACATACCTTTAGCTGCACTTCATATTCCAACATGCTATCAAATGAGCAGTTGAACTTACTCCATAACCTGCAGAATTTTAGCAAGTTGGATTGAAACATATTTTGGGGTTCTTAGTTAATGACTGGGCTACCAGAAAACATGAATCATGGGTTTAACTTGGTGATGAAAGCTGCATGCGAACTCTTTTGAGAGGCAGCTTTCACACATAAATAGCTCAGTGAGTCAAGCTTCTTTTGTACGACTTTGGAAATGGAAAAGTCCCTTCCATTCCCATGGTGAAAAATAAATGGCAAGGCTGATATGAGTTGCAGTTTAAGTCATGTTCAGGGAAAAAATCCATTCTGGATGATGTAATCTAGTGTTATGTCTAATGGATAATGACAGGGGAAGCCATGCCAAGACCATACTACAGCAGCTGAGCAAGGCAGCCAATGTTTCAGCAGTCTGTCTTTATTAGCATGTTTCCTATTGAAAAGCGTTCTTCTGCCGTAGACATATACTGCTTAAGAGAGTGTTTATGTATTTTTTTACCAGAAATGGCTAAACATAAACAAAGTTAAACTATGATTTTATTGGGGATGGGAAGAAAGACATCCAGATTACATACTACTAAATTATATTTGCTGATTCTGAATTAAAAAGCCGTTGCAGTACTTTCAGAAGGAAATATTTTTACAGACTATATATTCTGGGTCCAAAATCTATACTAAACTTCTGAAAGGAGATCTTTGTGTCACTGGAACTTTTGAAGAAAATTATAATGAGTAAAAATTAGAATCATTAATAACCTTGCCTATAAAAAGTATACAGTCAAAAGAAAGACCTTGCTTAGAAGTGGAGACACATGCATGTTTTACATGTGAAAAATAATTACTGGAAATTCTCCACAGTGATCTGAAGAGCATTGACTCAGGTCTATAGTCTATATGTAAAGCTAGCAACTTTCTCATAAATTACGGTGTTGGGTTTTTTCCCAAGCCTAAATGAACTAGCTTTCAGGACAGATATGCACATGTTTAAATGCTCTTGTTTCACAGAACTTTTTTTCTGGTCTTAATGCTAAAAGAACAAATGACAACACTTTTTTATATTAACAGACATTGCTTTAACTAAATAGTCCAAATGTTCTGCGTATTAAAAAAAAATAAAGTAAACCCATCTTGCGAGGAAAAATCTTTGGAAAGAGATTTGCCTTGGACTACATGCTTGTCTACAGAATTAAAAAGACACATAAAGCACCTCTTGTCCTGTATGATCTACACTGATAGTACGTAAGGCCTGAAAACAGGTGAACAAAGGATGTGTCACTGTGCTCAGCTCAGCCAGAGGATGGGGCTTGAAGCAATCTGGTGTTAGAACAGATTAGAAGCAAAAAACATAAATAGATATTAAATAGGTATTAAACCGACATATACTTATATACACCTGAAGTAGCTTTTTCAGTACTTCTCAGTCAGAGATCCACTTAAAATCACAGTCTCAATGGCTGGTATTTGAAAGCATCTACACAGTGAACTCCAGCACTCCTAATGACATTGAACTATACTATAGTTCATAAGACCCCACTGTGGAAATAAATGCGAAGTTATTGTTCAGCCTGAGCAAGAAGATTAATCCACATTGCCAACAGGCAGAACCAGGTGTATATTAAAATTCTGTTAGCTCATATGAATTAGTTGAACACCACCAGTTTTAAAACTTTTGACACAGTCCAACACATCTGAAGCTGTGCTTTAGCCAAGGCTTTGCACAGCACAGCACAGCACAGCTAGTTATCGTAATGTCAGATGTGCTAGTCTGAATCTCTACAGGATTTCTCACATTTATTAGTCTAACACCATTAGGAAAGAAATTTTTACCATCAAAATAGTGTACAAGGAACTTGTGTTTTTACAGCTGAGTCTTAAGGTCACAGAGTCACAAAGTTCACTGTGTACTTCAGGGAAAAAAAATAACATACATATCTAGCTGGGATCCAAATAGAAAACAAAAAGTAGCTTGTAAATGGAAATTAAAAAAAATCTTGGTAAAATGTTAATGTGTTGATGACTGAGGGATATCACTCACTAATAAGCAAATGGAAAGCTTCCAAAAGCAAGGCTGTGTTGAGAAGATGATGTTCTCATTTACAAGCATTCTGGCCTCTGCTTGTTTTTAATAGATGCAGCAGTTACAAAAACAAGATTACAGAGGCCCTGCGTAGACCCTGTGGCATCTGGTTAAGTGGTCCACAATCTGTCTTTCTTTTTTTTTAGACCCACATCAAAGATATGCCCTGTTTATCTTTGTGTATTTGCTATGCAAGTGACCAGACTCGCCATTTAAAAACTTGACAGGATATGTGTCAAATTCCACCTGGAGGAATCCTTTCACCTCCGGTAGGGACATGTTAAAGGGATCTCTAGCTAGAAATCTCTCTCCCCCTAGATTTTGAAAAGCAACTTCCATTTCAAAGGGCTGTAAATGTACTGTAGCTGTCATATGGCCATACAGTTTTTAGTTCTCTGCCTGTCAGTCATTCATGCATTAAAGGCATACAGCAAAACCAAAAATTCACAACAAACTCTATAACATGAAAATACTGACATCTTAAAGGAATGGGGATTCCTGATTTTTCTTTTTAGGATAATTGAGCCATCTACAGGAGAAAATCTGCTATCTATTATTCTTATTTTAGACAAAAGAACCAATCCATTTGACGGGAAATGAAGTGTTTTGCAACCAACAGGGTAAAAATCAGAACATTTAGAGAGAATTTACTTGGGGAAAAAAAAAAGCAAATTAATCTGAAAACACAGGGAAGAACTGAGCTAAAAAAGTATAGTATTAATATAACTATTGAAGAAGAAAATCTAGATTCCTTTCATTGTAATTGTTTTCTTGAAAAATGATAGTGTAGGTGGTAAAGCAGTAGGGCTTAGCTTTAGAATTTCAATATAGCTGCAACAAATAAGTAGCCTATAGTCTCTATTAAAAGGGAAAAGATACTGGTGCAGGAATATCTGAAGACTGTGAATCTGATTTCAGTGGGAGCTGGAGCAGAGTATTTCTATGGTCCAACTCAAATCCTTAATCTACCACATAAAATGGGAGTGACTCAAAAGGAAAGTAAGGAATGCATCTGCATGTAGCATACCTGCTAATGGCATCGGAAGCCATTACTCTTTTATAGCTCAGTTTAAAAGAGAGCAAACAGAAAAGTAAAAATGTCATAAAAATATTCAAAGAAACTTAGTCAACCCATAACATAGATTTAAGGCTTACTTTCTCTTTGCACAACATTAGCATGTTCTTTCATCAGTAGACACAGGGAACAAATGCTCGATACAGGCATCTTAAAAGAGAGGCAATCCAGGGGAAAGACAGACACAGTGTTTTGGTGGTTTCACTCATCTCTTTATTATTACTACTGACAGGTAACTGAATTTCTCCTTTGCCTGAAGCCATACCACCTGAGGTTCTAATCTTGTCAGATTTTATGTGCAAGCATGGTTGAGAGAGCTCTAAGGAATAACAGTTACCACAGGAAATGGTTATTCTTCCTCCTGACTAGTGACACTTGCCATGCAACACACTTCTAATGTGGCTTTCCCTCCCAGTGCCTTAATGCTTTTAAGAGTATTATAGCAAAAGTACATAACAGCTTCTGTGATATGATCCAGGAGATAGGACACCAGACTAGCAGTGAAAACGTATTAGCTTATCTCACAGTTCTGCCCATTCTGGCTCATCTGAGACGCATCAGGAAAGGAGACGTCTGCCAGGAGAGCAAGGACAGGGGCCCAAGGGTCCATTCATGCTCTGGCTCAGCTCCACTCTGGCACGCTGCGTAGCTCTGCATTGTGCACCCACTGTGAAAAGTGAAGATTCTAATGTTAATCTGTCCTTTTTTGGTACACTTTTAATGAATTTGTGTACAAATATAGACTTCCCACACCATGACCAAATTAATCAAAATATTGACAAGCAAGAGTTCATAAAGTGAACTCGAGCTTTGGCAAAAGGAAAGAAGATTGAATACCTGCAATATGATTTGACTTGTTTTGCTGCATTACTATGACAGATATTAGAAAAGTGACTTTTAATGATATTGATGTTTTTCCAGTGTGGCAAATAGCAATGATGTCTGTTTCTGTTTTAATAGGGTGATTATTTTTGATGAGTAGACAAGTTCTCAGAGATCATTGTCTGAAGCAGGGAGTAAGACTATGAGGTATTCTGTTTCTTGGACTGGGGTTCTTCCTGAAAACAGTACTTATCATTTTTCTTTCATTCTTCTATTTTTTATGCTCCTCAGCTTGCCTTCATCATCATCTTCAGCTGCCATACCTTTTGTCACGTCCCAGATTCTTTCAGGAAATACAATATTTCCTGAAACCTGCCCTAGATTAGCTGGAAGTCTCCCTTGAAACTACCTGAGATTTCCATTTAACCTGGACAGCAGGTTTAACTTTTACTGGTGGATTGTAAAACAGTTCAGAAGCACTCACATAGTCCTCTCCACTAGCTTTGCCTTCAGATCAATAGCTCAGAGAGGCTGTTATAAACTTGAAACCTCACACTAACTCTTGCAGTCATTTTCTATACTCAGGCTTGCCCCACTACTCCAGCTTCCAGGCTTTAGTAGCACTGATGTAAACCTAGAGCAACTCCATTCGGTGGAGCCAAACCTCAGTTGGACTAATGGAAATGAAAAGTGATCCTGGCCCGCTAGCTTACTGTTTTTCTGTAACTTGACCAGTCATCACATCTTAAATCCTCTCCTTAAAGCTGATGAATCTCATATGTGATCCAGCAATGGGGACAAATTTTACTGAGCTAGTGCTACATCTCTCCTTGGGTCCCACACGTTACTCATTTAGTAACCGTTATTCTGTATCTACCAGTGTCTTAGAGATGCTTTGGCACTTAACTAAGATGCTCCACCCTTCCCTTTTCTGAGCTGTCACTTTGGTTAAGTGTTTGACTAGAGTGCCACTTCTGTCATGCCATTTAGTTACTTGTCTTATATTATTCGACTTCCTATATTCATTATTCTAATATCTAATGAAAAAAAATGAATTGCAAGGTAGATTTTTGGAAATTTTAAAAGAATTTATTAAAAAATATATAATCTAAAAAGTATACAGAAACATAACAGATAGCATACCTTTTATACATCAGGGGCATAGAATTTGCGTCATAGTGTTCCCCAAAGACATGGCTAATCTTGGCACCCCAAAGTCATTACCAAATCAAAATAATAAATATTGCAATGTCTGATCTCAAACAGGTGCCAGTAGTGAACATATAAAATCCCCAGCTGAATAACCTGTGTGCCAAGTGGAAGCTACTGAATGAAAAGTAAAGTTCTGTGTGTGAAAAGGCTCAACACAGGATTTGAACTACCCTACATAGGGATGAAGATTATTTGACCTTAATTACTTGCTGACGGAGTAGGGCAGTTAGTAGTCAAAGGTCAGATGCAGAAGGTAGTTTTCAAAGTACCTTGTATTAAGACAAGATACAAATATCATTGACTGGAGAAAAAAAAAACAAAAAAAAGGAATGATATATAAAGATAGGCCTATTTTCCCAGACTGGGATTCTCTCTAAGATGGAAAATTTGCACAAGAACTGAATCACTAGCTAAATGGTTAGAAAAGCACCTCAGGGATGTACCATACTGATAAAACAAAGGGAGAAAAGCTTTTCTTCATACGATCATGGGAGAAGTAAATATTGGTAGATATCTATTATTTTGTGCCCTGCTGTTTGTAAGATTGAAAATTTGTTATTTGCATCAAAATTTTAAAAAAGAACTTTCCCTCATTTTTACCTAAGCCTGTGTTAAAAGTGACTTAAGTGCAAGTGGTAAAACCAAAGCTGTGAAAGTCCTCAAAACTGGGAGAATGAATAACCCTCTGTGTCAGTACCCAGGACCACAAAACATGTCCTCAGGGTTCTCCAAAGATAGTATCATTCACTGTCTGGAGCTGGGCCATGAGCTGATAACGCAGGGGTCTCTTGGAAGAGACCTCCTCCAGCAAGGTCAGTAGCCAGGAGAGCTCCTTAGCACAGAGCAGGAGAGTGGCAAGATGCCTTAAATCTTGAAGTAGAATAAGTAACAGCTACCCAAATAACAGCTCAGCTATTTAATATGTTAGAGAAATACACACAATTCTATCAGATCTGCGTATACAACATGCACACTACTATCCTATTAGGTATCATACTCTTACTTACATTAATAACCATGAGCAGATTTCAGCTTCACAAAATGAGTCAGATCCTGCCATCAGATCGGCCTTGGCAGATCGCTGCAAGTGTGCAGAGCTCCAAGGCCTTAGAGGGGATCTTTGCTGGCATTATGGCATGCTCACATGGCTCCAAACGACAGAATTAATCTCATAATCCCATTGTGGCTGTTTCTTTCTATACCTGTATCCCATTTCTCATCTTTCTGTCAAGCAATACCAGATACGTGGGGCTTTGGAAAAACTGGCTGTTAATATAGAATTCTGTGATGTGGTAATTATGTAAACAGTAAGTATACCTTTTCTTTTTTTCCCAGACATGCACGAGTCATTGAACAGGGTTATTGACAAACAGCACACTAGAAATGCTACTTTCTGGAAATTTTGGCTTTCCTCTTATTGCATGGGGGCAAATCTACACAATATGTTAACCGAACACAAAATTTATGGTGAAAGGAAAGTGTATGTAGAAAGGAAAATTCTCTGCTGCTTACCTCAGCTTCTCCCTACATGAAATTTAGCACCCACACCCCAGATGAAGCATTTCTTCCAACCACTAAAACCTTGTTCTCCTACTTAAAAAAAAATATAGATGATTATGTAACAGTGCCACCTG
This sequence comes from Dromaius novaehollandiae, assembly GCF_036370855.1. Classification (NCBI taxonomy): domain Eukaryota; kingdom Metazoa; phylum Chordata; class Aves; order Casuariiformes; family Dromaiidae; genus Dromaius; species Dromaius novaehollandiae. Next base: position 19,661,480 of record NC_088100.1, read on the forward strand.
GTGCTACCTGCCAAAACAATAGCTTTGACATGGAATTAAAAAACAAACAAAAGAAATCAACACAATGTTTTATGACTTAAGCAAATATATTATGTTATTACAGCCCTTGTATTCCACTACAGCCTTCATTTCCATTTTTATCATTATGGTTTACATGGAGACCAAGTTTAATTGTAATTTCTTCTGAGAGAGGATTGCTATTAGTTTATACTGCAAACGCACAGGAACACCCCTGGAATTGTATAAATTATAGAGAGTGCTATTAATTTAGTAATTATGCTTTGTGTTATTGCTAATTCCAGAAATATTTTCATTATAGGCTGTAACATCTCGCCAACAGTTTACAAGCATACAGATTTTTGTGTGCTGCTCAAACAAAGGTACTTGAAAAGTGTTTAGAAGGGAAAGCACAATGTCAATGAATACAGCAGAAGTCTAGTATCAGCTAAAAAAATTTTAGTATCAACTAGAAAAAAACATTAATCAATCACAAGGATGTAGCTTTATTCTACTACTGTACCTTCAGAGTAAGTCATCCCAAGTAAAGGAATAGCAAAATAATGTGGTATAAAAAAAGTTTCTTTATAACTTTTTTTTTTTTGCTAAATTTCCTTTTGTGAAGGTCATTTCTTTCTCAGGTCAGCCACCATGGATTTATTTTTCACATATATGTATATGTTTATGTATGCAGTAAATGACTATCAGCCATTAAAATGTTATTACAACCCCTATTAGCTCATCAACCCTCTTGACCTCACATGGAAGGATCCTCTGAACCACAGGAGGTTTTCTTGCTTTCAGCCTTGGCTGTAATAACATGAAGCACACAAATACTTCATTCCAGGCACCAGATGGGCTGGTAAGTTTGTTCTAGTGTCTTGCCACCAGCTTGCAGACACAACAGACTACAGATAACTGTCACTAAAACAAAAATACTTATTGGCTTTCAGATGACTGTACCAAATCTGTTGCTGCAGTATGTTTCTATTTGTCCATAACTCCGCTGAACCTAAAGTACTTGTAATTGCAGAAACTTGAAAGGGTAACGTAATAGGGTCCTTCTGGGCCATGAGCTTCTATTCTGCCGTCTTTGATGTACAGTGTTCATCGTGTTTGGCATCAGTCTGAAATGAGCAGTGCTTATTCGAAATGGCAAACAAGACATACTGACTTTAAAACAAAAGTTATTCACAGAACTATCAGCAATGTCTTTGTCTTGGAGGGATTTTTTTTAACCTCCATGACAATTTTCTCTTGCAGTCACTCTATCGTTTTGCTCTTTTTGAAGACTGGCACCATTTCCCCACCTGTGAGTCTCACTTCTGTCCTCAAATGGAAGAAGAGTCAAATAAATGTCTGCTGTGCAAGAAGCAGCCACTAAGAGCAGATGGACCTGGGCAGGGCCAGCAGCTGATCTAAATGCTGAGAGCCAAATCATTCAGATTTAATCATCTCATGTCTACTATTCCCCACTTGCAAACTCAAAGGTGATGTAGCAGATTAGAGAGCCACCATTCTTCAAAGAAATCAGTAGCCCATAGGCCTAAACTCCCCCTTTTGAACTCAGGGAGGATAATGATTATGGCAGCTTCCCTGGAGATAAAGAACTAGATTCTACATTTTTTGTCACTATGACTCACAGCCAGGAATTCTAGAGAGCCTGACACTGATTGTGTATTCTTAATTCCCTATGGATTTATACCAGCTGGAGTGGTCCAACATCCAAGTGTTTTCCTTCTATTTGTAGACTGTATTCCTGTTTTCTAATTTTTCAGTTTGTCCCATGTGTATATACAGGACTGTTCATTGTAGGATTTTTTTCCCCTTTAGAATAAAGTCTGGAAATTTTTATTTTAAAATTGCATTAGGAATTACAATTATATGATTATGAAAAAGGACTAGTCCTAAAGTTGGACATTGAGGGGAAGGGAGAAAAATAACAGACAAGGTTGAAAAATGGGTTTATTATTCAGGGATCACAAACCTCTAAGGGCTAATCATTCACTGCTTTTATTATGCAAAACGGCATCTGGTGTTCAGCTTCCACATTTGGAGTAAGTGCTGTCTAATGAACCTGCTATTCTACACTTGCTTTCTACTTTTAATATCCTGTTAAGCACATTGATGGCTTATCTTCAGTAAGAATCGAGTTTTAAAAGGAATTAAATGAATCCATCCAAAGGTACAGAAATGTAAATCCAGTTATTAGTTAGATCATTGACAGCATTAGACTACTTATTAGTTTGCTTTCTTTGGAAAGAGCAGAAGATGCACAGATGTGAAAGAGGAGAAGTGTCACAGTTTTGATTTTCCTTGCAGTCTTCGTAGCATGGGTTGTGGTGCTTTGTATATAGAAAGGTAGGAAATCCAATCCAATGGATTAAATTATTAAATTAAATCCTTACTAAAAAACAAGGATTGTAATGATGTTTCTCTTCTGTGGGTTTTTTTTTTTTTTTTTTTTTTAGGGGACCAATAATATCTAGTAGAGCTGTCACAAGGGAGACAGGTTGGGACACTGATGGCGGATTATGTGATCTAATAACTCTTGGTAAGGGCTAACATATTTACTCTGGTTCTGGCCCCCTCCTCCCATTGCCCTGTCCTGGGAGGAAGTGGAGCACAGTGGTGAGAGTGAGGCAGGTCTCCTGGGTGGGAGCAGCAGAGACATGGGAGCTGTGTATGAGATGGAGTCAGGGCCAGGAGCTGGAAGGGATTCGCCCTGGGGCTTCATGGCTTGTATGTTAAGCGTTCAGGCCAAAGAGCGTGCAGAGCAGGGAAGTCTGGGTGCGACTCCAGCCTGGGGAAGGAGTGTAAACGGGACAGCCTTCAGGAGCTGCTTTATGGAGCAGTAGAGATAGGCCACAAAAACGCTATCAGGCATCAATACTGTTCTTTGAAGACAAGAGGCAAACTTACCCTTGGCTCACTCCAGAGACCACTCTACTAAGCAAGTAAGTACCTGATTACCGGACCCATGGTATGGGTTTCAGGCAAACAAAAAAGAAAAACTAAAAGATATAGTGCACAGCTTGTTTTGCAAGTTACAGGATGCACGGGAACAAAACATCTCCTCTTCTCCCCACTGACCAATTTACAAAAGCACCTAGATATAGGGCTCGAACTCTTAATGGGATTCATCTGAACGAATGTAGACACCTCAATGTACTCTTCTAAACGTGAACTGATTGTTTTAATGTGTGCCCTGCTACCAAGTGACTCAAATAGGTCAGTCGAATCCCCGTTTATAAGTGCTATTTCTCTCTGTTGACTACAAAGTAAGTCTCAAGTGACTAGTTCAGATGTAGACGTCTACATTGCAGATATCTGAAGTTAATGAGATGAATCCCAATCATAAGTGTCCTACACACTCGGGAACAGAAAAAGGGTTTGGAAGCAGCTTACTAGAATATACAAATGAGAACATCGTTCACTTATAACACTTTAATTCCAAGTGCTCCCAGCAGCAAGAATGTAAAGACCTGACATAAGACTGGTCTAACCCTTCCTAAAAATAATGACGCGTTGAAAGCATGGTTTGCACAGGGTATTACGTTTTACACTTTTGCTACATACACAGCACTACAGACAGGACAGGGCTTGGGGGAATCCACATACTGCTCTGACAGTCATGGTAACACCACCTGAAGGTGGACAGATTGACTACTAGTATATTACAAAAGAAGTTCTCAAATTGGGTAAAATGATCAGCATGTGACATGAGCTAGCAAAATTCTTTTTTCCACTGATTTCTTGTTTGTTTTAGTTTGTTCAAAATAGAAGAGCTAAGAAGTAGCAGCTGCAGTGGTGTCTGGCAACTTAGTTTTATTTTAGATCAATTGTTATTGGTTCAAAATTATCTACACACTTTTGTTTTATTTAGTGGCCAACAGCTATTTTATTCTTAATTAGAGTTTTTATTTGATTTTGGCAGTATTTCATTTTCATAGTAACTCGAGAAGATGGGAGATTTGTTATTAATCTTTTGTGCTTTGTGGGAAAGAGGCTAAAGTTATATACCTTTCCTTGAAATATATCATAAAAGACAATTCAGTTACTGATGAGGCATGAATGTATCTAATGGCATATTCTGTAGGGTGATTTATTTTAATTGTCACAGTGGGACCTGTTATTGTACACTAGTAGAATGGGTCACTGCATTATAAAATTAAAGCTGATGCAAGACATTCATTTTTAGCTTATTTGTAAATTCAAGTATTTGGGATAAAAATATGCTGACTACAGACACACTGTATGGCAATGTGCATAGCAGTGGCAAATATCTCCTGATAATAAACAGCTGCCTGAGGTCAAGTGTCAAAGAAGTTTACGGGAGTGGCACACCGTGATTCTGTCATATGTGCATTAGCTCAAATGAAGTCAAGAGAAAAGTATCTGAGGTTAGGAATAATTTCTATTACCAGAGGCTACTTTTCAAGGGCAATTAAAATGTTCTGGCTCATACTGGCATTGGTGCTACATAGGATGCAAAAATAAGCCAAAAATCTGCTTTTGATGGAAAGCAATGCAATTATTTTGCTGAATTTTTAGAAATTTAAAGATTAATATTTAATCCTGGATTAGTGACAAAGGCATGGCTTTGTTGTTTTGTGCCCAATGCTCGTAACTTCCATTTTTTGCTCTGTGATGGGACATTATTCATCCAAAAGCATTTCAGAAGCACATGGTTTGTTTTATGCACCCCTTACCTTAATTGGTGGGACTGGGATTCTTTTGAACATCTGTGTCCAGTTTCTGCCAAACTCTGAAGATATGGCAGGGCCCAGTATCGACTTCACAGCTCAGAATCTTATAATACCATCAGTTTCTGCAAATATCATACAGGAGAAATATTTCAGGCAAGGTTAAAGATTAGTGAAGACACTGATTTAACTTAAAACTTTTGGCTAACCTCAGAGAGCCAGATCCTTTGTCTATTTACCCAATTTCAGTCATTTTTTCAATGCATCGTGACACAAGACATTAAAAAAGCTACTCTTGGAGTTCGTTTTAATTAGTGTTTGCTATTAAATCTTGTATTATTTATGTCCCCACACAAAACATAACTTTTATCACAAGCTAAAATACTGTATTTTAAAAGGAACTGGGAAGTAAACTGTCCTCTTGAATACATTCTCCGCTTTCCAGAAAATGATTCTTGATTTTAAGTGGCATCATTACCCAGATACTAGAAGACAGAGGTTTTCTTCCTCTTTTGTATGAGCTAACCATTATTCAACCCTATAATGAGATTGCAAAGACATCAGGTACTGTTCAGCTTCTGATATTAAGTGAATGCTAAGAAGGAGTGACAAAAAAGAAAGACGGTCCAGAACTATTTTTCTCCTGCCTTTTTATAATTCTAGGGAAGAATTATGTAAAACTGGACTGAGAAGCACAGATGTTACTGTAGTCTATGTTATAGAATATACAGTCCACCAGCATCATTCTGAGACTAGATGTAAAAAGAGGAGGGTAAGGCGCACTGTAGTGGTTTTCTGCAAGTTACCATGAATTTTCCCAAAATTGGTCATAGAAAATTTGGAAGAATCATCACATGTAAACTATAAAGAATCATCACGTGTAAACTATATAAATAAACATGTAAACTTTACTTCACATGCTGGACACAAGTCAGCAAAAAATGTGTTACAAACATGTTAAACAAAGGCCAACTTTCATGAGCCTGCTTCAGGCAACATTAACACAAGACATGCCATCACCTTACTTTTCAGAAGAATTCAAGAACAGGGCTGTAATTCTGTAGTCAAAAGTGAGAAATCAGGAAAGGAAAATCAAATTAACAGTTTGCCTATTTTTAGAACTGATGGATCAATATGCATTCTGTAAGTACTAGTGAAAGAACAGATGCTCATAATGTGGACATTTACTGATTTACAGATTTTCCTAATTATATTCAGAGAGATAATCTAGCTATATATCAGTTTGTACACTGTTTCCTTAAGGCAAAAATCATAGCTGTTTTTCCACCTGCGAAATATTAGCAAAACCTCAGTATAGGTATGTGCGTTTATATAGATGAATATACAGACCCAGTGCAACACAATTCAAAGCTGTTCAGACTCAGACCAACGTCTTTCTTTTTGTGATTCTTGTTTTCTTATTTCTCTGAGCCATGTAGCAATCAGGATTATATTACCCTGATGCAGCTTTGTGTCCAACAAGACTGACTGCTGATGAAGAGTCTCTGGTGCTACGACTCAGTAGCGACATCATTATGCACTCCTATTTGCTAGGTTGAGGAAGTGATTATTTTATGTCAGATTCTTAGAACTGAATCTTTCATTAATGTCAAACACCAAGTAAGTTTTGTCCTGTTACGACACTTATTCAATAGTAAAAGTGGCAGCAGCCAAAATTCTCTTGAAAGTAGTTTCATCATTAGCATACTCTGCTGTGGGGCTCACTCCATGCAGCTGACACTTAACTATATATATTTCCTGCTTTTCCTTCTCATTTGTCATTAGTTTGTTAAGACAAATCATGAATTCGTATAACTAGAGATGGGAAAGAACTATGTGGCCGTCAGTATAGCAAATTTTTTCTTGCCTTCTTCGGTAGCCACGAAACACCATCAGCTTCTAAGTTTCACTCTGTTAATCTTGGCAAGGGTTACAGTCCCTAGTACTACAAATACTTTAAAAATAATTTCCCCCGTTCCCTCCTGCGATTTAATATATGACAGGTAAGCTCTGTTCTCTTTCTCATCTTTTAATCGCAAGGAACTTACAGAATAGTTGCGATATCAAGAATCTGAAAAAAATATGCAAGAAGTTTTCCTTCTCTGCAATTCTTCACTTCAATCTTAATATATGATCCCATTACAGAAATCATTCAGATCTTTTCATTTAGATTTTTTAATTCTTGTCAGACTTACCTATTGTCCTGTTGGTTTCTGCTGTTCTTTTCCTGTGAAAGTTTCTCTGCCATACCTAATCTTTGAAGTTATTATCGCCTCTTCTAACATTCAGTATCTCACTCTAGTTTTTGAGTTCTATCCAACAGACAAGAGAAAATTCAAGGAAGGAAGTTACCAATGATGCCAACTATCTAGGAGCTTCACATAGAAACACTTTCTTTTCCCATTTTGAATGAACTACCTATTGCTGCCTGTTTTATAGGTATCTGACAACCTGCCTATTTTTTTCTGAAGTCAGGTCAACAAACAGGTCAATCTATTACTGCATCGAATCAAGTCCGCTTTGCTGAATTGTTCATTGCACTGACACACACATTTGCATTCATTCTCTTCTACTTTTCCTCAGTTTCACTCACATGTTCTCAGAAAGAAGATGATTAGATTTAGATAATTCCTGCATCATTTTCATGCCCAGAGAATGAAAACTACTTTTCATATTGCAAAGTAGCATATACTTTAAGTATTGCTTTTTCTGGAAGACCCCAAGTAAAACTATAACTTTTGTTTCTGACTGTTGTGAAGGTCAAAACAGATTTAGACTCTTTAGAGCACACCAGTGACAATTAAATATGTAAACAGATTTTCATTTAAGGTATCAACATCTGATCTTTCTAATCTACTTATCAAACTCCAGGCAGTATATAGAACCTTTTCTCAACTTGCTTTAGTTATCTATAGTAAAATATTAACATCACTATTCAAATAATTTTTAATATGCTTTTCACTGCAGACACTGTATGAGGCACTGTTTTCTCAGCATGATCCTACATTTTGCAGCAGCTGGCATCAACTGTCCAAACTGAACAGGCTACAATTTATGTATCTACACCAAAACTGATTATGTAGACTATAATTAGCAGAGAAAAACAGACAAATCTAAAGTGTGATTCAGGTGAACCGCTCTCTAGAAAAGCCCTCTGCTGACTATAAAGGGAGTCTAGTGACTAGCTCAAATGTGGAATTTTACGTTACAAATATCTCCAATCAAATTAGATGAATCTCATTGTAAGGAGTCATATGTCCCTCCATGTTTTTTAGGTTAGCGTTGGATTCTCTGCCTCTGGCTCATCCTAAAGATTTCTGTAGCAATCTACTCTTCAAAACTGTGCAGAAGGATCTTCTCCAGCCTATTGCATTCTGAAGCAAGTGTTACCTTTTGTTTCTGTTTGATATAGACTGTTAAAAAAGTCCAGAACAAAGCTTTTTTCTTTTCTTTTAAAGTACAGCTTGTATTACAAGTCTTACCATTTTAATAAAATAGAGAACAAAGTGATGTGTTTACTACAGAAGCCCCAAGACAGGCAGCTATAAGGTAAATTGACATATAGCTTGTTCAAATCCTCCCTCTGAAGTATCCTTCAGAAGACTTGATGCAGAATCACTTTTCTGTCTTAATAGTGTTCACCTCATTTCCACAAAGCTCAATACTATTTTCTCAGCCTATTCAAAGAATAGATTAACTTCATTCAAAAATCATAAGCCATGAATTTTGCTGTCAACAGCGATGCAGGTAATTGTTAGTTTTATGCCTCCTTCATAGAACCAGATGATTAACATCTGGATGCAAAAGATTCATACAAACTAAATGTAGATGAGATATAAGCAATCTTGGGCTGGCAAAGTTTTATGAGGAATTAATCTAAAGCAGATCAATGTAATTATCACAAGGTGATTGACTGACACAAATGACTAACTCAGTGATCCTTTTGCCTCACAGGAGTGAGTAAGTAATCATTTGCCCTTGCCAGATCACAAGCACCTTGATCCTTAGTCCTTCCCATCTATCCAGAATTGAAGAAAATTTTTTATCTTTCCCCCTTAACACTTCTTCAATATAAAACCCTTAAATAAAGATTGGTAGTATGGACAGTCTCCAGCACTATCATGCCCACCTCTTTTATTCTTGCCTTGCATCTTCTGAAGTTTTCCCTTATCTTATAGGCCCCAGACTCCTGCCATCCCCATCGTCTCTGCCCTGTATTGCTTCACAGGTAGACTGGCAGCCACATGGTTCGTTTCTCAGTCACAGGTTCTGGGCGCTGAGCCATTGTTCCACAAAAGAAACCTCCCAAGAATGGTAGTAAGTAGCTACAGGCACACAGCTTTGCGGTGCTTCATAACTAACATATCTGCTATTAGCAGAACTTAATTTGGGGTAAGATTTAACTTGTAGAGAAGACAAACAGTTAATAGCTGTGCTAATCATCTGATATACATATTGAATACTTCCATAAAATGAACATGCACTCTGATGCATTGTAGAACATAAATTATGGGTTCTTTGCTTCAGGCCTTTTCTGGCATTTAAAGTAATTGCTATAACGGATATGTTAAGTTTATTCCCAGATGTTGCTACAGTAAAGATAAACACTAATCAAAAAAAAAAAAAAAAAAAGATAGCCAGTGGACTTAACACTAGTAGGATGAACACTATTTAGTCTGACACTTTGCAAAAACTGTGTAAAATAGGGATTCCAGCTCTACCTGACTACAAAAGAGGGAAGGGCTCCCCAGCTACTCTTCACGGTAATACTCAGATTCAGGAAGACCCAGATTCACAGAGACAGACAGACAAATGCTGAGTATAGCACTAGCTAAAAGCTAGGCTTTCCACTGTTAAAGTGAAATTTCTCATCCTCACTGAGGTGTTTAAACTAAGAGGAGACATTTTCCATCTTTACAAGCTGAACCACTGCATAGACAGGACTGCAATAGAAAGAAAAACCACAAGAATGCCTCAGCTTGTGGTAGTAGTCAGCCCACACAGAAGGGAACCTCTGAGTTCCTGTCTCTCTTCTTGCTGCTTTTGCACCTTATCTGATGTTTTTTTTCCTTTTTACTGCAAAATACATAAACAGACTCTGGAACAAATATTCCTCATGCCTCCTTCCTTCTATCTTAGTCAAGTCATTTCTTTGATGTGGTGGAGAATCAAGTTCCCACTCGCTTGTTCACTTCCTGACTTCCTGGAATGATAAATCTCTCATTCCTTGAGAGATCTGGGCCAGCTTCAGCAGGTTTAGCAGACACAGACTGTGCCACACTCGTAGCTATACAACATCTATGTCTGAGTCACCAGCTTGAGGTGAACTACTGACTATAGAGACAACTACGGTCTCTACATCCTTTATGGGATCCCGTATGTGGGACTCTTTCTAAGGATCCCATAGTGGTTTAAATTTAATCCTAAGGATCCTGTGTGATACTGGGCAAATTACTTCTGGCTAGATATCCAAAGATATTTAGATTCTCACTGAAATCAAAAGTTAGGTGAGATTTAGGCACCAAAACTGAGGATATCAGTTTTGTCTTCTCTATGTTTCCCTTTTCCATGTACTGAGATGAGAGATAATACGATACTAACATAATATGTCTTCTCCCTGGGGAAAGATATAAGGATTAATGCATTATAAATTATGGGGTGCTAAGATTTCATAATGGTAAAAGCTGTTAAAGAACTCAAACTAAAGAGCTTTCTGATGAACAAGTTCTGTTTTCATTAGTGAGTTAGAAGAGCATGTTTAGATTGAGTTGTTGTATCTCAGCTATCAAAGATAAATTGCGAAGTGCTAAGTCCAGCAGTCTCCCTCATGCCCTCTCATGTTTCTGTCTCTAGTCTCATTTTTACAAGTTGTGAAAGCTCTACTTAAAGGTCATGAGTATTCAGTATATCTTAGGAGAAATCTGGTATTTTGAATGGCTGCTTTCTCATTGGTTTTCTGACAGTGATGAAAAGGTGGTAGCCTGGAAGACAACACCAAAAATATATATGAGCAAGATTTTTCTTTGTTTTGGTTTGTTTTTTTAGTTCAGTACTCCTGTCTGTTCTTAGCTTGTCATATTGGAGGAAATGCCAGTTCTGCACATTTACCATAAGCTGCTCTCTGTCTCCTTCATCTACCTTCCCTTTTCATGGCTATCATTTTCACTTGTCAGCAGTGGAGATGTGCTAAGACCCCTTCTACTCTTCCTCAGCAGTCATATGATATTTCAGCCTCTACACGTTATAGGTTATATATTTTCTTTCGTTCTGTGATTTAACGTTTCTAATTTCAAAACAAACACTTGCACTAAAATGCAAGTCCTTTCCTTCCTTCCTGCTTACCACTCCCTCCTCTTAAATCTATGACAACAGTAATAAAATACAAAGAAATATAAATTCATTTCTGCTGAAAACATCTCAGCAATATGTCAGGAAACATTTTTTCAATTTAAAACATTGTGGTCTGTTGTTGTCATTGATTCAAATGAATTAATAATAACTTCATATATATTTTTTTCTCCTAAACAGAGCTATGAATTAAACTCTCATACTGTACTTGGAGCTTAAGCCTAAATAATACTGAATATTTTTCACTATCACTGCTGACGGAAGGAAAGATTATGGAAGCAGTTTGCATGAGCAAGAACATAAAGCCTGAAAATCAAAGCAACCTTGGGATAGCAGTCAATCTGTTTGTTCAGTAGAGACTAGCTACCTGGGACAATTTATCTGTCCATGTCATCATTATTGCAGTTCTGGTCAGGTGAGGCTCTCAGCTGGATATTCCTTGGTTTAAAAAGGAAGGAAGACTACAGTAGTAGGCATCTTATTTAAACAGGCTTCTTTTACAAAACAAGATTCTGCTATCAGTTAACAAGAGTCTGGCATGGTTGATCATGATGCAAAGCCTGTCTTCTTGACAAGACTGCAAAGAAGGTCAAGCTAGATGGGGGGTGACTTTGAAAAAGACAGGAGCTTACTGAGAAGAATGTCATCTATAGTGTTTTCTGGGTATAAGAGTTACAATTGATTTATTTTGACTGAATGCTTTTTCTTTTAATAAAGTCAGTGTTCCTAGTTTTAATGATAATCTTATGTAATGAAAGAGTAAATACATATATATCCCAAAATGAATTTTTGATGAATATAAATATTATTATTATTAGCGTAGAGCAAATAGATGCATATAAAAAGCAATATACCACCTAGTAATTGTAAGACAAAATAAATAAAACAACTCCCAATCCCCCAAAAGTAGAAGTGATAGGAGATAGCAAAGCTTGGTCCTTCTTCTCCTGGCCTAAAAGTCACAAAAACTGGATTACAGGGTCAGATCCACTTTGGCCAGTTGTATGTTACACAACGAAATAATTCTGTTGAGATCATGGTTTCACGATATGGTAAATTTAGAGTTGTCACTTGTAGCACCACCTGAAAAAAGGGTGTAGTCACATTACACTCACCTGTCAAAAGCTCTCTCTTTTTTTCAAATCCATGTACAAAAATGTTTGGCTAACTTCATACTGCCAGGCTTTATGGCAATCACATATTATTCATCTGTAACACTAATTTTGAGCTAGATCACTTATCATATGTCCTCTCATAGTTTCATAAAAACAGCATGAAAGTATAAATCTGGAATAAATTACATACTGTATATTCTAAATAATGCACCAGCATAACAGCTAAGTGTCCATGCCTGATCCATATCAATTTTTTCCATTTGGGTGGTCCAGTAATTCTCAAATCAGATAGCAATGCTTGTGGACCTATGGCCTTAACTGGCGGCCTGTTCCCAGGACTGGGAATTGCAAACAGAGATGGAGATGGAAATCCAAATTAGCTCTGAAAGGCAACGAGAGGTCAGAGGGACCCCAGGTTCTTTCCCTTCATTTTAAACTCTCGAGAAGCCCATACTCATTGTGCTGAATTCCTGAATCCCTCTTTCTGGGCAGCCAGCACTCTGGAGCACCCAGGTATGCCCATTCAGCCATGCTGAAGCAGCTGGATGAGACACATGCCTAATTTTTAAGTCATCTCAGTGCCTATGCTGGAGCCTGAGCTGGCAGGCAGTTTCAGTCCCTCCATAGCACTCTTTTAATGTTTATCCCATCACCTCAAACTTTCCCCAACCATCATGATCTAACTCTCTCCCCTTCCAATTTTCCCTTAGACCTTTCCCTTTATTCCCTTGGAGGGAATAAAACCTTATTCAGGTATTTGATAATCTCAAAGAAGAGAACTTGGAAAGGACCTAGATGTGACGTAAAAGCTACAGGTAGACTGCTTAAGAGAGGCTGAGGCTCAACAAAATGGTTGCATAAAAAGGAAAGTCTGCAAACAGCCAGAGAAGGCAAAGATACTTGTCTGGAGAAGTTTGAATCTTTACTGATTCAAAGTGCTTTGCTCATCTTCTATAAAATTCCTTTTTGTATGGAATCTGACTAGATGAATATTCTTCTAACTGCGGAATAGAGTAGGTCATACTTCTGCACAGTAGTAAAGGAAAAAAAGATTAGATGGAAATAATCAGCAAAGATAGCAAATAAAGAGTAAAAAATAACCTACAATAACAGATAGATTTCTTATTATTTGCCCAGGATCACAAAAGAAGCCAGAAAGACTTTGAAATTGCACCTCCCATGTCTGAAGCCAGGGATCTAAAATCAGTACCTAAATTTTATTATTCTTTCTTTTTTCCTTATTTGCTAACTGGAAACTGCTTTTTTTTTTTTTTTTTTTTTTTTTTTTTAATAATAAAGAAAAGCTCTTGTATAGCCTGGTTGTTAAAAATCTCACTTAGTCCTGCCAGTTGCAAAAATAATTTATTTTAGGTCTTGGGGTGGTATTTTGCTTGCTTGTTTGTTTGAATTTCTGAGGAGAAAACTGTTACAGCATCCGGGCTCTTCCCCGTTTACTTATCATAACACCATATAAAAAGCTCAGTTATTATACATCATTGTTTTATGTGGAAAATGGCAGTCAACTGAACCTATTACCTGTCAAGTTAGAGTCAAGTCAGGTGTTTCTCACTACCACTGACTATTTCAGTTTAATTTGTTGTATATTCTGCCTTTGTAAAATGACGTTTGATACAATTATTTGATTTCAGGGTCTGCAAAATATGTTCCATCTCCTCTTCTCAAAAACAGACTGTTTGTAACATAAATTGTCAGTTTTTCCAGACTAAATATTTATTTCTCCATTACTACTCTGTAGATTATAAGGAAACAATTGTTCTCAATAAGGTAGGTAAAACATTGGAATAGGTTACCCAGGTCGTGCAATCTCACCATCCGTGGAGACAGTCAAAACCCATCTGGGTAGGTCCATAGGCAACCTGACCTAAAGTTATTCCTTGCTTGGAGAAGGGGCTAAGTGAGACTTCCTGCTGACTCTCTTGGTCCTGTGTGATGTTTCCAGACTAGAACGTGAACTCTTCTAGAACCCGAAAGATAGGAGCTTCTGTGAAACATGACCACAAAGACTCCCTGTCTACTTTGTAAGACATAGTTTCACAAGTGCTGAACTGAGGACATTGCCTCACAGAATTGAATATAGCCTAAACCTCCATAACCAAATTGAGTGTACTTAAAAGCCTGGAATTTTTAGAAGAGAGTTATAAAGCTTTTCCAAATCATTCTACACAGATTTACAGTAGGAGTCTGATACTCCATTAAGTTCTACATGGCACTCAAAGAAAAAAAAAGGAAAAGAAAGATAGATCCAAATATAATAAAAACAAAAAGCTACTTAACCATGTGCTTGAGATTGTAAACTGAATTTTAATAAAAATTCAGAAAGCTTTGCTGACACCATCTCAATGTGAATAAAACACATTATTTAAGCTATTTCTTTATAAGTCTCCTAAGCAAAACATCTCCTGGCTAGATACTAGGGAGATATTACTGAACTGTTAAAATAAAACAAACCTAAGAAACAGCCAATCAGAACAACAATAAAAAATAACCCAGATATGTGTTGCCTGTTTTTTATTTCTCAGGAAGCTTAAATAACATGGTATAGATAAGAAGAATATTTCCTATTTCCCTATCTATACCTTCACTCAGAAATTGTACCACTAAGTATTAATTAGCAAAATCCACATATTCACACCTGTAAGCCAGATGTTGCTGAGCATACAAATGCAGCCACAGTAATTCACACATTGCTACCACACTATAGGTTAGAAAATCATTATACTTTAATGTTTAAAAAAGTAATCAGATAATAATAGAAAATGTCTCAGCAGCTGTCATTGTGGTAGGAAAACACACCATTGCTAGACAGCATTAACAATCTACTAAGTCTTGGTGCCTTGGACCACAGCCAAAAAGCTCACATCACCATTTTCAACTGTTCTGATCCTACAGTTTAGTTACTGTAATAATGTAGTTTACAACTCATCGATACAGGGTTTGGGGTTTTTTTTGAAAAATAAAAAAAAGCTGAGACAGCAATCTGAAATGCTCTGCACACTCTGGCATGCAGTTAGTTAATGATGTGACATGCAAATAGATAGAGCTAATCTGGAGAGACTGTTATTAAATTATACTACATCCCCTGGTAGTGGGAACAGGTAGATCTGAAGTCCCTATCGTTGTGAATTAAGTTTCATTTAATGAAACCTTCATTATTTCCCAACTTTATATGAAAACTAAATAGATTGCTTCTGGGCACGTCCCTGGAAGTAATCTCTGTTCTTTGAAAGTAACCATGCCCTGAACATGATTAACATTTTTAGATTTGTTAAATGGCTCCCATAGCGAGGACGGAGGTTATTCCCTTGTTGTTCGAATATCACTGATGACATTAGTAGTGCAAGACTATTTCTGAAAATACTGTGTTTAAGCAACTAGAATGAGCAATAAACATGCTGATTATGAACTAGAAATGAATGAGTACATTTTATGCCTGAAGATAGGTGCAAACTTATTCAACCTAGCTCGTTTATGACAGAGAATTAGGTCAATTGGAAGTGAAAGTGTTATAAAGCTTTTGTGTGATCACCACCACCAGAACCTACTCTGAATAATCTTTCTGTTTCAGTAAACATCTGCCTTTTTCTCCTGTTGATCTTCTTTGTGTTTTCATCAATTATAATTCTTTCCTTGATCAAAATAATCATGACTTAATAATAATTCTATCTATATTAAAATTTATTATATATTTATATATACACAGACAAATAAAAAGAGAGAGAGACAGGGAGAGAGTGTTTTGTGGATTCTGCCATTCTGTACTGGAATTTAGTCATTGGAGGTGAAACATGGGGATGATTCAGTGACTCACAGCTGTACCATACTACCATTTGGAACAAATCCTGAAACATTACAGTATAGAGCAGGATTCTAGAAGGGTGCAATATATTTACCTAGCTTCACATTTAGTCAAAACACCAGAGCTAATATTCCTTTTTCAGCTACAGGAACCAAGTAACCTGACATGGGTTCAAGGTTTAATACCATAAAAAAAAAAAAAAAAAAAAAAATTAATCCTATAGTGACTTATAGCCATTATTCATCAAGGTCCCAAATGGCCTGATGCCTCCTACCCAGCACATTAAGCAACCTGACTTTGTTTAGCTACAATGTACAGTCTGACATGCACATCTAATGAGACAAAGCAGCTAAAGTTACACATTCCAGACATCTTTGGGAGCTGATGAACACCACCAATTATATTAACTGCTGGGAACTCTTTAAGAAGCACTGGGCATCCTTGTGAGCCACAACAAATAGTGTTTTTTGCCAAAGAATTTTGTGCTAGAACCTGGCAGGAGGGAAAAAAATCAGCTTTCTACATCTACATGAAAGAAGTTTCTCTAAGAATACTACAACTGCCACAAATGTTGTGACAGAAGTGATAAACCCACTAAAAATAAGAAATTCTGCAATTCATTTTAAATAAAACTGCTGCACATTTGTTTGAAATTGTTGAAACAAAAACTATTGAGCTGAATTCATTTTATGACTCACTGACATCTGAATTGCATTCCATTGCAGTTCTTCAGTGATGAAATACATACTAATATCTGTGAACATATCATAATTTGAGAAAATACAGCAAGACCACAGAGCATGTACACAGTGCAGGATTTTATATCCCAAAATGAGTAATATCTTACTCAGAAACTTCCTGTAGTGCCTGAAATGTGGTACTTCTGTGTAAGGTGTTATTCAGCACAAACATGGGTGTCTGGAAGGGGGCCATAATTCACAGCCCAAATGAAACTCTATTTTTATAGAAGTCTGAATTTAAAACAGTCATTGCACTTTTGACTCCTGTTGCATTTTAGTAGCCTATTCAGAGTCATCATGGTTGTTTTTTTCCTTTTCATTTCAACAAGCTGTCTATCTGACCCAGTGTGACTTCCTATCTACCCTGCTTTGAACACAGGAGGCTGGACTAGAGACCTCCTGAGAATGTCCTCTTCCAAACAAGATTATCTTATAATTCTCTGGTCTTAGGTGCACTATTTAAGGTAAATCATAAGGCCGAATACTAGAAATTAAGCATGAAAGTACATTTTTAGGGCAAGGATCGTGATAAATGTCTTACTCTTATAAGAGAATCTGCCTTTTCCCAGGGATTGATGGAAAGTCTGAAATAGTCAGTGCTTCATCAGGTCAGTCCTAAGGTGTTATGAAAGCTATAAAAGCGTTTTCAATCCAGTGTGTATATATGTGTGTGTGTATATATATATATGTGCATATGTATGTTGAGCATGGTTCATTTTTTTTGAAAATGTAATTAGTTTACATTTTCACTCTGCTTTACTGGGCATTTTTAAATGGACACAGTCAGCAAATTTTCAAATGTTGCTTCATTACCTGTGTCCAAAAGAATGAATACATATCCATTATGCAATGGATAATTTTGCAATTTACTGCCATACTTCGCTTTTTGCTTGTGGAGATACTAGCTTGTTTGTTAGTGGCTGCTTTATAAAGTGACTCCAGATGTAAAGTAGATGCTCACAACTTAAACACGAGACATTTTGGCTCAAAATAAAATGAACTCTTTTGTTATTGTGTGTGAAAACAGATAACATTAAACTTTGCTTGGCTTGTCTAGTTGAGATCAAGTCCTTATATTATCAGTCATTAGTCTTATGCCAACAACTTATAAAGTCACAAAGCATTTGGTTGGGGAAGAGAGTGTTCACAGAATCTCATCTCCAGCTGAGACACTCTCTGGATATTTTGTCTTCATGTGTTAGAAGATAGTAGTTCTCATAAATAATAAAATTAAGCATTTATATCTGAGAGCACATCTGCAAAGCATTGCAAAGACTTACTTAGTCTTGGAGTTAGAAGCATTGAAGCATTTTTGGTGGCCATAATCTAACTGTATATGGGGTTAGCATAAGTACATTTCATTTTATTAGGAAAGATTCTTGTGATCAACTTCTGGGAAACATGGGACAGGAAAGGCAAAGAGAAGCAAAGACCACACCAGATCAGGGAACACTATGAGATGCAAGCAACAGCAAGTAAGCCAAACACAGACAGAAGGAAACCTTCCTTACATGAACCTGAATCTGATTAAAAGAATCAACTCCCCTGCAGCTTGTTGCTTTTCACGTTACTAGCTAATATGAACAAAAGTTAGGCTAGGAAACGAATTGTAACTGGCTCTCCCATCATTTCTTTTCAAAGGTGAATGGCTAAACTCAATAATCACTTATAATTCTAATAGTTCAAGTAGGAAATGATGGTGGCACAACATATAGTTACCAGTACAACCAGAAGTTTGGGAAAGATGTACATCAGACTTTGCTTCAGTATTACATTTTGGTTATGTAATTAAAGAATTAAATAGGTTCCTTTTCAAGCTGCCTATCTCCCCTCTGATTTTTATTAAGTAGCCAAGCAGAAGCACCTCTATTAATATGTTTATTATCACTATTAGGTTGGTGATGACATTAATTCAGTGTTGAACATTCATTTGCATGACAGAGATAGCCGGCTCACTAGTTGTTCACGGGACGTTTGTGGACAAGGTGGACAGTAGATAATAATTCTTGGAGCTGGCTGTATTCTGAGCAAACACCAGTACGGTGTTTGTTCTCATTGTTCCCAGTTTTCTTATGTTAAATTGATGGATATCAGAGTTGAATTTACACAGTCTTTGACTAGAGGCGGTGCTGCAAATATCTTCTCCTTTTGAGTACAAAAAATATTCTGAGAGCAGGATAGCAGTTTTATCATTCCAAATGAGGTGAGAGACCTGAGTAGCATTACTATCTCAAAAACACACTTAGATTCTTCTTTGCTACTTTTCCAGGTACAATTTTCTTCAGCCTTTCTTCTCATGCAGATTTGTTCCTCCTATATAATACATGCATATATGCATCTGCATTGGAAAGCTGGGGAAATATGTATCAAAGACTTATCATAGACCTATTCACCAGCTTATTTTACCCCTACCCATTTCACCTGCTTGGAAAGAGAGTGCATCATAACTCAAAATCCTATCCACTTTGCCAGGTCCACAAAACAAATAATTTCATGAAGTCAAAGGCTTATTGTTGCTGATGGAGAAGCAGTGATCTGTTTTCTCACTTCAACATGAAGGCTTTTCCTTTTATGTGGCAGAAAGGTCACAGGGTAGATATGAAGAAGTTTACACAGGCTATAAATCTCAACTTTCCCAAGGAGGAATTACTATTACTATACTCAAAAATCTGAGAATGTCAAACAACTAAAAAGGCAGAAAACCATTATAGATTAAGCAGCCAGCCTGACTTTGTCTCTGTGACAGAGAGAGTAATGTTTAAGTAGACACTGTGTGGAGAAAATGTTCACTGCTATCTGATGTGCAGCCCTATCTACAGGTTACCTTTATGACAACCTGCATAAGCAGTCAGCCAGAGGCAGAGAGATGGACAGAAAACTGAATGCTTTGCTGGCTGCCTGCCATTCTCTGTATAGTGACTGATAATAATACTTAATCAGATTCCTATCTGGGGTCTTTATCTTGCACCAGCGTATGCATTCATTCACTTGTTATTTGGATCACGTCTCCCTGTTGCTAGTAACAATCCGAAAAAGATAACATTTGCTGCTATCTTTATTTCTTTTCCAGGGAAAGATAGGTTTTTTCCTTCTTATCCTCCCCTCTCTGTCTCCCAGTACACATATATTGGATTATTGGCCTTCAGTTGAACTCTATAACACTGAACAAGCTCTAGTCTTTTCCTTGCGGATTTACTTTTTAACAGAAATGCTTCCTCTTTATGGAAACGGTGAATTCATATACACAGTTGAACTTGGCTACATAAGAGGCTGAATGTTTAAAAGGAAGAAAAAATACTGGATTGCTGCTAATAAATCCTGGCCACAGATAGATTTTGACAAATAGCCATCCCCACAGTGCTAAAAATGAGGCCTTAGTCTTGCATATGAAGCTTATGAAGACGTAAAAGTCCTCAGACAGCAGCAAAGGTGGATGTCTAGAAGACACATTCAGCAAGGCACTCCAGGATCTTTAAGGCTGTCACATTAAGAGCTTTATTCTTTTCCTCCTCAGTAGACCAGCAGTGCAAGTTATTCTTGATTGTTTTTAGTCATTGATGTAACTGAAATGAGGAACTGTCTCGTAGTTCAGATCTCCAGTAGGAAAAGAACAGTGATTTATTTAGTGAAATATAGTCTGAATGTGACCATACTAAGGCTAAGTATAAGTCTCTGAGTGTGCTTAGTGTGAATTAGATATGCTCAGAAGACTGAAGTTTAAGTTGGCTGCTCATTATGTTTTTAGAAGTTTTGAGTCTGACAGTACTAACTTCTGTTTATCATTACTCCCCAGGAACATACAGGAACAGATAGCTGAAGGTCAAGTAGCATAATATCTCAAAGTCAAGGTTTCAGGGAGAAATAAAGCTGCAGTAACACTCACTCTGCCTAGGATGAGAAGGATGGCCACAGATGGCTGTAATTTGCCCCTTCACTTTCAGTGCCCCCCACTAAACGACCAGGATGGAAAGAAGCTGGCAGGCAACTTTGCGGAGGATGCTCTTACCTCCTGAAGGAGACGAGAACTGTATTGGGTTAATTCCTAGTCGAAACAGGATTCTGTCCTCCCTTTCCAGTAATAAAGTTTGCTCTGGTTTTTGGAGCTCAATCATACAAAAGTCCTTTGAAGATTTGGGAAGACTTGCACCAGTCATTTCTCAAACATCTAAGAGCACTGGATTTTTATCCTATCTCCTGAGATAGAGTTGGAAAGGGGTTGGTGATATTTGCTCATCATTTGAAGGGATGGTGCAAGTTCTTAGTCCTCTTTCATACATTTCTAAATTAGCTTCATCTTTGGTCAGAACTGGCTCTGACCCAAAAATTTTTCATGAAATGAGGGGAGGAGAAATGTGAGCACACCCACATGGCATCAAGCAATAGCAAGAGCGAAGAGACATATTTTTGGCAGGAATGGACAAGCTAGCTGGAAAAGTCAACAAACCAGCATGAATCTCAAACTTTTGCCTTAAACCAAACATAAAGCTTGTTTAAGATTCCAACTGGAGCAAGCTAGGTTCACAGTCAGATTTTGAAATTTATTTTTCTGAATATCATTCACCAGTTAAGGTTCAAGAGTCAATGACAGGTCAATTCCGGCCTCCAATTGAAGTTCTGCAAAAACAACATTTTCTGAAAGTTTTAGACAATGAAGGCAAAAGTCACAAATATTCAAAATACGCTGATGTGAAACAGCTTGTTTAGTCTTATTTGCCAAACGAGAGGAAACTATGAAAGGGAAATAAAGATTATAAAACCTAAATAGTAAATATTATGCATTAAACTGCTCATTTTAATAGTCTTAGAAGCATAAAAAGATTTAAATAAGTTTATATGTTCCATTATTAAAACAAGAAAAGCATCCTAGAACACAAGAAAAATAATATTTTACATTGTCTTTTTGCATTCATTTTATATCTACAAAAAAGCTAATTCCCAATAATAGTATGCAAAGATAAAAGGGCCTAATACTGTCAATCTCAAAATAAACTCTTAGTATACAATAATCGTCTCCCAGCATCAGTAAAACTTGAATAGAAAAATAACAAACTTGAATTAGTTATGCCATAAGCATTATCCCCAATTCAAAGTCTTTGACCGCATCATATCAACAAGGTTCCAGCTAAAGGACTGTTATTTTAAAAATGTTTTGTCCTATCACAATGACTTGATTTCTGGAGCTGTCTCTTAAATTCCGTGATACACCAGGTGTTAGTGGCTTCAGTGAGATTTCATGGATCAGCTAAGAACAGTTATGAAAACTGATAATAACAGGAAAAATGTAGAAATGTAAGCTGATGGAAGTTAGCATAGGAGATGGATGCTGAGTGCTTTGTAAGGTAAGAATCCTGAGAAGGTCACCTGAAGTCCACTGGTGTGACAGGAAACAGAGGAGTTGGAGGTGAACATGTAAGGTAGTTAGAAGACTTGAGTCACAGCTCTGCAAAGGCAATGCCACCAAATATCAATGACAAGAATTGACATTTGCCTCAGTGGAAGCCAGCTGTTTGAATATGACTTGAGCAAGACAACGTTTAAGAGAGAGAAACATTCCTGTAGACACAGGCCCAAATTTAGTTATTTAAAGTAAACAGAAAACAAAAACATATAACAATAAAGGAATCTAGTAACAGTCAAATGATTTCTACTCCTAAACTGTATTAATATCAGTATTTTAGGCCCATATTTCATAACCTTTAGGTGAGACCACACTTATTTTGGCATTACTGATCTCATCACTATTTTTCATCATATGTAATTGCAATAACACAAAAAAAGAGAATCTAAATTGTCATTCATCTCACTAATTTCATGAAATAATTATTTTTGCATACATTTTTGCTATTTTGCATTAATATCATTGCAAAAATTGATATCTGTATTCAGAAGTGTTCATTAATGACTGTTATATGAGGTGGAGCTGATATTTCAGACATCCCACAGTAGTAGTAACGCAAACATTATCTTCATGAAAGATCGTGGCAACTTCTCACTCCCAGAGTCTCTCTAGCAAGCAAAGGTTTGAAAACACAATGCCTTAACTTATTAACTGAGAAAATATATATATTTTAGCTATGTCTTCTAAATTACAGTTTATCATTTTTGTGCATTTAATTTATAACTACTTTTTCCCAGCTTGTAATTTTGTATCATTTCTAGCTCAGATACCTCCCTTTTTTGCTCATTCTCCTTCACTCCATCTAAATATATGGGTTTCTAGTCTAATCATCCAGATCAATGAGTTTCCCCCAGAGTGTGTCTATCTCTTTCTATGGATTCTAGAGGAGCTTATGAAAATTCGAACTTTGCTGCCTTTATAAGATTACTAAAGATTACTAAAGTTAAGTGGGGTGAATCCTAGGCCTAGAGCAATAGCAGGAAGAAGTAGCTTCCATTTTATTAGTTGCTTTACTCCATGATTATGTGAGCCTGTGGTATTAGACTAAAGCAAAAGCAGCTTGGGTGGATAAAAAGTCAGACATCAATAAAAAACTTTAAAATAACT
The DNA here is from genome assembly GCF_036370855.1 of Dromaius novaehollandiae. Taxonomy (NCBI): domain Eukaryota; kingdom Metazoa; phylum Chordata; class Aves; order Casuariiformes; family Dromaiidae; genus Dromaius; species Dromaius novaehollandiae. The sequence goes on from NC_088100.1 coordinate 19,684,708, forward strand.
TTTCAATTGAATTGAAAATTAAGATACAACATAAGGAAAAGAAGTTAAAACAGGAAATAATATAAACGATATACAGTAAATAATCATAAAATACTAATCCTGTTTAAACAAAATATGGATTCAGATCTAATACCTGGATAGATATTGATTCCCATTATCAGAAACATCTACAGATTTTTATTTCTTGTAATAGGTACAGTATTTTAGATGGGTTTGATTACTTGTAGGTAGACTAATCTGCCTACCTCATTGTTGTGTGAGTTCAAATTTTAGTAAAACCATCCCCAAAGTACCTCTGTGAGATAAGAATTTTTTATATTCTTGTATTGTTTCTCACTGGCAGTCAGCTCTACTTGAGAGACAAACAACCAACTCTACTTCAGCCAGAATTGGTATCAAATCCACTGATATCTTTTTTTCTAACCAAATCCTTTCAATTTTGGACCTTAGTGTCAGTGGACACACAAAGCCTAATCCAAAACCAACACAAAGCTTCCACAAAAATGTACCATTCTGTTGGCTCTAGTACACAGTGAATTTTTACAAGATTATTGTTTCCGCTACCCTATCATTCTTTCAGACATATCTTTCCATTATCCTTTTGTGGGTTATTGCCATTTGTTTATAAAGTCACGCTTTGAAAATAAAGTAATGCTCTGGCAATACAAATGTCCAGTGGGGAACAAATATCTTTTAATAAACATCTAAATTGGTTATTTCTTCTGCAAATGGCAATTGGTAGATTGTATTAAGCAATTTATCCCCAAATAAATGAAAGATATTTTGCTAGTTTATTCCAATGGAAATATAAATTTCTTCACTATGAGGAAACACGTTAATTCATGAATATGATCTAGACTTAGTAGGGATTAGTTTACTCAAGATCTGTAGTAGAGCCTATATCTTGAAAAATTTACAGATATTATTAGTATCTCTCAACTCTATGGTCCATTTCACACAAAAGAGTTTTATATACTTTGTAGACTTCATATTGAGAAGACACCTCAGCTATCTTTTGCAGTGTTCTCATTTCAAATATAGAAACTCACATCTATGTATGCTGCTCAGCAATACAGTGTGGTACAAACAGGAAAAGTAACAGAATGGTCTGAGACACAGTGAGAAAAACAACACATCTGATCACACAGCAAGAATTTAGCAAGCAGAATGGAATTTATCTCCTCTGTGCTCATTCATTTTAGCAAGGCCATTAGTGAGTGTGCTTATTCATCCAAGTAGTGCTTTGCTCACAAATAATCAAGTCTACAGTTTTGTGCCTCCCCAGAAAATACAAGGCTGACCTGATCTGTGATCAGTAGTGTAAATAAATTACTCCATTTAACTCAGTGGTTTTCCAACAGTGGAAAGCCAGGTGAGATCAGATCTCACAGAGTCACGGTGTCTCTATCAAAGATCTCTGTAGAGAAAATGCAAGTACACTAATGCAGCAGTCACACAGTAATCATGATCATTGCAACCACTTCCTGATGTATTCAGAAATTTCCTTTTATATTCCTGTCTTCATACAGTTCATCAGACTCCAGTCTGATTAGTTTAAGATGATTAATATGATCCTAGTCTAAACAGTGCTTTCAGGATTAGGTCGTCCTCTAAATAAACTTTCTTTTCTCACAAAATCCTTAGTAAAACCTCCAGCAGCAGTATCCAACTCCAGAAGCTTGTTATATGACCTTCCTCTTTATAGATGTGATCTAACAGCTAATAAAATTGGAGGATCCTTTTTCTTAAGTATAATGGGAGCTGCATTGATCTTTCCTGCACATGAGCCAAAGCTCACTGACTTCAAATGGCCTTTGGATCAGCCCTGGCAAGAAAAATGGCACAATTCAAGATATCTGTTAATCTAGATTTAATACATATACTGTTTAATGTCCAGTGAGTGATTTTCATATTAAACAGCCTTAAATTATAAGGATTTCTTGGATAAGGTAATCTTAACCCTTCCCTCAGAAAGTCTTCTACTTTCCATGGGCTAATTAAGAGGGAGAGAGAAAGCATAAATATGAATGTGCAGTCTTATAGCCAATGTACTAACCTGAGATGGAGCAAGAAAATCCAATTTCTCCTCCAGTGAATAACTGGCTATTTATAAATAACAGAACAGTTTCAATAATAACAAATTAGAGAATCTTATACTCTGCTCAGTAATTTACACCACCCAGAGGCAAGCACTATTGATCCAAATCCCTTCAAGCAGGGGGAGGGTTTGGCTCTCAGTTACTCATGCCCCTTGAAAATGCTGTTCGGCTCATGGGTCGTGGTAGCATACCCTCCCCATCGACCTCATGGACGCGCTGTGACAATTCTCATCAGGGCCCTGCCAGTTTACTGGGTAGAAGAGCAACTGCTGTACACATTTCAGAGAGGTTTAGATATGAAATAATACCTGCTTTTGAACATTGTCAGGACTCGGACAAGTTCTAGGCAAACCTGGACACAGACTTGTGATTAACATCTAAATGAAGTTGCAGAATTGTGTGTCACAGGGGGCCGTGCATGCTGGAAGTTTATAAGGATTCAAAACAGGACTGGACAGATTCATAAAAAACAAATCTGCTGCAAACCATTAAAAAGCCAGCACCTCGGGCTCAGGAAGTCCCTTAGTTACAATTCTCTGCAAGCTAAAGAAATATTCTCTGGAAGTAGAACTATATGCCTGGCTCACTTTTATAAGCTTACAAAGCATTCACACTAGTAGTGGGTTGGATGAATAAATGTTCAAGTTCTGATGGCGTTTAAGGACATATATAATTTTACAGGTGGAAACTTAGGAATCTTTAGCATTAGGAACCACTGGAATAGCAGTTGGCCTGAAAGAGCAGTTAGCCAGCTATGTTCATTCCCTTATATACTTTATTCCCATTTTCTCATCTGTAAAATTGAGAGATTAACCCTGAAAAACTGTTAATTCAGAGTGACAAGAAAATAATCAGGGAATCTTCACTCAGCCCTTTGAAAATTTAAAAGGATCATGTATGTGTTAGGCCTAAAATGCATTACTGCTAAATACAAATCATTTAGGAGTGCATATTCAATGGTCTGTGCAACACAGTAGTTCGACTAGCAGTCAGTGATATTTTGAATGAGAAATATCTGGCTAAACATTCAGTATGTGGCAATGAAGCTAAATTTGGTTGTAAGAAACCTTGCCTATTACTAGTACACAGTTAAAAGCTTATTTAATTCTTGTTAAGAATTCTGACCATAACTAGGGAAAGAAAGGTTTTATTTAATTTTCTCTAATAAAATAAATTTTGACTAAGGACTTTTGAGGATTAGTTGTTCCAATGATGTTCAGGTAGTTAATCATCTAAAACCTAACTTGCATAAACTAAGAAGAGTAAAATGATATCTGTATTGGAAGAGGGCTTAACTCAAACTGTTGTAGCTATAGAAACATATATTTTTGATTAAATCTAGTATCTTTTTCTACAAAAGATGATTAGTAGGATTATTTGTTTTTACATGTTTTTGATCACACAGACAGGATTGTACGATGGAGGAAATTTGAGATCAGTAGACCAGCTTCATCATTGGAGTCACTCCACAGATTTCAGAGAAGATATATTTGGAGAGAATTTGTCCCAAAAAATCTGAATCTCTTTGCATATAGTAAAACTGATTAAGCTCAGCACTTGAAGGCAGGGCTGCTAGACCACAAATGAAATTATTCTGATAGTTTTCTTTTTGAAAAATTGTATTTCCATAAAAGAATCTGCTTAAATTACTGCAATTGCCTGTGTTGTATTCAACTTAAATATATGCAACCTACTCCAAAATATACTGTTTCATGGACAGCAGATTACTGTTAACAGCTTCAAAACAGGAGCTCATACATGTCACTCTTCAGCTCAAATTACATGAAAATTTAAGATGCACAAAGCATAAGCAAGGACATGGCCCAGTAATTTCAGTCAAGCAGCTTTACCTTGCTCTTAGCCCGCATGGGCTGGATGCTCAGCACAGGTTTGCACAGCTGTGCTGAAGTTAAAGGAGCCACACAGCTTTGAGCCACGTGGGAAGCTGATTCCACACGAGTAAACAGGCACACACATCCAACAGACACCCAAAGCATTTTGTTAACTAATAGTCTATATCTGATGGAATAAATCATTGTAATTCAGTTCACACTAAATACTGTAATAAACCATTTTAAACTGCAGTTTCTTATTTTTTCTCCTAAAGCTATAACATACGGTAGATACTAGATAACAAATTCTGTAGACAGGTTGATATTTCTTTCCTTGTGAATTAAATTTTAAACATCTAAACCATATTTAAGTGTGAAGAATTTTTAATCTGAAATCTTCTCTTTAAAGGCATACCTTAAATTCCTGTTATAACTGCCCTTTTGTGGTATGGCGCATGGAATACCTAAGAGAGAGAATGTTGTTTAATTTACACCTGCTACGTGCCAAGGATATCAAGAGACCTATCAAAGGTATTGCTATATCAGTTTGACAGTGCCACATTTTTACTGGTGAAATGCTACCAGTCAGTTAAAAAATTCTTTTCTATTCCTCTTAGGGAATATAAAAGCTTCTCGTAGCACAGTTTATTTGTATATTGCTAGCTATACCCATGTTAAAGAAAGTAAACAAAAATTTCCTTGTTTCCAGGGGTGTGAAAATTATCATAAGGGTCTTTTATGGCCATTTTTTTTGGTTCCACACTGAAGTCACCGTGTTCCCAGAATGATAATAATCTATTTCTCTCCTCACACTACTGAGCTGGGAATGATCTCACCTGACCCAATTGAAATTGATTTTGTTGTTGAACTCCTTGCTAGTGCAAATTAATCTTGCATCCATACAAGATCAGGGAAGCAAGACACAGTACAAAGACCTCAAGTACTGAGGGGAAAAATTAGTTCTGGAAAAAAGTGTTTTAATTTTGGAAAGATAAATGGTTACAATGACTTGCTTTGATAGAACATCTGTAGTATAGGAGGAGAGAATGACAAGGGCTCTGAGAAAAAGCTGAAACTTAATAGCCTAATTTCCTGCCTGGCCCCGCAGAAAAATCTGTCCGTTTCTGACAGCTGATGAAAATGCACCAGGATTTGATTTGTTCACCACTGTGGGACAAGTTCAGGCCCATCTCTTCCTTGGTTCCCTTGAGCTACAAGGATAGAGCAGCCAGGCTCTGTTTCTAGTTTCCACCTTTTTCACTATTCACTTTCCTTTCCTACTTTTCTTCTAAAGCTATTTTAGTATTTTTCTTGTTTCGACCGTAACAACTGCTCTCCCTTTCTAGGTATTTAAAATAATTTGCATCTCAATAAACTCTTGTCTTAAGAGAAGTTAGTATCTACAAAGCAAACAGAAACTTTATCTTTGTAGACATTTAATTTCATTCTCCCTTAAAGAGCATCTGTTCCATGCCACATGAGTTCTCCTGTAGTGAACACCAAATACAGCTAGCACACTGACCCTACTTTTACAGTCTGTAAAGGATTCCTGCAAACACTATGGTCTTTGACATAACTCAAAAGTTATCAGATATTATAGGGCCCTGAAGCCCATACTGTTATAACAACTGATCACTAATGCCTGATTTGTTATCCTAAACAAGGAAAAAAGTGTGACAAATAACTCTGTCTTGAGACTTATATGCTCTTCCTTGCAAAACTCCATGATAAATGTTATATCCTGAAATAAAGTGTTCCAATACTGTATAAATGAATGCTAAATAATTCAAATGGAATAAATTAAGACTTAGCCATTATGCAAAATCATTTATTGTAGCTTTGAGAAAGATCTGAGGCAAAAAAAAAAAAAAAGGAAAAAAAGAAAAAAGCCAGCAACTCTCCCATTTCCAATGTATGAGCTGATTCCTTCTTGATCTGCCACTTTACTTACTGTGCTTTCAGATAGGCATGGGCATAAATCCTTTTTTTTCTTTCTTAGCTTTTTTTGCAGTGAAAAATTATCCCTACTCTAAAACTAAAACAACTTTACAAGCAACTTTGTATTACCAAGTCATTTTAAAATACGAGACTAGAAATATAATAAGGTGCTTAAGTAAAGAGCATAACAACTGAAAATCCCCATGACTTTGCTTAAATGAGGCTGGAAGACTACTTGAAAGCCCCAGGAGCTACAGGGATGAGCTGAGCCACCATAGATGAACATGTACTATAAAGCAAAACAGGACTGAATTTGTCAGAAAAGTCTATTTAGTCCCAATGTCATGATGGAGAAGAAGTTATGATGTGTTAGTTGCTGTGTTCTAAAGAAATTCTAAATTCTAGTCTGTGCCAACCTAATCTGTTGAAACACTCATGCCCTATTGGATTAGGAGTCACAAGCTCTACTGGCAAAATAGGCAAATCACTTCCACTGTTTGCTGCCATCCTTTGTTCATCCTGCTTATTTCAAACATACACTCTTACTGGCATTGACCTACTCTTTCTTCCTGCCCTCCTTCCACAGCAGAGTCCTGATCTCTTTCACAAGGTGGTAGCATATATTGGCCCCAAAATTGGGACTAAATGGACACAGGCTGAAAAGAGTTCCAGGTGCATATTTACCGGAGAATGAAAGAAAGGGAGAGATGGTTACTAAGGCTGCTCCTTTCTCATTATCAGCAGCTGGAGTGGTGAATACTTGTATGGCGCAAGATGTATTCACAACCATGCAACCTCACAGACTCCATAAATACAGTGAGGTCGAAGAACCACATCCACAGCAGCACTGCCAGGACGGTGCTGCAGTCACTTGGTTTGGAGTCCTACCTCCATCTCCTTACTGAGCTCAGACCAACTTACTAAAGCAAGAATTCTCAGCTGGTAAGCATGGGAAAATCACAACAGCCCAGAAAATACTGAGACAGACCTTCTGGGCCAACTGCATAAATAGACCAACAAAGATCCTCTTTGGAAGTAGGAAATTGTGCCAAAGACTGCTTCTCCTCCACAAACTATCCTGGGTGACATAAAAAGCCAAGCTTTCCCACAGAATAGGCTTCATATAAATGTGTATCTACATATTTGCAGGGTTCTACCAACTCTATTCTCTTATGATTTTTATTTTTCTATAGCTTAAATAATCTTTTGTTTTAAGAGAGATTGGGAACATTATTCTGTATTTAAATACATAATTATGAGACAAACGCAATATGTTAAGAAATAAAAAGAACAGTCAGCAATAAATGAACAACAATTCATGCCTTCCTCTTCCCAGAGCTAAGGATAAGCTGGAAGAGGTATTCCCTTTTCATAATGAAAGAGCAATAATTTTGGAAACTGGATAATATTTCATGGCAAAGGGATATGTATTGACATTACATAATGCAAATTATGAAGCATTCTGCTTGATACACTTCTGAAAAATTCCACTTATTTCACTGGAAATACACTGGTTTATTTCTAGGCAGAATTATTCTTACAAAAAATATGTCAGATTTTATAGATTTGAAATCATTATTACCAAAAAACCTGTTTATGTGAAGATTTTTAAAAATACCAGCAGTTAGATATGTCTTAAAAACACAACAGTACTTAAAAGAGGTGTTATGACACTGTAGAAAATACCTGGAAAATGAAGGAAGTTAGATGGATGTCTATATTGCCTGAGAATGTAGGTTGTGTTTAGACTTTGAAATGCTCATTAACTAATAAGCTGTTCAGTATGTCAATTTAACATGATTCTTGAAAAAATAGATAAAAATACTACTTTTGTAAGTCACAGAGATCATTTCTGTGGTGACAGATGAAGTATTGAAATTTATTATAAAAATACATTTAAAAATATAACCAGTCAATATGAGCCTCTCAGAGATTTTCTGATGTTCCACCTTTTATACGTTGTATTCATCAGCAGTCAAAAACAAAATGTGATGACTAATTCAGCATTCACTGAACTACGTCAGCTGTCTGAAAGAAAATGAGGTTTAACACCAGAAGACAGCATCCATGCGTTCCTTATGCCTACAGAAGCACCAACTGATTTTTGTATAGGTTATGTTCTAATGAGTACAAAATACTAAAGAAATCACTAAGCTCTTCCTGATTGCTGTTTTAACCAGTCAGAACAGGTTATGTTCACTTAGTCATGGACTAATCATACAGAGTTAATCAGTACTGTAATTACAATACATAAGGAAGCGAAGAGGAAAATACAGTCATAATAGTTTATTGCAAGTGTGTTTCTATTTCTCTGGAACATTTCCCCCAAAAAATATTACGGCTGTTTCTAAAGCAGTGTTTCAATCCATAGTTTTAATGCACAAGACAATAAAGACACCCAATAACATCAAAGTAATTCAAAAAATTATTTCATTTCTTATATTTTGAAGTGTACTTCTTCCATAAAGAAGTTCCGTAAAATGGAGCTATGTAAATTCACGGTAGTAGTAAAGATTAAAGCACTGTGAAAATATTCTTGAGACTATAAAGACGGTTTTCACCCATGAAAATAAAAGTCAATTACGCTCTTAAAAAATCTCTCTTTTAGCGTTTCCAAATCTAAAACTTCTATGACACCTAAGAGGTTATACAAGAGTGAGGAGGACTGTTCGGAGGCCAGTTGCCCTTTCTGTTTTAAAGACAATTGTCAGCTTCTAGCTTTTGGGTTTTTGAACCAAACCTCATTCCACAGAGCCGCACTGTCCCAAAGGGTTTGTGGGAGAAGATCTCTCCGGGTATCAGTAAAATCAGTCAGCTGGCATGACACCTTTGCGGTCTGTGAGCTTTGCTGCTGCATCAGCCATGCCTGCTCCTGGGAAGTGTCAGGAGGCCGGCTTGTGTCCAGGTCTGCCTGCGCCTAAATGAAGGCCTTGCAGTCAGCCTGGGGGCAGTCTATCTGTCCGCACTAAGCTGTTAATGATGCTGCAACAGCGCATTAAGCAGCCAGTCAAGTGGGATCCCATCACACATTTTCAGGCTTGCTGCTTGAATAGTTAGCAAGGTGCCTCTAGGAGCATTGGTTATTCATACCCTGAATGACCCACTGGCTGGCCAGCACAAGATGGGTTGCCTTGCACACCCAGCACAGCCAGCCTCTCCAGAGATGAAGTTACTTTAGTGGTGCAGAAAGAAGAATTCCTGCTTGTCTAACACAGCCATGGCTGGTTGTGGGAGCATCTTCCAGGATTAAAAAAAGAACAAAACATCAGACGTACTAGTAGTTCACAAGTTTATTCTGTGAAAAAGAAAAGTCAAAATCCTGTCATTGTGGGATCACAGTTTACCAAATAGCCAAGAAAATCCAGTTGGGTGACTAGTAATGAAAGGAATATTAGCTTTTCGATCACTATAATTAGGCTCCAGAGTCACATAGAAACAGTTTCCAGAATTGGAACTGTGCCTGGTAGCACCCAGTGATGTAAGTGCTAAGTATTTCCACTATTGGTTGCAAGCCACAAAAAAAATACAGTTTTATGTAATACATAAGAATGACAGAAATTTTCATTTCCCTGAAATTCATCTTCTCTCTTTAAACTGATATTGCTCCTGTACTTACTGTACCAAGTAGCATACAAGTTAAAGCCATATAGGCATAGAAGCGGAAAAGTTGTCACATTACCACTTCTTTGAGTCAATACTTGAATTAGCCCAATTGGGCTGCAAATTATTTAGTGCTCTGGTTCAATTCCTAGGTCCTGGTCCCCTCATCACCAATACTGAAAAGATATTGGATTGATCCTGGGCCCTTTTGGAGCAAACCAAGCAGTTCTCTCTCAAAAAGCACCTCAGTTCAATTTTCAGGCTAGCTCATCCTATGGTCCCTTCCAGTACACACTATTGACACTGGGTTTGACTCCCTCTGACTTACTTCCAGCACTATCCCAGCACATTTTGTATCCTTTGGCATCTTCACATGCTCTCGTGCTATGGGGCAAATACAAAGGGTATGCAGAATATACCAGGGATTCATATCATAAACCTCGATCTGCAGTGGGCTGTAGCACAGCTGTACAAGCCAGGTGCCAGCTTCATTGCCAGAAGTTCATGTGTTTACTAGGGTAGATGCAGGTGCCGTGACAATCCTAAGCTAGATGTGTCCAAGGACTGAAGCACCACACAGTGGTGGAAGACACAGTAACGGAGGAGCTGCAAAGGCAGAAGGAATCATCCACTGATGAGTGGCTCCGGGGCTGCACCTACTCACCACAGCCTGCCCTTGGCCCAAGCGAGCCACAGCTGCGCTCCAAGCAGCCTATACCAACCCTCAGGTCTGTGCAAAACAGTCCGAGACAGCCTCAGCTTGATTGCATAGAGGCATAGTGTTACTCACAACATGTTTCAGTGGACTAGGGCTCCTCAGGTCACTGGTGTGGGCTCGGAGCCCTTTTCCTTCCATCCCTAGGAATATTTCCATTATTCTAAAAGTGTTCTGGATTAGGCCCTACATCATTGGCCATTTTCAGACACAGATAATCCCAATATCATTCCTCTGTAATTTAGTGTAATTGTGTCTGCCCTCCTTCCACATAATTATCACATTTCTACATGGTAGGCCCCAGTGATACTAGATGCCATTCCTAAAAGGGTGTGCTCTGGAGTAGCATAAAACATGCATGTTTGTTACTGCGTGGCATGTAAGTATTTTTCCTTGACAAGGCTTTAGTGTATCAATGGCTGTTAAACATACTTCTGCCAAGGACCTGCAAGGCATCTAATTTATGGCCATTGCCTAACAGACTGTTTAAATGTTAATGAATCAGGTAGCTGAATTACATGCATGAACAGCTGCATATAGTTATTTTAGACAGGCTGCAAAGGAAGGAATTACCAATGCAGCTCACCTGCCACTTAAGCTAAAATATGAAATTTGTTTCTAAGTTACACACACATATATTCCAGCTTCAGCATCAGTAGTATTTGGAAAACTGTGTTGTTGCCAAGTTAATGGATTTTGCTTTGCCCCTTTGTATAAGCCTTTAATCCTGTGCTAAGAAGGAATTTTATGCAAGGGAAGAAAGTGTTTTATCCGTCACTAAGATGGCAGCTGTGATCATGGCTATGAGGGGGACCCTGGAAATTAACCAACTGCTCACTTTCATATTCTTACTGCACTGGCAGCCTAGCATGCTTCGCCCTTGCAAAGAGGGATTGCTCTTTGTTTCTCCATTTCTCCAGGACTTAAAGCAAATCCCTAACTGGAAGGATATGTTCCTTAATCATATGGAAATGTAGAATCAATTTGTTGATGAGGGACCTCAAATAAAAGTTATGAGTTTTATGGTCGATTGATCGTTAAAAATATTTCTGCAGATGACACAGAGGTCCAGAGCAATTATAAAATTCTACAGGATTTCAATTTGAATAGCTATTTTGAGAGACAGAGTCTCAAAATGCTGTGTATCCATTGAATGAAAACAATTGCATTGCTTTTGTTTAAGCCAGGAGGGGGATGGGGGAAGGAAGGCAAGGGAAAACAGAGAAATTTATGGATTCTGTTAAGATAAAATTATTTTTAATATTTGATTTTAAACCTTTCAAAAATATACTCATCACAGATGAAGAAAATAGTTTGTGTATTTAAATTGTCTAAAGACATAACAGAAAAGCCTAGAAGGAAAAAATGGCATCCTGTTCTATACCTGCAGGAGCAGAATTATAAATCTAGCAAAGAGTTTGCCCATAATAATCCCAAATCTGCACATGCAAATCAGGCTCTTCTTGCCATCACTAACAGGAAATCTCAATATAACTGGAATAAAAAGCAAGCCCTAAAGAGCAAGTAGTTTTATTAATTAGATAGAAAAACTTAGGCAGTTTGGCTTGAAATCTTGGTCAGCAGCCCTATCTGTCCATTACATGTCATCCATTAAAGGGATGCATAGCAGAGATAACGTAAAACATGCGTGTGCTGTCTTCCAGTTTTTTTCACTATTTCTGAAGGCTTCTGTTCTAGCAGCCCTTTTTCCTTTCCGCTTCCCTCTTCTCTGCATCTACTGCTTTGATATATTCCCTTGTTAATCTATCTCACCGCATCTCAAATAGTGCTGACCCCTTTATATTTCCCAGTTGCTCACATATACACATTTACACAACCATCATGCAATCCCCCTCCCATCAACAATGTTTCACTACAGACTGAGCACCTCCTCATGCATTTTTATGCCTATTTATTTGCTTTATAAGAAAAAAAGAAGGAATGGCAATGCTTTTTTCTCCTTATATTTTTTTCACCTAAAGAAAAAGAATAAGCACAATAAAATTGTTATATTCCAGCTCTGGCTATATAGATCTATTGGAGTCCTCAATTTATTTATTTATATAGGAAGTAAATACAGCACCATTTATTTAGGCATACAGTAAATTATGTATAATGCACCTTTAGTCCTAAAGAAGGCAAATGATAAGGTATCATATTACTGATACAGCTTGTGAACATATAAAGTAACAATGCCAGTGGTGGGGCCCTACAAGATTACTGAGGAATTAAGCATCAAATTTTCAGACAGCTATTGGGACCTGAGGATGACAGTAGGCATCAGCTACTGAAAATGCTGCTTGATGACAGCTTCTATATATTTCAAAGGAAGCTAGCTATCTAAATCAACAAGGAACTTTAAAAAATCCTACTATGCTTTAAATATCTGGTCTTAAAACTTAGTGGAGGATTCACCATAAACAATTCATCTCCTGTAAGCTGGCAGGAACTGCATACAGTAAGAATTCCCATAAATCTGTGTTAGTGCAATATTCAAATATTAATCTGCAGTGATCTGGAAAGACTATATGTGATGTAAACAAGCAGTGACTAAATGTTAAAAAGTCCCTTTTTACCATCAAAGTCTCAGCAGATTTGCCACATTTTCTTTTCTCATCTTTGACCTCCATCAAATCCCTAATATCTTCATATGATTTACCCATGGAGATGTATGTCATGAGCATGATCCTTCAGCTGCAAAAAACAAAATACTCCACACCTCTTGGCTTCCATGCCAAGCAGTTTTCTTGCAGAAGAAAGGCAAATGTACAGAATGAGGCAATGAAAAAGACATCTATCTTACCACTTGCCGTCAGTCAAGAATGTTTATAATTTCTGTTATTTCCAGTTTCTCCTTCCTGGTGCTGCTTCTTTCACAGTGTCTCTCTAATTCAGGCAGCAATTACTTCAAGGCAACTGTAAGCCTTACTGACTCACACACTGTTAGTCCTCAAATAATAGCCACAAGCCAAGAAATAACCACATCGTTGATTTTGATTGTGTCTTGCAGGATTTATCATTCACTTCAGTTAGTCATTCCACTTTTTAATATTACTTTATATGTATAAGCAGTTGACCACACAGAAAAAGGCAGAGTGAGTAAAAATCCCTGGTGACAGTGCAATGCCCGCTCACCTTTCAATCAGTATTACATATGAAACACGGCCAGGAATGAAAGAGAGGGTGGAGGAAGAGAACAACGTGAAAGATAATGGGAGGATTTCAGGCCATAAGACCTCACGGAGAGTTGAAAGCGTCATTGGTTATGAAGGAAGCGAAAGAACACTGGCGGGGAAGGCAGAAGAGTGTCTGCAGGAACAAGCGAAAGGAAAGAAAACGTGAAATGAAAAGGTGCTTGATTCTGCGTTCTCAATAGGCTGCTTCCAGGATATCAGGCAACGGAGAGCTCTGTGCTCCGAATGCCAGAGGCTTTGCGGTCAGACAGGGTTGGAGGCCTTCACAACAGATTATCTGTACAAGAATTTTTCTTTTCAGGAATCATGATAACCGATTTGAATGCACCATAATGTCCTCATAAACATCCAGCTGTACTGATAAAATCTGCCCTTTCACAGGTGAACTCCAAAACAGTTCAAGGTTCAGGCTTTTAAAATGAAGAAAAAAATGCTCCATGTACACCTGCAAGTTTTCTGGAGAGCAAGTACACAATGCAAGTGAAAAACAGTCATCTGTTTTGTAAATATGTAGAACCCTTTATCTACAGCCACACTGCTAAGCAAAAGCACGCACAGATAACTTCGCACTCCAGTTAGCCATACAACATGAATGCCTGTACATGCAAATGCACTAGGCTATGGTGACAATAGCTGTGATTGTGTATGTGATCATGCAGTCTATTTACACCTGAATATCCTCTTAGGATATTGTACACTGTGAAAATTTTTCTCAGTTTGCAACTTTAAATTTCTGTAGGTAGATGCAGTCTAAACAATAGTCCTCTTGTGTGACTTGGCAATTGTTTCAGTTGGCACAGAAGCTATTTCAGATGTATTAAAATAAATTTCTTCCCTGCATCCATTTGATTCCATAGTCAAACTACCAATTTAACTTCTTATTATTGAATCAAACACAAGGGACAAGTGACAAGGCATGACTGCCATTTCAAAACTCATCTCTACTCACCCACTCAAACCTTGTCTTATGATGAAAGGATCTCTCAGACTTTGTTATTTACCAGGACTATATCCAGACAGGGGGTTATGGTCTTCACCTTCTAGGTCCTAACAGAATAACAAGTGTTAGCAATCCAGTCTGCCTTAGATACCCAGTGTATATTCACATTTTAGGTGCCAAAAAAATGTCTCCTCAAATAAGTACCTAAATTTCATATGGTCACCCAAGGAGGTTTGAAACGGCACAGCAGGTCAATACTTTAAGCACTTGCTCTCTGTGGACTGAAAATATGGGCACCGAAAATTTTAGACGCAAGTTAGGCAGACTGAATCTCACCCATAATGCCGTGCAGTATGCAAAGAAATAACCTCTAATACAATTTTTTTCAAACGATTGAAATTGAGAAGATAGTGTGTTCAGCAAAGCAAAGTACTATTATTGTTCCAATGCACACTTTTTGATCTATTGGAGAACTGAGAACTGAGGGGTTAGAAAGCCTTTTGCAAATGCTCATGAGCAGCTTGTCTGATCTGTCAACAGTGTCATTTAATATAGAAATTGCTGAGTACATCAAGAAGAAAGAACAATAAAAATATGAACAATATATAACTCTTAAAATCTCTCCCTGATTTAGTTTTCATCACCCCTTTCCTTTTGACTATGCATCTCCCTTTTAGCCAGTCTGTAATCATTGATTTGAGTAATGCTTTCTAATTTGACTACAGTTCTAACATTCTTATCCTCACTACGCTTACTACACAAGCAATTAATTTTATTCAGATGAACACGGCTGCAAGATTAAAACCAAACACGTATGAATAATCTTACTTTGTGCCATAAATATTCAAAAGATAAAGCTAATAAATTGCACTTTTCTGGAGAAGTTTTCTGCCTGATTCTCACTTCAGTAATAATCACATAGCTTCACTATCTTCAGTGGAGACACATCTGAATTATTTTGGTTTATTTAAGAATTGATTTCCTACTGTGTTACCATGTATCAAGTGCAATTTTAGATAGGAAAAGGTGAAAAACAGTAATGAATAAAACAAAAATGCTGCAAACAACATGGCAGCTTGATTTGTGGGCAAAGAAGATTCTAGTCTACCACTGTGTACTTTTCTGTCTCAAAATTATCTTTGCTGTTTACAATGATAAAATAAGGATTAATTGTGAGAACTACCACACAAACATTTTCAAATACAAGTCACAGGATTGTTTAACACAGATTTCTTTTCTTTTAAATCAGGCTGACACAGAGTGAAATTAATTCTGAATAATTGTTTCTCATTCTTTCCATCTGAATGCTTCTTAAAATGCTAAAAGGATATCATGGTCTCCATTTATTTCCTAATGTGCCTGTATTTAGAAAAGGACATGTGCAAAAACGTAGAAAGCATAGCCTGTCTTGCAGTGAGGGGGGAGGTCAGAGGGCCCGATGGAGAGAGAGTCTGAGCTCCTTCCCGGTGGTCTGAAGAACTGAAGTGGGGCAGTAACAAGATCTGCATCTGTACACAGAGTTCACTTTCTCAATTTCATAAGCTTTCTCCTCCATCCAGAAAGCAACACAATCACTTCTTTGTACAACCTCTGAAAAATCCATGCCTTTTTAAGCCCTTTCCAAACTCCACATTCAAACTCTAAATTTTGAAATTAATAATAAAAAAAGGGGGGTGGAGGCTGACTCTCCACTGAAGTAGTTATACCTACAAAAAACAGCTAAAAAATTGCGAGCACCTAGCGAAAATCCATGTGGTGAAACTTTTGGTGTAGGTGACTGCACATGTCAGTTAAGTTCAAGATGCACAAAAATCTTTCTTGAAAGAGTCTATCAGTCCAACTAAATGGGCCATAGTAACAATGCAGTCTCAGAGCCAGATTCTCTACCTTATTTCAACTACGCTGTAATGTGATAGTGATGCCAGACAACACTAAACTCAACTTTCTCACCATTTAAGACATACCATAGATTTCTTTCACACAAGAGATGCCAAACAGCCAGGAGTATGAATGAATCCAGCCTACTCAGTGACATTTTAACACTAAAAGAAATTGTTAAAATGTCAATCCACTCTCACTTATCATCACTCACTCCACTGTGTCATCTAAATCACAGAGCGGAAGCTGCTCACCTGACTACTGAATTTTGTCTCCTTATGTCCTTTCGATACCTCACATTAACCAATAGGCAAGTAAAAATCAGCAGAACAGACAGGTTGCAGACAGCCAACTTAAATTTCACACTGCTGATTAATTCTGAGAGAATGAACACTACCACAAGTTTCAGTTTATTGTCATATCAAATTTTTTCATTTAACACTATTATGCATCTATCATTCATTCTGCAAATAAAATGTGCTTGGTTTTTGTACTTGACTATGTGTTTTAAACTTCTGTTTGCCTGCTCAAAGCTACCCATATATCTGTTGGAAGAATATGGGATGAGCATATTTTGTGTACATAAGTTTTGTGGTCCTGTATCATTCAAGTCCATCTCGAACAAGGCTTGTCAAATTGCAAATCTTTAAATGTAGTGCAAGCAGCCATTCTACCCAATGTATTCAGGATATTTGAAAGAGCCAATCTCTGTCCATAACAAGACAGCAAAGAAACTTTATAGAAATGTACTGCCTTCTCAAGGGAAATGTTTTCAACTTCCAGCTTTCACTTCTACTCTAACGTACAGTAAGAAGGAGAAAATATACTGGAAGCAATCCAGATATATGGCAGATAGAAATGGAATCGTGCTATTAGTATGAATTAAATGACCCCTTTGGCAATTGTAATTGACAGAGACACTAGGTCAGTACAGGATTAGATGGTCAGAAATTGCCATGTCTTATTGGCAGTAGACAGTTCTCCAGGCTGAGAGAGAATGGAGTCTTTAAGGCAAAAAAAAAGATATTCTGTAACAAATGTAAAAATGATACAGAATCAGCACATCCTGGTACTAACTTTCAAGAGTTTAGGAAGAACTGGGGAAGGAGTTATCCATGCTGTTGAATTGTTTTTCAATAAGCAGAAAAGACATAAAATTCCAGACAACAGGATGACAACAGGATGATAGTCTGAAATGGGTTCACAGGCAAACAATGTACCTGTAAGACAGGTAACTTAATGTGCAGGCTAAAAACATAAAGTCCCAAGCTGAACTCAGAGTAGATTTAAATGGTGAATTATTTTATGGTAATCAGGTTTTAGCCTGGAAATGGGATATTTCTGGATGAAATCATGAATCTGATAGATACATATTGATTCATTTTTATTAGTAGTTCATAGTATTTTGACATTTGAAATTGAAAAAAAAATCAAACAGATATTAAGTGGACTGAAAACACACTGATGTATCTATAAAAAGCAACTGTAACTAGGGAGCCATATTTGTATTAGTGTCTTATAACTTTTCCAAAATCCAGCCCTCATTGAAATACTTCATACATATTGTAATACAGCAAAATTCTATATGCAGGAATAAAGATTACAGGTTATCCATACTTGGTAAACCACCTTTTGGAAAGCAATAATTCAAAAATATTTAAGACTTAAGTTGGATAATAAAATTGACATATATTTACCATTCAATGGAGTGGCTCAGACAGAAAATTGCGTGCAAGTCTTCAGTATAAGAGGGCAACAGTACACAGGATTAGAGAGATATGATACCTCTGCCTCTGGGAAGATCTTCAGAATATAGTGTTTAGCTCTGATGTCTGCTCTTTGAAAAGGATATTGACAAACAGGAAAGTAAGCAGAAAAGAGACAATAACCCCCAGAAAACATGACAAAAACTCCCTCATTAAACTCACTCCTCATTAAACTCGCATCTCATCAAGAGATCTCTTGCTAATCCTCTGCAAGTTCTTCATGGGAGAAAAAGATGTGATTTAACAATATCTTTGAATTATCAACAGAAATAACAACTTCTAGAGGCTGGAATCTGAGGGCAGATCAAATCAGATTGGAAATAACATAAACATTTTTAACATCAATAATAATCAATCATTAGAACAGCTTACTTAAAGATGTGATGGATTAGCTATCATTTGACATATTTACTACCAAGCATGAAGTTATCCATCTACAAACAAAAAATGGAGGTCACAGAGAGCATGCAGGTTAAACATGCAGGGTAGGGACCCTATCCTGAGATGGAATGGAAAAATTTTTAGGGATCATGGTAGATACCTCATAGAACAAGAGAACCCTATATGTAATGCTGCAGCCAAGACAGCTAACATGATCATCAAATGTGCAAACAGCAACAAAATAGAAAAAGGGAGAAACTGCCTCTGTTTTTGCTATCACTGCCATGGTTTTATCAAAAGGGTAAGTTAGAGGAAGTTCAAAGGAATCATTTAAGAATCATAAAAGAGTCATATTAAACCCATAAGCATTACAAATAGAAGTAATGTTCTGTTTTGCACTGAGGTTAAGTATTCAAAATATTTGGTATTGATTTTCATGAATTCTCCATTACTCAAAGGGTTGCGTTTGAATATTATTTTTAATCAAATGTGGATTGTTGGTTTCTAAAATGAGATGCTTTAGCTCATGCAGAAATTAATATGAGAAAGCTCCATAGTGCGCATTATACAATAGGTCAGACTAAATGCTTGTGAAGGTCAAGACCCTATGTCTTCCAAAATACCAGCCCTCTAAAAGTCATGCACATGATGAACTACACGGTAGAATTCTATAGCCTGCGTTATTCAGCAGGTCAGATACACAGATTTTTCACATCCCTAGTTGTCATTAAAATAAATAAATAAATAAGTGACTCTTTAATGACAATGAGTTGAAATCTTTTCCCATAAGTTTTTATTGGTGAAACAAGATTTTTTGGACTAAAAGTAAAAAAAAAAAAAAAAAAAGAAAAAAAGAAAAAAAAGAATAAAGCTCTGATTAAATCATTAGGTTTCATTAGGATTTCAACCAAAACATGGGAAACCATATGGTTAGTTATTAACTAATTTCAAAATAATATTTTTGATCAGAAACTGATTTTTGTAAAATAAAGCAAGCAGCTGTCATTGCAAATTGAACCTTTGTTCATGGGACACTTAGGAGATACCTACTTTGCTAAATTACTTTCTTTTATTATTTTGTGAAATCGGATCAGTTCCACTCATAAGCTTGTACCACAATAGTATTTTACACTGCCATTTGCTATCAAGCACAGCCTGATTCTGCCTATACTCTGAGCCAGCGGGTGCAAGTGAGCTTTGGTCCCACAGGTGCCTGGTCCTCAGTGTGGCACTCCAGGGCACCTGCAGCAGCACATCTGGCCTCTCAGTGGGCTTCACAGCATACATGTGGGCAGGTCCCAGGTGACACTGGTCAGGGTACCCAGGGACTGGTAGTGCTCCCAGGGCCCTGACACTTTCACCCTCCCTGCTAAAAGTACCAAAACAGAGGTTTTGTGATATGGAAATTTGTCCCAGAGGAGCTGAATTAGTTCTGTGCTGAAGAATTTGCAACATTACAAGCTGTGCCTTATTTAACATGAAATTAGTTCCAGGTTTGAATGTGAAGGTTCATTACCTTTTTTATACCTTTAGATAAACCTGGTTTGCTTTTCTTTTATTTTTTTCCTCCTGTAATAGTTAATGATACATAAAACAATTGCAGTTTGCATTACTTCAGGCTTCCTTGTGAATCTTTTGCAAAGCTTTTGCTGTTATCTAGATCAAGACTGAGATGAATTGCCAACAAATACGTTTGGGGAAAAATGTCACTCCAGGAACATTTTAATACATGGCCCGAATATGTATAGGAATTTCTAATTTCTACAGGAAAATAGACTATTTTCTCCAACATAGGGTTAAGGAGAAGTCTTAGCAAGTATTTCATTTGAATGATTATGCTGAGTACACAAGAAGTAGACGAGTCTGAAACCACCTATACATCACTAGGGAGGATACAAAAACATGGATAAAATAGAACCAAGTTTATGAAGATCCCCTCTTTCTCCTGATTATACACAGTTAGGAAAATGGTTTGAAACAGATTTCAATATAATGGAACAGATATTGTTAAAATATTCATTTTTTCAGTGTTTTGCCACCAGCTTCATAAAGGCTAATTTGGAAATAATAAGGATGTGAAGATACTAAATTGCATGAATGCCTGAGCAAAAATACCTCACACGATTTCAGAGAGTCATAGTATGCCAAATAATAGAGCCACAGTGTTGTTATTTGCAAGGTGTAAACAAGATTTGCTTTTCACCTACAAGAAGTTTAAGGAGAGTACTGCAGATTACATTTTGAGGGTTTTTTTTTTTTTAATGAAATGAAGTGAGACAAAAAATACAGAGCCATCAATTTTGCAGAGACAAAATGTTTAAACAGCACTTCTGTTTTCTTACTGCCTGATGTCAGATTTCTAGCAGCATCAGATATTCATAATCTGAGTTAGTAAGTAATGAACACCTTTTATAGCGCAGTCATTTGCTTACATAGTTACATGAAGGGACTCAGAAAGTCTAGTTTTAACCACATGCACTTCAAATTGTTATTCTGGGACTTTTCTCCCAAATGCATCTATGGTCAGTCAAGGCAAGGAATCTCACGACTGTCTAGATTGCTCTCTGTTCACTAGTGAGCCATCTATACCTGTACCTATATACAAAACAGCTGTAGCTAGTACAACAGTAAATTGTCTTCAGGCTTTCTTTTAAAAAATAAAAATGTATGTGCATATTTGGGTACTGTCAAAGAGGTAGGTAAACCTTCAGAGAACAAAACCAAAATACTTGAAGTTTATAGCAAGACTGTTGAAATGACAACACGAAGACAACAATGCCTATAAAAACCATTTAACATTGCCTCTAAAACAATTAATTGTTCCAAGTTCCTTTGAAAAATTATGCAATGAATGAACAAGGCCTTGTCAAATCACTTTCTAATTAAATTCATACATTTGTTCCTGTTTTAAAAATGGCCACGCACTCCATCTGCCCATGCAAAATGCTTAAGTATTTTCAGCCAACTTCCCCAAGTACCTCACATGCAGCACACTTCCCCATTACAAGGGTCATGACTGTAGAGTATCCCACTCAAGGACAACAGCTGGATACTTTTCTTCTTTGTATTTTCTTTCTGTAAACCTTTGATGTGCGCATTTCGAAATGAGAAAGGTTCAGATTGTAGTGATTCTTTCTACAAAAGGTTTATTAGTTCTTCCTACAGCAGGCTGGAATTGGTGCACTGACTGCTTTGGCTGCAATCAAGGAGACCTTTTTCCTGGCCTTTTTTTTAATTGGGAAGTTGATCAGGGAGTGAGAAGCAGAACCTGTGCAAGGTACATTTGCAGGGCAATGTCCTCTCAGTTAAGTGTACTTCTCCAAGGCTGCAAGGGTGTCTGTCTAAAACCGGACACCTTGATCTAAAGCCCTTACTAAAGAGTACTGTGAATCCGAGCTCTTTCTTAGCTATTTTTGGCATTTGCCAACTCAGCTTTTCTGCATTTGGTGCAATTAGAGGGACCCCTCAAAAACTGTCTGTCTACAGGAGGCCTCTCTGATGAGGTTGATTCAATGACTGTTGCCACAAAAATTAGAAAAGGACAGAAACTTCAGCTGCTGGTTAACGCCTGCAACAAGCACATGTGGCAAAGAAGCAATAACTGCTGGTACAGGCAGAGCTGGTCAGCCATGTAAACAATATCCCCTACAGAAAAAGATACAACTAAAATCTGAGCTGTTTTCCACTAAGCCAAAGGAAATTAGAGGCTGCACCAAGATTGATCCTTGGACAATATTTGCCTCTGGGCAATGAATAGTGCTAGCATTTTCAGGCCCAGCCTAAGATAAGGCCAGGAAGGGGAACTGGTGGGCTCAGGTTCAGGCCATGCCTGTGATTAGTGTTAGGGTTAGGGTTTGAGTTTAGGTTAGGGTTAGAAGAGAGAGAAAACTCAGAGGCCCAGGTGGAGTGGGGCTGCAAAGGGCATGCCAAAGCAAATGTGGGGCTGCACCAAGATCCCTCCCAGGATAGCTTTCATTTTAGGCCAGGAAAGGGGTCTGGTGAGCCCAGCATCAGGGCACTCCTGAGATTAGGGTTAGGAGGGAGAGAATGCATATAATCCCACATGAAGTACGGCTGAAAAGGGCATACAAAAGCAAATACGGGGCTGCACCAAGATTGCTCCCGGTACAGCTTTTTCTTTTAGGCTGGGAAGGGGGAACTGTTGGGCTCAGGTTCTGGCCATTCCTGTGATTACGGTTAGCATTAGGGTTAGGATTAGGATCAGGAGGGAGAGAAAGCATAGAACTCCAGGTAGAGTGGGGCTGCAAAGGGCATGCCAAAGGAAATGCAGAGCTGCCTAAAGATTGCTCCCACGATGCTTTTTCCTTTAGGCTAGGAAGGGAACTGGTGAGCCCATCATCAGGCCATGCCTGGGTTTAGGGTTAGGGTTAGGAGAGAGAAAATGTGTAGATCCCCAGGTGGAATGGGACTGCAAAGGGCTTTCCAGAGTAAATGCAGGGCTGCACCAAGGTTACTCCAAAACAGCTTTTTCCTTTAGGCCAAAGAGGGGAAAAGTGGGCTGGTGGCACTGGTTCAGGCCATGCCTGTGATTAGCATTAGGGTTAAGGTTAGCATTAAGGTTAGGGTTAGGAGAGAGAGAAAGTGTAGAGCCCCAGGTGGAGTGGAGCTGTAAAGCACATGCAAATGTGGCTGTACCTCGAGACTAGTCCCAAAACAGCTTTCCTTTTAGGCCAGGAACAGGGCTGGTGGTCCCAGCTTCAGACCATGCCTGAGATTAAGGTTGGGATTAGGGTTAGGGTTAGGAGGGAAAGCAAGCTTAGCACCCCAGGTGCAATGGAGCTGCATAGGGCATGTCAAAGCAAATGTGGGGCTGCACCAAGATTGCTACCGGGACAGTAGTTTTCTTTAGGCCAGAGCGCAGGCTCGTGGGCTCAGGTTCTGATATTAGTGTTAGTGCAGGAGAAGCAATGCTCTTTGTCCTGAGAAAGAAGCTGCAAAAATCCCCATCTCAGTGTTGAGACAAAGTAACTTTGGTGCTGTGAGCATGGATGAAAACTGATTATAGTTAAGCACTGAACGCTGGTGGGTCATTGTGGACTGCACTGAGTCAGCTGGCATGAGACATGGTCTTAGCTGTTTCTCTGTGCTGGCCTGGAATCCTGATGGCACCACAGGCCAGCATCCTGCGGAAAAGCCTTTAAACTACTGCCCAAAGCTGCTTATTGATATGAACCCAAGTGTAGTAAAAGCCAAAACTCAAAATTTCTTAGTGATGGACAGGGAAATTTTGAAATGGATGAGATTCACAGAATCACAGAATGGTTGAGGCATCTCTGGAGATGACCTGGTCCTATCCCCCTGCTCAAGTCAGGTCAGCTAGAGCAGGTTACCCAGAATGATGTCCAGTGAGGTTTTGAATATCTCCAAGGATGGGAACTGCACAGCCTCCCTGAGGAACCTGCTCCTGTTCTTGACCACCCTCTCTGTAAAAAAGTTTTTTCTTATTTTTAAGTGGAATTTCCTGTATTTGAATGTGAGCCCATTTCCTCTCATTCTGTCACTGGATCTCCAAATTGAGAGACCTAAGTGTACTTTATATATGTAAGTATCTACATGTGAGCTGAGCATCCAAGATCCCTCAGAATCACTGAAAATCCAGTCAATACAGTCAGCAGAGCAATGAGAGTGATTCAGCTGACCAGCTACTGAGCATCTTCTTTAGCATGAACTGATTCACTCTCCAAGCCCCAGTAGATCTTAATACATGTATGATCCTGAACTTTTTCCATAAAAAAGAAAGTTAGCCATCTGCTTGTTTCATGGCAACACTTAGAAGCCCTTACAAGACTATTTGTGGTCTTGGTTCCAGCAGTATAACGTATAATGTCTTGATGGCATCAAAAAATGGAGGTTCACTATCCTGTAATATTTAGCTTTCCCAGGTTATTGCCTAAAAATCATAAAGATATAGAGCTGGAAGAACCTCAAGCAGTCTAGTACATTCTTCTGTTTTGATACTGGATCACTTATATTCAAAATATTTTTAATGAATCATTAACATACCATACATCATTAACATTACCATAATAATTAATGAATCATAAAATAACATATAGCATAAGTTTAAAACTATATGCAGCAAATTTTGCATCCTGTTCTTTTTTGTGAGTGCTTGCTTTACTAACCTATAATAAATATTTCCAATTATGTTTCTTTGGCCAAACATACTGGAAACTTTTATGTCACTGAGACAACTCTTCTGTGGCTTTCAATACTTATTGGTGGGTCACGAGGCAATTTCTCAGGTACAAACCATTAGGCTGACAAATTGTTGACAAAAAAGACTGTGGGATGTAGTGTGGCAGACTGCAGAGGGCACAACAGAATGAGAAACAGACAGGCAGTACAACCTGCCAACTGGCAAGTTTCAGAAGTGTGAAGGTTGGTCTCACACTAACTCTGACACTCGGTGCTGCAAATTCAAATGCTTTGCCCTGGGGTCACCATTTGCCAGGGGTAGGAGTTAGCCTTCCAGTTCAGATTCACAGGAGTACTATAACGGGATGGAACAGCCAAAAGAGATGAATGCCTGCACTATTAAGAAATACAGAAATAATCAAGAGGATTCAGAAAAATATAAGAAATACTGAAGCAGAGAGAAAGGTGGGAGACATCTGCATCAGCCTTGACCCCCATTCTGTATTAAGGGTAAGAGTGAAATCAATGATGAAAAATGTATACTTTTTTCAAACAGAATTACCACATAATGCTGCAGAATTAATCTGCTGTATTTGATACAAAATTACATGTGAGATAAACTCAGAATGGGTAAAAAGTACTTGCTTAGTAAAACTCTGGCAATTTACAAAATCAGCTCTTAGTTTTAATGGTCAATTTTCAAGTTCATTAGAGGTGAGGGGAGTTCAATCATCAAGTCCACCAAGCATTGTTCAATCAGGTCCTGAATTGGGCTTGATTGGTTATTGGGTTAGATACGGATGTTCAAGTGAAATCACTTATGAGCAAAATTATTCTATTAATCAAACACAGATAGCAATAGCCAGGTGTAGTTTAAAGAAGATGATCAATGAGTATTGATCAGACTCATTTTCTTCAGTGAAATTGTGCCAACTTTTACCAGTTTATGAGCTAGTCCAGAATATTTACCATAGAACCTAGCAGTCCTGAGATAATCAACAGCTGTTATTACTTGGAAGTTAAACACTTGTCTGCAGAAGTCTAAGAAGGAATGGAGCAAACGGATGTTTCCTAATCAAGGCAGAATGCTACTTCAGGAGTCTGGGATAACTAATTTCTATGATAGAGTCAAAGGACAATACAACAGAAAGTTCTTCTTGAGATAGGTGTTATTTGTTTGGGCTAATGTTTTGTACATAACATATATCTTCCTCTCTAACCCAGTCATTTCTGAATCTTCGATACATAACAAGTTCAGTTCTGATCTCCTAAAGAGTTCTTTAATCACCAAATTAAATTTTCTCAAAAGACAAATGAAACTTTAGTATGTGTGATTTTCTTTCCCATGCATATGAATACATGCAAATACCAATAAATAGGACCAAAAATATCCTACAGTTCCTTTCTCCATAATAAAAGGAATTTGCTTTCAGATAAGTCAAAAGAAAAACTTCTCCAATGAAAAGTTTAAAAGGAGAGACATATATAACATAAGGGCAAAGTTTCAGTCATGCAAGAATATTAATGTGCTTACAAAGCAATACTTCAATCTAAGTTTTGCAAATCTGGGGAGTGACTGGCAGATTCCAAAAAGTAGCTCATTTCTATTTTGCATTTGCTGTATTTTGAAACTCCAACTTCTTCTGCTCAGGCCAGGGAAAGAACTTTTGGGGGATGATTCTAATCCTTTTTGAAAGAACAGAAGTCAAAGAATACTAATCCCATTCAAAATTAGCTTATCACAAGCAGGTGTTTCCTGCTGCTGATGTGTAACTACTTGTCTTGTCTCTTATGCCTGCGCCATTTCCTTTTAGTAGTGTGATTCAACAAGAAATCCAGTTCTTAAAAGACCTCATTTCTAGATGAATCCCAAGGTAGTGTACAATTGGCATTATAGCAAGTGCTCTCAGGAGGAAAGCTTACATCTGATGGCTAGTGCCAAACATGAAACAAATCCCTCCAGGAACTGCAGAGGAGAGGGCACCTGAAACGAGGAGGAATGCTTTGCTGACATGTGGTTGAGTGAAGGAGAGGTGGAGAGAAGGGACCAGTCACCAGACCCAAAGCAGATTTGTTTTAGACATGCTAGGTTATTGTGTTTGAGGGGTGTTTCTGTTAAAAGCAAGTTATAAAGTTTAAAATTGTAATAGGACATAGAAGGCTAGGTCAACCAACTGCTTAAATGTGCCTGGGATAAAGGGTCACCCTAATCTAAGACCAGCGGCAAGATGCAAAAGTTACCTCCTAGCATATGGAGGCAAAAAAGTTCAGGGATTTACATAAAGGTCTCTTCCAAGCTACAAGATAGAAAAAAACTTTTCAGAAGAATTCCATGCGTGCAGCAGCAGAACAGAAGCTACTTATGAATGTCCTGTGAGATGGAGGAACGCTTAGCTTCAGTGCTGCCTGTGCATTTCCAAGGGCTGAAACAGCAAAAGCCACTAGCAGAGCTGCGTGGGTTTGCTAGTGTGACTAGCAGGATAAGGAGGCACAACTACTTGCTGTGGCTGGCACAGGAGAATTTGTGCTATGCCCTGCAAGTGCAGCTGCTGAAAAACCTCAGATCAGACTGAATTGGGCCTTGCTACTCAATAAATTGTAATAAAATCAACCAGCAAATGAACATTAACCCAGGAAAAGGGAAGTAATTAACCTCGCAGTTGCCTCTCCAAGAAGACTGTGAAGTTGTACTAGTTAAACAGGGCAAAAATAAATACTTCCTAAAGTGCATATAGAGAGTTTTCTATTCTCTTTTTAATAAAACTACTGCCTATTAAGCCATTTGATTCATATTTGCTAGTAAGAAAAAACAGCTTATTGACTACACGGCAGTTCAGTGTGAAGGTGCAGACTTGAACGGTTGTTTTGCAGCATGTCAACATGTAAATCCATTAAACTGAACACAGCCGGTGCATTGCTCCCTTTGAAGTCCTGGAAGATGGGTTATGTATATAAGGATCCTCCTAAGCCTTGGTTTCCGGAGTGATTTTCTGCTTTACCATCCTTAAGTAGCAGCTAAAAGAGTGTTTCCCTTTCTTTCACCACACTTCTTTATTGCTTAGGGTGCAGTTCAACAAGACAGGCTGAACTGATTTAACAACTGAAAAGAGTCATCCCTTCCCCCGATTGCATGATTCTGCTCTTTTCCTCCCCTGCACTGGGCTTTTATACTTAGCAGATTCTTTGCTGATCCAAATCAGTTCATTAAGCCAACAGAAAAATATTCCCTTCTTTCTGCTTGGTTCATTTTCTGCCAGCCCAGTGGCCTGAATTGGCTGGCCAAAGGGTCAGGCAATGCCAGAACAGATTGAGCGAAGTGGCAGGAATACACTGCTGGGAGCGGGACAGCCCTTTTATCACGAAGGAGTTATGAGGTAAGCTCAGCTGTTTCCTCACAAGATACCCATACGGACTCGAAGCTCCAAACCACAAGCAGGAACAACCTGAAGTAAACCGATAAGGATTTTACTTAAAAATGTCAGGTCAAAAACTGCAGCATATCTGGAACAGATCAGCTGCAGTCAAACTTTCTGTACAACTGCAGCCAGCGAACTCATAAGTCATCTCAGTGTCAGTTACCCTTGTTGATGAGGCAAAACCCTGGTAAATAAATGAGAAAAAAAAAAGTCCCGTACCTCAGCTAATTTTTGCTAACTATCCATGTTTATGATCTCAAGCTTCAAGTTAATTCAAGTCATTTTAGTCGTCTTTTACTGAAACTGTATTTGCATTTGCTGAGGCTTAAATCACACACACAGTCACCACAGACCTACTGACATACAAAAGCTTATTTGTGTGTCCAAACCCTCAGAACTTGTTTTTATTCTATTTGCTCTCCTCCTCTCTCTGCTCTAGTTTTCACCATATTTTTTCTGTGGATGCTTCTTTGTTACCCTTCAGCTCCTTCACCCTGAGCAGAATATATATTTAATAACATTATATCTGTTATAGATGTATATTCAAAGGCTGCATGACATAAAATATCCTGAATAAAGCTTGGCAAATATTTTTGGTTGGAACTTTTTCCAGAAACAAGCCCAGCTTAGCATAGGCAATCCACATATATTCATCACTACTTTCAGCTGATGGAAACAGCAATTTAAGCTGTGAGAAGAGTATCTAGCTAAACATGGCATGGATCCTGGAAAGAAAGTGAGTCTCCTGCAGAGAGATCAGTGCAACAGTGAACTTGATTCTAATCCGTGCACCTATTATAGCTGCTATAATTCATTGAAAACAATAGTAGCTGATTTACAACAAGCTAGGAGAAAAATCAGGCTGGCCATAGCTACTGAACAGGTCACTAGCAGTTTTACTTGCTTGGCTGCTGATCGAGAAAATGTGAGGATTTGAACAACGAAAAAGAAAATCCTGGAAAGATAATAAAATGTGCTTGTAAGAGATAGGAAAATTACTGTTGCTCAAGTAACTAAACCATAAAGAAAGGCACAGTGCCATGAAATACAGATTTCAAAATAATATTAGAAGGCTAATACTAGAAGTCTTCTGTATAGGAGACAAAAAAACCCCCACAGAATGTCATCAGAAATGAAATCTAATGTAGTCAGTATAAATACTGAAAAATGCAATATGGTTTAAATGTGAAGTAGCTTTCACTACTCAGCTGAAATTAAAATCCAGATGTGGGAGTCAGTTATCTGTGGAAGGTGATTATGCCACAGAGAATTCATAAATACTGATTTTGGCTTGATTGGCCATCCATTGTAAGTAGTTATTAAGGAGAAGGCATTTCTGACTTCTGTTAGATCTACATCTTTCAGTTCCCTGGGCTTTATTCAACCATAGCATATGGTGAGACAACAGCAACATTTAAAATAGGTGCCAAAGCCAAGGAATGGGAACACCATACCAGTCACAGCCAGCTAAATTGTTCTGCTGCACGAATCTACCAGATTTGCCTTGAAATTAGAAACTCTTGCCTTACAAGCAAGTTTACTGTTGCCTCTAGTTTACTCATTTTGCATGGCTCGGAAGCACACTTGTAAGCCTGTCAGATGCAGTACAGAAAATACGCTAATATACAGAAACAAGGTGCACCCCAGAGCGTGTTACCTGATTTCAAACCAGACACAGGTGAGAGCTACAAATAACGGTGCAAGGACTGCAAACCGCTAACAGTGTGCTCGCTCACGTGAGACATGGAGGCTGATCAAAACCAGGGCTCCAGACAGCACAACACGAAGCCTGATGGCGCCTGCTACATTTCCTCAAGCTGTAAATGAGAGTGATGGGTTTCCTTTTCCACTTGCTGATCTGTGGCAGGTGCCAACATGCCTAACCTTTGACTAACAGCTGGAGACTCAGCCTTCCACCTGCGCTGTCCAGCTCCCTCACTTTCCAGCCATGTCTGCTGCTTGATTTTGTTTACTTTTCTTCTTCTTTCTAAGCCTTCTGCCTGCTGTGATAGCCAGGTGGCTACAGACAAGCAGCTGAGATGCTTTGCTTTTCCCTGGCCAGTCACATACTCCCTCCCCCCACCACCCCCCCCCTTTTTTTTTTTTTTTTTTTTTTTGTTATTATTATTATTAATTGTCAGGAGCTGGAGACATTGAACACGGTCTGCAAGAAAATTGCTCCTGCATGGTATCCCCTTTCAAGCTTCATCTCGACTGGAGGCAGCTCCTCATCAGCAAGAGAACAGGAGGCAAGATGCAACATACACTGAGTAAAAGTGGTGTTTGGGGCTGGAAATCTTCATTAAAAACAAAACAAACATGGCTCAAAATGCCAAGAAATGTGAGTAATTTATTTGCCTTTAATAACAGAGCAACACAAAACTCAAGACAGAGTGGAGAAGAGGCAAAAAATCACAGGCATTTCAGTTTCAGATGATAAGCAAAAAAGTGCAGGTGTTGTGCATTAGATGACCTTCCGTATGTGGGTCACCATACATCAGTACTCTGTTAGCAGCCTTACCTAGGGCAGCTTGATGTCTCTCATTTCTCATGTCTTCATACAGGAATGATTACAATGCCTAAGTATGTATAGCTTGGCTTACAGACTACTGAGCAGGGAGATAAATCTACAAATATTTGAAAGGTGTAAAAGCCATCAAGAGAGAAGACTTATTTATCATAGTGATAGGATTAATTTAATATTAAAGAACCACAGACTGAAAGTCAAATCTTCCCTGCTGTGGTGATAGTTTCTGTTTTAACAGTACCCCTGGTCCCTCTGTTACTTTCTCGAGGGGAAAAAAGGATCAAATATGGGTATGTTTGTTCTTCATTCCAGGCATAGCATATAAAGAGGTTATTGTGACATGACATTTGTGCTTGTGCATGCGTGCCTGTGTGACACAGACCTCTTTCATCTTGGTAAGAGAAGATGTTAAGTGACCTATAACTGATATTGCTGATTTAGAACATCCTTTAGCTTAGGCCTGCTTTTGTGGAGCCGAGGAACCCGGGTTCTGCTGCTGACTGGAAACATTTGTGACCTAGACAGCAAATGTCTTTTCTCTGTGATGTACAAATTTGCACAGTATCAAGGAAACACAAACAGCCTGAAAAATATTATTCCTACCTTGAAGCTATATTCCTAACAACTCACTAGTTCATATTCCTTACATGAATATTAACATATAAAAATGAAATTCTAGTTCATACTTAACAGCCACAAATTTAAGATTTCTGTATGGTCAAAGCTTGAATTCACATAGATAGACTCCTGCTTTGATTTTGGACTTAGCCCTCTAAAGTGAGTGGAACCGAAACAGTTGCTCTTTTGTTTATAGAAGTGTTTATGTGTGCTGAAGGAGCAAAAAAAACCCCAAACTGAAGTAGATGTTACTCAAGTTAAAGAAACACAGCTGAAATTCTTCACAGAACTGCTTTCCACAAAGATACAGTAAAAGTTAAATTTCTAGGCCATCTCCTACAACAAATGTGATGTAGAATCAGGACCTGAAGGTGCCCTTGCTTTCCTATTTCCAACCAAAGGAATAGGAACAGGGGTGTCTCTTAAACAAATAGCTGTTGGCTTTTGCGCTATGCATACTGTATGCATGGCTGTCCAGGACAGAACCATTAACTCGCAGTTCTTCTCAGGAGGAATGCAATCCACAGAAAGACATGCAGTCTTTCTCTTTTTTTCAAGCTGCTACAATAACCTAAAGAAAATTTCCAAAATGCAACAGGGCCTGGGAGACTGCAGTATTTCAAAATGTTACTGTGAAGTAGTAGGGCTCTTTTACATGAAAGAATTCATGTGAACACTTTGTTTTTACTGCACGTTTTTCAGTCACTTTTCTGCGAATGCCTCCCTGGTATTTGCTGCTCAGCCTCACAGCGTAATTCTGCAGCGGCATGTCCGCCCCACCCTGAGGGACTTATGAGGCATGACACTGGGCTCCGGACTAGCAGACTGAAAAGCGCCTTTGTTTGCTTTTAAGTACTCTGCCTAGAAGCATTAATGTTTTACCACTGATGTCTGTCCTTCCATCCCAGCAAGTACAATTCCAACACTTCCTCCCCATTCATTGAAATAAATAAATGAATAGAGTAATGCTAATTTACTTCTAAAAAGCAAATATCTGGAAGGTGCCAGCTTGTAATACAGAGTCTAACATATTGTCTGATAAATTCAGCAAGCCAGGTACAAGTCATAGGAAGTCTGGTTATTGTGCTTATTTTTGTAAATAGAACTGGTTTACTCTTATGGAGAAAACTACTTGAAATTGGGGAGAAAATGACTTGCATTTAAGGCACTGGACTGGTGATCAGTAGAATTAAGTTTCCAGATCTGCTAGATGCTTCCTGGATATTTTTGAGCAAGTCATTTATCAGTCAGCATTTCCCTTGTCTTCCTGGCGAAAGCATCCAGCTCTTCTCTCACCTTTTGTCTTGCTACATCTTAGGTTCAGCGGTGTTCAGAGGAAGTTTGTGATCAGTTGGGGCCTTAAGGAAATACTATACCAGTAATACCCATGACACTGACCATGAATAACAGACCAGTTTCTGTTTACTGTATTTATGGCGTAATTCTATATACAATTAGTAGGTGTTCAGATGGCAGCTGAACATCCATGAATATGCTTGTGAATCCTGGCACTTTCAAGAACTGATAATGGATGTGTCTGTGTTACTATTCACTATAGTCTATTTGCCATTCTTATCTTACCATCTGCAAAGTTTGACATCCGTCAGGCAGAAAAAACAATCAGACACCGCCACAAGTAAAAAGGTGAGGTGAACAGTTCAGTAACAAATTGCAGTCTGGCCAATTTGCTAAGTCTGAAATACTTAGCAAATACTTACGAATACCAAATATATTCTCAGCTTATGGAAATGGTTTGGAAATTATTCCAGAGTAAACAAAGGAAAAACTGAAATTTCAAACATTTTTTTTGGTTTGACAACTACACTTTGAGCCACTCTTGCCATAAGTAATCACAGATGTCTTAAGAAAAACAAAAGTCACTCTTGTGTTGCGGTTTCTTTATTGTTTTTATTCTCTTCTTTTATAACAGAATGAGAAATGTCAATTTGTCTACTAGATAATTACATAAATGGAGCTTTAAATCTGGCTTTTAGTTTATGATTGACCTTGAATAAGTCATTTAACTCCCCGTACCTCACTTCAGGAAAACAGCAGACTTCATTCCATCACAAGGTGCTGAAGTGAAATCTACAGGGGACTTTAAAGTCCTCAGAAGTAAAAATAAGAGGCAAGAGTTACAAGTTGCAACAACAAAAATTCCAACTAGATATAAAGAAAAAATTCTTTACATGAGGGTGGTTAAGCACTAGATGCCAAGAGAAGTTTTGGAATCTCCATCCTTGGAGATTTTCAGTACTTCTCTGTACCCTGAGCAATCCAGCCTAACTTTGAAGGTAACCCTGTTTTGAGCAGAAGACTGGGTAAGATAGCCTCCAGAAGGTCCCTTCCTACCAACATTTTCAATGTTTAGAAATCTAGCATTGTACTGAGGCTTTTTTGCAGTGTTGACTCTCTAGTGCCATGAAAGCAGACTGGACTTACTGATCTGAAAAGCTCAGAAGTGCTGTAGCTTGTGCATTCATGATGACAGTAAAGGAATTACGAACTTGGGTGGTTCCTGGCTGCCAAAAGAAGCAGTAGGCTTCAGCATACAGCGAGTATCCCACATCTTTAACTAGATCTGTGAATTCCCTTTAAGAATCTAGGGAAAAACAAGCCTCCTTCAGCCAATATCACACAATGGCTGTTGCTGATATCTCCACATAGCCAGCAAATCTCTCAGTCAGTCCCGCTGACAGTTTCTCACTGTCACTTTTGCTTCTGGCAGAAAGAGTTAATAAGGAGACAAAGAGTAAGCTTTGGGAGCACTCTGGAAATTTTTGAGGGTGGAAGAGTTTGTATCAAAAGGTCAGGAAGGCAGCTGTAGCCAATGGCCTTGACTTTGAAGACAAACAGTTCAAAAGGTACAGTGTTCCTGCTTCTTCATGGGTGTTTAGCCAAGGCTGTGCTCCACAACATGCAGTTTACTTGCAGCTATTCCCCGAGATTTACCTGCTCCTCATCTCTGCACCTTGGACCTTGTTTAAAGAAGGCAGCCATGCTGACAGAAGAGTCAGTTCCACATCCTGCAAGGCTAATTGCCTCACACTATCTCTGGGAAGGCTGAGGAGCTGGAAACCATGAGTAGCCCACTTCTCAGTCAGGCTTTCTGACTAAGAGGAATTACCTCATTGTGCTTATTGCATTCCTCAGTACACTATCAAGTTCTCATCTGATTACCGTCATTTCTGTCAGATGGAGAAGAGTTTTAAGGAGGCCTAAGAGCAGCTAGATGGCCACACGATTTTGGGGGTGGGTGGGGAGTCATCAACCTGCAGTTTGGCCCTGTCCTATTTCTCTTGCACAGAATAGTTATCTACATAAAGGGACCTTTCTATTCTAAACAGAGGAAAAAAATAGGAAATATGGCAGGAAGAACCTCTTATTCCATCCATCATGTAAGAGCTACATAAGCAGTTCTAAATGATGTTTTGATACGTTGACTATGAAGAGGCTAATTTTTTCAACACTTCATTTTAGTACCTGATATTAGGCGGATGAATCTGACAGACAGCAGCCAGACTCCAACACACTCCCTTCATCCTCTCGCCTCCACCCTTGGAACCCACATACATTTTGAAGCCAGACTTCTTTGTATGTATCCATCATTCTTCCAGCACTACAGTCCTTCCTCAATATTGAAAACAACACTAAAGATTCTTTCTATGTGCTCACAGTAGCTTGGTTGAGCTTCATCTCACAGAAAATACAGCTGACACGAACAAAATCTGTTTCTGCCTCTCAGCTAGTCAGTTCACTGGCAGCTTTGAGGTGCAGAGTGTTTCTGCTAAACTCTGTGGAGCTAGAACTGATTAGCACCAATGTGAGGGATTTTAAAATCAAGGACTCTGCAAAGGAGTAAAGGTGAGCAGCTCGTCCATTAAATATGTTTACAAGGCAATAGATCTTTGTCCCATTTAGAAGTCACATGGACGCACAGCCAAAATTTACAACCTTTTGACTCTTAGAAGCTCCAGAAGGTTTGTATATGCTCTTTTTCTTAGGTACTTCCTATCTACATCCATGGAAATGCCAAGCAAAAGCGCAGCCCAGTTTGTGCATTGCTGCCTATCACACATTGTGCTGGATGATTTTAATCAGAAAATTCCAAGTACTTGCTATTCTCCTTTAACGTCCATATCTTTAAAACCAAAACTACTCCCTCTAAAGATTTTGGTTAGAATTCCTGAAGTACAGTACAGTAAAAAATATGACTATGGACAGTGACTTCAAATTGACCTCTGTTTTTTGTGTCAAAAATAGGAGGTTAGAAAATGATTTTGCTTTTCGGAAAACAGAATACTCCAGAAAACATGAGTATAGGAAATAGCTTAGACTTTTGTGTCAACAGCATTTGCCAGGAGGCTGATGAGGACAGGACAAGAGTGTTCCTGTTTCAAAGAGCTTTCATCATTAATATTCTCAGATGGTTTTAATGACATCACTTACCAGAAATATTCAGAAGGCACTAAAAACAGAGGGAAGAGATGAATGTAATAGTATACAGTATGTATTTCTTTTTAAACCAGAAAATATTTTCTTTATTAGTGGGTTTCTCTGAAATTGTGAGGTCCCACGTTCAGCTAATAGGTGTGACGAAATTCCAGTGTGGTCTAAAGCATAAGAACAGAATCTTCAAGGCATGTTTCTCTTCTAAAAATAATTCCTGTGAAACAAATATATAGTTATGGGAGAAAATATTTTACAAGCAAATAAGGAGCAACAGTGCATATGCAAGTCATACTTTCCTTGAAAAATAAAAGCTACAAACCTTTAACTGAAAACAAAGTAGTGTAAATACTTAGGAAAGCAGGGGGAGGGCTATAGGAACTTTATAAGCCCCATTTTGGCATTTAAAAGGCCAAATGGTCCTTTGTGGACTTTGGAAGAGACTTTTAAGTCAAATAGAACATAGGACTCTTGCTACAAAAACATTAGCGAAGAGCTTCCTTCATAAGACTGTTAAAACCTAATTATTGAAATAAGCACTTGCAAAATGACATTTAGGAAAAAACAGTACACAAAAATGAGATTTACCAGACAGCATGACAAGTCTGGACTACTATTTATTTATCAGTGCTGACAATGAGCTCCCAAGTGAAATGGTTAATCTTAATTAATTAGAGGAAGAAAAAGATGCACGAGTTTGCTTACATTCTCCAGTTGTTTTCAAGTGTTCTTTAGCATTATCAAAGTACAACCTAGAAAGAAAAAAAAAGAGTTTGAGCCTGCCTAATGTTAAATATATGACCAGTTCTGCAGAAGTCAATGGCATTACTTGTATGTTTAAAGATAAAAGCCTGTTTCAATACATTCTTGAATCTACCTAACAGGTTTGAGTTGGCATACAGTAACTCATCTATTGATCTACTATGAACTTGCTGAACTGTGTAATTTGTATGAAAAATCCATGGTAATATGATTTAACACCAACACATGGGGTAGAGCATATGCAGTACCAGTGATAAAGACTCCAGTGTCACCCCAGAGTGACACCTTTGAAACTGGCACTTGTGAAAGTCAGTGAATTTTGCCTTCTTACTCTGAATTGAAAGAGAATTAATTATACACAGGGGGATACACCTGTTAATGAGGAAATCTTTGTCCGTATACTGCATAGGAAGAAACAAGCAATAATTTGTACAATAATTTGTATGACACATGGAAAATTTATTACAAAGATGAACATTTTTCAAGACAGAAAGAGGTATAATTGTGTATTATGAGGAAGACAGGAAATCAAGCTGCATACACAACAGAAACTAACAAAAAGACTGTGACAATTTATGGCTGTTGTTTCAAACTGGCCAGTCTGTATTTGTCTTCTAATGGCCAGTTAAGGCTTTCAGCAACGTCTGTAACAGCCACCGACTAGTTCTGCCTGAATGGAGGGACACAAACTAAAATACACTTTAAAAAGT
The DNA here is from genome assembly GCF_036370855.1 of Dromaius novaehollandiae. NCBI lineage: Eukaryota > Metazoa > Chordata > Aves > Casuariiformes > Dromaiidae > Dromaius > Dromaius novaehollandiae. The sequence goes on from NC_088100.1 coordinate 19,721,692, forward strand.
CTAAGAAACAAAGCAAAATGGAAAAGATACTATAAAGAACGCTGCAAAGGATTAGTCTTTTTTGTTTGCAACTCTTGGAAAACATGTACTAAAAACAAAAAGAGATTTTTCTCAAGTTTTGAGGTTATGCCTCTGTTTTTTCCCTGCAGTCCCAATCTGTTTGGAGCACTGCAGCTTTGCTCAGAAAACACCTGTAGATAGCAACTACCTTTGCCAGTATTCACATAGTTCAAATTACCTGTTATTCATTATCTGATGATAGCTCTTCTCCTCCTTCCTCATTCAGTCTCCCATGCACGTCTTCTGCCTCCTTCTTCTAAAACAAGCCAACCTCTTCTCCTTTCAATTTCTGACTCTACCAAGAGCCCAGCTGCAGGATTACAGGGGAAAACCTGAGAAGAACTCAGAGTAAACAAAACCATTTGGCCTATTTAGAGAAAGGGAATAAGGAGAGAAGGAGCCAGCCCACAGCTGCTGAGCTAGTCCCTCTTGCCTTCCTCCAAAGGCAGGTAACCTAATGATTCATGAGCTTTTGGCCTAAGGGAGTCAGAACGAAACTCAAATGCAGGCGCCATGGCCTGAAAAACCTACAGCTCTGTAAAATACCTGTGGGAAATATTTTGATAAGAGGTGTCTCAAAAGCCAGTGTAATTGCTTGGACTTCTTAAAGAGGAAATTGCCATCCTTTAAGAACAATCCTGAAGGACTTAGATAAATATTTCAAAACTACAATTCACATGGAAGCTAGACCTGTTGGTATCTGTTTTCCTTAAATCAGTGTGTTTTGGACTTCTGATTTCAGATTTTAAATTTGAAGGAAACTTCCTGCCATGAATATTTATAACTTTCTACTGACACTACTACATGTTTGCATACGTCTAGGAAATTTATTTTGTCTGCCGAAGCTCAAGTTTAACAACTAAAAAAATTGTGAGCTGAACATGAAATATGTTATACACCAAGTTATATGGTAAATTGAAACTAAATTAAATGAAAATATAAGCCCATACCCAAAAATCTAAATAAATTCCTCACGCTGATGTTCAGCATAGGGATTAGGAAGATTCCCAAGCTGTAATCATTCTCTACAGCATACTGGGCTGAAGAATTGCAAAAAGTTTAATAGAAATATTTTTAGAACCAATAAAAAAAAAGAATAATACAAATCCCAGAACCACCCAAGATTCACCCCAAAATGTGAATACAAAATTAGCAAACTACTAAATTCCTCAGAGTAAAATAGCATTTAAAACAGCATTAGTACCTGGGGGCTGTAAGGTAATAAATGTGACATCAAATTACAAAGTAAGTTCCAGGAAACAAGAAACCAATGAAATCAAATTTCCATACCAAGTAAATTGGTTGAAATAACAATAAAGAATAGAAGTAGTAGACGTAAAAACAACCGTGGTATAAAGGAGGAGAAATAACTTGGATTTTGTGGAGACAGGTCATCTCTCATAGATATGTTAGATCTCTTGGAAGGAATCAAAAACCTGACAATGAGTAACAGTAATCCTGTAATATTGTAGGTGAAGATCCCGTTAGATTTTCGAAAAAGTTCTTTTATATCCTGAAAGATCAGTTTTATTATGAGTCTTTTTGAAAATCTAACTGAATTAATTCCTATTTAAAGGTTATAAAAAAAGGCAGATTTTTTATTGTTGTTATACACTTTACCATTTAGGTCCCAGTGAGGTCTATACGGGGGTCTGTTGTTGAATATATTGAGCTGGAAAAGAAATAAACATTGAGGTGTAAAAGTTTGGTGATATATTAAATTATTCAGGGTGATAAAAACAAAAATCATTCGTGGAGATTCCCAGAACAACCTCATAATATTGAATGACTGGGCAGTAATTTGACAGCCAAAATTTGATGGTGATAAATGAATGCCAAGTAATGCACAATGAATAAAACAAGTGTACATATGGAGTGGTGGGCTCTACATTTACTATTACTCCTTAAGAATAAGATCAGTTAATGAAACCATCACCGTAATATTCATTAACAATTAAAAAAAAGTTGAATATTAGGAATTATCAGAAAGACAGCAGAGAACAAAACATAAAACATCATTATCACCACTGCTCAAATCCATAGCACAGCTGCATCTGGCATATTATGTGTAATTCTTTTAGTTCTGTCCCTAAAAGATACAGGAAACAGTAAAAGATACACAAAAATATCAAAATGATCATCAAAGTCAAAGGGGCTTTCTTCTACACTATGGAAAGCAAGGTCTGATCCTAGGGTAAGCAGGGTTTTACAGCATTTTATCCAGTAATTGCTTTTACTGTGGAAATATGTAGCTTAGCAAAGATGATTTTGTGATGATTTCATTGTATTTAAAATGATTGCATCAACATGTGTAACTTTTCGTATCTCATATCCTTTTGTTTTTTGTTTTTTTTTTTTTTTCAAATCTTTCTCAAGTAGAGAAAATCAGTAGAAAAATAAGAACAGCATTCTGTTAAGGGAGAATGTCTGTAGGAAGGCCGGCTGAAGCAAGTGAGAATATGAAGTCCTGCATCTTGTTCCATTCAGACACAAAATTATCAAGGTACTTTAATGGAGCACAATACAGATGCAAATTTCAAACACTCAGACCAACAGTGAAACTGGAGACTTGATTTACAGTTTCTCAGCATCATGAGAGATTTTATCCTGCTGCTACTACACAGCACTGAAGAGTGTCATGCAGAATTTGAAATAAAGCAATGGGAAAATGATCTGCCTAAACATGATCCTCAAATATACCTATAATGGGAAGACTTTCATGAAAACAGTTAGAAAGAACTCCTATGAAAGTTACAGATGTTGCATTCTAGACTGCACATCAACACTGGATGGCTATAAGGGGTCTGGTTAGATCTTAATCTTGAAATCCTCAGATCTTTCTAACCTGAAAATGAGCTCTATTAAACTGTAAAAGATCCCACAAAAGGATTTGAGACTAAAATGATGGAATGATAACATGATTAAATCATTGATCAACCTGAATGACTGCAGGCCATTGAGAAGGAAACTAGTGCTGAATGAAAGGAAGCAAACCCTTTAATTACTGATCAAAGATATAAACATATCTTGTGGTTGCTATTTTCAGCCATGTATCTGCATGGAGTTGTCTTTCTGTTCTTGAAGACTGTACCTAGGGAGATGCTTCATAAATCTGTCTTCATAATTATATCCTTTACAGTAAACTTTCCAGCTATGTTGATATTAGCTGTGCCTACGGATTCCAAACTCATCCAATAGCTTTTAGAGTCAAAAGTTTTAGAAATATTGTGGCTGATTTGTCAATCCTTTCCCTTTTATTTTAAAATGCTATGTCCCCATAGACTGCACCACACTTCTAGTTTTCAGACACTATGCCATTTTGTGGTATAAATCATTAACATCTGGATGCTTCCTACCTGAATTATGGAAAAAGTTTCAAGCCTTTCTTTCTCTGAATCTAATTATGAATATCTAAGAAGGAAGAAGAAAGAGGGCGAGACTTGATAAGTAAAAAAGTCTGAATTCAAATATTTATTTATTATGTTCAGAACAATGCAAAATAACTTTCTGGACATTTTTTAAAATAGAAATCTCATGAATATATTAACCTGATTATTTAAAAGAAAAGAGCACTATACACATCTTGTATTCAACCTGCAAGTCCTGAGTTCAGGCAAAGTTATTGCAAAGTCTGGTCATATATGAAGACATAGCCAGAAGATTAACCTTATATAAAAAGAGGTGCCAAGTAGAGAGTTTAAATACAGATTTAGGTCTAGATCTAAACATCATTACAATTTCAGAATTCTTGTTTTGGGGGTTAAGTTTTGGTTTATGAAAGACAGATTGTTATAATGATGCAAATGAAGGCAAACATGAACAATTTGTCTTTAATTATGATACTACATTGCAATACTTGATATTTTTTTATTTCAAATTGCCAAAATATAAAACTGTGGGTAATGTGTTTATCTGATATCCAAGTCACTTGGGAAATGTCTGAGCTTGAATAGTCCAAAGTATTTCAGTCACACTACAGTACTTTTATTTTATCTTGTTGACTTTAAGTTATACTTCTTTTCTCTCTTTAGTGGGTGGAAGAGAAATATAAGCTTATCAAAAAATTATGAAAATTTCAATAACATTTTAAGACATTCCACAAGGCAACAATGATAATCTGTTGCCATAGCCATATCTTTTATTTAGCTGAAAACAATCTGGGATTAGAGCAGTAAAGTATTATAACTTTTGACGTCATAAGGTGAGATGCTCCAGTATTTTAGTAGTGCAGCATTAATTTTGAAAGGTTCATACTCTATAGTAGTTACTTTTCATGTAGCTGATAGCTATGCTTTGCTCTTGAATCCTTTGGGGAAGCACACATTGCAGTGGAAAATCATTCTGGAGCCTATTGCAAGGCATAGGCTTGACATAGCAAAAATATTATTAGACTCACATTCAACTTACTGCTGCAGTTGAGGGACCAAAATATAAAGCATGAAGGATCCCCTCTGGTGTAATTATGTTCATATGGAGGGAATGCAAGAAAACTTGACTGAAACAAAAGTGATTCCATTTTAGCTCAAAGTATGCACAGTGAGAAGCACTTTTTGTCTCATGTGGACGATAATAGTTATATTTAAATTCATTTCAATCAGAACTGGCACTTTTAAGCTGATTTCTTGTTTAAGAAATCGTGATACTAACAAGATGAGAGGCTAAGATAAATCTGCAAGTCAGCTACATTCCCATTTAATTACTGGTTTAAGAATCAGAAAAGCAATCCTAATATTCATTGCTTTTAAACACTGCCTTTTAGCTTTCATTCTTCACTGACATCAAAGCTAGCCTAGGAATGACAACTTCAGTTACATCCCTATTTTCAGTTACTGTGGACTATACATATATACATGCATACCTATTTCTATAAGCTCTTGTCATGAATTTTGAGATAACTATTGAATGCAGTAACACACATGCAAGCAAAATGAAAATATTAAGAGAAACAATCCTTTTCCAAAGTTTTGTCCATTTAGTGCTGGTAAAGAAAGAAACCTGTGCAGAAAACATTTATTTCCATTTAAAAGGTGGCAAGAAATACAATAGATGGTATTTATCCTTCTGATTCAGTACTGGAACAGTGGCCCAGCATACTCGGAGGATACACCTATTTCTACCGGTAACCTAGAGTCATCACCTATTTTCTATCCATAAGACTAATTAAGGCAAAACAGCCTCTGACCCTACTATTAGACTCTTTTAACTATTAAATGCTCCAGAACACCTAGTCTGACTTTTGGGAATGGTCCCTGCCCTATGCTAACTCTCAAATTCTGAGAAGGTGTTTCTATTGATCCAGGCCAAAAGGGCTCCAGGAGTCCTTCCAGCAATTTGATAGCACCAGTAACTGTCTTCTAGTCCCTGGAAATGTTTCCTGACATAGTTTAATTTACTGATATAGACATAAGCTGTTCTTCTACAGGACTGTGTCCCATTTGATTCATGCTGACTACCTTCAGTCGCTAACCTAAATATAACCCATGGTACCTCAGATTCAGCATCAGTAGGTAACAGATACAACATGGGCATCTGGCAGATCTTAGTTCTCACCTCCAAAGGTTCTCACAAGAGTATCCATTTCTACGATGTGACGTGCACTGTGATTGGTGTCTGTCAAATGTTTGTTCTCTTGTCCTTCTCCGTGGGAAGATAGATCAGTGGGAAATGTTTTTGAGGATTTTTTAAAAATATATATGCATGCATTTGCTGAAATGTATTTATGATCATAAGGGCAAATTGAGAAAGTTAAAATTGTTGTATCAATAGGAGCTTGTGCTGTGCCTTGTTCTTGGTTGGCATCACTCTTTTTTAGGAAGTTCTGTTTTTTCCGACAGCCAAGTTTTACTCTCACTGTGGCAATTTCTGGAACTTTCTATGGTGACATCCAACAGTCACAGCTTTTGACTACATCCATTGTTCTGTAACTTTAGTTAACCTTCTGGAATACCTGGGTCTGGTTAGAGGAGCATATTGAATATAAAGACCAAGCATTGACAGCAGTGAATATCTGAAGCAGGCAGTGCTGCTGAGGAGACCACTGTTCTGGAGAAGGAGCAGCATTGCAAGTGCTGAAGGGTCGGTACCCAGCTGCCTTCCTTGCTGGCGTCTAGTCAAGAGACATAGTCCTAAACACTTGCATGAGAAGAATGGTACAGCCAATACAGAAAGCAAATGTTGTTACAAGATAACACGGTGCCATTGCCAGATCTGTGGTGGCTAAAATACTAACATTCAGCATGGTTTTGCCATCTAAAGACAAGCAGAGAAAGCCTTTCACTTTAGCTCCATTTTTTCCAGATTTGTCACACCTGGAATCTGACATACTGATATCCTATCTGTTCCTTGCACAAAGTACAGGAAAAACAATATTTAATGAAAATATACTTTGCTAGCCTTATAACATTTCTAGATTTTTTTCCATCAGTGAGTCATCTTCCCCAGTTCCTTGACAGTTTTTTTTGAATGGACTTCTACCACCAGCCTTCATCTGACTTTGAGAGATAATTTAGACACTTTGGATAAAGTATTTTTTTCACACTTCAAAAATCTCTTTCTTTATATTATAACCACATTCAACCCCTCAAATATCTGCCCATCATCTATTTATTGACTGATTCCAAAATGCTGTCACCTTGTGAATATGGTCAATATTCATTCTGGCTTTTAGCTTTTTACTCAAGTCACCAGTCCTTACAGATAATGAGTTCTCTAGCAATGACCCTTTGAACCTCAGGGAGAAACTTCCACTATTCTAGAATAAGCTCTGTGCCTGGAAGGAATGCTTTTGAAGTTTTCTGCAGGGAGGTCTTGACACAAGTTTGCAGTCTCAGCATTACTTAAATATGTAGCAGCTCCCAAACTCCACAGTTAGACTCATTCTTCAATTTATTCAAATTACAGTTTGAATATGGCCCTAGATTTCAAAATATTTTCTATTTTTATACTCGCAAACCAAAATGAATAACTGAACTACTTTCGGACATAACTGAATGACCCCACAAGCAAAATAGATCCTGAGAATCATCAGGGACCTCAGAGGAGCTTTCTGGCATCATCGCAGGTTTCTCCCCTTGCACATTAGTACTTGCAGAAAGTGTCTCGGCAGAGCTGGTGCTAAGAGGCAGGACGTGGAGTGCACGCTTGCACATTCCGGGTGTCCACTCCTGCGGAGTGAGGTCACTGAGTTCTGGAAAGACATCTAAGAGAATTAAACTAATCTCATAAACTGACATCATCTGAGAGGAATTAGAGAAAGGCATACAGGAAAAGCAGAGTTATTAGTATTAGAGAAAAGCCACATAATGCAAATAAAAACAAGTATCTAAAAATGCCTGCAGGCAGCACAAATTATAGGCTGAGTGCTATTTTATAATTATGTATGGGTTTTTTTTTGTTTAATTATGACTTCATTTCATCAATGCAGAAGCAAGTGCCAGTATGAAAAACAGTAGGAAACTGGATTTAAATGTTCAGCAGGGGATGCAGAAAAATATTGTCAGAATAATCACTTTAAGACTGACAAAGTCATGCAAACCGAAGGAATTCGGAATAGACTGTGCACTTCAGATGACCTCTGCGGGACCCTGTGTACTATGTGGCAAAGAGCCAAGGTGGGTTTTTTTTCTTAAGCAGTACAGTGTATTTATGACTTTAAAAAAGGAAGTTGCTGAGGGCAAATACATTTGTGAAATATCCATGTCATTGGGCTTACCATAAGAAAGGGAAGAGAACTTTAATCCCAAGTCTGAACAAAGCAGCCATGCTTCACTTGTGACTTCGTAGCCTAATACAAGATACTTCATTTGTTTTTATATACAAAACAACTGTCTGGATTATTACTTATAAAGTAAAAGTGATATTAAAGCAAACAAAAAAGACATTGGGATTGTGGTAGCATTGAAAATAGGGGAAAACAGTTGCATATTTGGAAAAAATGTCCACCTTTTCTGAAATTTTCATCTCTTTTTCAACATGGAGAGACACAGAAGAGATCATTCATAAATCTTACACATTGAGAGACACAAGCCATGATATATTCCTGGATCAGTGGGAACTGAATAGCTGACACAGTCAGGACTAAACCCAGACAAGATAGACTGTGTGGAGTCCATGTAGTAACACTCATAATTCTTTTTAAAATGTCTGCTGGGATGAACCTTGAGAAGGATACTCTGTAAACCTGATACATAAACATTACCAGAGTAATGGAAAGTGTGCATTGGTTTTAAAGAGGCTAACATAGTAAAAAGGTCTCATCCTGTATTCTCTTGATAAATTGCATCTCAGTGTCATCGAGGTGATATCTAACACTTATGTAGAAAGCCCTGGCGTGTAGACTCAGCTTTAGATGCATGTAGCTTGTCTTTCTGTCGAAATCATAACCTTTGCCTCTGAAGGTAGCTGAAACGAGTTTGCCCCTCTTGGGTGCAGTGTAGCATCCATCATTACAATCTGGGAAGAAACATGCCTGTCTTTAAAGTTGTTATGCCACCCAGTACACCAAGGTTAGACTTTCTCACATAGTCAGGGCCAGCAAGCCCATGCCCTGCCTGCTGCCTGTGTGCCACCAGCAGCTGGATGAGACACATCCTAAGCACAGGGATATGCCAGGAGTTCTCCGATATACTCTCTCATCTTTTGAACCAGTCTTAAACAAAGCAATTGCCCTGATTGTATTGTCATTTCCCAATGAGCTCTGCAGTCTGAGTGGAGAACAAAATATAGTTCTTCTTGCTGAATTTTATCTTGATGAGAAGTGGATAGATCTAATGGCTCAAGTCAGTTAACAGCCATTCAGATAAGGATGAAACTGAACTCTGTCTACACTTTGTAGAGAACCGGTACTAAATGCGGTTTTGTCTCGACATTGCTGCTGCTGCTGCTGCAGAGCTGCCACTGCCAAGGCGCGTCGGGCAATGCTGCGCCGGCGCCCCCGGTAGCCGTCCGCGAGGTAAACAACCTCGTGCACCTGCACGGGGGAAAAAGGGTGCGAAAAGGGCAGAAGGCCGCCTCTAGGGGAACAGCACGTCTGGCACGAACCGCACGTACTCATTTGCCATCTGCGCATGAGCAGGAGACCCCCAGATGCCCCAGCCCGTTTCTGGAAGGTTCCGAGAGGGCGGACTGCGCATGACAGCTAATCTGCATGGGAAGTGAGGAAGCACCTCCCAGAGGCGGGGCAGGAACCTATAAAAACTGCAGACTGTGTGAATAAGGGGGGGGGGGGCTTGCTTGCGACGACTGGAGATTTTGAAAGGAGTTGGGGGCTTGTTTGTGAGAACTGGAGATCTCGAATGGAACATCATCAGACTCGGAGTGGCGGTAGCTCTCGTCCTTGGGATCGTAGCGAAACCTTCCCGATATTGGATCGGGACACACTTACATGAGACCATGCTGTCGGGACATTGATAAAGGCAGAAATAGTCACTAAAAGTAAAGTGTCCATATTGGTAGTGAGATTTTACTGTCTTGAGAAACCTTTTATGAATCAGAGAAAAAGAGAGGAAAGAGCAAGTAATTTGGAAGAGCACTGAAAGCCAGTCCATACCATCCACAGAAAATGTTATGCACGGTGAAGTGAATATATGAAGCCTGTAATAATAAATAATTACATCAGGGTGTCATGAATCAAAGATAGGACTCAGCCTTTTTATTTGAAATAAAAAAAAATAACACTGTCACCTCATACACTGCAATTATTCTACGTGCTGTTTAATGAGAGCATTTCAATAACAGTACATGGAAGAATGGATGAGGAAGCCCAAACCAGAAGAGAAAATCATACTTCAAATACATAGGCTGATAATTAACTGCTTTAATCCAAAAACTTTTGGGATATACAGTTTCGGCAAACATTAAGCATTTTGGAATCTTTCTCACAACACAGTCTTTACATTTCTTATGTATTTCAGTCTAGTTAGAAAACTATAAAAATACCGTAATTCAAAATATTTTCTGGAATTCCCTACGGGCTTTGTTGGAGATCATTAATGTCACTAGACTTCTTGGTATTATTTGCAAAGTATACCCAGACAATAACACTGGTTTTTGAAGTGATTTCTAATATGATATCTAGAGTGTCTTCAGTTCCCTTTAGTCAATATTTAATACTATATGAAGTAGAGAAGAATTTCTCAATACTCTTGATCTGAGGGCTGTTTCCCTCTTTCACAGGTGAGAGTGAAGAAATGCACTGGTTAGTGTTAGCTAGACTTGCTTTCTGAGGCCAGGTTTTTTGAAAGCCTCTTCCTCCCTTTTTGTGCCTTCTCCAGATTCTCCACTATATTCCCATTAAGCTGGCTGGGCTCAGAAGTGAGGGTGAACAGATGAGGAACTCAATGCTCTATGAAAGAGCTTTATGGAAAAAGAGTACCTGTACTCAAAGCTCAAGCTACCTTTTCAAAGGCCCTTTCCAGTGTTGGCTGGATCAGGTGGAGGCAAAGCTATTTCTTATCTCTCAAACACGTCACTTACACTGAATCTCAGAAGACCTCCTGCAATAATAATAATGTTTGTTTTGGGTTTTATGACCTGAAGTCATCTGGGGTGGGATTTAGCTCCAGATTTAGACATCTAAATTTCTTATTGGTGATCTAGTCAGTGCAGCCTAGAAAACAATTCTGCTTGCTGTAAAATAGATACCTCATGGCTGGTCAGCAGAACTGCTCTTTAGGCTCCACTGACTATTTTGACTAGTTCTCCAGCAATGATGATGGCAGCTCAAACATCTGGTGCACATGTAAATTTAGGTACATTACTCTGAATCACAGCCCTGGAGCTATAATAGCCATCTATATAATGGAGGTTTTAACTAGTATTGTAGATAAAAGTGTCATGTTTTGATGCATAGTCAACATCCTCTTTTTATTTCCTTTTGCCCTTACCTTATATTTCCTTTCAAGATTTTAAAATTAATTTGACCACTTTTTGTAGCTGGCAAAATGCTGAACTAAACCTTTTGTTCCTTTAAACTAGTAGATATCTCTCAGTAAAGAAAGAGAAGGCGGAAGGCAATTAACTTCCACCGAAACTGTAATCTGAAATTTACGTACACCAATTCTGTATGGACAGGAGTTATGGAGAGCATATGTTTTATACAGTAGGACATATGGCCCCAGTTATCATGGCTATCGAAAATAAAAACAAATTGTCTACTCTCTATTCATATTCATGTAAATGACATAGATTTCCAGTTAAGCCGATGGTTTTGCAGTGGTTTTACTCCATTATAAAGAGGCTCCATAACTGAATTCCTCTTCTGTGCTGGCTTTACAGAATTGCAGCTTTATCGATTTAATCTGTGTTACTTCTGGTTTACATCTGTGCAACTGAGTAGAGAAACTGATATGAAGATAGTTTTTAAAACGCTATATAAAAGGTACCGGGTATAAAAAAAAAATGACATCAATTGAGTATTCATTTGCATCAGTTGAGAGGTGTTTTAGTAATGCAATACATTCACTCAATTTGCCTTTTCACACTAATGAGAAAAATCCAACCCCCAACTGAAAAGGTATTCTAATTTCCATTTGAAATATTGCTTGGAATGGTTACTGCTTGCTAATCTAGGGGTTTGATAATTTAAGGTTCATTATATTGAAGCACAAAGCAAATCACTGTGGCTTAATGTGTTTTTTAGGTTACTCCCTGCATGGGGGAAGTGTCAGAACAATGCCTTTGCCAGGCATTTACAGGAAATTCTACCTTTTCTCCACTCATCTTCAAACTTCAAGCTGATTTTGCAATTTCAAATAGGTCCATTTCTTTGCAAATGCATTCCCTTGCATGTTTCCACTCTAATTTTCAGTTGTATACAGTTATCATTACTGCTTCTGCCACTGTTACTATAGTACTGTAGCATGAGCAGAGAAACCTACTGAAGTTGGACTGCATTCTAATTCTTTTAATTTATTTCAATTCTGTTCTCAGATTTGTGAAGCATTGAAAACTTTCTTGGATCTCTCTTTATGGAAATGTAGTCTCTTTCACAGGCCATAGTCTAGAGGTGTGCTTTTTTACTCATACCATGTTTTAGCTGAGTAATGCAAATTCCCACTCCCCAATCGACTGTAAACCATGTGTGTTCAAGTTCTACATTAGCTGTTCATTTAAGAATCACAGACTACCCACATGAACAAACCAACCTTTATGCAAAACCCCTTAGACCCAGCAACCAAAGAAATTTGTAAAACTTGAGAACTTTCTAACTGAAAGATTCTACATCCTTATTAGAAGACTACATACCAGCATACTTTCCAACTCAAATTATATCTTTTAATATACAAAGCAAAGTATTTGAAACTTTAAAATATCATTCCCAGAGGGACTGTGGAAAATCTGTATCACTAAATTGTTGGGACACTTACTTGGAGTTCTGAAGGCCTTGATTCTGCTCCCACTGCTGCCGCCGTCCTCCTGGACTGGTCTGTACAAATCACATCATCCTCCTGCGAAACAGCTTCCCTCCTACGGTGGCAAGCCAGAATTATTATTACAGTTATGGTCCTGAAGAATAATATTGTTCCATGTAACCAGGATGCATTCTCTGGCCATAAGGTATTTTTTTATTTATATTTTAAGGTAGTGATCATCACTATTATTTAACTAGGTTATATACACTATTTTATTTAGAGATTGCTATTTTGTACTGGTCCAGCATCTAGCTTTCTAGCATGCTCCCAAGGGCTAGGGCTAAGGTCTCTGGATCTATCTGACAGATAAATCAGAATTTCAGATGATTTAAAATATCATTAAAAACATTTCTTTTCAGAAATGTAAAAACGACAGTCTTTGGAGGGATGTTTTCTGTGAGAAATGTAAAATGTCCTGAATCTTGACCTTGAAATAGAATCAGCAGATGGAAACGTCTGTCCTATTTAGGAGCTGTTTGGTTACCTTCAATGCAATTCTAGTTAGACATGTCATCCTGGCAGCTCAGTGGCTCCAGTACTTCTACCAAGGCCATGATCTGATGAAACAGGCCTGAGAAAACAAAATTTGATCACGAAACAATTTATAGAGGTTATAATTTCCACTGGGCAAGTCTACAGAGTGTCCTTGGAAAACTCTGCTTTTTGTGCCAGCTGTAACTGCATGCACATGAATTAAGAATGGGCTGCCAGGTGGCTAGGGACATGGTTTTTACAAAAACAGAGCCTGCACTGTGCAGAAAAGTACTTGGCACTGAATGCTGTAGCAAAATGTGATTATTTTGAAATTTATTATACAACATGGATTAAAGTAACTCCAATTGATTTAGAAGAGAAGAGCAACACAATGGAAGCTGACATATAACACCAAAAAAAGAGATGTAACCAGTTTCAAATTTTTGTACATAATTTTTGAGATGCATCATTGCTTAAATGATAACCCTTCTACTTAAAACTTTGTTATTTGTCTCATTATTTAAAAATGATAAAACTAATAAGAGAGTTAATTCTGACTTGTAAAATTCATTTTAGCATGAAGGAAAACAGAAGGTAACAATAGGAAAGCAATGAGTACTCTGCCAAGTCACCGCCCAGTCTCACCCCAGTAAAACAGAGTAAATTGATGCACTGTCCACATTCGCTTTAGATGGAGAAGCATTTATGGTCTGCTTACTGTTGTCACCTCTCCTTTTCATTCACATAAATGAGAAGATTATGCCAGTTTATTGTTCTTCTATAGTTTCTAGGGAACTAGGAAAAATAATTAGCATCCTGGATTACTCTTTGCTCAGGGCAGATTGTGTAGCCACAGCCAATATCTCACAATTTATCCAGTTAAATATTTTCTGAACAACTCATTTGGTGCATGCAATGGCCAAAAACATACCTTTAACAAATACACCTCAAAGCTCCACATACAATGCAATATCTGTCGTCAACTGCACAGCCCGACTATGGCAGAGAATAAGAGTTTAGAAGGAGCCCATCAGGAATAGAATACATTTGTTCAAAATGTAAACAAGCAGTTAATGCTAATGATCCATGGAAGCAACTCTCTGCAAGACAATCTTGTAGCTTTAGCTATGAATTTTTGGAGGTTTGGAATTATTTCTAATATAGTCTTTATTTTGGTGGCTGCTACAGCAGTATCAAAACTGAGATTGCTTTATTCCTAGAGGCAAATGCTTGAAGCTGGGATCTAGGCAAACTAAGGGAAAATACATAGTTTATCTATGCAGTGGATATCTCTGAAGATGCTGTCTTCCACAACTGCAAGATATGCCTGTAGTCAGCCGTGTTTTTTCTCTCTATCAGGCAGGGTTTCTTGTACTTGCATCTCTCATTGCTCTGAGTTCACTGGAAGGAAGACAGAAGACCCTGGGCCCCATGACCCATGACCCAGCTTCAAGACACCATTGAGCTGCTCCCAACTCCTGCTGAAGTCTACTGAAGTCAGAACCAGACCCCCACTTCGAGCACTACATGGTGCTCGCAGAAATTCTTCCTAAAAGCCATTCATCTTCCTCTGATTAGCCCAGATAGCACCACCATTTCAAGAAGATAGATACTTAAGATTCTTGTAACTATAATGTATCCTCTAAAGTTACCAAAGACATCCAAAAGCAGTGAAGAAAGGTCAAAAGCTGTCAGATGTTGAAGTACACTTCCAGCAACTTCCTAATAAAGCAACTAACGAATTAACTATTAATGCTGTATTGCAGGCTACCTGGATTTATAGTCATAAAAAACCACAAATGATTATAGAAATATGCTTCATATGGCATGTGTTAAAAATCGAGTTAATGTAATCCAGAGGTCAATGGATCTTTCTGACCCATTTTTGCATCTAATCAAGAAAAGATGCAAGTCTGCTGTAGGTCCCTATCATGCTGCCTGACTTTAATACTGAGGCTTGAAATCTGATGGTTTTAGCTCCACAAGCTTCAGCCCAACATTGCGAAGTACAGTTGTGCCTTCATAACACATTACTGATATACAAAATGCTAAGTTCAAAGATTTTCTGCAAAACATCTCTCTGTTGCCTCCTTTGCAAAAAGCACAAAAACAAATGAATAGATCTTTCCATTCCTTCATGCATCATTTCCATATGTTGTAAAACACTAATGTATGGTTTATCCCAGAATAATGAATGTAATTGTTATAATACATCCTGGTAATAGATAATTTGAACTGTACCCTGTCTTTGTTGCAGGAAAGGACACCTGCTAAATGTGCGCTAGATGAATATCTTGACGTTCATATCATGCCTTATCAACAATAAGCTAAAATTATTGGAATAAAACAGACAAAAATAATCTTGGTAGTGATTTCAGCTGTAGCCATTTTGTGCAAGAACTTTACACACCACTATATTGTTACTGTGAAAGCCTTACTAAGAAATACTGTGGCCAAATTATCCAACCCCCCACACCTTCACTTGTCAACACATGGACAGAAATATCTATCACACCTTAAATTCACACCTCACCCTAATCCAAAAATGAATTCAAATTAACTTTCAAGTATATACAAGCCTCTGGCCCTGCCTAATAGATTTTTCACCAGACTTGTGAATTTCTGTAGAGTGCTATGTAAAATGACCTGAAGCGAGGGATGGGACTCATCATATTGGAGCGTGGTTATAAAAAGAATGTAAACTTTATACATTTCTGATAAAACTTTTCAAATGGAAGGTACATTTAACTTTTGGAGATTGCTGGAAAAAACTCTGGGACCTGGAAATACCCATAAGAATTAATTTGAAAATGCTGCCTTGGTATTTCCTTATATGCTACGAGGTATTTTGGGTCTAGAAAGAAGTAGCAGTCACCAGTGTCAGTATCCTTGTAAGAATAAGGCCAAGTGATCAGAAATGTTTGTTTCAGAGTTAATAAATGTATAAGGAAAGGAGTAAGGGAGCTGTTTGGGAAAATGATGTTAATGATATTAAAATTTCCTCTATTTATTTATTCTAAAATTCTGTGGGTCTTTATCAGAAGACCACATGGTGGCAGTGAGGAAAAAGGAGAGAGTGATCTAAAATTGATTTCTATCCATTTCTCTATTTCTATATTATATTTATTCCTATATTTCAATATTATATGTTTCTATTTTAATTGAAAGCTATTTTTCATTTTTAGAAAGTATTGTGGAAAATTTCAACTGAACTGTAGCAACTATGCAAGAATTGTTAAGTAGAGTTTGGAAGAAAAATCAGCCTCCTACAAAGAGATTATGTTGCTCTAAAAGGAAAAATGTAAAGAGGCTGCAGGTTTAAAATTTAGAGCTTTCATAAAAAAACTGAAAGAGCTGTTATTTTACTTAGTTTAGGTCTGTCAGCTCTAGAAAACATAAATATTAGATAATTTTACAATTTTACTGTGTACACTACCAAATGATTATGGATAGTTATTTTCAAGAAAACATGCATGCATTGCTGCTTTTTGTATCCATTATCATATGCTGCACTAGAGGCAAAGAAGTACAGACTCAGCCTTTTATATCAAGGTCATTGATGCGGGAGTATTGTTAAACTGCTCATGTAAAGCTCCAAATGGGCAAGAGCTAATGCAATCAGTGCAGATTTCTACTTGACATGCAACAAATAAATATTGGCCAAAAGCTGATAGCCACCATGTCCATGAAAAATAATACTGCTGAAATGGTAAAGATAGTGAAGCATGTGGATAAGACAGCCAGAAAGCATCTTAGTGACCCACTACCCATATAATATGCATAGCCACACTGCAACTCTAGGCAGATCTGTAGATGACAGCTCATACTTACAAGTCTAAAACTTCCTAAAACATGCCAAGAAGCTGCAGAGAGATACCATGGTGTGCATCTCCAGCTGTACTGCCACACACCACGAGCTCTTCCCTGTTACCTTTGTAAGTCCAACCTACTGAGCTTCAACCAAGGTTCATTTTAGAACTTGTCAGAAAACATCATTGAACTGCTTTATCTGCAGAACAGGGATTGTCAAACTTTTCCTGATGCAGACCAGTGTTACCACCAATTTTCTTCTTCCCTGCATGGTCAATCAGAAGCTTCAGTGAACAAATTTAAATTAGGGAGGTACAGCCACATGCTGGGGACAGTAAAACAATGTTAGGTACATTCAGATTTACAACATAGTTATAAGACACAATCAGCATAGGTTTAAAGCATGGTAGCACAACCTTTGCCTGTTAACGCAGTGTGAAATAAATCTTCCAAAATAGGCAGCATATAATTTTTGGTGTAATCACAAACTTGTCTGACAAAATTAATTACATGACCACAACAGGTTTCAATGAAACAACTGATATGATTCCTATGCTAATAAATATTACCAAAAAAAAGAGAAATAAGAAGAAATTGTGGGAAAATATCAAATATACTGATACCAGTGTGTTCAAGGTCAAAATTAACTAAACGATAAGCTCTGAAAATTAACTGGAAATTGGAAATCATCATTCACTAGGAGTGTTTCTATGCATTAGTTCCTAGTCTGGTTTCATGCAATGTATTTACTTGAAAGAAGTTCTCTGTCAATAACATTTGAAGTTAACCAAAGACTGGCTGAAAGTCTACTTTACAGTGAAAAGCTGAAGGTATTCAGTCCATCTAGTATATCCAGAATAAGGATAAGCAGCAACCTGATAATGGTCTGTAAGTACCCACAAGGAGAGAAAAATTTTAACTGTAATTAGCTCTTTAAAAAATGCAGATCAAGCCATTAAAAGATACTGTGACCTAAAGCAAAGCTAAAATCAAACTACAATTAAGATGCACATTTTTAAACTTGAAAGATGATTAAGCAGTGGAGCAACTTGCTATGGATGTAATGGTTTCTTTCTCACTTGAGACTTTTAATACCTGATTGACAGTACTTTCTTGAAAGATATGTTCTAGGTCAGCCAGAAGAGATGAGCTAGGTTCATGAATTACTTAATGAAATTCTGTGGATTGTAATATGTTGGATAAGACAGGATGATCATAATGTATAGCCTCAAGACTTATGAAATCATGAAACCATTTAGGAGCTAGCTGTTATAATTCTCTACTTTCAAGTTAAGTGATGGAATCTCTCACAAGTAAATATAGGTGAAGAAATTATGCGAGGAATAAGTAATCATCATCAAATAATAAAAGATATTAAAAATATAAAGGTTTACGTGAGATTGGTTTCATGTCTTCCCCATGATGAAAATAACATCATTAATATTCATACATTTCAGATATTGCTATTTGTTGTTTGACAGATGTTAGCACAGTGGAACTAGTAGGAAAAAAAAACACATAAACAAAGTGATCCTGTTAGAGCATGTGCAAACATGCTGTGTAAACAGCTGTTTATTGTCTGTATCAAAGAAAAACCTCCTATCTCTTAGTAACTGAGCCACTAGAAGACCTTCACAAACACGTCAGAGTTTTCAATCCACCATGCAGAAATCAGCTTTATGTTAAAACAACTGTCTGTCAACCGCAGTGGGTGAGGCTGACAGCTTCTCTGCTAAGGTACAACTGACCATTGACTTTGGAGGTAATACAGGACTTGATTTTTTAGCTCCCCAGCTGCTATACATTGCTTGTTAATAAAATCTACACGATGCACTAACTGGGAGGACTGCATGGGACAGTCGGGGGGCCTGGCAGGCAGTGGCAGGTAGTGCTCTGTTGAGAACTAACTGCTTCTATGATGGTGTGTCTTCTAGCTAGTAAACTGTAACAAATTCAATATTTATCACATGTATTTGCAATACTGACATCAAAAGTCATTCTTTAACCATCTAAAATTTGACCTTGCAATTCTGAATTACTTCTATTTAACTTTGAATACAACTTTAAGAAATCCTGACGATATTCAGTGTCGATTTAAAAAATTACTTCCCCAATTTTGACAAGCTTGAAGTTATTCCAGTTGGAATTGCTTCTAGTGTCGGATAACCAGACATTGGCCTTTGCCCTATCAATTTCCTGGTTTAAAAAGATGTCTTACATCAGAAATGTTTTCCCTTCTTAGACACAGACACTTCTGAGTACCTTGACTGAGTACTTACATGGCAGGAGGAGAGATTTCTGATAGTAGAGGAAACACTTGTAGACTGTTCAAAAAACTACTTTTCAGACCTTAGGAGGATAAATTAAAAAGACTGGATTTCTTTAGTCTATCACAGTTAAAGGCAATGCAAGGTAGTTCTTTTAGCCTTTTCTGAATCCATCTCAGTGTGACAATTTGTCTGAATCCTTCTTCCTGTGTGGATGCCAGAACTGGACCCTGGATTCTAGACACATCCCCATGGACACCCTTGCTTATCAGTATAAGCAAGACTGAGACTCAGACTTACATCTCAGTAATAGGATCAACTTACTTCTGCCTCCTCTTTCTCAGCTCCATGGTGCTATTAGCACAAGTCTCACAGGATTCACAGGAAAAGTGACTCCCAGTTCCTTATCTGCCTTCCATAAGCGTAACAACATACGGTTTCTCATTCAGCCCTTGGCATCATTTATCTCAGAAGAATTGCTCCTAAAACGATTCCACCAGCTTGGACATATCTGTCTGCAGGACCACATTCCCTACACATCATCTCTGATGGATGTGAGCCAGATCAAGTATCAGAAGCTAGGAGTACTGGATTTATATCACCTAAGGTTTCCTCTGTGTTAGTTGAATGGCCTGCTTGTCATACTGGGCAATTTCCTGATTTCCCATAGGCCTCAGCATCAAGACAGGAGGCCAAGCAGCAGTTTTATTAATGTAGCATTGAGACATAAAAAGAAATTTACATACCCAACTAAGGAAAAGGTGAAATAATTTCAGAAATAGCACACAGCCAGCTGGCCCAATATTTCTGGATTTTGATGGATTAAAGAACTCCACCTTGTTTAATTCATTCTTGTTCAGAGGGTGACCCATGAACGCTTCTAAGCAACCATATTCCCAGTCAAGACCAATGATCCTATCTGAAAAATCTGTTTGGCAAAGTAAGTGTTTTGCCACTCTGAAATAAAATGTGCAAGCATCTGAAATGTCATGACTTGATGAAGAGTGAGTCACAAGATGGGATATGAGACTCTAATGTCTGTGAGCCATATGTTTTTGAGGCCAAAACCTTCCTGAACTAAATGCTGCCAAGCTACCTCCCTCTGAGTAGCTGTTCAGACAGACGCTCCCATCTCTTCTGCACACAGCAGGCAGGATGGAGAATGCCCATTGCAACACTGTCAAGGTAAGAGCAGACCTTCTCTGCTGGATGTTCCTACTTACGCTCCTTTCTTGACCCAACACAGTATCATGTATGGCAGAGGGAATAAAGCTAAGTTTAGGGAGCAAAGAAGAATGGGTCCTGCAGTAGTGATGTTAGCAAGGAATTAATATTATTCTCAATGCTGTTTGGTAACAAATTGAGGTGGAGGGATCTATTAGTAGACTAAGATCCTGTAAGCCTTTTAAAGATAAGTTTCTGACAGAAACAGAGAAAAAAAATAAGGCAAGAAGAAATAACATGCACTGAGAAAGAAGACTGGAGAAAATAATAAAGTGACAGACCATGTTTTTCATATGGAAAATCAAACTAAATAATTACCTCTGTTTCTGCTTCAGAAACTTTCTGGAAATTTTGAGTAGTAGAATCACTGGGAATCCAGGGCTCCCCAAATTTGTAGCAGTAGCCTGGAGAATTGCCTTTTCACCTGTTTACTGTCTCTCTCATGCCAAATAAATTTTATGCAATTTGCTGTAGTAATCCCTTCTTCTCCAGAAGGAGCAAAGAATTGCCTATCACCAGTGTCACTTGTATTTTAGCAGTGTAGGCACCATCCAAGACACTGGTAGCTGCTAGTATAATCATACAGGATGAAAAAGAACATGAATCCGAGGTTCCCCAGGCACATAGTACTGAGTTTTCTCACCACTGCAGTTGCTGAATTTATCATTATTAATGTATGTTAAGGAAGTTCAGAGTAGATTAGACTATTGGAGAGATTAGCTATAAGGAGAGCTACACAGAAAATCCCAAACTGCCTTTACACTCAGTGTCTTGGCCCCCTCACCCAAGATCTTGGCTCAGCTAGGTTTAGACAGCTCTGCTTACAGAAACCATATGATGAAAAATAAGATTGCTACAGACACTGGAAGATTTTTTATTTTTCTGTTACAGTGAGGTACCTAAATTCTTCCTAAAATGAAATACAGGCATGTAACAGCTTGTAAATCAGGGCCTGAGTGGTCAGCACATAAACTACTCAACACTTAAGAAACATTGGCACAAAATAAGTGTGTGCATTAATATTCTGCAAGTAACAGAAATAACACTCTTCTTGAAAGGATCTTTATGTTATCCTGCCAGCAAAGGGAAGTATGTTGTGTGCTAAGGAAGGGGTTCAGAGGTCACAGTTATATGGTTAGGTGCATATTTATCAAAGCAATAAGCCCCAAATTTCAGTGCAAAGGGCAGCATTGGAAAGAGCACTAGGATCATCATCAATACCTTGCCTGGTCTCTGGCGACTTTATTATGCATTGTGCATCCTTTACAACCTGTCTAACAAACCACCTGTCTGCCAGAGTTCCTGATTAGGGCAATAACTGTTCCACTGACAATGCCCTAATTAGGACTAAAATTCATCCTTCGAGACTATGTGCATCTCTAGTGAGACAGTCTCAAAAAGGAATGCTCACACTTTGTTGTTATTCTCTCCTGCTCCTCCTTACTCTTACTTTCACCTAACACTTAATTTGGGACTGTGTTTATATCTGTGCAGAACCTACCATAACAGAGCCCTGACCTGGTAAAATCCTAAAGTGCCAATGAAATGAAAAATTGTAATTAACAGCAATGGTTGAAATTGTCAAAAACCAATGTAAATTCCACAACAGAGAAGTATCCTTCAGTGCTCAAGCAGGTATTTCAATGGTATAAAGCTCAGAAACAGTACTGCATATAATTGAATGTCATCTTCTGGCACATCGTCTATTTAACCATTTAAGTTTAAAGTGGAGTCAGTATTGCTTATACTATCCATAATTTTCCTCTGCAGAATCCTAGGATTTGGTTCCTACTTTTTGCACTTAGAGCATTCGAAGTAGGATTTCCCGTGGTGCCTCAAAAGCAATATTACTGACAGTTTTCAGCAAAAATCAGTGAACTGTTTCTAAAAGTGAACTAGGAAAATATAGTTTACAAAATTGTTAAAATGTGAAAATCATATTCTCGTTAAACTAATTCTGCCAGATTTCTGGCATTAGGATTTAACATTTGCAAGTGTGAGACTTTTTGCCATTCCAACTGTCATTGTTCCTCTGCTTTCAGCAAACCACTGTGAAACCCAATGGCAAAACTGTGTCATCTGCTCCTCGTGGATGTCAGTATAGCAACCTTATTAATTAGCTCAAGTGACAAAGGTCCATGCTAGGAAGCCAATGGCCTCTTACAAATCATAATTCACTCAGGGTATTTCATAATTTCTGGTCTTAGGCTTTTCTATTCCAACAGTGTAAGAAATGGAACACAAAAAGATGACATTAAATAACAATATTAAAATGACAAAATCATGCTGGCTGAAGTCAGGAACTGTATAACCACAATTTCCTATGCAAATCAATGTGAAAATCTGCATTATGTCCCAGACTTTAATTACACAATTATCATAAAATGCCTTATAGGACAGCTGTCCCATTCCCTGAAGAGTATACAGTAACCCCACAGGACTGGGGAAAAATTAGATTTTATTCCCTACTCCAGGGACTTAATGTCTTAAGGAAGTATTATACAAAATGCATAACCAGCACAGAAGGAAGTAGCAGCTCCTAGAAGCCCCTTCTGCTGGAAACACAGACTCACAGAATAACTCATGTTGGAAGGGACCTCAGGAGGTCAATTTATGATCACTGTCTCTTGCTCTGTTGCCAGACGCCTCTGTAAAAAGCCTGCTTCTGTCTCCTCAACAGCCTCCCATAGGTGATGGGAGACATTGGTTGCCCTGAAGCCACCTCTTCTCCAGGCTGCACAAGCCCAGCTCCCTCAGCCTCTGCTTGCTGGGCAAGTGCTCCAGCCCCAAACATCTCAGTGGCCTCCGCTGGACTTGTTCCAGGTTATTGATGTCTTTCTTGCCCTGGGGGACCAAAACTGGATGGACTGTATGTAGATGCAGTCCAACAAGTGCCAAGAAAAAGGGTAATTGATCTACTGGTTGTGCCCCTGCTGACACAGCCCAGGACGCTGCTGGTGTCATCGCTGCCAGGGTACACCACTAGAATTTAAATTCCAGCTAAAGTGAAGCTTGAGAAAGGGGAACATGAGTCTGAAATTTGGATTACTGGTCCCATATGGTCAGCATGAGGAGAGAGAAAGCCTCTTGTATTTTATTTTGCATTCTGCTTTTTTGATCTTTGCTGCAGCTTTCTGGCCAGTAGCTATTTCTATCAGGTTTTGTGACTGGTTAGGATGTTTCTGTAACATACATCACATGCCTCTGTTTTCTGTTTATATTTTAAGCATTTTTAGTGCAAAGTTATATGTCTAAGATAAGAAAATGGCTCATAATTTACTTTATGCTCGTATAACAACATAAAGGATTTGAGTCTACATCAAAAGTTACATCATTTCCCTGGAAGCAAAATCTTATTTTAGTGTTCAGCTGTATGTCAATCTGCTTGTCTTCAGCTTCAAACACTGTGTCCAATAGTACTTGGCATATTTATGGGTAGAAGTAGTTTAAAAAATATCAAATGTCTTTAAATAATTAGTAAAATATGTGAGCAGATGTTTTGAGGCTTTTCAGACAACTCTATAGCTCTTTTTTTTAAAGTGGTCACAAAATTTCAAAAAGAAAACAATATTTTGAATATTTCTGATTTTCATCTTTTTATTTTAATTTTATTGTTTTTCTTTTATTTAATTTTAAAAAGCTGAATTCTTTTTAAAAATATATTATGTGCAAACACTGGATCCTTACTTTTTACAAGCTGGAAAAGTTCCCTTGATTATAACAAGATATGAAGATTTGCCTCACAATATAGAAAGTCTGTCAGACCCTAAAATATTGTTAAGGACTACATTTTGATAATGATTATCGCTTTGTTCTTTAAGAAGTTCAATGGAATGGCAAAAGGCTATGGAATTCATAAGGATGTTTGAGTCATATTGTAAGTAATTGTTACTCAGCAGACCAGATGTCCGGCACAAAAAGTGGTCAGAGCAGAAGTTTTTTTCTGATTTGTTTGATAAATAAGCAGATACGAACTAATGGAGAAATTACATTATGTGATGTTTTCTTTCTTTCTTTTTCTGCCTTTTTCTTTCAACTCCCACTAGTCTTGAGCTTGTGGATCTGAACTCATGTCACTGCTACAAGATAGTGCAGAGGCCAAGGATTTAACAACGTTTAAGGAGGCATTAGAGATTCATGCAGATAGTAAGACTGGCCAGTGTTGTAAAAGACCAAATTGAAAACATCAGTGCTAATAAAAATCCTAGCAGGGATATAAAGCTTTCTGATTCAGGATTTATTTTGTAATTATTAGTTTGTGAGGAAAAGATCAAATTATCCCACATCCCACATCTGCTTGGTGTGAAGTTTTTTGCCTACCTGAAAAGCCAGGGCCAGCCACCATCAAATGACATATAGCCATGTATAATAAGCCTGATTCAAAATAGTAGTCCCTGTGTTAGGATGTCTGATAAATGTTCCCTCTTAGCAGGATCAGGGCAGATTGTACATTCAATAAGCAAGCTGGGTTTTCTAACCCAAATTTCATTAGTGCCGCACGGTATCTTGATGCCTGATGGAACACATATTGATCTCTGTCTGACTCTATTCTTTTTCAGACCAATAAATTATCAACTCAAGTCAACCCAGAGAGAAAGTGCTTTTACAAAGGCATTTTATTCACAGCTGGTTTGGGGAGGGGAGGGCCTAGAATAAGTCAGACTCTCAGTAACTTAGTGAAAGGCCAATTCCTTGAAGATGTGTGAGCACGTACACACATGTCAGAGTTCTGTTGAAAGATCGTGGAAATTTGAGATGAGCATCTAGAATTACTATTTTCCTCACTCTTCTCTTTTTCTTCACGACATAATTAAGAGTTACAATGGTGGCCACTCTGTGCTTCCTCACAGCAATTGGGGATGCTCTCTTGTGAAAGAATGATGAATGAGTAGCTTTTTGAGGAAGATGTGTGCAAGTACTGCAAAATGTAGTGATCTAACACCTCTATGTGGTTAACTTTTTTAACATTTCAGGTACATCTTGATCAAAGATGCATCCTTTATCCAACTCTCTGCTTTCATTCACCTCTTTAAAACAAAAGCAGATACATTTCTAAGGGGAAATGGTGTCTTGAAGTTACCTACTTAAGAAAATAAAATATAAGTCTAAGCAGCAAGCTGGCCAAGATAACACACCTACTTCCCAACCTCCTTTCATCAGTACCTCCCTCATATGCATGTCTTTCTCAAATTCAGGAAGGAATCTCTCTTCATCTATACCCTGAGGCTTGGTGAATTCTAGTTGTGGCAGGCCAGGTGTGGGAAAGATATTGAGGTTATGAGCATATCTACTGAAAAATTCCCTTATTGGAGTTTTCAGTCACTGGGTGTCAAATTTGTATATATCTTTTTGTACTGATTCTTAATTATTCATTACCTTTATTCTTTTATTATGTCAGGCCAAATCTAGCTTGTTGTGGTACAGTTTGTGTGAGTCTTTAGGGATCCCTGTCAGGGATCTATGTCGTTATACCTTTGTGGAGCTATATTCTAGGCCAGGCTTAGGGTCTCTCCACCAGGAGTACGTCATTCTTTGACAAACAAAAGTAGTTGAACTCCATAGTTCTGGAGCATGACGAAGGAGCCAATGAGAGGAGCAGCAGTGGGAATTACCCCACGTCATCCTTCAGGGAGACAGATTTCTGGAGTCAAGCTGAAGAGGTAGAAAAAGACTGAAGAGCTCACCATGATGGCAAGGACTTCTGGGCCTGCTCTCTTATTCCCTGCAACCCAACAGCTATCCTCTCACACTTGTGCTTGGAAGTCCTTGTCTCAGTGCTGAGTTTAACCAGCAATAACAAGAAATGGAAGGCAACATGCCTGTTGAATCTGATGGTGAGAATTTAAGTGGCAAAAGTAATGAACAGGTGTCAATCAGACCTACAGCACAAACCATCTCTGGCACTGAGCTTTTCTCAGCAACAACACCTTGGGGAATTTCACTGTGAGACTAGAGCCAGGGAGGCAAATGGACCACTGAGGTGAAACCCACCCAAGAGGCTTAGTACAGTAAAACTAGCACCTTCGAATGCCTCCAGAAGTAAACAGGAGTTTAAGAAAACTTGAAGACTGTTATTACAAAAGTGCTTTACCTGGTGGTGACCAAGAACATAGGGCACTGATCATTGCATGCCGTAAAGAACTTTCTTTAGGCAAGTCTTTACACCAGTATGTGAGTTTACCTCAAATGAAGAGTTAGTGCATCAAAGTGTGGACCTTAATTGAAGAGGATGGACAATTTCAGTCTTCTTGGCTTGTTATCCACAAACAACAAATAAAGAGTTGAATGTCATTCCAGAGAGTCTGTATGTTCAATAATTTATCTTGCTGTAAATTAGCTGTCTGTTTACCTGGCACCTCTTTCCTGACTGCTATAGGCACAAAATGACTTGTTTGCAGTAAGTCATCATCAAAAATTAGATTTTTTTTTTTTACTGCTACCACCATTAGCAAATTCTGACCTAAATACTAAGTTGGTGTAAAGTGATCCAACAATCCAAATGGAAGCCAAGGTTTTAAGCACAAACTCCATTGTCTTCTAAGTTTGTCTTTTTGTGCCAGCTCCCTTGCAGCTGTGTTGTTGTAAATGAGGTTTCCAGTGCTTAGCAATGTTAGTTACTGATTAGACACAGATTCAGAGCAAGTGGAAGCTGAAACTAGACAGTTCCTTTTGATTTATTATTGCTACTGACTTTAAATGTTTACAAATACTTTACATGTTTTTCTTGGTTATTTTTTGTCCCCCCCCCCCCCACACACACACACCCCTTTCTGGAGTCGTTTACTATCAATCAAGTTTAATCTGCCAGAAGCTTCCAGGCTTCTTCCATTCTATAGCCTGAACATTCTGCTTTGATACTGCTTAGTGTGCTGCAGCAAAACAGGATGCTTTCCAAACCTTCAGGACATTCTCCTGAATTTGCCAATGATTTCTTAGAAAACATGATTATATTCCCATTAGAACAATCTATTTTGAAGGTTACTGAGGGTGAGACTGGGGCTTTAGGCATGGCCTTGAGCAAAGAACCAAGCATTACTGCACCGTATGGAGGACAGCGGGGGGGCGGGGAGGGATTGTTCCTTGTTCGTCCTTTACAAGCTCTCCAAGTTGGTAGTGTTTTCAGAGGGCTGAGCTGTGGAACTGCTAACTCCTTATCCCTTCCCCACCACTTGCCCATGCATGAGGTCTCAGGAGGACTACATAATGTGGTCTTGCTTCACCTCCTGAGTTGTTTTTGTAGACCCTCTGGAGCCTCTCAAGGCAGTAGGGGAGCGCTTTCCTCTGACCCCCTTCCCTTCTCTTCTGATGTAGGAGCGATCTGTTGCAGAGAGACTCAAAGAGTCCTTTGGTCTGCGAAGAACAGGATCACTGCTTCTTGGACAGAACCCTTAACCATCCAAGTTTTATGCCTGAGAAAGAATTAAAAAATGAAATTTCCAGCCCAAGCTTCTCACAAAAAGCAATGGATTGTTCCAGAAGGAGTGATGAATTTGTGGAGGATGTAGGCTGAAGCAAGGCATATATTTTTGTTTCCTCCTATTTGCATACAGGATGAATTGCAGTGTCACATCACTGAGCTGCCTTCCTCTCCCCACTCTTCTCCCCAGCGGCATGGAGAGATCAGCTACTCTGGAGGCTCATCCCTCAAACTAGATCTAGATCATTCTCTTTGTGGAAGAATCTTCCTATTGTCACTTGCCCCTTTTCTACCCTTTGTCTCATACAGGCCTTCCTAGTCATGCTTCAGGTAAGAAATTGCAGCCCCTTCCTCTAGGCAGGCTCCAGTTGTTATAAGGTGATGGGCTAGTGAATGAGAGATGATCAAAGTTGCTAACTCTCAAATGCTGAGAGCTACTCAGCTGTGCATTCAAAAAGCAATCCTCTGTGCAAAATAGAGGTTATTCCTCCAAAAGGAAGGTCACACCGGTGGTGTAGAAAGTGGATAAATAAACAAAATATGCAAAATGGAGATGATGCAACCTATACTATTCTTTAACAGAGAGTGTGTAAAACAAGGACAATTTTTTTCTAATGCCAATTAATACATGTGCCTGACAATAATACAGAGTTGCAGGGTTATAAAAAACTAAAGGGGCTGAATCACTAGCAAAGAAGGCTTTCAAGGAGCCAAAGTTAGCATTGGCACAACTCTATTGGCACAAGAGAGAGCAAAAGAGACTATCAGTCTCTAGATCTTGACGTAAATATTGAATAAATTGTGGGAATCACAGCACAGTAAGTACAGCAAATAAGGTTCCTAATTCTACAATTACGATGCAGTGTTTTCAACTTCAGATAATCCATTTGCTACCATTCATTTAGCACACACATACTTTTTAGTGTATATCAGCACAGGGGCAGAAGTAGTCTTGGGAGTTCTCTCTGATAAGTCCTAGTCAGACTCATCTTTACTGCTTGCATATATGCAGTACATGATTTTGACCCAGCTCAGTCACACAGATAATAATCTGTAGTAATTACCAGGTGAAGAGTTGTGTAAAAAGGGAAGGGGGGGAAGTACTCTTTTCTCTGTAGAGAAAACAATAGAGTCACTTCTCCAGGAACAATACTGACTCATCAGGATCTGTGTGAAATAGATTTTTAGACATGGAACCTGAACAAAGAATGTTAGTTGCTAATTGCAACACAGCTACAGTATCATGGCCTGAAAATGTCCAGGTTTTTGTATTTTTCCCTTCTCATAACACATTGCTGTGTATTTCAAAATTCTTGGGTAGATATAATAGAGTAACACAAACATCAGAATATACTATGGATATCACTCATGTATGTACTTTTTTGTGTTACACAACAAAATATAACAAGCATTCTATTGTAATAGTGTAAAAAGTAAGTAAATGTATTTCAAATATTGAAAACATTGCAGTAGGCATGAAGAATGCAATCACACTTGACACGTTTCTTCTGTGAACAATGAAGCATGCAGTCATAACCAAACTGCTATGTCCGCATCCCAGCAAATACGTTGCCTTTTACTGAGGACCAGATTGCATCTTTGCCACATGCCCTATGTCAGAATGAGCAAGCTGAGAAGTGCTGTGATGGTTGCATATGTTATTATTGTGCAGCTCCAATGAACAGTAGTTTCACAAGAATGACTCTCAGACTATTTAAATATATGTGCTGCACTACAATCTCTTTCCTGTTCAGCATATGTCTTATATTAGGCTTTATATCTCACCATTATCGTTAAACCTTGTATTTTTCAGTGTAGAATTTCTTCTACTGAAGCAAATGTAGCTATGAGAGCCAGAGCTACAACTAGAGCTAGAGGAAGCATCATTTCCCTTCCTATGCAGCAGAAAGGTTTCACTTTATTTCTTAGCTTGCTCACGTCTACCACAGGTCCAGAAAAACTCTTTGGTCATTGAGAAAACAGGAGCAGTAGCCAGGAGAGTAGACATGGTTAACAGTTAACATCACTGTTTCTGGTCCATGGGTCTCAAAACACCAGCAGCAAAACTGTGGAATAATGCTTCAGCACTGTCACATGGTGAACAATATAATGGGCCTACTTCCACTCGACAGACGTGCAATGAAAGGCTGAGAACCATTAATCTCAACTGTCACTATCTAAGATCCAAGACAATGCAGCCCAGCTGGCTAATAACCATTGCAGACAGGAAAAAACAAATAAACGAATATGCCTTCTCAATACTTGTATACACGCCATCATGTGTACCAAGTAATGTTAATATGCATTTTGGGTACAGTGCAAAACACATTTCCAAAATTCATAGGCAATAAAAAAAACAGTGCAGAAGTGATATCATAGACAATTTTTAAAAATATACCAGTCTAAATTCTGTTACAGAGCTGTTATCATTCCATTACTTAAATGGCTGAGACAGAAAGTCCTGCACACAATTTTGCCTGACTCTGCTTTCACATCACATTCAGTAGTGAGTAGCAATCTTTCCTTTCTTCTCTTTCTTTCCTCCTTGCTGGTATCCCACCACATTAAACATATTTCACTGTCTTTTTTTTTTTAATATCAGTAACTGTTTCCTTTTACCAAGTCGCACTTCATAAACTTGAGTTGTTTCTATTTTACTTTTAAGAAGAAGGAAAGGAACATGTCTAATTTGTAGTGTAATCACTTTACGTGCAGCTTATGAAAGCTGCAATTATTTCGAGATTATAGTGAGTCTGATTCTGCACATTTTCAGTTTGAGAAGAAGTTGAGGATGACTAGCATCACCCAAAGCTGGTCTTCCTTGGCACAGATGCAAATATAAGCAAGTGAGAGTCACAAAAGCTGAGCAACCCTTCTAACATAGCATTGGCATCAAATCTTGAACTGAGGAACTGCTGACTGCCAGTCCTATGCTTAGCCCACTGAGGCATGTCCCCTACTGCAAATGAACATTGCTTCAATATAAAGATGGAAGCAACCTAATTAAACACTGGCAGAAGCATGAAGATCTCAAAGCTCCCCATGTTGTAAGGAAACCAAACTGGAATATTAAAGAATAAAAAGTAGGTCAAACTTAATAAATACATTTTTAAGTAATCCACACTTTAAATTCTCATATGAAATGGATGAAATTTCTGCTCTGTGCCAGTAAACAGAGATTCACCCTAGTGCTTTTATTATGATAAAATTCTTGTGCACACAGAAATGGCTTATGCATATTTGCATCAAAAAAGAAAATGAAAGAAGCTGGAAAATTAAACTCCTAATTCTAAATAAGAAAACTGCACAGCAAAGGTTGGAGTAGGGCCAGATGCAGGATGAAAACTATGTTTACCTAGGAGATACTGTGTGTGGAAAAAACATGACCTTGCCTAGGCACACTGGAATCATCCAACCTACTCCTTACTAGTCTTCTTTCCTCAGCTGCAAATAGAAAGGATTTTCTCTATTACATGCCTAATAATATTTTTCATTTACTGTTAACAGACTATTTTTACATGTTGTATTTTATGGCTGAAATATAATGTATGATCAGCTGCTCTGCAGACCTCGCCTTTTGCTCTGGAAAGACTATCAGTTGTAGCAGCTCTCTGTGCTGCTTCTGCCTCTGGGTGTTGACACTGGAGCTGCTCCACTTTACTTCTGATGCCTGATAGGATGCCAAAACATCCTGCTGCTAATGCCTGATATAAAAGAAGCAGAAGCTGTAGAAGGATAGCGGCACCCTGTTGGAAAGGCAGAGGCTTTGTAACATTACTGTGCTCCACACTGCAAAAACATGATCTGATGAGTCTCCACTCTCTACTCCTCTTTCACCTGCCCACATTAGCAAATGAAGTCAATGTTCCAGTTCTTTTATACGTAAATACAAGCCCTCAGCTCCCTCAGTGGACCTCCCGGGTAGTTCATGACCGTGTTCTGCCTAGTAGTTTATCCCTTGCTTTTGTGACCAAAGAGACACCATTTCTAAAGATGCCTATAGGCATCTTTATATTGTAAAACCTGTGATGTCATCAAGCAAATTCACACTAACAGCAACCAGGGAAAAAATATGGTCCAGTTTCTCTACCTATGTTAATAATAGCACATTAGAAGCTTGTGATACTTCCACAGACATGGAAGTGCTGGTACTCCCTAAAAAGTATGAGAGGTCTCTCAGACCATGCAGAACTGACACATGTCCTGCGTCCTGGCCGTGACTGAAATCCAGTGAAGGCAGGAGCTATTTCCTTTCTTATTTTCCGTTGTACCTTTCACCGTTAGCTGTATGCGTATATATGTATACGAGCAAAATCAATAGTGCCAAGACCTGTAACCAGCACTGGAATGCAGCCATTCACGCAGATAAATTCCTAGACTGGCACCTCATAGAGTTTTGGACAACTTGCACCCTCTCAGACAATCCCTGGGTACATCTGGGGAGTTAGCATGGCCAAAGACCATTCTCAGCAGAGATATGGACATGACCCCTTACTGTAGAGGTTAAAATGGGATGGCCATGGTAGTAAAGCAGTTATCCTTGTGATGAGAGAACAGATCCCAGAACTATTTTGTTTACTAGTATGCAAATCACATTTACAACTCAAACAGAGAGCCACCAATGTGAACTTTAGAGAGGAGACATTTCACCAAATATCTCTCACTTTTCCAGGTGCTCCGATAAACCTTTTCCTAGCTCAGCCTATCTACAGTGGAGCTGTAGGCAGGTGCCTTTTGTAGCCAGAATTTTGAAAACAGTGTTAAAAATTGTTCAAGCAGGCAATGAGTAAAACACATAGTATGCATCTCTAGAGTTTTTTTATATTTACAGTATTATTCTACTGAAGTGATTTGAGCTATAGGCCTTTTTTATATAATCCAAACACCATTAACAGCACACACATTTCCATTGACTTTAAGGATTTTTGCAGCAGCCCTCCAGTGAGACTTGGTCCCTCAAGGGGAAGTTATGCGGAGTGCTTTTTAACCTATGAATGACTTTAGGTTTCCCAAATCCTGATAAAATGATGCCCAGGTTTTCTTAACAGTGAAATGAGCAATCAGACATTTGGCTTTCCAAAGTCTCCCCTGCCTTTTATAAATAAAAATTTGAGAATTATTAGAATAAGTGTCCATTTAGGCATAGACATAGACAGCTGAACAAGCCTCACCCTGAACTGGTATGATAGCAGGAAGATCTTAAAATACAACAGCTATACATAAGAGATAGTGAGTACAAGTATTCCCCATACTGACAATGCTTGAGGTAAATCCTTAACAATTTGCAGTATTTGGTTCCTATTAAAACTGTCTCAACTGCTCCTGAAAAGACTACAATGATTATCATTTTTAGTAGAATTTTAAAACTATAAAACACTAAAACATTTGTAAGAGAAGTATGTCACAGTTCTTGCAGAGAAGCTGGTGCTGAGGTGAAGATTTTTACTTTGTTCCTTTTTGTTCAGCGTGAAATGATGGAGGCCTCGAGAGGGGATCGAATGACCCACTGTGGCTATTACACCATGATAAAATTGTATTACACCATGGTAAAATTGTTCAGTAAACGCACCGTTCTCTGAGCGCAGTCTTGAGCAAACCCTTCCTTTCGTTGCCGCTGTCTGGACGTGGTGGAGTGTCCTTGCTGCAGAAAGCCCAGTGGGGGCCAAGGACAGAGGCAGCTCTGACATTGCAGGTAGCCGCAGGGTGAGGTGTCATGCCGAGCTCAGAGACCACGGCTGTCACTCAAGGAATCATTAGCAATGAAAGGGAGGCGGTGAAGCTTGTTGTGTTGTCATCACACTGTAAGAAGGTTGGCTGCAGCCCAAATTAGCTTGCTTAGGGAGTGTGAATCAAAATGACATGTAATCTGAATGTTAATGAAAATTTTGTCTTGCTTTACATGTCAGATTCCATCCAGAAAGCTGTCATCTGGAAGACATTATCTCTTTCCCTTCCTCTTGCTCTCTTTTAGGACGTGCATTTGGAAATACATATGAAACATGAAAATATTCCTTTTTCTTCTTAAAATCTGCACTACTTATATCACAATTTGCAGAGCACTGTACTGTATTCAGAAATGCACTGTGCTATTATGAATTTTAGAACCCATACTGCGGCAAATGGGAAAGGAAGGCCGTAGAGAAAATGTCTTGCTCTTCAGGCAAGATAATTGCGTGGGATTCATAGGGAAATAAATGTCATAGCATAAAGTGCTCCTATATAGTGGTGCAGCCCCACTGTCACAGAGAAAGTTCCTGTTTATGTTTGCAGAGGCCTGGACTGTGATATTCATCCATGTCCAGCTGCATCAGTGTAAATCACAGATAACTCCATTCAAGACAGTGGAGTTACCCCAATGTGAAACCAGCTTACAGTAATTGAAATTAAAGGGAAGCCCTTAATGTATACATTCATTTTCTGACACGGGCAGTCATATGGCTCACCACTTTGCAAGGGGCATAGTTAATTTTAATTTATATCATTTTTCCTATAACTAATAGAACCTCTTGGTCTGCTGAATTCAGAGGCCTTTTTCTCTCTTGCATGAACTTAAAAGACAGCTGGAAAATTGAATCTCCTGTCGCATGGTGCCCACTGAATATTTCAAGTTCTGTTCTTCACACTACATTTCAAGGAAGTTGCTATAAATGCTATAAAGCAAGTAATAAGCAATCAGTAAGTAGAAAAACTCTTATAAGAGTCAGAAGAAAATTGACTAATACTCTGAGAGAATTGAAATCATAAAATGGTAAACACTGCTGGTCTAACTTATAATTGAGTCAGGAAACTATTCAAATGCCCTTTTCAAATCAACAGCCAGACAGATCCTGGCATAAAAGAGAATATGAATGCCTGAACCTAGCAAAACAACTCTTTGCAAATTCAGACAGACATTTCAACACAGAAATGTGTGCACTTTCACTGAGAGACAATTAAATATTTGTAAAAGAATTAGGACAGTTTGTGTTTTTCAAACATGCTATTAGTCCCAAAAGATACAGGTTTTAATGAATATTAATACTTAAAGAACTGTACTTTGAAGATTTTGTATTTGGGCTTTTTTTCAAATTACATATTTACTCTTGCAACAAAGTTGGTTGTAGAAACATTTTTTTTCTTGCATATGAGACACTAGCACACTCCAGAATGAACATAAAACCCACTGAAGGCACTATTCCAGTCTGGAAAGGATGTCTCTATCTGCTTAAAGGTGTGTTCCTGATTCAGTGTTATGTTTAGTCAGTCTGTACACTGCTGTACTTACAAATTTGAATTGAGAACTTGGAGTAAGATACAAAAAGGAAATTTAGTTAGCTATAATTTCAAGCATATCAGGCAAAAATTTAGAACCATAGGCCCTCAGCCAACTTGAGTGACACCCACATTTTCATCGGCAAGGGAAGTTCCCTGGGCTGCCAGGCATGCGTGGCTGCCAGTCTCCTCCACTTTTGACATGGGATCTATCAGATATTCTCTGAGAAAATCCAATCCTACAGCAACCAGAAGGGGATAACGAGAAAGAGACAGTGCATGGACAACATCACCTATCAGAATGAGCCTGCAAATCTTTAAGCAGTTCCTGTACAGTTCCTGAGAATAAAATTGCATCGCTCTGCCTTGATTTTCTCTAGCAATAAAACTAGTTGAAAGAGGTTTCTGCCCTCCTCATTCCATGGTTACATCTGCTCATCCCAGTGCAACTGTTTGTGGGAGCATACTGTAAACCAGATCACTGAAATGACCCAAATAAAAAAAAAAAAAACACACACAGATATTTTGGGGTGCTCTTTTTTTTAACCCAGATCATTCACTGAGCCAGTTTCCAAGACAACACACAAACAGCTGTGCCAGCACTGCAAAAGGCAGCAGTAAACTTTGGGACAGCAGTGCAGAAAATATCATATGTGCATGTGTGGAACAATCAGTTTGTAAAGGATCTTTAAATATGCTGGTGATGCTACCTGAACCGGAGAGATTACTATTAACTGGAACAGACTTTCATTAAAAAGGTCTGTCTTTGAGCACAAACTCACATTTCCTCAATGGTGTCCTCCCTCTCCCTTCCTTTAAAATATATTATTAGGAGGAAAACACCTTTAGTTTCCACACTGACAAGGTATTTCTTACTAAGTCAGCATTTATTTGCTTCAAGCTCTCTTAGATAAGCAGTTTTGCACAATCGGATCAGTGACACCAACTGGAAATACAG